>NW_020837959.1:3847720-4507412 GCF_003676395.1 Aethalodelphis obliquidens
TGTGTGTGTGTGTGTGTGTGTGTGTGTGTGTGTGTGTGTGTGTGTGTATACCACATCTTCTTTATCCACTCATCTGTTGAGGGATACTCAGGCTGCTTCCATATCTTGGCAATTGTAAATAATGCTGCTATGAACTTTGGGGCACATGTATCTTTTTGATTAGTGTTTTTGTTTTTTCAGATCTATACCCAGGAGTGGAACTGCTGGACCATGTGGCAGTTCTAGTTTTAGTTTTTGGAGGAACCTCTGTACTGTTCTCCATAGCGGCTGTATCAATTTACGTTCCCACCAACAGTGCACAAGGGTTTCCTTTTTTCCACATCCTTGCCAACGTTTGTTATTTGTTTTCTTTTTGATGATAGCCATCCTGACAGGTGTGAGATGATATCTCATTGTGGTTTTGATTTGCAGTTCCCTGATGACTGGCGTTGAATCAGTTTATTGAAAGGTGTGGTGAGCACCAAGAAACACCTGGTCAGCGACTCGCAAGTCCAGCAGGGTTGTGTTGGTAAACACACTGGGAAAGATCCAGAAGGGCATATTCACCTTGGCTCTACTCAGGGACCCAGAAGGCAAGATAGAAGATTCAATAAACTTGCATGACTGTAAATTATTTAGAACAAATTGTAAAAAATTGTTAAATTTCCATCTTACAACCTTTAACAAGACAGGCATTTGAAATATTAACTACAAAATAATTTTTTAAAAGATAAAAAGAAAAAGACAAAAAAAGAAACAATTTAAACATTAGCATGTACCTATTACTAGATAAGATACTTCTAGTTTCCTGTTCACTTGAATTAGAACAAAGATTTTAAAGTTTATAGAAAACATTCGCACATCAAAGTCCAGCTACTGCAATATAATCAGCTCCTTTTTATACAGAGATTGATAAAGCTTTTGCTAGATCGGCTGTACTTGCTGTCTTATGTGAAACGCTGTAGTTCAGCCCGCTGTACAAACTGCAGGGGGAAAAAAATGGGGATTTTATTGTAATCTGTACTGTCTATAGCTATTAGAATTTTTGTAAACCTAGATCCAGGATTTAGCATATATTTCCTCATCTTAAAATTAAAAAAAAAAACAAGTGAAAAGAAATGTAAATTTGATTTATCGTGTCAAAGACAATTATTCTTTTATGTTTATAATGTATTCTAATTCTGCAAGGAGAGGAAACTAATTTAGCTAAATTCTTAAAGAAAAGGCACAGGCATAACTTCTGAAATTAGTAAAAATCCTACAATATACCACTTCCCTCTTATCAAGTCAACTATACTTATTTGGGTATTAATACCAAATATGTTCTTTGTCAATATTTGAATACTCTTCCCATTTTTTATGGTTTTACTCTTTTGTTCTGTTTATAGTTTTCTCTGAATTAACAGAAAAACATGTCAATCCTCTTACACTGTTGGTAGCAATATAAATTGGTGCAGCTACTGTGGAAAACAGTATGGAGGTTCCTCAAAAAACTAAAAATAAGACTACCATATGATCCAGCAATCCCACTTCTGGGTACGTAACTGAAGGAAACAAAAATCACTATCTCGAAGCTATATCTGCACCTCTATGTTCATTGCAGCATTATTTACAATAGCCAAGACATGGAAACAACCTAAGTAGTACTTGCCTGGTTGTTTAAGGGTATGCATAGGTGATCAAAATCAGTAAAAGCAAATTACTAACATATATCAATTAGGCTACAACACTTCTGCTTAAAGAGTATGTTTATTCTGTCTTTACTGGGCAATTTCTTCTGCCTAGTACAGTGGGAAAATTATATATGAGAACCTGCAAGTCCCTCTGGGCACAAGGAAGAATTAGGCAATGACTACAACAGGATAGTTACTATGAAATGCTATCCTTACTCAGCTTACCCTAAGAACCAAACAGATGTGGTCACAGGAAGTACAATAAGGGTCAATGTGTTACTGATAAAAAGAAATCCCATGTACAGCAATCCCCGCTAACCACAGGGGAAAAATGTACCACCTTTACAGAACCGTCTCCTTATTTATCAGAAGTATTGTCCACCCTGTCAGGAAAATTCACTCTTCAACCTGGAACGTACTGATGTGAACAGAGAGGATGCAAAAGCAATGCCCCCATCAGAAATATAAAGAAGTAAAAATAAGCAATAGAAGCAATGAATGAGTCCTTGCCTCTGCGCCAAGACATCCCTTTCTCTTTCCTTCACCTTTCCCATCACCTAAGTAAATGTTAGCTGTGGGCAAGGCAAACCTAGTAGATTTGAGTTAATGGCTTGAGGTAAGCATGAGATTCTATCAACCACAAAATGTCATTCCATTGGCATGCTACAATGTAATTGTAATCATTAGGGGAATAATGATGATGATGTTATTAACGTAGTATCTCTAAGAGGCAAATAAATTACCCAAGACAGAATTATATGGGATGTTTTGTAGCTAATTGCCATATGAGAGCCCTGGATATCTAGAAAAAAGGATAGTTCCAAAAGTGGAGATATCAAGAGATGAAGACGAATTTCCTCTGTTTCACACGTATCTTTCAAGCTCCAGGGATTGGGCTTTGCTCTGGCACACAGGGATGATTAAAGCAAAATCGTTGTTTTTAAAGAACTCAATCGAGTGAATGGTGCTAATATCCCCAAAGATAGTATAAAATTTTAAATAGAAGTGTGTACCACTTACGATGAGGACGGGTTTCAGTTCATATGAATGTTGGCACCAGGCCTGAGTCTTGAAGGATGAGTTAAGCATTTAGCAAGAAGACAGGAAGTAAAGGACTTTCTCAAGAGAAGAAATCATTTACAATGTGATGGAGAGAAAATAGAAAGGTCAGAGAAACACCAATTCCTCGGCACACTTGAAGCTTAACAAAACGTACAAAGTTAGGGATAGAGAGACAGGCTAGGGCTAGTTCATTAAGGGTGTGTGTGTGTGTGTGTGTGTGTGTGTGTGTGTGTGTGTGTGTGTGTGTGTGTGTGTGTGTGTGTGTGTGTGTGTGTGCGCACGTGCTAGCAGAAGCAGTCGGTAGATTATCTCTAAAAAGCAAAAGAGATCCATTGGATTAATTTATAGAGAGAGGCATTATAATCTGACTTACTATAAAAAGTCATTTTATCAGGAATGATATAAACTTTTATCAGATTTTCAGCCTCAATCAAGATGTTGCTTTTTCTCCTTTGATATATTAATCTGTTATCATGTATTCAGTTATTTCTCAGGGGAAGGTATTTGCCTATTTTCTTAAAATTTTTCTTTGGTAATTTCTCTTTTAGATCTTAAATATTTTCTGAGGTCAACTTTAAATCTTTCATTTTTCCTAGATAATCATCATTTCATCCAATGTTCAAATGATGAGCTTAGAGCTGAGCAGTAGCCTGAGTGCTTAAGATTTGGAGAATTGTTTCTGTTGCTGTTTGGGTGGGAGGCCGACTTAAACATGTCATTCTATAGACGGCCGTCAATGGGAAGGAAGAAGTTAAAGGGGAAGGGGAAAGAGGCATGTATGTTAAGGGTGAAGGACTCATAAAAAATGGGAGGCAGTGGCGTCTGGGGAACTGCTGGAAGGTTCCTCTCTCTCTGGCTTGTATCTGATGCTCTTACTTCTCGTTTCACAAAGAAAAGAGAAATAAATGGCAGAGACCTCTGTCCCACATCACCTCTCTCAGCGCCCAGCACCAGTGTGCATGCTTCCGTGTCTTCTCGTTGACAAGGGTGAACTGACTGCAGCCCCGGCTAAGGTCCCCCTCCACTCTTCAAAGACTTCACACCAGCAACCCTTGCCTTCCCTTCGGCTTCATCCATTTTCCCTTTTTATGACTCCTACCCATCAGCGCACATACGTGCTTTTAATTCTCTTAACGGGACAAAAAGACAAAACCAAAACCCCAAAGTCGCTTTGTCTCGTTTCAACCCCCAAGTTTTCTGTTTCTCTTCTCAGCAAAACCTCCTGGAGACATTTGCCCTCACTCTCTCCAGGAATGTATTTGTAAATTGTATTTGTTTGCTTACTTTGATTTTTTAATTAGGGTGCTGAGATGTGAAAGAAAGTCATCTTATAGATGCCGGTTGACATTTTCCAACGTGGGGATAAACATGATTGCTCTTCCTGAAAACGAACGTGATGGAGAAGGCCGTAACGAGGAACACCTGCTCTCTGTCAATCCAGGAGTCAGCGTGGTGGACCTGATCTGTTTAAGCAAGTGGCTCCCGCTGAGAACTGGGGCATCCCTAGCGGGCTGGGAACAGCTTCCCGCCCGTCTGACTGAGCAGAGGGCAGCCCCAGCTCCTTTGTTGCGGCTGAGTCTCCAACTGGATTGCAGACCCTCAGGGCAGGGATCAGTGCTGGGCGCCTTTGTATACAGAGAAGTAGCAGGGCTCAACTGCAGCTTTTACAGTGTCTGTTAGTTTGTTTTCTGGTCTTCGAAAGGCTTGTTTGCCTTTCTCTTTTAACTTGATGTTATGGTTTTATTTACAATTTGATTTTGAATTAGCAAGTCTTTGTTTTCTCTGATGCTTTCTTGCCCTTAGCATTTTCACTGTGGTTCAAATTTGACGTGCTTAAAATCGGTTTTCATTCTGTGGCCAAGAGAAGTTATTGGCATAGTACATTGTTCTGGTACTTCCTGTAATTTTCTTTCTTCTTGTTGCCAACAAGTAACTAGGATTTGTGATTATTTTATAAATCCCTCCTCCTCCCAAGATTTTGGCTGGCACGAAAGCAAAGGCAGTCTGTCTACTGTAAAACGCTGAACCCGTTGGGGAGATGACCCTGACTTTTCTGGAGGGTCCCAAGAAGAGGGAAGCTTTGAGAGAGAGGAGATGGGGTGGGGGAATCCCAGAACACCCGGAAGGGGTGTGAGATCTATGGGTCCTGAGAGCAGGGTCTCCTGGCCAAGGTCTCTGCTGCCTCCACGCCTCTTGGGTTGCCATACGGGAGCCCCTGCAGGTGGCACGACTAATGTGGAAATCACGTCTGTGTTCCTAGGGCTATGGGGTTGTAGGTCCCCAGAGCCCCCTGGCATATCCACTGGGCTCATGGGGGCCAGGGCCATATGTGTGTTGCCATGACTGTGTCGGCTGTTGAGTAGAAAGGCGTCCCCATCGCCTCAATGCTTAACAAGACTGCATATACACACTGCTTCAGAGCCTGAAAATACATGAAGTTGAACTTTCTATTTTCTGCTTGGAATGCAATACTTTCATATACAATTGATCCTTGAACAAGGTGGGGGTCAGGGGTGCTGCACCTCCCCACCAGCGAAAATCTAGTATAATTTATGGTCAGCCCTCCCTATGCGAGGTTCCTCCAAGCCCACCAGTCCACATCCATTGGGGATTCAACCAACCCTGGATTGTGTAGGTCTGAAGTATTGACTAAGGAGAAAAAAATCTGTGTATAAGTGGACCCTCGAAGTTCAAACCTGTGTTGTTCAAGGGTCAACTGTATACACACACACATATATACAAGTATATGGAGCACAGGTGATTTTCATCATCAATCTTGATTTGAGTATTTTTTAACTGTTAAAATGATCATTGCAATCACATTACAAAGAGAAGTCTACTCTTCCTAAGAGGTAACCACTCTTAAAATAGCGTGAATCTTCTAAACTTATTTATTTGCATGAGAACACATATACACTCATTAAAGAGCTCATTCTACGTTTAGTTAATGCTCCTTGGCTGTATTTGATGACAGCCCACCAGACTGATTCTAATTGATTAGCTGCCCATTATTATTGTGTAAAATGACTGTTCTATAATTTATAGTTCCACATCCTTATTGATGGGCATACAGTTGTTTCTTTTCTTTGTGTTTTACTTTTAAAAACATCCTTGAAGATATTTTTGTGTACACCTCTATGAGTAGATAAATCTAGAAGTTGAATTCCTGGCTCTAAAGATACATACTTTTTTTAAAAATTTGGTTGCTTTTGCCAAATCAACCTCCACAAAGTTAGCACAATTTATACTCCCACACAAAAAAATATGAAAAGCACACAGGTGGTGTGAATTCACGCCCCATAGAAACAGGAGGGACAGCCTGTGGTTACAGACGCATTTGGGGGGAAATATTTGGTGTGCGCCCTTTCCAAGGCAAGGTGCTGTCTCACATTTCTGCATCCTTGGTTTTGAAAATTTTTTAAATTGAGAACTTTTAGTATTTACTTGGTGCTTAGCCATGCATTAAAAAAAAAATGCCTGAAAGTATTATCCAGGATTTTATAAAGGTAATGTTGTATGGCTTTTCTGATTGGCCATATTGCCATATATGGAAGGCCTGTCTTTTTACATTGTTTCTGATCTTACTATACACAAGCTGTACATTTTTATGGAGTCAAATTTGTCGATCTTTCATTTGATAGCAAAGGTTACAACTGGTGGCATTTCTGTTGACCAATGTGATACTTTTAATAGAATTAAACAGAATTAGGCAGGAGTCATGGGACCCTTGTCTTTGTGACTTTGGGTTTTTTGTCACTGTTGCACTTACCTAAAATTATAGAATAATGTGCATTTTTGACCTCAGAAAACACCCAAACACCTAAATGTGCACGTGTGTATAACTTTCTAGTTGGACGGAAACATAAGACAGTGTAAAAGTAACTTTATTGAAATGGCATCAATCTATGCTTGGCTCTAATTTCTTCTTGGTTCCAATGCACGGCAGTTTACATCTCCAGAGTTTTGTTTTTACAAGTAAAACAAATGGCTACCAATGAGATAAATTCCATCCTGGACTTTTGACTACTGAAAACTCAATTCCTCATCTATTTAAATTTGTATTAAAAAATCTCTGAAGTATTATTATGCTTCATTTTAGATGTACAGAAATGTAGTATCAACACACCCGAAATGTAAGACTAAATTGATCTAGAATTTTCTATGTCTGGGAAAACATGACGTTAATGTAACAAATTTAAAAGGGGGAAATCAGTAAAGCGATTGGGTTGGCGCTTATCACAATGCCAAGCAATTAACTCTATCATATTTTTAAAGTCAGACCTGCCATTGATCTGCTGAAGTGACTAAGTTGGTGGTAATCAGCATTTTAGATCAAAACCCTTCATTACATGACTGAAGCTTTATGAATACCTTCAAACTGGAAGTTAGGTTTTCACATTGCTAAATCAGTTAACTGGTTGAGTGAAGAAAAGAGTCATAGGAAAAGATATGGTGATGTCGTAAAAATCAAACAAGAATGTGATGGACCAAAGTTTTTACCATCTGGAAAGGTGAGTAATAAAACACTAAAGGTAAACAAGACCTCTAAACTAAAAGACAGATAAGTTTCTATAATTATAACCTCTTCACTCAAGATGCCTTACCACTGACAAGCTGCAATTCAATCCTCTACCCTTTGGCTGATGGCTTGGACTTGAATTTACTTTAGAAATAAGCTCCGTGAGATGAAAGCATTGGAAATGATGTCCTTACATAAAATCCCTCAGAAGTGGAATCACAAATCTGACAATTATTAAGCCAGGAATTTTTACTAATAAATTCGTTAATAAAAATGCTACTTTGTAAGATAACTTGAATTTAACAGAAGAAAAAAAAGTGAAACTAAGGACATTTTTGAACTTCAGATAATTGTTCCTTTACCACAAGAGATATGGATTTATAATCAATCCTATTAAGGCTAAGCAAAAAAGTATTACAAGAATATTTAAGAATTTGGAGTTCTTCTCTTGGCTTTTTTAAAACTATGCTTCAATATCAGACATTATTGATTTCCTTGTAGAAATTAACATACTTACATTTCTTTCTCTATAAAGTTCCATGAAGCTATAATTACTTTCATAACTTTACTGCTTTATTAAGGTTTGTAACCATTTTTTAAGAAATTCAAAACCACAGTTCTCACAGGTATTCAGTCTTATTCCTATATATAAATAATTGTTATGCTCACCAGTATTCTTTTTCCAAAGCTGCTCTAATTCTGAATTATATCACTATACTCATCTTTATCTATCCATCTATCCATCCATCCATCATCTACTATCTATCTGTCTATCATCTATCTATCTATCATCTATCTATCTATCTATCATCTAGAGACGTAGTTTTCATCTTCATCTGGTGTGTTTGCATTTGTTAGTTTCTCCAGAACTGTCTCTAATTATTACAAAAACTATATACTTCATGATTGGTTACTTTTTCTTCCTCATGTTATCTGCCTTTATTGTTTCATTAGGTGTTACAAATTCTAAAATAGAGTGTCAAAAATCTCACATATGTTTTTCAGCATAGCTTTTTCTTGGAGTCCTCTGTTCTCTGGTCTCCTATTTTTCTCTCCTGTATCTACCACCTGTCTCTTATTGTTTTATGTTCCTTCATCATTACTCTAAGAGGGATTACTATTGCTTGGATCCAATTATTGATTCCATTTTGGGGAATGATCCCTTATTTTCAAAGAGCACATTCTAAAGTGAAGGTCAGTAGGAATAAATGAGTCCTTGTAATCCAAAAATTCCTTTATTTTACTGAAAGTCTTTCTGCAACAAAATTCTAAGTTAAAATGTTTTATTATGCACAATTCTGAAGGTATTAATCCTTCAACTGGAAGTTTTTGTTGTTATTAATGGGAAAAATCTGATCCTTTTCTGATTCTCATCCCTTTGTGGTGATTTGTATTCTGGAAATTTTAGGAACTTGTCTTTAAACTTTCTGTTTTCTATTATTGCACTGATATAACTATTGTATTCTTTTCTCATTCATTTTGTTGGACATTTGTTAGTCTTCTTTTATTTGCAGACTCCTGACCTTTGGCTCTGGGAAACTATTTTGTGTTGTTGTTGTTTTAACCATTTTAACATTCTATTTTCATTCCTGTTCTATTTGCCCTTTCTTCCTGGTATTTCCATTTGCTGAAAAAAGTTGTGTTTCAATTTCTTGGAATAATCTTCCAGTTTGCTTATCTTTTCACTCATATTTTCCACCCCTTTGATTTTTGTTCAATTTCCTAGGGTATTTCCTTGGTTCTCAAAATCACACCACTGTTATTTGATCTTTTAAATTACTTAAATCATAGCTTTAATTTCCAAGTGTCCTTTTGTTTTCAATTTTTAATACTATCTTATTCTCATTTTACAGACAAATTTTTTTCTCCTATCTCTCTCTAGACATTATTTTTCTCTCTCTCTTTGGGTCTCATCTGTTTCCTTGAGTATCAGTTTCTTCCGTGATCAGCTGTCCTAGTTAATCTTGGCATCCTTCCTATCACAAGGATTTCATTAAGTGATCCAATGGTTCACATATTTGAGATGGAAACAATAAAAGCTGCTTGGAAGCTCTGTTTGTACGGGCAAGTCTTGTCAACTCACATCCTCATCTTAGGTAACGGTTCAAGAAGCAAGAAAGTAACCTGAAGGGCTCTAATGTGGCGGCTTTGTTCTGGGGCAACTTTCTGTAGTGAAGATCTACACAGTGTTTCGCTTGGTGGGCAGGCACTTGGGTGCTGGGTAGAGATAGGGGATGTTGTAAACTGACTTAAAACCAGACTTTCCAATAACCAACCCTCTATTTTATACCCTAAGCCTTACTACAGTGATCTTTTGTAGTTGGTATTTTTGAGACCCACTGCTCTCTTGGGGTCATGCCAACGTCTCTGTCCTCGTCTATAACTTATTCCTTTCCTTTTCTAACTTGTCTGTCAGTTTGTGATCTGTGGAATGAGGTGTCAGCATCACTGAGGAGCTTGAGAGAAACATAAATTCTCAGACCCTACCCTGCACCCACCGAATCAGAAGCTCTGGGGTGGCGTCTCACAAGCTGTGTTTTAATAGGTGTTTTTTTTTAAGCAGAGACAATTTGAGAATTGCAACTCTGGACTGAAGCTTCCTCATCTCCACTTCATTGGTTATATCTCCTCCAACCGTGTTCAGGCTTCCAGAAATTATGGATTTCTCTTGACAAACATGTTTCCTGCTCCTTTCATTATTGTGTTTTCACGACAGAGGTCACAAATATGTATGTCTAAGGGACAAAGCAAATAAAATTAATGAATATATTGGCTGGGTGACAGGCACAGGGAGTGAAAGGAATTATGGAAGCTTCCCCTAAAGGCTGTGGCTGCCATGTGGTCTACTCTGTCCAGCCAACAGCATCAAAGTAAGAATGTGGGATCATTGTTGTCAGAGTCTCGGGTCTTTCCAATGCGGGGCAGGAGGGGGATTGGAAGTAGGGTGATTTCCTAATTTGAAACATTGTGTGTACCCTCAAAACACTCTGTGGGCCACCGGGTAACACTCTATATCATTTCCTTCTTTAATGTTGTATTAGTGGAAGCTTGGCAGGAAAAGGAGATGAACCCCTGCTGTTAATTCTACCCATTTAGGAAACATCTTTCTGTTCCTACTTTATTTTTTATTTTCGATAAACATCTGAAGGCCTTTTCTTGAACTTGATCCATACATGCAACTGAATTGGAAACTTTCCACAGTCTTTCTGTGAACTAACAGTAGTGAATCATGGTGAGGTAGAAGTCGGAGTCTTCAGAAGTTGTGTCCTTTTAGTTAAATGGTATCTTTTGTCTCTGCTTTGATTGACCAACAATTGGACTAGAATAGATCTTGGCTTCTTTCACTTAGCATAATTTTTTTCAACTTTCATGCATGTTGTAGCAGTACTTCATTTCTTTTTATGGCTGAATAATATTGTTATATGTATATACTATGTTTTGTTTATCCATTCATCCACTGATGGACATTTATATTGTTTCTGCTTTTTGACTATCATGAATAATGCTGCTATGAACATTCATGAACATGTTTTTTAATCAACATAATTTTTTAATTTTCTTGGATATATGTGGGAGTGGAATTGCTGGGTCATGTGGTAATACTATGTTTAACTTTCTGAGAAATCACCAAACTATTTTCAAAAGTAGTTGCACCATTTTACATTTCCACCAACAATGAATGAGGGATTAAATTTCTCCTCAGACTTGCCAACACTTTTAATATCTGTCACTTTTACTGTATCCACGAGTAGGTGTGAAGTGGTATCTCACTGTGGTTTTGATTTGAATTTCTCTGATGACTAATGATATTGAGTATCTTTTCTTGTGCTTATTTGCCATTCGTATATCTTCTTTGGATGAATGTCTACTTAAAGCCTTTGCTCCTCTTAATTAGGTTGTTTTTCTTTATATTGTTGAGTTGTAAGATTCTTTATATGTTTTAGATACAACTCCTTTATCAAGTATATGATTTGCAGATATTTTCTTCCATTTCATGGATTTTCTTTTCACTTTCACGATGGTGTCCTTAGAAACATCAGGTCCACTTAACTAATATTCTTTTTTAAAATATCAGGAATGGGTATAGGATTTTGCTCCATGATTTTTTTGCTGTTAAAAGATTTATTTTATATCATGTATGATGCCCTAATGTTGAATTAAACTGGTGTATCCAAGATGAACTTAATTGATTATGGCCCAATTTCACATTTGTGTACATGTGTACATATATATGCTTTTGGTTTGTTGGCTTGTTTTTGTTTTGCCTCTTGGTTCTGACAAAGTCTGGGGGTAAATATGATTTTTATGGTAATTACGGCTTTGTGTTTCTAATATTTCCAGATATAAATATTTAATGCATCCTTATTTGCTGCATGAATGATGTTATATATTGGCTCTCCTGGGCCACATATGGCCCACAGACATATTTTGTTTGGCACACACAATACTGAAAACGTAGGGACAGCTCCCATAAAAAATGTGGAGATTCAGTTTTATTGAAAAACTCTGCATTGGTTTCCCGGAGCTCATATTCTTCCCCAGCAACAATCCTGGTCTAGTTTCTAGTTTCCCCTTGGGGCAGGTCATGTGGGCTCCACGTTGCTGCCACCTTCTGCACTGTTGATTATCATTCAGTCATTGATGTTACCTTCCTATAGCTGTAGAGATAGGAGCATATAATCTCTGGAGTAAGAATCAGGACCTTTACATCTTCATTGTAAGTTTGTTCTTCCATTGTTTCTGCTCTTATATGTTTTGTAATACTTCTCTCTATATATTATTTGCTCTGTGTATGTGTGTTGAATGGCAGATAGAAGAGGTACCAGATCCTTTGATAATTTCAAGTACAATAATAGAAATCTGAAAGACACAGAGGAGAGGATGGAGGGGTTTTCCCTATCTTTGGGGATCAAGGGGGCTTCCCTGAGAGAGAAGCCTGTCTCAGGCATTGAAGTCTGGGTGTCCCACTTTAAAGAAGAAGAAATGGACTCAGAGGTGATAAAGAACAAGGTAAAAGTCACAGAGATATGAAGGGATAGATCTTGGGCTTATTCTACATTTAGCTAAGAGTCATGCCTTATTCATGCAATTCTGGATAGCAATTTTTACTCTTTGCATTATTTTAATATGTGTCTAATCCATTTTAGAATATCAAGCTCCCCAAACCAGTCCCAGGATATTTTGAGGTCATTTTGACTAGTTTTTTTGTTTCACTGGCATGCAAGTGAAAACATGTACCTCAGCTAACAGTGATCTATCCTAATTTTTCAGTTCACTGACTATTCTGATTATCCAAAACTTAGCACCATCTATTCAATACCCTTCATTGGGTTGGTGGTAACACGGGTGTGTGTGTGTGTGTGTGTGTGTGTGTGTGTGTGTGTGTGTGTGTGTGTGTGTGTGTTACATACAGTGTGTACATTTAATAAACAAGTTCTTCCGTTAAACAGAATATCATGGAGTCTTGTCAATCAGGCATCTTTCAAAGGAATGTGTATGCCACTGTCCTGAAAAGAAGTTGGTTTATTTTTGCAAATAACCCTCACAATAATTTTAGTATTCTATATGAAACTCCTCTTACATAAACATCAAACACAACAAATTGTTTTTCACTCAGACACATGTTGTAAAGAACTATTTATTATGCCTTTTAAAGGTATGTGTTACATTTAAATTCATTTTCAATCACTGATTATAATAATCTGACACATTCCTTTTATGATGTATGGCTTTAATATACTAAAATATATAGAAGGATTTCATTAATTTAAATAAAGCCATTATTCTATATAAGCTAATTTGAATTGAATTGCCTTTTCTAAAAGCCAAAGTATTCAGTTATAAAATTCCTATTTAACGCATGATATAATTCATTATTAATATCCAAGTTTAAAATAGTAAGAAGAAGAAGAAAACAACCACTGCAAGCTAATATCTTCTCCTGGAATGTGGACGAGATGGTAATGAATTAAAGCGATGGGGGAATTTTGATTTAATTTTGGTTGCTCAATTTCACTTTCATTCTTTTGATTGCTCAATAAAAACTTCGCAGTAGTTGTCTGCTCATCAGTTATTTCTGCTTAAAAGAAAAGTTTTGTGGGAGAAATCAGGGTTCACTAGTGACAGCTTTTTTGGTCACCCCACCAGGGAGGGGTCCTTCGAGGGGAGCTAACGTAGTATAAACACCCAGTTCCGGGTCTGGTACTCATTTGCGCATGTTTAGGTAGTTGACGGTTAATGGACCCAGAGGCTAACATGTCCCAGCACACAGACATCACTGAAACTCACACTTACATAAAAACACACCTACCAGGTGTATGGGATACTTGGCTTCCCCAGTTATCAGCCTTGCCCCATAGGTGGGATGTCATGGAAACCAAATTACAGCAGGAGGAGTTAGTTTGTGATCTTAATGGTTTAGGTCAGGATGCTGAGATAACGCACTGCATTACCTACTCTCCCGTTACACCTATGCCACTAACCAAATATTTACATTCATCCACAGTGAAAGCTTAAATACTTAAATATCTTAATACTTTTAAATATGTTAAATACTGTTTAAGGTAATTTGTGGTATTACTTATTTTTGTACTTAATTCTCAATATTCTTATCACCAACGCATACAGCTTACAAACATGTTGGTTTATTGTATCTCATCATTCTATAGGAAAATCTTCAAGTTAAATTAAAAAATGGAAATACTAAAGAAGATACAGTTTTCACATAAAATATTCATGAAAAACGGTTTAATCAGCTAGGTATTGATTTATGTAACTTAAGGATTTAGAATACAAGATATGTTGTGAATATATAATATTTTGTGCAGTCTTTTTATCTGCACATTTTTATCTTAAGCATAAAAGATTGTTTGTTTTTTATAAACTTACACATTATTTTCAGAATAGACAAGAGCATCAGAAATATTATAATAAATATTTTAGTAACATTTAGGGATATCAATATATTTTATATTGAATCTGTCAATCAAGAAAGAGGATTCATTCATTTGTATAACAAATATTTATTGAGCTCTGTTTTGTTTCAGCTACTAGAAATACAGAGATAAGTGGATACAGTTCCTGTTCACAGGAAGCCTACAGGGAGATGTGGAAAAAAACATCTATTTTATAGCACAACATTTGTCTAAGTAGAGGTATATACAAATTGCTGTACAGTTCCAAATATGAAACTTTTTTTAACTTTTTGTTTTATTGAAGTATAGTTGATTACCAATGTTGTGTTAGTTTCAAGTGTACAGAAAACTGATTCAGTTATACATATACATGTATCTATTCTTTTCCAAATTCTTTTCCCATTCAGGTTGTTACATAATATTGAGCAGAGTTCCCTGTGCTATACAGTAGATCCTTGTTGGTCATCCATTTTAAATGTAGCAGTGTGTATGTGTCAATCTCAAACTCCCTAAAGTGTGCTTGAGGCCACCTAGAAAGGTTCCATAGAGAAATCAGCATCTGAACAAAGATTTGCAACTGACAAGTTGCAAAGGACCCCCAAGCCAAAGGAAGCATTGTCTACCAAGACAAAAATGTGAGTGAATGTAGAAGATTCTGGAATCTGTAAGTAGTTTACTTGGCTGAATGAGAAGTACAGTGACAGAATGTAGCAGGAAGTAATATTGAAGAAGAAGGAGAGAAGCCAGTTCAGAAAGGGATCTGCAAACTCTGGAAAACATTTGAAAATCTTATAAGGGAAGAGGAAGTGGTACTCTTTCCTTAGACTTCACGTTCAGATCATTGAAGGTTCACACTCAACTGTAAGATATAACACAGAGAGAGCCCATGTGCCCTTCACCCAGTTTCCCCCAATGCCACACCTCGCAAATCTGTTTTTGGATTAGGAACATCACTCTGTTGGTGATGGGGAGAGGATGATGAGAGACACAGCCTGTGTCAAGGGACCACTGGGGAAGCTCATCTGCGACCCAGGAGAGAGAAAACGAGGGCATAGCCCAAGGTCATGCCAGTGCAGGCAGAAAGAGGAAAACGGATTGGGGAGGCATTTATAATGAAAAGTCACAAGATTGGGTGACTGGTTGCTAGAACCACAGAAAGACAGGGATGCAGAAGACTCCCAAGTCCTGTCCTGGAAGATGTGTGAATGGTTTAGTAAAATTGAGTATATGGAAAGGGAGCAGGTCAATATCAAATGCAGTAGAAAAAGCAAAATGATTGATAATTATGATTAATGTAGCAAACAAAAGCCATCAGTAGGGGCTTCCCTGGTGGCGCAGGGGTTGAGAGTCCGCCTGCCGATGCAGGGGACACGGGTTCGTGCCCCGGTCTGGGAAGGTCCCACATGCTGCGGGGCGGCTGGGCCCGTGAGCCATGGCCGCTGAGCCTGCGCGTCTGGAGCCTGTGCTCCGCAACGGGAGAGGCCACAGCAGTGAGAGGCCCGCGTACCGCAAAAAAAAAAAAAAAAAAAAAAAAAAAGCCATCAGTGTCCTGAGAGGAGCATTTGAGATGATCGCTCTCTCTCTCAGCCAAGCTTCCAGAGAGAGGAGTCTGCCTTCACTTTGGCCAGTCCCTGCACCATTTACCCTATGCTCCACTGCAATCTGGCTTCTTTTTTTTTTAGGCCGGACCCCATGGGGGATAGTTCCCCGACCAGGGATTGATCCCGCACCCTTAGCGGTGAAAGCACTGAGTCCTAACCACTGGACCGCCAGGGAATTCCCATGAATACCGTGTTTAAAAGTTATTAAATAATAATAGATTTATGGACCAGGAATGTCAGAATCCTTCCTAAGAAACATGTCTTCTTTCTGTATGGCTCCCAGAGACACAGTCGTAAAGAAAAATTGACTTTTAATGCTGTCCAGGTGATTGAATACGCGGGCAGACCGAGAACTGCTAAATTATAGTGCAGATTCTGAAGCAGAGTTTCTCAAACCTTCGTGTGCATACAGATCATCAAGGGATCATGTTAAAATGCAGATTCTGATGCAGTCAACCTGGGGGCTACTGGGATCACACTTTGGGTAACAAGGTTCTAAACATTAAGCAAGTTGTTTTCAGCATCGGCTGCTCATCGGGTGTACCTGGGGAAGTCGGAATAGTCCCAACGCACTGGTTCACTGCCAGAGATTCTGGTTTTGGTTGGCCTGGTCGGGTGGGCAGCCTGTGTGTCAGGGCAGCCGAGGTTCAGTCTCCTGCTTGTAAACTAGGACCCCTGTCCTTCTCATTGTGACGCAGAATCGAGGGTAGGCCCTGGGGCCTGAAGACAAGTGTGACAGGTAATGACTTGGCCCAGAGATCAGACATTATTGGAAACTTCCTGAGTTGTGCCTAGTGGTAGTGGCTTGGTTGTTTTTGTTTTTGTTTTTGTTTTTTTGCAGTACGCGGGTCTCTCACTGTTGTGGCCTCTCCCATTGCAGAACACAGGCTCCGGACGCGCAGGCTCTGCGGCCATGGCTCACGGGCCCAGCCGCTCCGTGGCATGTGGGATCTTCCCGGACCGGGGCACGAACCCGCGTCCCCTGCATTGGCAGGCGGACTCTCAACCACTGCGCCACCAGGGAAGCCCCGGCTTGGTTCTTTTGAAGAAGGGGGTCAGTCATACAGTGGAAAGATGGGGTAAGGCTATTTTGCAGATCTCCTGATCGGGGAGGTGGGCAGGGAGGCCTCACCCGAGAGAGTAAAGCAAACAGCCAGAGTGCATCTCTGGAGGGGGAATCCCTTCGGCTCCGGGTCATCAGCACCGTGATATCTGCCAGGGCTGAGAGCTTAGGATCCACAGGAGAACGGAGAGCAGCAGCGTCCCCATCCTTGCCCTGCCTCGGGCTGTGCAAATCTCCCAAGGCACAGCCTTCCAGACTCATCTGGAGTGTGCCAGTGACCGGTCTATGCCATCGTAATATCCAAGGGACATAAACTCTGAACCTTGCAGATGCTTCGTAAGCCAAAAGAAAAGAAGTAAAAAATGGGTCCACACGTGTGCACAGCCCTGATAGCACTGATGCAGGCGCCAAAATTTAATAGGTAGCCTTGGAGAAACACAAGATCATGGAATTCTTTTCTATGGCGCTATGGCTGTGGGCCAGGAAGCCTCAGTCCACAGTGGGGGACACCTAACAACCTGGAACAATTTTCTTTGTTAGTAATAACTGTTCGTATGTTATCCAAATTAGGCACACCAGCACACCATGTAATAGGTGGCATCTCCTTTTTGCACATGTGAAAACAAGGCACAAACGGTCGCACAGCTTCCCAAGGTCACACAAAGTCATACAAGGGCCTGCACCATGATGGCTGTCTCCAGAGGCTGTAGGTTTCAGCACTGTGACCTCGTGCTTCATAAGCACAGCATTGTCCCTCCCTGCAAAAGTCTAGGCATCACTAAACAGAGTGCTTATTACGTAATCAAATCACTAGCAAAGGTAGTTCTTTCAATACTGCATAACTGGAAAGTATTGCAACCCTGAAGTTCGCATTTTAGTTCCCCTACCTGGGACTTAGGAGGTGAACACAGAGCCTCGCGGACTCATTCTTCTGTAACAGCTGCGGCTCCATATGTTAAGTGAATTTTGGTCTGATTGCTCTCCTGTGAACACGGAGTGCTGAAAACAGTGTAATTGGAAGCTAGAGTTAATTACTAAGACTTGAAAATTTTCAGAAAGGAATGCTGGAAAAAAAAATGTGTCCTTTTAAAAGAGGACATTGTTTTCTTGTTAGTTGGCCTTAACTTACTGAATTGCTTATTAGCACCAAGAAATACTCTCTGGGTGATAATCTAGCTTTGCTTTGTAAACGGAATTGTTACAAATGTTTCTCAAGAGCTACGATACCCTGGATTAATGTAGTCGTCTCACATGTAGGTCATGGTAGGCAAGTGGAATATTCCAATTCTCACAGGCAATTTAATATTATATGTTTTTCTTGATAAAACTGTGAATCTGAAGAAACCTCAATTTTATATATTCCACCTTCTTTCCTCCCATCAGGCTAATGATGATAGAATTGAAAAATGAGCCCCCTTGTGTTTTATAGATGAAAAAGTCAAGGCCAAGGGGTGAGGTTGGCTCATGGTCAAACCAAATGTTGGCAACAGATAAGAGAATTAGAATAAGGATGATGCAGAGGTTTCAACTCTAGCCCCAACTTAGTAAATCTGCAATAGACTGACTGCCCTGGGGACTGTTTGATGAAGGACTCTGAGCCCAGCCCTCACTGAGGCTAGTGCAGTGATTGATTGGTAATGTCTGCATAAGCTGCGGGTGGAGGAGGGATGAATGAATTCACCGACCCTTGGCAAGAGGAAGGGCTGGTGGCCTTTCAACATCCCAATGGTGTCCCATACCTCAGTGACAGGCGGGCTGCCAAACGTAAGCAAAATGCAAAGTCTGTTCACTTACACTGATTACCAGCCTGTGTATTTCAGTTAGAAAATCGTGGGATGCTGGGTAAGAGTCAGTACGACTGGCTGTGAACTAAGGGGGAGGGGAGTGCCATGCGGACTGTTAAGAAAGATCACCCATTTCCTGGGACATTTCTGGATTCTGCCCTGGGCACCTAGGCGAGGGCAATGTGAGGGCAGTAAAGCCTCTACCTAAGTGGCCAGCGAGTGCTAGCCCGTCTATTTGTAGATGTTTTTACAGGTCTGTCAGGACGTGTAAATGTAAATGTGTCTGTCGTCATCTCTGGGGACTAGTTTAGTTTTGTTCAAGTCTGCTAATCCCTTTGGATATTCCACCTAAAACTGTAACATTTGAAGGTAGGCCTAAAATATACAAAAACCTTCAAAATCCCTGTCCCTCCTACTTCCTGGAATTAGTGGTTTCCACCCGCCCATAGTGCTTCCCCCAAAACACCCCCCTCATAACCTACCTGCGGTTTTGTGTCTTCCCTGGTCCACTGGCTTCAAAGTTCAGCTGCCTCTTCAGAAGGTGTCATCATTCCCGGCCACCAACAGGCTCCTTTGGTGAGCTCTGTAACCAGAAAGAAGGAATGAGTTAGTGCTACTCTTTTAAGCTAAAGAGAGATCTAAACGACATTCTTTACTTGGGCGTGTGCTTTTGTTTTTGATTTGTTTTGAAATCTGGAGCTGTGAAATGGGCAAGTCACTGTGTCTAAGTACGGTGCTGAAAGTCACTTTCACCAAAATTGGGGGAAGATGAATTCTGATTCTGGTGACAAGAGCTAGCGTGGAGGGAATTCCCTGGCGGTCCAGTGGTTAGGGCTCCACGCTTTTGCTGCCAGAGGCCGGGTTCAATCTCTGGTGGGGGAACTAAGGTCCCAGGAGCTGCACAGCGCGGTCAAAAAAAAAAAAGCTAGTGTGGACTCTGTCAGCACAGTATTTACAATTCTGTTAACCATGATTCCAAAGGAAGAAGTAACCATTTTTAGGTGGAGTTTCAGTGTAATAATGTTTTATCTTGCTACCAATTCTCCCATACCATTTTAATAAACAATTGTTAAAAGAATTGATTAAAATATTATATTTTTAGTATAATTAAATTTCACTTTAATTGTACTTTTCTGAAGTTAAGAAGACATTTCTTATTAGTACTACTAAATTACCTGAGGTTTATCTAGGAGTGAAAATGTTAAAGTATATAATTTTTACGGCATTGTTTAAAATGTTTTCTTTGTTAATAATGCTACTGCATTTTTATCATACCCTTAAATAGCTCTAACGTGAATGAAAGATTTTCTGTTACTATCTCAAGCAAATAATTCTAGTCTCCCTATTATATCTAACAAAAATCAGTCTAACTTCATCCAATCACACAAGAGAGAGGGAAAGAGATAACATTACATGACTGGTGACTAGAATCTTATAGGAAGATGAACAAAGTAAAACAGAGAAAGAGTAAACAACAGTTATAAAAGACTTCCTGCTGAGATACTTCGAAGGATGTAAATGACTTCAAAATAACTGGAAGAATAGATTAATTCCATAAGTGAGTTGCATAAAATTTCAGCACTGAATATGAAGATGATGTGTGATTCTAAAATAAAATGACTCAAATATTTTTGATATGATTCCACAAATAGCTGCTCTATAACAATCCGTTGAGTTCAGCATAAAAGAGAAATAGCCAGTATCCAGAAAAATAAACTTGTCTTTACAGAAGAGTAAATATTTTAAGGCAAAAATAAATCGCAGATGTAAATTATTTGTTTTTTTTTTTTTTTTTTTTTGCGGTACGCAGGCCTCTCACTGCTGTGGCCTCTCCCGTTGCGGAGCACAGGCTCCGGACGCGCAGGCTCAGCTGCTAATTCCTTTGGATATTCCACCTAAAACTAAAAATAATCCACGGGCCATGGCTCACAGGCCCAGCCGCTCCGCGGCATGTGGGATCTACCCGGACCGGGGCACGAACCCGTGTCCCCTGCATCGACAGGCGGACTCTCAACCACTGCGCCACCAGGGAAGCCCGCAGATGTAAATAAGTTTGACATTTATGGGCAACATGTGATTTTTATGTCATCCATGCTTATAAGGAGAGACTGGAGTGTTCAGGAAATTATATGGCATTGGGATAGTTCAGTATGTCATTTATTATAGATGTCAATGCATTTTATAGCTCACCTTCATTGTGCTGATTTTCACACAAGTTTTCTGAAACATGATTTTTTATCTTTAACAAACTTCGCTTCCAGTCAAAGTCACTAACTCTCTGCAACCATAGGTTACTACTCAGCTGCTATTGTCTAACTCAGTCTCAGCTGGGGACAGTTTTGCTCCCACCCCTCAAGGACAGTTAACAATGTCTGGGGACATTTCTGATGGTCAGGACTAATAGGGAAGGCAGGGGGAGAGCCACTGGCATCCAGTGGGTGGAGGCCACCGATGCTGCTAACATCCCACAATGCACAGGACTGCCCCCACTACAAAGAATTACCCAGCCTGGAGTGTCAATACTGTCCTGGTTGAGAAAACCCCATCTAACTGGATTACAAATCTGAATGAAATGCTGTAAAATCTTTCAATTGCTTAAAATATAAACTAGTTCTTTAGTCACTTAATAGGCTCCAACTTCGGATATCCTCTAAATATACTTCGCAAATTAGCCAGTAAATGCTTCAAGGGAGACATTTTTCAAGGAGGGTGTGATAGTTCGGGAAATCAAACTGTATGCATTCTCCATCCAGTTTTCGGCCTCATATTATCCAGCCACTGTAGTTCACAAGTGAAATTGTCCTCCCATTAATTACTGTGGAAACAATTCAGTGGAGACTATAAAAGGACACTTGTGTTTTCAGCCTGAGCAACTCCACCCAAGAGGGTTCATGCCCCAGACCCTCAGTGGGTTTCAAAGGAAATCCATGTGTTTTATAAATGATTCCTGTGCTGACCTCTTTTTCCCAAGCCAATAGGGCAGCGTAGCCAAGCTTGAAGAGTACGAAAACTGTATAATCCATGTGGTGGTTCTAGAAGGTGAAGGTTATCAGAGACACATGGGGCTGGGCATCCTATAATATAGCCTTCACTGCATGAACCTATTTAACTGAAAATCGAGGTCAAACTGTCCCCAGAAAACTTTAGAGTGTGCAACTGTGGTGTATTTACAAACTTTGGTTCTCAAATTGATACTTTTTTCCTTAATGCATACATTGTGACCATGTAGGGGAAGTACTAAAATTGAAACAGGGTGGGACTTAACTCACTGACAACTAATCATGAGCCGCCAATCCCCATAAAAGCATAAATTAAAAAACTGAAACTAAACTTGAAGAACACACATACCACATTTTATTTCTTTAAAGAAGTTTGGATTGGTTGTTGAATAAAATTGGAAGACTCCCATGACTCAGTTTTAACTCTCACTGTAAAGCTACTCTAATCAAGACAACATGGCACCGGCAGCAGCCGACCTGCTGGACAGAGCCCCTGCGAGGTCCTCAGTGTGGGAAGAGGCGAGGGGGAGAAGGTAACCAATAGACTCTCTAGAAACAGCACACAGAGCACATGCGTTTGGGTAACACCCAAAGCATAAACAAGACACAGTAGAGGGGCTTCCCTGGTGGCGCAGTGGTTGAGAATCTGCCCGCTAATGTAGGGGACACGGGATCGAGCCCTGGTCTGGGAAGATCCCACATGCCGCGGAGCGACTAGGCCCGTGAGCCACAACTACGGAGCCTGTGCGTCCGGAGCCTGTGCTCCGCAACAAGAGAGGCCGCGACAGTGAGAGGCCTGCGCACCGCGATGAAGAGTGACCCCCGCTCGCCGCAACTAGAGAAAGCCCTCACACAGAAACGAAGACCCAACGCAGCAAAAATAAATAAATAAATTACTAAACTCCTACCCCCAACATCTTCTTTAAAAAAAAAAAAAAAAGACACAGTAGATAACTGTTGGACCTATTCTCTGAAGACAGTTTGGGGGAAGAGCAAGCAGAAGTGGACAACCAACTTTTCATATCGGAGGGTCCTGGCTCTTTTCCAACCATCACAGAGTGAAGTCTGTCCATATATAAGCCCACCAACAAACACAGAGTTTCTATTCAGCTTCTCTACCACCTTCTCCTTTAATATGAGGAACCAGTTATTTTAAGAACCCTTATAACATGAGGGGGAAAATCCAAGAAAAAAACCAAATGGCCCACGAATATACTTCAAGGAACAGAAACAACAAGAAAGAAAACTTTAATTAGGAGGTGCATACAAAGTCAAGAAATGAAAGAGGAAAAAGAAAAAATGAGAGGAAAAGGTAAGTGGCATAGACTATCATTACAGGAGGCACAACTTAACAATTTATAGCAATTTTTCAAAAGAGGGGAAAATAAATTATCAAAGAGTGACATGTGATCATCTCCAAAGTTGAAGGGCAGATGAATTCAATAGGAAGACCCCACAGGGAGTTTAACAGAGCTTTGCACTACCCACATGACTCCTTTTCTCCTGGGACATACCACCGAGGCGAGCATCCCCCCAGCCGTCCACTACTGAACCAGTGCTATGAGGGTGCAAGAAATACAAAGTTCTTATGGTAAACTGAGATTTGGGGGGCTTTTTTCCAGCAGTTCATACCCTCTGACTGAAATAGAAACTGATACCTTGACTTAAACTGATGCTGCTATAATAAACATCTGAAGTATGTAGCGCTGGCATTGCAATAAAAGAGTCGTGGTGAAGAAACAGCTGTGCGGGGCGGATCACAGGAAATACATGCTATGCGATAGAAAAACATTCGGTAAAAGTACAAGCTGTGATACAAAAGGCTGGAGAACGGAATGTAAAAGTGTATGTTGGTTGCAGTGGGCTGCATTAGCCGTACATTGTAAGACAGAAGTGAGCTCAAGAGAGAGTTGGAGAACAATACATGTGCAGAAATTGTAGGAACAGGGAAATTCCATAAAAACTGGATCCTTGAAGAGTTACAGAAGCCTAGCTTCCAGAACCAGATAGCAGGAAGACCAAAAAAAAAGGCAACCCTCCCCCCAAGGACCATTCACAGTAGAATGGATAAATAAATACATTGTGGTGTTGTCGAACAACGGACTGCTAAAGGTCAATAAAGATAACTAACTACTACTACTAGCTAGACGTGGATGCAAGGCAGAGTCAGGGGTCCTGGTAATGTTCTAGATCAGCCCTGACCAGAGTAAATACACGAAGTGAGCTACACGTGATTTAAAATACTTAGTAGTCACATTTTTAGAAAGTTAAAACTATTTTTGTGGATTTTATTTAATCCAACAGGAAATCAGTATAAAAATTACTGGGATATTTTAAATTTTTGTGCCGTGTCTTTGCAGTCATTTTTGGCTCTCAATTCAGACACTAATTTTTCAACAGAAATTCTTGATTGATACTTAGATTTTGTAAATTTTACAGACAGAAAAGTAGATTCATATGCTACAGCTGTTCCAAATATAGTTAAATAGTGTCCAATAATTGAATCAATTATCAGTTCTCGTAAGTATGTACATCGTATGTCGTAAGTGCCCATGGCTACTGCATTGGACCAGGTAGCTCAACAGCTGATCTAGGTGGTGGGTACATGGTGTGCTCACTGTAAAAATTCACCTTGCACTTTGATAATTTGTGCCCTTTTCTGTACACATATGCTATTATTCAAAATTTTAAATTTATTGTTTTGGAAGAAAGCCTGGGAATGAGAAACATGGGATCAGGAGATAATTTCTTTTTATTTTAGGTGCTTCTGCACTATTCGCTTTCCTATACATACATATAACTTGTTTGACGTACTTATAATCGTATTTAAAAAAAAAAAAAAGCTTTTCAAGTTTTCGCTGCATTCCTGGTAATGAGATGAATTCAACCCAATAATGGAAGTTTACTCTGAGAGCCATACCTCTGCCCCGAGCCAGTTCACCCACTGAAGTGGCTGGGATGGAAAACCTTAATGATTCAGTGCTTTCTTGAAGATATATTTTAGTCCACTTGGTTAAAAGGCTTGTGAGAAAACAATAGCTGCTATTAGTTTTTGGTTTGGTGCTTTTCTTCAGAATAAATGTATTTAAATTCACAACAACCCTATGAAGTAGTTATAAACATAATCCTATTGTCCACGTGATTGAACTCAGCACAGAAAGGTTATGAGATTGTCACATCTGGGAAAGTGGCCGTGCGGGGACTTGAACCCAAACTCGAATGCAGGGATACTTAGCCACTCAAACATTTGCTGAATCCCCTTGTGGAACTATAGTATTGTATCAGCACATAGCCTAAAATATTCTTTGATGTATACATGCCCATCCATTCTCTGTAAATATTTTAGTATAGTGAAAACAGAGGTAAAATAAGTAAGAATCAAATCTTTCGGACTCCTTGCTGTGCTTGGCACATGGCAATCCAAACGTCAGCTGGCTGGTGTTTGTTCATGTGCCCTGTCTCACCGCCAGCTCTTCTCCACCCAAGATGCTGAGCAACTGGTGTGGTTGCCCCGGGCTGAGTGTGCCAGGTGCAAGATCTGCCAGCCCCCTGACCTGCCATCCAACCCCCAACCACTCATGTGTGTCCTCAGCTGGTCCTCCCACCTGCCAACTCCGCACCATCACTGGCTTCACTCCCACTTGGAATCCCCTAGTGTCTTTCAGAATCCCTCAGCCTCGTTTTCTGCCTGATCATTTTGTTATTGAACAAAAATTTCGTTAGCTCTGTGTATAGTCTAGGAATAGAAATATAGAATACTCAATAGTCTCCCTCCTAATAGAAAATCCCAGCACTCTCTACCCCTTCTGTGCTCTCGAGCGATGAATAAAAGCTAGGGTTTCCAATGCCTTTGTTTTCCCATGCTTCCCCAACAGTTACCAGATCCACGGGGTGAAAGCTAGGACCCGTTTCCTCAAAGTGACCGGGATAAGTAATAAACAAAACTCAGGACTCAGAGAGACTTCCTCGGTTATGGGAATCTGGATTTTCTCAATAAGTTTAGAGTCTATACTTGTCTCATTAACTCAGGGCAAAGAGGATTTTCAGGTGTGTGAATGACAAGTGCGTGCACGATACAAGATGGGTTTATTACAGCTCATAAGCCCGCATTGCCCTTCTTATGGGACAGGTATAAACCATGTCTCAGGCACTCAGCATTTGCTACTATGATTACTGAGTTGTTCACCCTTCTCAAAAATAAAATTCAAAGATTAATGATAGACCCTCTCCAACCAGATCTATACCTGAAACTGACCACTCTCTTTGGTCATATTTATGCTGTATATACGCTTCCTATTAATAGTGTTGCTATAATAGATGAACGCTGACAGGGGGCAAATCAAAGTCCACTTTGAAATTGCTTTGCCTAGTGATTCAGACTGACTGTGAAATAGTCTTGTTAAAACTCCTGTCTTGTAAAATGGGGCTGCTAAACGTTAATTGTTCCATTGATGAATAGGTAGCTGCTGGCTGACTCCGCAAAAAATAAATTGGTCTCTTTCAAGTGCATTTTTTAAACCTTCTTAGATCGTGTGGATACTCAAGGATTGAGTGAATAAACAATTTTTCCCACAGGATATAAAATTTCATAACATCTAATGCCATAAAGACAGCCTGCCATAGTCATCCGAAGAATAATTTCCTTATCTTAGTAAGAGCACAATGGTAATAAGTATGTCCACACGATTCAAATTCTACACTTAAGTCATAACTATCTCCACTCCCTAAATTTATGATTATCTTTTAAAAACACCCTTCGTGTGTGGTGATGTTAACTAGACTCTTACTATGATCATCATTTCACAAAATACAGACAAATGTAGAATCATTACGTTCTACACCTGAAACTAATACAATGATTTATGTCAAGTATAGTTCAATAAAAAATGTCTAAATAAAATAAAAATTGAAACTCGAGGTGCACATACAAATTGAATAAATGGCTATTTCTACCGTGGATCGGAAACATTTCATTATTCAGATAATTTGAATTTTGTACTGGCTCTTGGGGAAAAAAATTGTACAATGTGTTCGTCTACAAAATGTCATGCTGTAACTCCTTTGAAGGTCATCTCTTTAGGTCTCAAGTTTTTAGTTAGCCCATTTTTTCCTTGAAATCTGTGCCAATCTACTAGTGGGAGAGAGACAGCATTGGGTGTAGTAATGATACGTCCCAATTGTGATCATCTGGGGTCAACAGTCCATCACCCATGACTGTGGACGCATCACAGGATGAGGAAGAAGCTCCAGTGCATTAGGGGTGCTCTCAACTCCCTCCAGCCCTCGGGTTCTCAGACTACACAGGGGACTCCCCTGGGTTGCTTTCAAGAAGTATCAGTGCATGAATGCCTGGGTCCCATTCCCAAAGTTTTCTGATTGAATTGGTCTGCAGAGTGGCTGGAGCTTCAGGAATGTTAAAAACCCCACCCCAGGTGACTGGAACCCCTGCTTAACTCACCCCTCTCAGAGACAGAGTTCTTCCCCTCACGCTTACTCCCTCATTGGATTTTCCAAATATCCTTGACAAGCAGTCAAGATAAACCGTGTTACCTTCTTTTTACTGGGAAACTTGGCCGTAGAGACTTTGGGTTATGTAGCCGATCAGCACAAAGCAGAGACTAGAAGTCAAGTCTTAGGACTCAAGGTCACCTTTGTCCCACAAAGTCACGCTTGTTCCCATATGTGAGGGATGACAATGAGGGAGGTGTCTGCCCAGCCTTAATTATGGGTCAACCGTCTATTACAGATGAAGAATGAGCTTTGCTTTTTACTTGAAAACCGATTTTTGTGATTCCTGTTTTTATTTTTCTTCACATTTGTCATCATGAACACCGATTCCATTAAAGTTAGGGATGATGCAAAGGAAGTAAAGGAAGGAGCGCTCGGTGAAAATCCTTGTCGTTTTGTTATTCCGCATCACACCTCTGCCTTAACTGAATTCATTAACATTTCAGCAAAATAGCACTAGCAAGAATTAATTCAGAGCAAGTATATGGACGCACTACAAAGAGCGTTATTATTCCTAATGTTTTGCTGTGGTTGAAATGCCTTCTAAGTATATACTTTTTTTTTTTTTTGCGGTACGCGGGCCTCTCACTGTCGTGGCCTCTCCCGTTGCGGAACACAGGCTCCGGACGCGCAGGCTCAGCGGCCACGGCTCACGGGCCCAGCCGCTCCGCGGCATGTGGGATCTTCCCGGACCGGGGCACGAACCCACGCCCCCTGCATCGGCAGGCGGACTCTCAACCACTGCGCCACCAGGGAAGCCCTAAGTACATACTTTTACAGTTAAAAAAACAGTTGCTTAATCATGTGCTACACAGGGTACCACTGTCACCTCCATTTAGAGGCAAAACTCGTAGTAGTTTCAGTCCACCTGTGATTCTAAAATCGCAGACTTTTCATTTCCATGCTCTGTCCCTCTGGCAGGTAGGTGACGTCGCTGACCTATCATTGGGAGGATGTGCCCTTGCAGGCACCGCTATGCTGTGGGAGGATTTGCGGGTCACTCCATGTAAATTTCCTTCACGTCTTTCGTCCTTAGTTTTGCACTCCTTATAATTAAACTTTTAAATTGTAACTCTTAATTTTATATTGTGAATCTACAAGAACTAAAGGATAATTCGGGCAAGTACTTTGCCCTGTGTGAGAATATATCCGCACACCTGTAAAATGTGGAAAACAATACACATTCCCAAGATTGTTGCAAGGGTTAAAGGAGATCGTGGATGTCACTTGGACCACAGTCGGTGCGCAGCAAATAGTATTATTTGAAAGCACTCAAGGAGGACCCGCTTCAATTCAGTAAGGCTGAGTTAGGATGATCAGCATTCGTGTTTGCCACATGTATTTTGCTCCTTGTAAAAAATGCAAGTTACAGATCTACTTCACATGTTTGCCTTGTCTTGGTGAGTCTGTATCCATCACTAGTAGCTTGTGCAACTGTGCTACATATATTTGGCTTCTCTGCTGTGGATTCTTCTAGCAACACTCCATTCAGACACGTCTTTCATATACTTCATTATATTATAGTATCATCCTGTGAGGGTTTTTAAAAAGTATTCCATGCTGCTTGAGAGGTCGAATTCTGTGGCTTTCATTTCAGTTTTTTTTTTAAGGAAAAAGAAAACCTTTGCTATGGTAGTATTTAACAACTGGTGCTTGGATGACATCCATCAAAAGTTTACCCCAGAACAGCTGTAGTTTCTGTAATCTACCACCCAGCTGTCCCAGATGGTATTTTTAGCATCACACTCTCCAAATACAGCAGGCAGGAGTCAAAATATAGTTAAAAGATAATATTATTATGGGGATTCTCAGAAGAGAATTGGGTTTCTTTCCTTTTTCTAAAATTTATGCTCTCTGCAAGTAATAGACCCTAACACAGTTGACAAGTGTACCTTGATGGGAGGGCCCATCAGTAATCACCAAGATACACTTTTGAAAATTGAAATCATGAATTCAATTTCAATCTCATATTCATTCAGGAATCTCATCTCTGCTTGAGTCCTATAACAATAGTTTAAAATTAGGACCATTATCATGGTTCTAAAAGAAAAATATGGTTATAAAATTTTTATCTCTAACAAGAAAGTATTCATTGAGGGCTTCCTAGGTGTCTAACATTATTATGAATTGTGCAAAATAGATCCTTTCTCTGTAAAAAAAAAAACAAAAACAAAACACTTTCCTGTCTAGTTGGTAATCTCATTGTAAATGAATAAAACAATTAAGAACAAAATAAAATGCTCAATTGTGGGGGAAATATTTTAATATATGAATATGTTTATTTATATTTGTGAGGGAATATTTGCATCTGCAGAATTACTGACTGAACAGTTCTGCTACTTCAACCCTTCTCCTGTACATGCAATGAAGACTCGGATTCCACAGTTATGTAATAGCCAAAGCCAAGGTCAATCTTTAAGCAGGTCAGTGATGCACTGTGAAGCCTAACTAGAAGCTGCTCTCAAGGCAGGGCCTGGAATTCCTCTGACATTCCAGCCACCAGCACAGGCCTGCTCTGAACACCCCAGGTTGGGCCAGCCTCAGCTCCAATCTCTGCCTCTTTGTCTGTTCTGATGAGGCTTTGGAAACAATCTGACTAATTCTCTAGTTGGTATCATCCAGCTTCATAGCTTTAAATACTACCTGTCTGTTGATGTGTCCCAAATACATATCTCCAGTTCAGACTTTTCCCCAAATTCCAGAAACCATATGTCCACCCATCTACTGGTCCCTCCATTGAGAATCCTACTAGTATTAAAAAGTTACACCTATGAAACAAACGGACTCACAGATAATAGAGAACAAACTAGTGGTTACCACTGAGGAAAGTGAACAGGGGGAGGGATGAGATAGGGGTATGGGATTAAAAGATAAAAACTATTGTGTGTAAAACAGATAACCAACAAAGACCTACTGTATAGCACAGGGAAGTCTGCTCAATATTCCCTAACAACCGAAAGGGTAAAATAATTTGAAAAAGAATAGATACATGTATATGTATAACTGAATCACTTTGCTGTATACCTGAAACTAACACAACATTGTTAATCAAATATATGCCTCCAATATAAAACAGAAAATACAAAAGGAAACGAAAAGGAAAAAAAGCCACAAGGATATATTGTACAGCACAGGGAAATACAGCCAGTGTTTTGTAACAACCTGACATGGAGCATAATCTATACAAATATTGAATCACTATGTTGTACACCTGAAACTAATATAAAATTGTAAATCAACTGTATTTCAATTAAAAGTAAATAAAGCAAAAATAAGAATAGTTATATCTAAAAACAAGTTTCTATATTCCCACGAATGTGATCTTATCCCACGAAGTCTTCCCCGTCTCAGGCAGTGGGAACTCTATGCTACGAACCTTCATCCTTAACTCTGCTTCTCCTCTCACATCCTACATATCTTCCAGGAATAAAGCATGTTGCCTTTTCTCACTGTCCTCAGGACCGACACCCTGGTCAAGGGCATCGTGAGCCCTGTGTTTAACTATTGATCTAACTTCTCCCTGATTGTACCACAGCTTCTTACTCTATACTCTCAACACGAGTACCGGTACAAACCTATCAAAGCCTAATTACACACTGTCACTCCCCAGGCACAACTCTACAGGAGAGTCCCATCTCAGAGTAAAAGCAGAACCCTTTCCACCCCGTACGAGGCCCCCACTGCCTGTCTGACATCATCTCCCGCTACTCTGCTCTCCAGGTGCCGAGTTCCCCAACACGCCGGGCACCCCTCCCTTTCTGCTCCCCTCCTGTCAGCCACGTGACCTGCTCCTTCCTTCCTTCAGTTTTAATTCACAAGTCACTCTCTCCGTGAGGCTTTCTGAGTCTACACTCTCTAAAATGTCAATACCCACTCCTTCCCTGGACTCCAACACTCCACAGCCCCACCTCCCTCTTTGATAGTTTCTCTTAAGCACTTATTACTGGTGCATACGCTGTCTGCTTTACGTATTCAACTTGCTTATTGCCTGTGTCCTCCACTGGAATGGAAGCTCCCTGAGCGGAGATTTTTGTCTTTTTGTCTTTTTGATTTTTGTCTTTTTGTCTTTTTGATTTTTGTCCAACATCTCCCAAAACTAAAACAGGGACTGACATGGGACAGGCTGTCAATTAAAATTCGTTTCACATTCGTCTACAGGGCTTTAAGGATGACTCTTCAAGGGTTGTGGTCTAGATAGCAAGACATGGGATTATGGTTTTATACAGGCAACACCAAAACAGCCCATCAAGAGAGTACATTCGGTTAAATAAATGAGCAAAGAAACAGGCTGACTCATATTTGAATCCACTCATGTCATCAGTTAACTCAGTAGCCTAAAGACACATAGACTGTATGTCCCTTTTCACATCTGAGTCATGAGCTGTTATGTTTCCAAAATATCTGGAGCGCCCATGAGTTTGACTATTTTCGATACCTCTGATAAGCAGAAAGTTGAATGGCGGCATTCAGGGCCTGGGGAGCGGGGGAGATGAGGAATTGCTGTTCAAGGGACATAGCGTTTCAGTTATACAAGACGATAGAGAAGTGCTTAGAGACCAGAGATAGGACATTGGGCTTGAAGTTAACAACACTATATCCTCCACTTAAAATTTTGTTAAGAGGGTAGATTCTTGTTATCCGTTCATCTGTTATTACCACAGTAGAAACAGAAGAGGAGTGTCAAAGAAGCCAAAACACCACCTTCCCTGAGATGGACACCAGACATATGCACACATGGCGACAGCCCTGTGACTGACGTAGCAGCCTTACAAAAGAAGGAGGTACATGATGTTCCTCACTGCCCAGAGCCTTAGGCTCTAACTGCTCCTCAAAGGGCTGAAGAAAGTGTTGGGTGACCTTCCCGTGAGCATCTTACTCTGTTGCTCACGAGGTGAGTGGAATATTAATAATGAGTGTTGATTGCCTGGGCGAGGGCTCATCACCCCCCTCCTTGGAGGAATATTGCCTTCTCCATGACCCCTTCTCTGGTTTCATCTGTAGCAGAACAGGGTTTAATATAAACATGTGTGGGAGTCAAATAGCACAACAGGAATCGCAACCTAGTTGCTGATCACTCACTAGATTAAAATTTTACAAGTGCAGAAGTTCCATTCTGGGGGGCTGGAACCCAGCATCCCCAAAGGATGACTCAGTCTTCCTTGAAAAGAGGGTCCATGTCTTTTTCATCTTGAACTCTGTGAGTCTGACATCTATCTCGCACGTACTCAACAATGATTGTTGATGGAATGAGACATGTGAAGCTTTTAGAATAAACTACTGCATCTCAACTTTCCGTTGAATATTTTAAGTAAAGCTGACGTGCCCCCCAAAGATATACCCATCAGGACGAAGCAGGAGAGCAGACCTCACCAGTGTACCTGTCAGCCTTACTTACAATGTTTCATTCAAGGGCTATACTGTCAATATCACACTGATGAACAGAAAAGCGGAATTCATCTTCCTGTCTTTCTTTCTATTCAGGCTTCAACTCAGTGAGTCTTCAATTACCGAGACTCCATGACAGGACGTTTTTGCTCCCCTATTTCCTGTATGTCAAACAAAGTTCAAAATATGCCAGATCCTTCCAACAGTTTGTCTTCTTTGACGTGAGGCAGTTTTGAATACGCGTGTATATCACTCTGGACATAAGTACCTTGCTCAGCTGAGAGAGCTCTTAGTCACCACGGAGCGGTTCAATGCATCCAGCGCTCCGTTTCGACTTTACATACAACAGCTCTCAGAGGATTATCTAAGAAAAAGGTGAACTTGACAAAGACTTTGAATTCTATTTTCAATCTGACAAATTGCCAAAACACAATGACATTCTTTTTCCCATGGCAGTCATAGAATTCCAGAGTCTTTGAAACATAGCGGAACGCGGCTTGGGCTCTTGAAATAAAGAATTATATCCCCAAAGGGCCAGAGGAGCAACTGTGATAGTAGGGTCATGCATTATTTTTTGGCACAGCCACGCCAGAATCTCTAGAGGAAGAATTGCACAATTCCCCTTGGCACACAATTGCAGTGCTCATGTGTCGCTTTCAGAAAAAATAGAACCTGAATACTGCATTCTCTGCATCTCTTCTTGTTCTGCTGTCTTTGAACAGTGAACGCAGCCAGCTTCTGTACCTTCATACTGAAGGTCACCCTTTAGTCTCACTCCACCCTTTGCTTCTCCGGCTGAGATAATCCATGGTGACTAGTGGATTTATATCAAACCAAATGGATTTAAAAATTTTCATTAACACTGTGACCTTAAGAGACTAAAATGACAATATTAAACATGAGCAATATTCAAAGCTTTCTATCAAAATGGTTCATTTCATGGTTTATTTCTCACTTCTTCACTATTCTTTTACCATTTTTAATTTTTGTATGCTTTGATATGGAAAATATTTGTCTTAACCTATCTGTGTGCACGTCCTGTTCTTTCCCTTTCAAACGCTCCTTCCCTTTTTACAGTGCCTAACTTTGTCAATGGATAGTGGCCAAAACGTATATTTTCACAGTACTTTTTAAAGAAACAGACACCAATTTGCTAAGATTTGAGAATGTTCCAAGAAGATCTTACAACTTATCATTTTTCCTTGTTTACTGTAATAATAAAATTCAATTATCGCATATTTATTTCTTTGGTCAAATGCCATCCTTACCACAAGAGCATTATTCACAATATGAAGTATAAACTTTTAGGGGTCTAAGGACACTATAGAGCAGAGAGGAGATGCATGATAGAGAGGAAGGAGATTGTCACTTATTTAGTGAGTATTATTCTCTAGACGTGTTTATATATATTCATATTTAATGTCTGGAACAATCCATTTTATAGATGAGTAAACCAAGGTTCAGCAAATTTAAGAAACTTATCCTAAATAATCATCTAATAACTATCAGATTCTAAACCCTGTCAGTAAGGCTACAAGGAAAAATGCTGAAAAACAGTTTCACCCTCTTCAGATTCAGTGCTCACATCAAAGTGGCTGGTTAATTTACTCCATTAAGACTGCAGACACAAAAGCAATTTGCATGAAAGGTAAAAAGAGTTACCAAAATGATTCTGACCTTTCTCTATTCGAACTAGTTGCTTTTGCCTAATCAAGAGGAAATATAATGTAGAAAGAGCATATTTTTTGGAAATATAATGTAGAAAGAGCATATTTAATTCAAGTGTATTTGTGTACACTTGAATTAAAAGACAAGTTTTTCACTTTCTGGATGTGTGACTATGGAAAAATTAGTTAATCTTGCTGATAAAATTAAATTGTTCTGAGAATAAAACGACTTGAGAATGAAGAATAAACACTCTTATTCGAATACCTCGCACAAAGTATTTACTGAATAAACTAATGTCAGAATAATATATAATAATAATAACAGAAAACAGTAGTGGCAAAAAGCCTAAGAAGAAAGAAAAGACGCTGCTTCCCAAATCTTTCAACGCAATAGTCATGGTATAGATTGTAAAACACAAAGCAGAAATCCTCATGTAACGTGAAGACATGAAGACATTTATTTTCACTCTTGCTTTCATCTTTATGTCCTGTGTTTTCACAACGACTTTTTGCATTATGCAGTTTGAGGGGACTTCAGACCTAATCTAGGCTTTGTTTTCTAAAAGATCTACACCTCAGCCACCCTAGTCAAACAGCTGTGGGTCCGCTGTGTCCCAGCTGGGCTCCACCTGTCTCTTCAGACAATTGACAGCTGCTACAAGTTGCAGATAGAAACTCAGCCCCGCCAGCTGGTGCCACTGCTTCTTGACATACATTTCGATTGGGCGCCTTCCCTTGTGCTTGGGAACACTCCAGTTGGGTTTTGAACCACAAGATTTTCGTTTTCCCTTGAGTGAGGACTTTACTGGAGACCTGAAGGCTGTAACCCAGGTCAGCAAAGAGGACGGGAGGTCAGGATAATGAAAGGGGGTTCCAGGAACTGACAAAGCAGGGCCATGGTGTTAGAGAAACTATTGGCTAAACACAGATCATACACTCTCTGGATCACTGTAACCACAGAGCCGGAGAGATAGAACACGAGACCAGGAATCTATTTGAAATGCACATGGCAAGGGAATTCTATGGGGAAGCAAATGGTAAAGCAGGCCAAGTATGACGGGGTCGGCCAGCCCAGTTATCAGAGCTCTTTCTTCCCCTGCTTTTTACAAGCTTCTGTCTTTCCACTTCTGGGCTCCCATGCCCTCTTTTCCTAGCCACCTCCAACACTCTCATTTTCTCCCCTCCAACATCCTTCACACTTTTGCCCACTTTGTCCTATAGCACGTATACATAACTGCCTTCCTTCTGCTTAATAGAAAAACTGATTCCCCACTTCTCCTACAAGGTTGAATTTCCCTCCTTAGGTGACGTGTAAAGACCTGCACGGTCTAAAAGCCTTCTCACTCACCAGCCTTAGCCCCTCACCGTTCCCTTCTGGCCACAAACACCGACACGTGGGGTCACTGGTGGGACTCTGCTCGCATCCCCTCAAATATTCTCTTATGTGGATGAGCAGTTGTACCAACGCTGTCTGTTAAATAAGCCACACTTTCCTCACCGGACTAAAACGCCACTCATGTCTAATATTTTATCGCATGTATACTGGACTGTATTTCTCGATTCTCTTTGGTTAAAATTATTTGGTTTACCGCTTTGTTAAACTAATCTATGTATCTATCTGTATTCCAACACTGTACTGAGTCGATTCTACTGGCTTTATAGTATTCGTTGACATCTGCCAGATAGGTTTTAAAAAGAGTTTCTTGGCTATCTCCAAAGATTTGTACTTCCATATGAATTTTAAGATCATTTTATCCAATTCCAAATTGGATAAATTCCAGTGGAATTTAAATTGTAAATTTAATTAAATTTACATATTAATATTTAGAGAATTGACTTGTGCTGTAGACAATTCTCTTTATTATCACTGGCTTTTTGAAAATGTCAGATACATTTAAATTTCTTTATTCAAGGTCCTGTTAATTATTTTACAAAAAGGGTATGACAAACCATAGTAGCCATTTCAGACATCTCAAAGCTATTCTGCCTTTTTATAGCATTCTTGAGCGTAAGAAAAGCAAAATAAATGTTAAAAGGAAATATTGGTGGGGAACTTCTAGGGAACCGAGGGACGGGCAGCCACTTAACTCTGAACCACTTTACACATCCTTCAAAACACTATTTAGATCACCAAGAAGAACAAATAGCACCCAATAAATATTATGCCTGCAGCAAAACAATATTAATGGAAAGCACAACAAGTTCAACAAAGATGACGTGACAGAGCTGAAACTAATCATATCAGTCGCATCGATATTTTAAATTTGGTTCACAAAGCAAGAGACACACTCAAAACAAAGTGACTCAGCAAAGCCAAACGAGAGGATGAGCAAATACATGAGGCCAGTGGAAACAACAGAATATCAGGGTACTGATCCTGAGAGCAGACAGCAGAATTGGAATTAAGAACGGCAAATGAAATAAATTAAATGCCATTTCGTTATTTTAAACATTTTATACTAAGATATAGGAGGTGTGCATAACTAGGCTCTAAAGAACACAATTCCTTCATAAGACAGAAACTGTGGAAGACACGGGATAGATTGAAACACACTCTTGGTGCAAGAGATAGCTGGTGGGCCAAAGACCAGTAAGGATGGTAAAGATCTCAAGTGCAATTCTAGGTAAGTTTCCCCTTAACCAGACACTTTTTATCGAAAAAAAACCCACAATGAACAGAATGTAAGGAAATCCCACAGTGATGGAGACATGTCAAAGGCCTACAAGAAATCTACTGAAAGAACCTCCAGTAGCCAAAGCTGAAAACATTTGAGCAATAAAGTAGTATCAGATTATAACCCAAAGTATAGAGTAAACATGCATAAGTCCATATGCTATAAATAAAAAATTGAATAAATATGAGAGAAGAAACAAATCTTCCATGAAGAAGAATTTCAAGTAATCTGTGTAGATACTCTACCCTCAAAAGGTGAAGCATAACTTCCATTCCTGAGGTACTGGCTGAACAGTGATCTCCTTCCAAAGCATATAGTATCAAGGGGATTAAAAAAACAATAATTTTGCAGTGGAGAAATCTGATACACACTACCTGAGCCAAGTGATCAAGGCTCACTCTCCCAGGCATTCTAGCAGTTTCCATAACCTCAATTCCCTATATTAAATCCTTGAAACACTGAGAGTGATTTCTGTTTCTCTGACAAAATCCTCCTCGGTTCTCAGACCCTGTCTTAGTTTTCTGGGGCTGGCAGAACAAAGTCCCACAGACTGTAGACTTAAGCAGCAGACCTTTACTGTGTCATAGCCTGGAACCTGGACGTCCAGGATGGTGTCCACAGAGTCTGTTCCACAGAGTCTGTTCCTTCCCAGGGCTGTAAGGGATGCTCTTTTTCACTCCTCTCCCCTTGGTTTGTAAATGGCCATCTTCTTCCTGTGTCTCTTCGCATTCCATTCTCCCTGTGAATATATCTGTTTCCAAATTTCCCCTTTTTGTAAGGACACCAACCTTACTAGATTAGGGCCAACCCTACTGACCTCATTTTTACTTAATTATCTTAGTAAAGGCTGTATCTCCAAATAAGATCACATCCTGAGGTACTAGGGGTTAGAACGTCAACATATGAATTTGAAGGGAAGACACAATTCAACCCATAAAAGATCCAAAATAACAGTGACTTATACAAGACAGAAATTGATTATTTCTTGTATAATCTAAGGATATTATGTAAATAGCTGGTTTACTGCCCAATAACATTCTCAGCTTGGCAAGCTATTTTTTCTCAGCTTGGCATGGATGTTTTCCCTAAATTCACCTCATGGACCAAAACTATTGCTGCAGCACCAGCCATAAGGACTATATTCCAGCTAGCAGGAAGTAGTACTGGACAAAGGAGAAAGTGGCAAAGAGCATAAGCAAGTTACCTGTTAAGAAAGTTTTCCCAAGTACTTTTGCTTACATTCTTTTGGCCAGAATTAAGTTAAATGGCCCCACCCATCTCTTGTGTGAGATGCTAATTAACATAATATTTATTCTGAGAAGAAATTAACCTGGTGAAAACTTCTGTTGCTATGAAGGAAGGAGAGGATGGATATTGAGGTCAACTGGCAAAATGCTCCACAGTGAAGATATTACATAATTATAGGCTGCGGTTCCAACTATTTGGTTGGAAAAAGTAGTGAAAAGACTTACAGAGGTCAATGGAAATACCGTCTATTCTGTGGATTAGTCAAGATCTCAAAGTTATTTATAAAAGCAAGCTTTCTTCTTTATCTTTGGACACACTGTATGTCTTGTCAAAGGAAGACTCAGAAGCAGAATCACTTTAAAAAGCAGAGGAAGCGTTTTTTCACAAAGACTTCTAGGAAAGTCAGGCTTCAGAAGACTGGCTCACCAAACATAAAATGCAACAGATATTTTTAACAATGGCAAATGACCAAGCTTAGTCCATTTATATTATTCTGCTCATGGTGGAAAAGGAGCAATTCTCAAGCAGTTATATCCACAAAGTTATGTTCCAACACCAACACATTAAAAAAAAATCAGGGATAAAATTTTTTATGAAGTCCAGTTTATACAAAATAGTCAAGATTTTATCTTTTGGGCATTCCAGAACCCATAAGTGTGAACTGTTAGTTTTGGTTTATCCCAAGGGCACGCAGTATCTTTTATGACAGTTCTTAGACATCTTAGCAGCAAAGCAAAGTGTTCGATTCTGATTCTGCAACGTCAACCAAAAATGTCAGTTTCTTCCTGCACGTCTCCATTTCCATTTTCCCTTTTATCTCCTTGGCAACAAGGACAAGACATCAACATTGAGCTTTGCTTCCCTTCTTTGGCCTGTAGGTAAAATATCTGGATATTATTACTCTAGGCCCTCCTGGTGCTGATTTCCCAAATTACCAGCACTCCCACGCCACCCGCGTCCTGCCATCACTGGTTACCTCGCACTGTGGTCACTTCCTGCTGTTTCTCAGGCAGCACCTAGAGGACAGGGCAGGGATTGGGCAAAGGGCTATCCAAACACAGAACTGGTAAAACAGGAGGCTGGACTCAATGACAATTAAATGATCGATCTCTCATTTTCAAAAGACAGTTTATCAGTTATGTGAGCATTTGAGTGTACAGTTTTTGCAGCTGCTGAGAAGAAATGCTTTCTATTATTAGCCACTGAAGAAACAGAGAAGCGGGCATTGTTGCTGCATCCCACCTAGTGGTCATCACTGCTGAGACACAGAGCAGCTTTTTGGATTCAAGATCAAGGACCAGGATGGGATTGAAGCCAAATTTTCTCGTGCCTTCAACTGTTCCCTCTTATAAAGTAAGCCACCTGGAAAAGTATTAATTTATTTTAGCTGTGAGATGATCAGCCAGTGAAATTTAAGGCTGATACTTGAGGAAGAAATGTATTTCTTTGAAGATTTAAATTAAATGAGAGGTAATTATCAAAGATCATCATAGTTCAAGATTAGCCTCAATAAATCATGACTTCCCTTTTATTGTCTCTTCCCTCTTCTCAGAAGAAGGCATCTTTAATATAATTTTATAATGCAGGAATTTAAAGTTCTGGCATTAACACTTTACTAACACTAGTGTCTATGTAAATACCCTATTGGTTGTTTAGGTGCTGCTAAAGGCTTACACTTTTCAAGCAAAAGCAACAAAATACCGGGAGTGTCTTGCAATTTGGAAACTGTTTCTCAGTCCTGATTTTTTTCCTTACAAACTCCAAGCAAATGATTCATTTATCCCTAAAGACAATCTCACTAATGAAAAAGAGCCCTTTAAGATCACTCCAATTAATTGGTAGCAGCTACACAAGGCCCTGTGTTAAGAAAGCGCATATGATTAGGCTGAAAGCAATTTAGCCAAAGCAATTTGGCTCACTGTGATGGAACCGAAAGTAACCGAAAGTTCTGCTTAAAAGCCTAACTGCAAATGAGTATTCTTCCAGTGATGCGCTTGTCTTTTAGTACGGTGCTTCGCACGATGATTTCTTAAATATCTAAGAATTTTGGAGACAAAGATTTCCATGTTATTCCTTCCTGTCAACTGAAAAAAATGCACAGCCTAAAAGTTGAGAATTATGTTTTATTCGGTGGACAAATCTGAGGACGTAAGCCAGGGACACAGCATCTCAGAAAACTGTGAGAAACTGTTCCAAAGAGGCAAGCGGGGAGGGGGAGGGAACCAGGATATATAGGAGTTTTGGGCAACAAAAGACAAGAAGTCAGGGGCTTTCCTAGCGGTCCATTGGTTGGGACTCTGCACTACCACTGCAGGGAAGAGCGAATAAGATCCCACGTGCCTGGTGGCACGGCCAAAAAAATAAATAAATAAAACGACAAGGAATTCAGGACATCAAAATGTTACCGTTAAGGCAAGAAAGCCAGATATCTCAAGTTAAGGAGTTTAGCACTTTGCTACGTATGGGAAGATGCAAGAGTCTGGGCTCACTGAAGTCATTCCTTGGATGTGCACCTCAGCTCTCTGGGGCCGGTACCCTGTGCTCTCTCATCCTGTGGCTGCAGCATCTGGCTGCTAGATGGACTTGCCAGTGGGCAGACCTTTTGTCTCCATCCTGAGTTCCCTCAGGGCTCACCATCCGGGCACCTGTCCTGTGATGGCATCATGGCTGCCACACCCTTTGTTTACTGATATGACCGGCACTATCTTAGTTCACATTCCTAATTTGCTTTTTTAAAATTTATATTCTTCCATTACTGCAGTGCACTCTTTGCAGTAGCAGAAATATGGAGAAGTCCAGCTACCCACACACGGAGAATTGTGAAGTCTTTCTGGTGATTAGCTCTAGGGCTTTAATGTTGTGATACGTCCTTTGGAGGGGGAACAGTTCTTTTTCTACTTCAATGCATTACAAACAGAACTAAATCAACGAGAAAAATTATAAAAAAAAGAAATTGAAGCTATCGGTAAAGATCTAAACATTCGATGGAAATACTGAAAGACAGAAAGAGGTGCAAAACTCCAGCGAGGCACCAAAAGTATCACCATTCAAGGAATATTGTATGTTAATCCTTACCTCTAACATTATGATTTGACTAAATTATCCTGGGGCCCAGCTGACACTTGGCTAAACAATATTGATCAACCTATGAGCACAGGGGGATGGACCGAAAGACCTCAGGGCTCAGCCAGGGAAAAGAATTAGACTGATCAGAGATGAAGGGGCAACCACATTACAATATGCTCACCTGCTAGAAAATAAATACTATTCCTATAAACAAAGAGAAAACGTTTGAGGAGAACACCTTGTCATCATTGTGGTGCAATAAAAACAGCAAAGAAATCGTGAAGACTTTCCCCAAGTGTTAGCCTTTAGTGGAGAAATATAATTTAAAACAGAATAATCTTCCAACCTTGAAATTCTCTCCATAAAGTCAGTAGAGAAAGAAAATAGTTTTATTGTTGAATAAGCACGTGATGTGATGCACGTAGCAGGTGGTCTGCTAAGAGGTTGCAAGGACAGAAAGCCCTCTTCTGTCACCAAGCGGATGCGACCCATTAGATACACGTTCTCAGGATAAACAGTAACTAGTCCTCAAGTAACAGGACTTGACAGAAACATGTGTCCCATGTAATTCATCCTAAATCTACCTGGTAATTGGGGTGACCATCCGTGTTGGTTAATTGACTTTATACAAAGGAAGAACAAACACCGATCTCTCTACGGCAGGAGATGGAGCCCTACCGTCCTTGATGTTACATCTCAAGGAGATGGCTCCCAGGTCCTTGAGAAAGACTTTCCCGGGCTGGGAAACCTAAGTTTAGCTTTTGGAAAGATTTACAAATACTTCGAAGAGACAGAGAAAGAACTTGCAAGTTTTTTAAAGAAAATGTTCTAAGGAAAGGGAGGGGAAGCAGCTCCTCCCTCATCTCTAACAGGTGGAATGATGCCTCTTCTTTTCACTTTTTATTCGCCCTACACCTTCCACGTTTGCTTCTCTGGCAGCAGCCTCACTGCCTCTGCCACCCTGCATCTTCAGTGCTTGCTGGTCGCCGCCGGGAGCCTGCTGTCAATGTGACCCCTTCCCCTCCAGTGTTGCCCGTGGGCACCTCGCCTCTTCTTCCTCAGTTTGCTCCAGACCCAAGCTGCCAGCCTTCTATCAAATCTGAAGTGCTAGAAAACACCGTTCTCAGGGAATTTCACCTGATAGTGTTGTTATGTCATCTATCATTTCCTTTATATACTTCAGTACAGACGGAAGGATGCACATGTGTGTGTGTGCACGTTGCCTTTCGTTCATAAGGGAGGGATGGGGGTCAACAAGGAGGAATCAGGAAACAAACTCCGGGCGGGCAACTCGAAGACCCTCGTTGGTATTCCAGCCTCCAGGGGGCTACGCAGCTCTTCCTGTGATGCCAGCTCCGTTCTGCACTGCAGGACTGTAAATCTACATAAGAGATGTAATAAATAATAGTTCACGGGAGGAATGAGCGGTGTTCACCCTGCATGGCTGCAAAAGATGTTTGGGGCACTTCAACTTTTACATGATCATGTAGAAAAACCTGGAGAGTAAAGCAGCTTAACTTTCCAAAAAGGTGCCAAAGGTTTAAAGTCCTAGTCAATCATGTGACCAAGAGCTTCAAAAATGTGGTACATCCACCTTCAGAACATTGCTGAATTTGCATCTGAGGAAACTTTTCTTGCAAAGTACTGGGCTCTACACCTGACACTAACACAACATTGTAAATCAACTACACTTCAATAAAAAATGAAATTAAAAATTTTTTTAAATGTACTTAGTGAAGTACCGAAAAGGACAGAGAACTGACCGTGTGACTACAGGCAAAACACAATACTCTCTCTTGCCGGGGTGCAGAGAGGTACCTGCCTCTAATTGTTAGAAACCACTGATACCCCCGCAAAAGGATATGGCAATTACGCATCACCAGACTATGTCCATTTTCAACAGATGTATATCTGTCTCAGAAAAAGTTTAATTCATTAAGTAATGAGATAAATGATTGCGTATATGCCAGTACAAGACACTGAAGGTAAGCAAACCAAAAGTTAAGAGCATAAGTGCAGTTTAAATTTTTTCCAGAAAAAACAATGTTAACAATAAATAAGTGAAAAAATACATATAGAGAGAAATAAAATTGGTTTCATAAATTATGAATCCACCAAAAAAAACTGCAATGAAAATCTAAAAAGATAAACTGGTAGGGCATTTTTCTTTTGAAGCTACTTGTTAAAAAAAAAAAAAAGGATTAAATTAGCTGAAAATAGCCCACAAAAGAGACCAAATTCTCAATTACAGTTAAATCAGGCTTTTCTAGTTTACCTTCATTGTTTCTTTTTTACTAAGATAGTGTTTATATATAACGGCATATATAATTTTAGGTATATAGGTAGGTGAATGTCAGTAATTGTAGAAAATCATGTTAGCTGAGTTTGGGCTACAAACTGGATTTCTTCAGCAGTTAGTTTGGGTCTCAGTTCAGATATTTCGTCCTCAGCGTTTGTGCTTTGCATCTGTTGATTAGAGATGAGAGGGGCTTCCCTGGCTGCCCAGTGGTTAGGACTCTGTGCTCCCAGTGCAAGGGGCACACGTTCAATCCCTGGTGAGGGAACTGAGATCCCGCAAGCCAAGCAGTGGGGCAAAAAAAAAAAAAAAAAAGAGAGAGAGAGATGGGGAGGTAGATTTTGGACATCCGTTCTCTGACTCCTTCCTTCCAGGATTCCCCACACTCCTCGACAGTCATGTTTCACCAGCTCATTTCTGATTTCCTAGAAATCCTTCTGGATGTTTCCACATGTGCCCCCCAGCCCCCCAGAGAAGCCTCCGTGTACAGTTCCACCTCCCGGTTCAAGCACGTGTGCTCTCCTCCCGGAGTCTGCTGGCTTCTCCTCACCCCCATGGCCTCCAGGTAGTTTTTGTACATGTCTGGTCTTTATAGTTTTTCCTTCCAGGGCTTTGTCTGGTAGAGACTTGGTCCATTTTAGGAGAAAGATAGACTCCTGCCAACAGGAGCTCTCTGATTCTCACCCTAACAGTTAATTCCCATCATTATCAGAAATCTCCAAAGGAGACGACGCTTGGACTAAAGAGGGAAAAGTAAGCCAGGTGCAAATGCCCTCAGTTTCTCCATTAAAACATGTAGACAGTTGTATTACTTTTCCAGTTAGCCTTTTTCTATGGCGTTTAAATCCAAGGAACCCAAACAATATCAACTTTACATCAAATCTTTGCTATCTGAATTGCCACTCAGCCGGAGTCATTTTTATTACTAGCTATTGACCACAAGTGCTACTGAACTGCTGTGTGGACACAGCAGGTGTTGTGGACACAGGAAACAATACAGCATCCTCAGCAAATTCTCTGTGGGCATTTCCACTTTCTCTATCTGCTGGAGATGCAAAAATGTTTTGCTTCTCTCAGTAAGACCATAGATGATGCACAATAAAAGGGCCTCCATCTCTTGACAGAGTGGCATAATATATGGAAAGAAACTGATGTAGGCACAAGAAAGTAGACATGACACCGATTTCCAGATTTTCTTAAGTTAGGGGTTAGGAGGCGCTTCATGCCCTTAATAATTTTTTAAAATTTATTTTATTGAGGTAGAGTTGATTTACGATATTGTGTTCATTTCTGCTGTACAGCAAAGTGACTTAAGTGCACAGATATATACATTCTTTTTCACAGTCTTTTCCATTATGGTTATCACAGGATATTGAACAGAGTTCCCTGTGCTCTACAGTAGGACCTTGTTGTTTATCCATTCTATATAGAACAGTTTGCATCTGCTAACCCCTAACTCCCAATCTATCCCTCCCCCACTCTCCCTCCCCCTCGGCAACCACAAGTCTGTTCTCTGTGTCTGTGAGTCTGTTTCCATTTTGTAAGTTCATTTGTGTCATATTTTAGATTCCACATATAAGTGATATCATATGGTATTTCTCTTTCTCTGACTTATTTCACTTAGTCTGATAATCTCCAAGTCCAACCATGTTGCTGCAAATGGCATTATTTCATTCTTTTTTATCGCTGAGTAGTATTCCATTGTATATATGTACCACATCTTCTTTATCCATTCATCTGTCAATGTACATTTAGGTTATTTACATGTCTTGGCTACTGTGAATACATTCCTTAATTAATTTATCAAGTAAGAAATGCAAGCTGATATCTTTTATGAGCAGAACACTGGGCTAAGTGATGGGGGATAGAAAGGTGGGTAAGACAGAGACATCCTCTGCCCTGACCAGCATCAGCTGGTAATAAAGGCACACGTGGGATGGAGATCATTGCCACACCTGCCGTAGGCAGGAACTGAGCTACTGAGTGAGCTTCCAAGTTTTATAAATTTATCTCTGGTTCCCACATCAACTTTGTACAGATTCCTATCCCTGTTTTACAGATAAAAAAACTGAGACTTGGAAAAGTTAAGGGCTTACTCAAGAACACATATCTAAAATTAACACAGTTGCAATTCAAACCAGTTCATTGGACTCCAAGGACCCCATGATCCTGTCACAACTCTATACTGCTTTTCAGGGTAATTTAATAAGATACACCAAACAGGTAAAAATGAAGTTCTGTGTCATTTCAGAAAAAGGCTTAAGCAACTCCCAAATGGAGAGAAATGCAAAATCTTCATGGCAAAGAAAGTAAATTCCTAGACAAGTACACACTGGTATTCAATTTTTAATTAATCAAGCAAAATGGACATGATTCCACCCCAACTGCCATTTTAGAGACGTATGTACACTGCTCTGCAATTATTAATTCAAACTTGTATGTTCAGGGCTTCCCTGGGGCCGCAGTGGTTGAGAGCCCGCCTGCCGATGCAGGGGACACGGGTTCATGCCCCGGTCCGGGAAGATCCCACATGCCGCGGAGTGGCTGGGCCCGTGAGCCATGGCCATGAGCCTGCGTGTCCGGAGCCTGTGCTCCGCAACGGGAGAGGCCACAACAGTGAGAGGCCCACGTACCGCAAAAAAAAAAAAAAAAAAAGCGTGAAGGTACCACTCGTACTGCCCTCCACCGCCCTCCCCTATCTCATCTCCCAAGTTCTCTCCCTCTCTCTCTCTCTCTCTTTTTTAAGAAAGATCGGTAGAGGCGACAATATACCCACAGTGTTACTCATCCACCCTTTCTCCTATGCATCTGTTTGGATGAAGTGGATCGTCTAGCCCTCTGCCGGGAAATTTCCAGGCCAAAGTGATTAAAAGTAAGGATAGTTGACCCCACGGCCTGACTTCTGAAGCTTCATTTTCACTTCTACCAAGGACCAAACGAAAATCCCCTGGGTTAAGTTATAGCGGATTTTTCCCTGCTCTTTCAAGAAACCATTGCATTGTTCTCTGACATTGAAAAAACCCCTGCTGTTGGTCTGAATGCAACTTTTTGGAAGCTGGATTTGATTTTACAGTATTTCAAAGTCTATTCTCAAACACTGACTATTGCTAGCTCACTGCATGTCCAAGCAGGCACCAGTATCTAGGGCAACATAAATGGAAAGTGGACCAATATCAGGGTCTCAGCATCACTACTGACCTCAATGGAGCACAAAAGGGTGTAAAGCTAATAAACACTGAATACGAAAGTGAAGAAGCAGTTGGCTCTGCAGACCCTGTCCCCAACAGGGGTCGCAGTCCAGATGCACATACTCTAGTTTCTGAGACCCTGCATGAGATATGGCCCCAGTTCCTCGTCTATAAAAGAGAGGGAATAATAGCACCTGCAATTCCACGGTTGTGGTGAAAACTAAATTAGATTTAAGGGAACAGAAAGAAAAACGACAGACTAGAAGGGGACCTTCACAGAACACACATCTGACAAAGGACTTCTACTAAAAACAAAGAACTCTTACAACTCAACAGTAAGAAAACACACACCAATTGAAAAGTGGCCAAAAGGTCTGAACAGACCCCTCAGCAAAGATGATCTGCAGATGGCAAAGAAACCTGAAAAGGTGCTCAACATCACGTGTCAGGAGGGAACTACAAGTTAAAACAAGGAGGCAACTCTGCTCACCTATTAAACGGCTGAAATCTGGAACACTGACAGTGAGACCCTCGCCAAATGCCGGCAAGGACGCAGAGCAACAGGAACTCTCATTCACTGCCGGTAAGAAGGCAAAACGCTGCAGCCCCTTTGGAAGACACTTTGGCAGCTTCTTACAAAGCTAAGCATAGTCTTACCACACGTTCCTGCAGTTGTGCTCCTTGACTTTTACCCTAGTGATTTGAAAATGTACGTCCACGCAAAATTCTGTGCACAAATGTTTATAGCAGCTTCATTCATAATTATCAAAAATTGGGAGCGGGCTTCCCTGGTGGCGCAGTGGTTGAGAATCTGCCTGATAATGCAGGGGACACGGGTTCGAGCCCTGGTCTGGGAGGATCCCACATGCCGCGGAGCGGCTGGGCCCGTGAGCCACAACTACTGAGCCGGCGCGTCTGGAGCCTGTGCTCCGCAAAAAGAGAGACCGCGATAGTGAGAGGCCCGCGTACTGCGATGAAGAGTGGCCCCTGCTCGCCGCAACTAGAGAAAGCCCTCGCACAGAAACGAAGACCCAACGCAGCAAAAATAAATTAATTAATTAATAAACTCCTACCCCCAACATCTTCTTTAAAAAAAAAAAAAATTGGGAGCAACTCAGATGTCCTTTCATAGGTGAACAGATTAACAACTGCCAATCATTCATACAATGGAGGATTATTCAGCAGTAAAAAGAAACAAGTGTCAAGCTACAAAAAGACATAGAGGAATCTTAAGTCATATTGCAAGTGAAAGAAGCCAGACAACTTATGGATTCCAAACGGGAAGGGGGGAGGATAAATTAGGAGTTTGGGATTAACATATACACACTACTATGTATAAAATAGATAACCAACAAGGACCTGCTGTATAGCACAGGGAACTATACTCAATATTTTGTAATAACCTATAAGGGAAAAGAATGTGAAACTGAATCACTGTGCTGTACACCTGAAACAACTAACACAATGTTACAAATCAACTATACTTGAATTAAAAAAATAAACATTAAAAAAAAAGACTATACACTGTGTGATTCCAACTCTATGACATTCTGGAAAAGGTAAAACTATGCAGACAGTAAAAGAGCTGAGTGGTTGCCAGAGCCTCAGGGTGGGGCGTGAAGGGAGTGGAGGGATGAATGGGGGAGCACAGGGGAATTTTAGAGCAGTGGAAGTACTCTATATGATCCTGTGATGGTGGATACATGGCTTTAAGCATTTGTCAAAACCCATAGACCAAGAACCCTAATGTAAACTGTAGAAGTTTAGTTAATAATTGTGTATCAATGTGGGTTCATTGATTATAGCAAATTTACCACATAAATACGATATGTTACTAACATGGGGAGTTGAGGTGGTGATGATTAGGTGGACAGGCTCTCTCTGTTCAATTTTTCTGCCAACACAAAACTGCTCTAAAAATACTGTCTATTAATTTTTTTAATTAAAAATTAGATAGTGTGTACAAATTGGCTTAGTGCGATTATATATATAAATGATTTTTTAAATTAAACAGACGTTTGTCCAGTTCCTGGTTTTATCATTTTCAGTATTTCTCTACCCACTTAGTTGTATTTAAAAACAAACCATTTGGAGTGAGTTATTTGTAGTGAGGTGGGTGGACCTAGAGTCTGTCACCCAGAGTGAAGTAAGTCAGAAAGAGAAAAACAAATACCGTATGCTAACACATATATATGGAATCTAAAAAAAAAAAAATGGTTCTGAAGAACCCAGGGGCAGGACAGGAATAAAGATGCAGACGTAGAGAATGGACTTGAGGACACAGGGAGGGGGAAGGGTGAGCTGGGACGAAGTGAGAGAGTGGCATGGACGTATATACACTACCACACGTAAAATAGATAGCTAGTGGGAAGCAGCCGCATAGCACAGGGAGATCAGCTCGTTGCTTTGTGACCGCCTGGAGGGGTGGGATAGGGAGGGTGGGAGGGAGGGAGACGCAAGAGGGAGGGGATATGGGGATATATGTATACATATAGCTGAATCACTTTGTTATACAGCAGCAACTAACACAACAATGTAAAGCAATTACACTCCAATGAAGATGTTAAAAAAAAAAAAAAAAGACCATTTGGGACTTCCCTGGCAGTCCAGTGGTTAAGACTTCGCCTTCCAATGCAGGGAGTTCGGGATGGATCACTGGTTGGGGAACTAAGAACCTACGTGCCTTTCGGCTAAAAAACCAAAACAAAAAACAGAAGCAATATTGTAACAAATTCAATAAAGACTTAAAAAAAAAAAAGACAATTTACTTTAGTTGTTCTAGGTTTCCCTCTGGTGGTTGTACCTGGGTACAACATCTCAACAAGGCAAAGGGAAGACACTGCGGTGTTTCCAAAGTAATGAGAGACGCGAATTTCCAAGGGATCTCTTGGGAATTTGGCAAGTACTACCTAGCCAGGTGATTCTGTCTGATTTGATGTGATGAGAAGGGTACTTCTTTGGTGTTCTTTCCCAAAAGGCATCATGACTCCATCCTAACCATGAGAAAAATATCAGGTAAACCCAAACTGAGGGTCATCCTACAAAACACCCTCAAAGCTGCCAGGGCCATGCACACAAGAACAGTCTGAGAAACAGTCACGAAGGAGGCGAAGAGAGTGTGACAACTACATGCAATGCAGTGCCCTGGGGTGGATCCAGGAAAGCAAGAGGACAGCAGAAGAAAAGCCAATAAAATCCTAATGAAGTGCGGAGTTCAGTTAACAGTAACGTACTAGTGTTTGTTTCCTGGTTGTGGCAATGTCACGTATGTATGACACTCTGTGGGAAGCTGGGTGAGGAGTGTACAGAACACTATACTATCTTTGTAACCTTCTGTAAATCTAAATCCATTTTAACATAGGAGGATGCGCAAAATCTTTTCTCAGAAAATTCTTTTTCTTCTTCTTTTTAGATCTTTCTCTAAGCCTCTCCCTTTCCTTCCTGAGACTATAATTTCAAGTTCCTAAGGCTTTTAATTAAATTTGGTCACTTTCTGCACAACTCTTCAAATGTATTTTAAACAGGTAAATTTTATAGTATGTCATTTGTACCTTAAAAAAGTTGTTTAAAAAAGAAAAAATTCCAGGAGGGATAAATTAGGAGTTTGGGATTAACATATACACACTATTATATATAAAATAGATCATCAACAAGGACCTACTGTATAGCACAAGGAACTCTACTCAATATCTTGTAATAATCTGTAAGGGAAAAGAATCTGAAAAATAATGTGTATATATATATATATATATACGTATGTATAACTGAATCACTTTGCTGTACACCTGAAACTAACACAACATTGTGAATCAACTGTACTCTAATATAAAATAAAAATTAAATTAAAAAAGAAAAAATTCTGTAAGTTCCATCCATTGATTCTAGTTTTACCCTCTAGCATGTTATGCCTCTTTAAATATTGAAAAAGTTTCTTCCTCCTTCCCTCCTCTCTCCCTCCTTTTCTCCTCCCTCCCTCCCTTCCTCCCTTTCTTCCTTCTTTCCTTCCTCCCTTCCTTCCTTCCTTGCTCTTCCTCTCTGTCTTTTTTGACTTCTTTTGGGGGCAGGGACTTTCTTTTTCATTTTTTTCTCTTGTACAGAAATTTGTAGTTTCTTGACACTTCCTTCCTTGACCTTTTCCACATTTCTCACTATCAGGTGACAGTGGGAAATCCGGGGGCTCTTTCACCTCATGTGCAAAAGCAGGCTTCCTCCTATATGAGACCCAAGTGGACCACCCATTCCCTGAGATAAGACTCAAGCAACAGCTAGAACTCCAATTAGTTTTAATTTTCACAAATGAAAATTCTTGCAGCTTTGCAAACTCTTCCAAATGGCTGGACGTATCCACTCAGATAATGGGGGTTAAAAAGAATTTCTGCTAAGTGCTGAATTTCCTCTCCTGGGATGTGGGGAGAGGGACCTCTGAAAGCACAGACTGCATCCTAGTTTCCCGAAGGAGATGCGATTTCAGCACTAAAGCAGGCTGTCTTCTCTGGAGGTGTTTCCTCCGAGGCTGGATGACAACCTTCCAAAGTGGCAGAGCAGAGTCCTCCGCAGGCGGGAAGCTGTTTAGAAATGTCTTGTTCACTTTTACTGTGATTTTTAGAGTAGCCCTGTCAACTCTGAAGTTAACACTTACAAAAAATAATAATTTTTCTTCACTTCCAAGGGAGTCAAATTGTCATGTATTATGCAATAGGCTTCTCTGAAATGCAGAAGGAGAAAGTGGGCTGTTTTCATTTCCAAGTGACTCTCTACCCACACAGTCCTGTTCATATTGAGTGTGGCCCCTATTCCACTGGGGGACCAGGGACCCCAACACTATGCTCTTCCCTGACAAGACCCCTTAAGAGGATCAATCCTTTCTCAGCACGTAGAGAGAGGCTAGGTAGGGGCGGTCCTGAGGGATGTGAGCAGACCACGCACCCATCTCCCTACCTGCCCCAGCTCAGACCTGTAGGCTGCTCCCATAGGACAGCCCCCGGCCCCGGAAAGACTCTTTCCCATGGACGTTTTCTTTCTCATAAACTCCCCCTTATTCTGCTTTCTTGCCACTCCTCCCAGATCTCCTGAATCCTGGTTCCTTTCACTCCTTCCATCAAGTTAAATTTCGGGCGACCTTCCGCTTCCACACTGAAGCTCTCGCCCCACCTGCCTCTTAAATCCTGGAAACACGTAGCCTCCGGGCAGGATGTGGTCAGAGCTGTGTGTTTCCTTTTCCATTTGCACTACTGGACAGAAGGAGGCTCCCATGGGGCTGAAGAAGGGCAGGAGAGGTGTTCCCAGTCCCAGGGGGCTGCTTTCTCTCTGGTTCGGTTTCTTTATTTCTGGTCTATTCAAGAGATCTTAAAACAAAATAATAAAACTAGATTTCTCAATTTCCTTCCAATTTAACTTTCATATTTTTTTCTAAAATAAAACCGAATAGTGCATGTCTATTTCCTTCCTTCGAATTCTGGTTCAAATCCCTCCTCTTATGTGTATGTTTGAGGATGGGGGTGTCTTTTAAGCAAAAGCACTTAGTACCTATACGCCAATTGCTATTAATGGAAAACGTGGAATAACAGATGTAATAATTATGTAATATTCTGAAGCTGTGCAAATGCATAGGCCTAAAAAGAATACTGTTACGGGCAGTGATCACATACGAAAACCTGCTAAGAAACTTCCCTGGTATTTAAAGGTGGAACTATAATGTTAAAAACTGCAATTCCTTTATAACCACGAGACTTTCCTAACACATTTTTATGTTAATGTGATGGTTTGGATAGGAACACAACATTTTGGCCACTTTGTGGTTCTTTTATTGACCTGGAAAACAATGGCAGCGATGTCTATGCCACAGGGAAATGTGACTCATTACTGCAGTTACTATGGCAGACCCTCTGCCACAGAAAATATGGAAAAGCATCGTAACAGGCAGAATAGCTGTGAATAAGGACAGCTTGAAAGAAAGGAACCACAGAACATCCAAAGCAGCCAAAGTCTGACAAGCACAAGGTCTAGAGTCACTATCGAAGTTTTATATAGATATACACACAATAAAATGTTTCATGCAAAAAGTTCTCATAGAATATATTCTACCACTATAAACACATGCCTACAGGTAAAAATATAAGCAATGTTTCCCTCTAAGTGGTCTAAAATGGATTTTGTGAGTTTTCCCATTCATTTGTGAAAAAAAATCGTTGCTAAACAGATGGAAAAAATAAGACCCAGAAAAATTAATCAACTTGTACTCCAGATATATCATAGCTTTGTGTTGTTGGTCTTGTTTGTTTAGTCCTTTAAAGTGACAAATTAACTAGACATTGGGAGATCTAAATTGACAGTTCATATCATAACACCAAACCTAACAGTCCCTCACACAGAGCTACCCACTCCATCTTAGCCCATTAGTTCCCACCTTTGTGATTAGTTTTAAATACAGTGTGTGATCACAGCGGGGTCTAGAAACACAAAACAAAAACTAAACAAATGCCTAAAATCTTTTCACGTGCACAGAATAAGTATTCAGGAAAAGTACTGCATACTCTAAATACATGATCTTAACTTTTGGTGAGGTTCATGCTAGCATAAGATTGTAAAATAAATCTAAATAAACAACAAATTGATACTCGTAACTGTTATTAACATCCTTCTACAATTTTATTATCTTTATTTTTTCAATGATCTTAAACATTATTTCCTTTTTTTTTAAGTAACAAAAGACTTAGTCAACTTAGCGATGGGGAAGGTGAGGAGGAAATCAAAGACACCCTCAAACGGAGCTTAAAAGAAAATTGCATTCGCTTCTTGATGGCCCGGGCATGGCTGAGCAGGGACATCCCCAGTGTTTGGAGTTGCTGAAAGCCCCATGCCAGCCCCTGGGGCCCTCCCGTCCTCCACAGGAGAAGGGAAACCAGAGAGGAGAAGCTGATTTGATGGACACCTAGAGATCTTGGACCCCCTTTAACCATGATGAATCTGTGAAAGTTAATTAGGTGTATGCACATTTACAAAATTAATTTAGAAAAGTGAATGAGCCCACAGATATCCAGAGTAAACTCTCTTTATAATCCCCGGGATCCTAGCACAGGCCAGACAGATAACAGGGGGGCAAAGAGAGTCCCAGGGGTCTGCAGCAAAGCAGAGAGCACGTGTCTGGCTGCAGTGGGCAGAGAAAAATTAGCCCTGCCAATTGTGGCCTTGAATAGCCCGGTTCTGTGTGATTTTCTGGAAATTACCATTCAGACATCTTTTTAGCAGTATTAACTGAAGCCGGACATATGCATCGTCTATGTCGTAACAATTCCACTCCTAGGTATAGATCCAGTGGAAATAGGTACATAGGATCCCCAAAATATTTTCAGAGAATATTCACAGAAACACAACTCATAATAGCCCCAAACTAAAAATAGCCCAAAGGTCTTTCAATAGTAAAATGGACAAATATATTGTGATACATTCACAAAGTGAAATTCTATTCAGCAGAGAAAGAGAATGAACACTTCCTACAGTCAACAGTGTGGAAAGATTTCACAAAGTGGCGAGCAGATGTTCAAAAGATGACATCCCGTAAGGTGCCATTTGTATAAAGTTCAAATGGTAAAACTCTTCCTTTAAGACAGAAGTCAGAATGGCGATTACTTAAAGTAAGGGAGGAGGTGACAGGCTTTGGAGTGCTGGCGATGTCCTGTGCTGAGATTGCGGAGGTGGCCTCAGGAGGGGTCCACTTTGTAAAAATGCATCACCAAACCCTGCCCTGAAGATTCTGAGTATTATTGTACGTATATTATGTATCTCCCTCCAAGGTTGTAAAATAAAACGTCTGTACTTCTAAAAGAAATGAGTGTCCTGTTTCATGTAGTGAATCTTAGAAACCAACTCAGGCTGAGTGGTGGAGAGCTTTCGGGAAGATGGCGGAAGAGTAAGCCGCGGAGATCACCTTCCTCCCCACAGATGCACCAGAAATACATCTACACGTGGAACAACTCCTACAGAACACCTACTGAACGCTGGCAGAAGACCTCAGACCTCCCAACAGGCAAGAAACCCCCCACCTACCTGGGTAGGGCAAAAGAAAAAAGAATAAACAGAGATAAGAATAGGGCCGGGACCTGCACCAGCGGGAGGGAGCCGTGAAGGAGGAAAGGTTTCAATACACTAGGAGCCCCTTCTCGGGCGGAGACTGCGGGTGGCGGAGGGGGGAAGCTTCGGAGCCGCGGAGGAGAGCACAGCAACAGGGGTGCAGAGGGCAAAGCGGGGAGATTCCCGCACAGAGGATCGGTGCCGACCAGCACTCACCAGCCCGAGGCTTGTCTGCTCCCCCGCCGGGGCGGGCGGGGCTGGCAGCTGAGGCTCGGGCTTCGGTCGGAGGCAGGGAGAGGCCTGGCGGTGTGAACACAGCCTGCAGGGGGTTAGTGCGCCACGGCCAGCCGGGAGGGAGTCCGGGGAAAAGTATGGAGCTGCCGAAGAGGCAAGAGACTTTTTCTTCCCTCTTTGTTACCTGGTGCGCGAGGAGAGGGGATTGAGAGCGCTGCTTAAAGGAGCTCCAGAGACGGGCGCGAGCCGCGGCTAACACCGCGGACCCCCCCGGAGTGCGGCGTCACGCCGGCGTCACGCCGGCCTCTGCCGCACTCCGTGCCCCTCCCGCCCCGAATCAGCGGCTCCTTTAACCCCGTCCTGTCTGAGCGAAGAACAGACGCTCTCTGGCGACCTACACGCAGAGGCGGGGCCAAATCCAAAGCTGAGCCCCGGGAGCTGTGCGAACAAAGAAGAGAAAGGGAAATCTCTCCCAGCAGCCTCAGAGGCAGCGGATTAAAGCTCCACAATCAACCTGATGTACCTGCATCTCTGGAATACCTGAATAGACAATGAATCATCCCAAATTAAGGAGGTGGACTTTGAGAGCAAGATTTATGATTTTTTCCCCTTTTCCTCTTTTTGTGAGTGTGTATGTGTATGTGTACGCTTCTGTGTGAGATTTTGTCTGTATAGCTTTGCTTCCACCATTTGTCCTAGGGTTCTATCCGTCCGTTTTTTAATTTTTTTCTTTTTTCTCTTAATAATTATTTTTTATTTTAATAACTTTATTATATTTTATCTTACTTTATTTTATCCTCTTTCTTTTTTTCTTTCTTCCCTCCTTCCTTCCTTCCTTCCTCCCTCCCTCCCTCCTTTCTTTCTTTTTTTCTACTTCTACTAATTCTTTCTTTCTACTTTTTCTCCCTTTTATTCTGAGCCATGTGGATGAAAGGCTCTTGGTGCTGCAGCCATGAGTCAGTGCTGTGCCTCTGAGGTGGGAGAGCCAGCTTCAGGACAATGGTCTACAAGAGACCTCCCAGCTCCACATAATATCAAATGGCGAAAATCTCCCAGAGATCTCCATCTCAACACCAGCAGCCAGCTTCACTCAACGAACAGCAAGCTACAGTGCTGGACATCCTATGCCAAACAACTAGCAAGACAGGAACACAACCCCACCCATTAGCAGAGAGGCTGCCTAAAATCATAATAAGTCCACAGACACCCCAAAACACACCACCAGACGTGGACCTGCCCATCAGAAAGACAAGATCCAGCCTCATCCACCAGAACACAGGCACTAGTCCCCTCCACCAGGAAGCCTACACAACCCACTGAACCAACCTTAGCCACTGGGGACAGACACCAAAAACAACGGGAACTACGAACCTGCAGCCTGCAAAAAGGAGACCCCAAACACAGTAAGATAAGCAAAATGAGAAGACAGAAAAACACACAGCAGATGAAGGAGCAAGATAAAAACCCACCAGATCTAACAAATTAAGAGGAAATAGGCAGTCTACCTGAAAAAGAATTCAGAATAATGATAGTAAAGATCCAAAATCTTGGAAATAGAATAGACAAAATGCAAGAAACATTTAACAAGGACCTAGAAGAACTAAAGATGAAACAAACAACAATGAACAACACAATAAATGAAATTAAAAATACTCTAGATGGGATCAATAGCAGAATAATTGAGGCAGAAACGGATAAGTGACCTGGAAGATAAAATAGTGGAAATAACTACTGCAGAGCAGAATGAAGAAAAAAGAATGAAAAGAACTGAGGACAGTCTCAGAGACCTCTGGGACAACATTAAACGCACCAACATTCGAATTATAGGGGTTCCAGAAGAAGAAGAGAAAAAGAAAGGGACTGAGAAAATATTTGAAGAGATTATAGTTGAAAACTTCCCTAATATGGGAAAGGAAATAGTTAATCAAGTCCAGGAAGCACAGAGAGTCCCATACAGGATAAATCCAAGGAGAAATATGCCAAGACATATCAATCAAACTGTCAAAAATTAAATACAAAGAAAACATATTAAAAGCAGCAAGGGAAAAACAACAAATAACACACAAGGGAATCCCCATAAGGTTAACAGCTGATCTTTCAGCAGAAACTCTGCATGCCAGAAGGGACTGGCAGGACATATTTAAAGTGATGAAGGAGAAAAACCTGCAACCAAGATTACTCTACCTAGCAAGGATCTCATTCAGATTTGATGGAGAAATTAAAACCTTTGCAGACAAGCAAAAGCTGACAGAGTTCAGCACCACCAAACCAGCTTTACAACAACTGCTAAAGGAACTTCTCTAGGCAAGAAACACGAGAGAAGGAAAAGACCTACAATAACGAATCCAAAAAAATTAAGAAAATGGGAATAGGAACGTAACATATCAATAATTACCTTAAATGTAAATGGACTAAATGCTCCCACCAAAAGACACAGATTGGCTGAATGGATACAAAAACAAGACCCATATATTTGCTGTCTACAAGAGACCCACTTCAGACCTAGAGACACATACAGACTGAAAGTAAGGGGATGGAAAAAGATATTTCATGCAAATGGAAACCAAAAGAAAGCTGGAGTAGCAATTCTCATATCAGACAAAATAGACTTTAAAATAAAGACTATTAGAAGAGACAAAGAAGGACACTACATAATGATCAAGGGATCGATCCAAGAAGAAGGTATAACAATTGTAAATATTTATGCACCCAACATAGGAGCACCTCAATACATAAGGCAAATACTAACAGCCATAAAAGGGGAAGTCGACAGTAACACATTCATAGTAGGGGACTTTAACACCCCACTTTCACCAATGGACAGACCATCCAAAATGAAAATAAATAAGGAAACACAAGCTTTAAATGATACATTAAACAAGAGGGACTTAATTGATATTTATAGGACATTCCATCCAAAAACAACAGAATACACATTTTTCTCAAGTGCTCATGGAACATTCTCCAGGATAGATCATATCTTGGGTCACAAATCAAGCCTTGGTAAATTTAAGAAAATTGAAACTGTATCAAGTATCTTTTCGGACCACACCACTACGAGACTAGATATCAATTACAGGAAAAGATCTGTAAAAAATACAAACACATGGAGGCTAAACAATACACTACTTAATAACGAAGTGATCACTGAAGAAATCAAAGAGGAAATCAAAAAATACCTAGAAACAAATGACAATGCAGACACGATGACCCAAAATCTATGGGATGCAGCAAAAGCAGTTCTAAGAGGGAAGTTTATAGCAATACAGTCCTACCTTAAGAAACAGGAAACATCTCAAATAAACAACCTAACCTTGCACCTAAAGCAATCAGAGAAAGAAGAACAAAAAACCCCAAAGTTAGCAGAAGGAAAGAAATCATAAAAATCAGATCAGAAATAAATGAAAAAGAAATGAAGGAAACGATAGCAAAACATCAATAAAACTAAAAGCTGGTTGAGAAAATAAACAAAGTTGATAAACCATTAGCCAGACTCATCAAGAAAAAAAGGGAGAAGACTCAAATCAATAGAATTAGAAATGAAAAAGGAGAAGTAACAACTTCTGACACTGCAGAAATACAAAAGATCATAAGCGATTACTACAAGCAACTCTATGCCAATAAAATGTACAACCTGGAAGAAATGGACAAATTCTTAGAAATGCACAACCTGCCAAGACTGAATCAGGAAGAAATAGAAAATATGAACAGACCAGTCACAAGCACTGAAATTGAAACTGTGATTTAAAATCTTCCAACAAACAAAAGCCCAGGACCAGATGGCTTCACAGGCAAATTCTATCAAACATTTAGAGAAGAGCTAACATCTATCCTTCTCAAACTCTTCCAAAATATAGCAGAGGGAGGAACACTCCCAAACTCATTCTACGAGGCCACCATCACCCTGATACCAAAACCAGACAAGGATGTCACAAAGAAATAAAATTACAGGCCAATATCACTGATGAACATAGATGCAAAAATCCTCAACAAAATACTAGCAAACAGAATCCAACAGCACATTAAATGGATCATACACCATGATCCAGTGGGGTTTATTCCAGGAATGCAAGGATTCTTCAATATATGCAAATCAATCAACGTGATACACCATATTAACAAATTGAAGGAGAAAAATCATATGATCATCTCAATAAATGCAGAGAAAGCTTTTGACAAAATTCAACACCCATTTATGATAAAAACCCTGCAGAAAGTAGGCATAGAGGGAACGTTCCTCAACATAATAAAGGCCATATATGACAAACCCACAGCCAACATCGTCCTCAGTGGTGAAAAACTGAAAGCATTTCCACTAAGATCACAAACAAGAAAAGGTTGCCCACTCTCACCACTCATTCAACATCGTTTTGGAAGTTTTAGCCACAGCAATCAGAGAAGAAAAGGAAATAAAAGGAATCCAAATCAGAAAAGAAGAAGTAAAGCTGTCACTGTTTGCAGATGACATGATACTATACATAAAGAATCCTAAAGATGCTACCAGAAAACTACTAGAGCTAATCAATGAATCTGGTAAAGTAGCAGGATACAAAATTAATGCACAGAAATCTCTTGCATTCCTATACACTAATGATGAAAAATCTGAAAGTGAAATCAAGAAAACACTCCCATTTACCATTGCAACAAAAAGAATAAAATATCCAGGAATAAACCTACCTAAGGAGACAAAAGACCTGTATGCAGAAAATTATAAGACACTGATGAAAGAAATTAAAGATGATACAAATAGATGGAGAGATATACCATGTTCTTGGATTGGAAGAATCAACACTGTGAAAATGACTGTACTACCCAAAGCAATCTACAGATTCAATGCAATCCCTATCAAGCTACCACTGGCATTTTTCACAGAACTAGAACAAAAAATGTCACAATTTGTATGGAAACACAGAAGACCCCGAATAGCCAAAGTAATCTTGAGAACGAAAAACGGAGCTTGAGGAATCAGACTCCCTGACTTCAGACTATACTACAAAGCTACAGTTATCAAGACAGTATAGTACTGGCACAAAAATAGAAAGATCAATGGAAGAGGATAGAAAGCCCAGAGATAAACCCACACACATATGGTCACCTTATCTTTGATAAAGGAGGCAGGAATGTACAGTGGAGAAAGGACAGCCTCTTCAATAAGTGGTGCTGGGAAAACTGGACAGGTACATGTACAAGTATTAGATTAGATCACTCCCTAAGACCATACACAAAAATAAGCTCAAAATGGATTAAAGACCTAAATGTAATGCCAGAAACTATCAAACTCTTAGAGGAAAACATAGGCAGAACACTCTGACATAAATCATAGCAAGATCCTTTTTGACCCACCTCCTCAAGAAATGGAAATAAAAATAAACAAATGGGACCTAATGGAACTTCAAAGCTTTTGCACAGCAAAGGAAACCATAAACAAGACCAAAGACAACCCTCAGAATGGGAGAAAATATTTGCAAATGAAGCAACTGACAAAGGATTAATCTCCAAAATTTATAAGCAGCTCATGCAGCTCAATAACAAAAAACAAACAACCCAATCCAAAAATGGGCAGAAGACCTAAATAGACATTTCTCCAAAGAAGATACACAGACTGCCAACAAACACATGAAAGAATGCTCAACATCATTAATCATTAGAGAAATGCAAGTCAAAACTACAATGAGATATCATCTCACACCAGTCAGAATGGCCATCATCAAAAAATCTACAAACAATAAATGCTGGAGAGGGTGTGGAGAAAAGGGAACCCTCTTGCACTGTTGGTGGGAATGTAAATTGATACAGCCACTGTGGAGAACAGTATGGAGGTTCCTTAAAAAACTACAAATAGAACTACCATACGACCCAGCAATCCCACTACTGGGCATATACCCTGAGAAAACCATAATTCAAAAGGAGTCATGTACCAAAATGTTCATTGCAGCTCTATTTACAATAGCCTGGAGATGGAAACAACCTAAAGTGTCCATCATCGGATGAATGGATAAAGAAGATGTGGCACATATACACAATGGAATATTACTCAGCCATAAAAAGAAACGAAATTGAGCTATTTGTAATGAGGTGGATAGACCTAGAGTCTGTCATACAGAGTGAAGTAAGTCAGAACAAGAAAGACAAATACTGTATGCTAACACATATATATGGAATTTAAGGAAAAAAATGTCATTAAGAACCTAGGGGTTAGACAGGAATAAAGACACAGACCTACTAGAGAATGGACTTGAGCATATGGGGAGGGGGAAGGGTAAGCTGTGACAAAGCGAGAGAGAGGCATGGACGTATATACACTACCAAACGTAAGGTAGATAGCTAGTGGGAAGCAGCTGCATAGCACAGGGAGATCAGCTCGGTGCTTTGTGTCCACCTAGAGGCGTGGGATAGGGAGGGTGGAAGGGAGTCGCAAGAGGGAAGAGATATGGGGATATATGTGTATGTATAGCTGATTCACTTTGTTATAAAGCAGAAACTAACACACCATTGTAAAGCAATTATACTCCAATACAAAAAAAGAAAAAAGAAACGAACTCAAAAATTGCGAAGCAACATGGGAGCCAAACCAAACACGTCAGGGGGCTGCACGGGTCTCCTAGGGCAGGGACATCTTCAGAGTAATATTTTCTGGTTTGGACTTCGAATGACAATAAGATTTATTAAGCCCTTCCATCAGTAGGTCATTGTACCCATAACAGAGTGCATGGGAAGAGCTTCTCTGCACGGTGACCAGACAGTGGAGGCGTTTCTCCAGGCGCCAGTGAGGCCAGCATATTACTTCCTCAGGATGTTCTGCTAATGCACTGAGGGCCCTCACTGGGTGATTAGGTAGCATCACGAATCTTGACTTCGGATTTAACACAGAAGAGTATCTGGCCTGGGCCCATACACTTAAACCTTAGAAATTTTCTTTCGTAGGAAATCCCAGGATAACATCCATTTTCTGCTAAAATAAATTGGAGGAAAGATAGCAAAGGCTGAACTTGGGCAATCTCACTCACTGTTGCAGTCACATCCCCCCACACCTCTATATTTACCTAATCTTTTTTTTTAATTTATTTTTTATTGAAGTATAGTTGAATTACAACACCATGTTAATCACTGCTGTACAGTAAAGTGACTCAGTTATACATATATCTACATTCTTTTTCATAGTCTTTTCTATTATGGTTTATCCCAGGTTATTGAATATAGTTCCCTGTGCTCTACAGTAGGACCTTGTTGTTTATCCATTTTATATATATACCAGTTTGCATCTGCTATTCCCAAACTCCCAATCCATCCCTCTCCCACACCCCTCCTCCTTGGCAACCACCAGTCTATTTTCTATGTCCCTGATTCTGCTTCTGTTTCATAGATAGGTTCATCTGTGTCATATTTTAGATTACACATACAAGTAATATCATATGGTATTTGTCTTTCTCTTTCTGACTTAATTCAACTTCCTGATAACTGCATAAACTTTGACTCACCCGAAGTCTGATTTTCCTCACAATTTCACTGACGAGGAAGATAAGATTCACATTTTAAGGCTGGTTTGAACAGAAAGCAAAATAAGATTTAAGACCATATTATGTGGCTGAATTCTACACCTGCTGACAAAATATGCTGAGCCATTTAGAAAGAAAAATGTTGCAAGCTGTAGATTCACAAGAGATTAGGGCACAAGCCTATTACAATGTAGTTTTATCTTTTTTTAACCTAGGCTCTAAGAAATATTTAATCCATAACTTTATATATATAGTATCGAGGTGACCAAATCCTTTTTGAAACATGTAAAATATTTATGACTTCAAATACTTTATATCATACCCTAACACATACTACTTTATCATGTGCAACAATTTATGCACCTAATTTTTTTTATCATTTTACTTAGTCTTTTTTTTAATTGAAGTATAGTTGATTTACAATATTGTGTTCATTTCTGTACAGCAAAGTGATTCAGTTACACATATATATACACTCTTTTCCATATTCTTTTCCATTATGGTTTAATCACAGGATATTGACTATAGTTCCCTGCATGCACCTAAGTTTTAAGACAACATTCAGTGTTATGGAGAGAAACCAAAAGATGACTAGTGTTATACAAACAATCCAAAACTGAGGCAAAAGGCACTAACATTTTTTTATTTGGCAATTCACTTAGCAGCAACACTAAGAAAATCTCTGACTTCCTTCTATTATCAAAACTTCTACCTCACCTATCACTTCCTTTTTTATTACAATATTGAAGAACAGAATAAACTGCAAAGTGTATTTTATTTTAACCAAAAAGCCCAAACTATAGAAATCAGTTTTAAACAAAGTTTAATTTTAGGCACAAAATACAAATAATTTTGTTTTGAAAAAAATACCTTTAAAAATATTTTAATGTAAACTGGGGAAAACTAGTGTAGACCAGGGTCTATTTTTCCATCTGTTTAAACAATGAAGTAAACTGTTTAAACTGATGACATTTAAAAATATAAGCAAAACACATGACGTTATAAAAGATAAGTATTACAGCATTCTCAAAAATGAGTCTTTATAAAATGAAAATTAGGACAGTGTCTTCTGGCATGTGATAATCTTTGGAACAAGCACATGGGATATAACATACTCAGGATGCCAAGAACTTTAATTAAACCTCAACTTCTGTAAAGCTAATAACATGAGTATTTTTTAAAGGCTGGGATATGTGAACTACAATACCAGCAGTTTAAAATAGAAGGATAGGAAATAAAAGGAAATGATATTACATTATTACAAATGTACTTATTAACTTCTATGGCAGATTTTATTTTTAGGTTAAAACACTTATAGTTATTTCTTTCAATTAATGCTTATATGCATGAATTGGAATTACCCTACATTAAAAGTTTCTGAAGTAACTGAAATTAGCTATAAAAAATACACCTAAGTGTAAACACATGAGAGAATTATTTTCCTCCTGTGAAAGATGTCCAGGAGTGTTCCAGCAGGTAATATATGATATTAGAGCTAAAAACTGCAAACTTGAAATAAACCTAAAAGACTTAAATAGTACCTATATCCTATTTTGAGTCCGATTGTTTAATGATATTTAAACTTTTAGTTACTTTTTCATGTATGGAATGCAAGATTTCTATACTTTTTTTTTTCTTTTTTTTAGTTTCCTCAATATTAACTGAAAATGGAGAGAGGGTATTTAACATAAAAATAGAGGATAAATCCTCAGATCTCCCCCAAATGTCTTAATGTCCTACAGCCATGGGCGCTGTCCCATAGCAAACAGTGGGATACCATTTTTGAAGAAATGTTACTGCCCCTTTGAATCCTGTGCTTCTTGCAAGGTAAGAAACCATGACTAAGGTGTTCAACATGGCATTATAGTGAAAAGTCTTTCTAGTTCTATTTTTCCTTAAACGGGCTCTAGTTCTTTAATTCACATGACACCCTTTGGCTGTGGTTGTCTGTTAAATTTCCTGTTTTGGTCTAGTTTCAGCAAACCAGGCTATGGTAACTACCTTTTTTTTTTTTTTTTCCTTTTGGTATTTCCAGTTAAGTGTTTTCTCTTTAGAGGTACAAAGAAAGGGAGGAAAACAGCCACACCAAGGTGTGTAAGTAGGTCACAGAAGTTTCAGTGCACCGAAAAACGTGCCGTCTCCATCCCGAGATATTTTAGCATCTTCGCGTGGTATTGCCAGTTGGAGTTCATCTCCTTCCTCCAGCTTTGCTATGCCTGGAAAAGAATGATTTGCAAGAACTTTAAGCAGTTGTACACGGAAAGGAGGGGGAGGGGAGAACATCAAAGACAACTACTTTGTTTTGGAAAAAAATAGTAGGCATTCACCCTTCAAATTACACCAGTGGACTTCTAAACCCGTTATGATTTGCCTGAACACCACCCCCCCCCAAAAAAAAGTAAAAGAAATAAGCAGAAGGAGTTATAACAGACATAAATGGATGTATCACCTACTGTTTGTAAAATGGAGAATCTAAACAGGACTCAGACATCTAACTATAAGAAAAAGTTTAGGAATTCATAGCACGTCCCTTGATGGAATATTATATAGTTAAAAGTAGTTTTGGGCTTCCCTGGTGGCTCAGTGGTTGAGAGTCCGCCTGCCGATGCAGGGGACACGGGTTCGTGCCCCGGTCCGGGAAGATCCCACATGCCGCGGAGCGGCTGAGCCTGCCCGTCCGGAGCCTGTGCTCCACAACAGGAGAGGCCGCAACAGTGAGAGGCCCGCGTTCCGCAAAAAAAAAAAAAAAAAAAAAAAAAAAAAAAAATTGGTTTTGCTTCATTTTATTGACATGGGAATCTTTAAAAAATAATGTTAAATAAAAATACAAAAAAATGAGCACACCCACGTATATATACTGCATAGTCCTAAATATACTTTCAAATGTGCATATAAAATGCATAAATTATTTAAAAGTGAAAAACAAAACACTACTTATTCACAAAGCACATCTGCTAACATAGTCTTTCTCTAGAGTACAAACTACGGGATGAGAAGTCATTTGGATTACTTTTATAGCCCTCTATAATTTGTGTTTCCATACTTGTTTTTATAATCAAAAGCAACAAGGTAATTAGCTTCTCAAAACTGATCAACTAATCTTCATTCATGCGCCTAATTTACAATAATGCAGCCTGTGATTCAGGAATACAAAACACAACTCAGGAACTACACTCAGTATACTATCAGGTCATTCTTGACATCATTTTAAAAGAAAAAGATAAAGAAAAAGAAAGAGGAGGAGGGGCAGAGAATAAAACCAACGAAATAACAAAGGAAATAGCATCTAAATTGTCAATACATTCAACTCACAATTTTAAAAGTAGTTGCATTGTTTCATTAACATGCCATGAAAATGTATTTACAGGAACACATCTACGTTAACCACTAGTCCACTGTCAAGCCAAAGCACCTGGGTGTCCTGCAGCACTAGCCAGCGGGTATTTATTTACGGAGCACCTCAGATATACCAGACACCTTCGTAGGCCCTCATAGGGCGGTGATCAGAATAACCAAAGAGTCTGTCTACAAGGACCTTGTTTTTTGTTAATAGACCAAGACAGACAACAAACAAAAGAACATAGTTCTAGGTATTGTTAAGGGTAAAGTGTACACTTTTAGGATTGGCAAGGCATTTGATGACTACATTAAGTAGTAGAAAAAAAAAAAGATTGAAGTTACTTGTTGAATGGATTAGTCATTATCATAGAGATTAAAGATAATCTAATAATTTGACAAAGGCTATAGATCACAGATCATTAATTAACAGGAACTCTCCAAATAAAGTCTGTGTGAACCAACTACGTTTCAAAGTAGGTTCTATTTAAAATTTCAACACTGGGTTATTGGCTAGTTCAAGTCTTCCAGATTATAGCAATCAGCTCTAACTTTTTCTACAATAAACACATTCAATTTGTTAATGAAATAATAAGATTCAGCTTCGTTGGGCTCCTCAAATGGACCATTTTAATTTTTTCCAGATTATTATGGAAGCACTTTATACACGTATACACCAATGTGTAGCTTTTAATGGTTTTAAACAAATTCGTTCTAGAACAGATAAAGATTGAAAACCTGAAATTTCCTAGAAAACACTTTTCGTAAATAATACTAAGCTACTAGCACTGAGAAATATCTTTAAGGTCAAGTTAATTACTCTTAAAAAGTAAGGCACCTAGGAAATCTGGCTGAGAAAGTAACCATGAGGGGCTGATGATTAGAAAATTTGAAAAAGAGTGTGTTGTAAAGCTCTAAGTACTAATTAATGTAAATACATATAACAGACTGAAGTGACCTCACCATTTATAAATATTTTGCAACACCAAGATACTGGTTACCACTGGCTGCAGGGAAGCAATTCTCTACGAAAATTAGGGAATTCCAATTTCGTACACTTCCTCATCACCCTGTCAAAGCTATTTGTGGCTGTGGATCCAGGATGACAATTGTCTCCATTACTGGGAACTATTTTGCCTTCTCACTTGTTTCATCGTGCCTTTGTCAGTAAACGCCTTTGGAATATAGCGCTTCAAATCGCACAGCCCAGCTGCACCCCGTGTTCCACACTGCCATTCACGCTAACTGTCTGGAAGGGAAGACATTCCTCGGGGTCCTGAATGGATTTGTCAAAGTCACCAGAGAGAAATAAACGTGTCAAAGGCAATTTTTTTTTTTTTTCAAATACTGGCCTCGATTAATTTGAAATTACCCCAAGACAAGATGAAGGCTACGATGGCAATTACAGCCCAAACAGACCTGCAATGAAGCGAGCCTGCCCTTTCCCTTTTCTGAGTTGAAATGCAGCCTCACTCCTACACTTTCACATCCCAAACGCATCCACCTGGTGTCCACTGACACCAGCAAAGCCACTGGGCCACTGGACCTGACCCTCAAACCAGCCAAAGGTACTTCTTCCGCAGGAGGTGAAGAAGAGATTCTGTGAGTCCCACTGGGGTCAGACTGGCTGGTTTAAACTAAGTTCTGTGCAGCCTAAGACAATGTGTGATTCCTCTCTGTGCCTCAGACCCCACCTCCCTTCCACAGGGAGGATTAAAGGAAGGGGCACAGGTAAAGTGCCTGGCACGCGCTTATCATTCTCGTATTATTCCAGCATTGTTATTACAGGTTGAAGAAAACACAGTTTACGATTGTTCCAGTGTGGACTGCTGTGAAGTTACTGCCCTTTCTAAATGTATATAAAAATGATAAACCTATTAATAATGATTTTGCCTCTATCAACACAGACTAGCTTATCATTGAAGATAATAAGTACCACACAGTATATTGAGGAATGTCTTTCTGTCTATGTATATAGAACTATTATTTACCAGCAGAATAACAGGAATTATTGGGTAGTGTTTCAGGCATATTTTGAATACATCGGAACAAAGTCACCAGACTCAATTCGTCCCCAAAGACATGGACTTTTTTCCTCTGTATTAGGTGTCCCATGGCAAAGGTGTTATCGGTGTATAAAACCTGAGAAACAAACCAAAGAACTTTGTCAGAAGTCAGCACAAAATGGGAGGCACTGGACAGTGACAGCGGTATTAGGGTGGAACCTACCTGACCGTATATAAAGAAGTAACCCGTTTCTTTGACCAATATTTTATTCTCTTTTTCTTCTAGCGCTCTTCCTCTTTTAAAGCTGAGAAGCCATGGAACAAATGTGTAAGCTCCTACAACGAAGAGAATCATTTATAAGAAAAAAAAACTGAGAAAAGCAGTTCTTCACCTCCACTTAGCTGCTAAACTAAGTCCGAAACCTAGAGGAGAATTTCATCTTTTAAAAAAAGGGGAAAAGAAGAGAAATCACAATCCTCCACTGGTTTCTCAGCCATATTTACATACTCACCCAGGCAATTGTCAGATACAGGAACTTGAAAGCAAACACTTCATATGTAATGTCTGGGGTTTTGATTTCTTCTGTATTTCAGCAATTTTCAAAATATAGTCTGGTCTGGATGGGACAGTTTGAGGCCAAAAACATGGACAAACTGTCTCTGAATAACACACCAAGGGAAATTTTTGGTTTTCCTTTGATTCTGTCGGGGAGGAAAAGATTTTCCTCTACCCTTCTTGGTTCTTCTGGCTGGTCTAAGAATTCAACTGACATGAGACAGATCAACAGGAGAAAATCACACAGAAGTTTAATAATATGCATACATGGGAGAGTCCCAGGAAGACTGAGTAACCCCCCAAAGTGGGCAAAACAAATGTCTGCTGGGCCACCAGAGACAGTGGGACACAGAGTGGACTCTGGTCGCTAAGCCCTACCAGAGTCTCCCCCACTACCCTCAGCCCATATTCTTTGCAGACATCTCTCAGGATGGCTCTGTTCTAGGAACAAGTCCTCTATCCAAATTCTTTTAGGTACTTAAGGGGAGAGGTAACAAGAAAAACTTCCCGAGTCTTCTTAAAAATAATCGCTAAAAATAATCAGCCTAAATTAATCCTCATGTCAAAGAGACACATTTTGGGGCAGCAAATTTTGCTCCCCTCCAGTTCCCAGAGAGGATGGAGTTTGTATGTGGAGAGTTTAGCAAAGAATATGGAGAGGAAGCCACCCTCTCCCCAACATGGCAGTAAGACAGAGCTTAAGGAGAGGGAGAGAAATTACTGAGACGCAACTTCTCCTAGGAAATGGTCCAGGAATGTTGTGATAACCATCCGTAATGTTCAGATTGAAGCGGTTTCTGTTCAATACACCAATTCTCCTCCACTATCCTTCAAACATCACCTGGGGAGTGGCAGGAGAGCCACGGTTCTCAAGAGTTGGATAAAGGGGCAGAGAGAAGACAGAGGCCAAAGAAATGCATGGGCAAAAGGGGTGCGGATGGCTGAGCACTGCTTTCTGGTGAATTCACACGCTAAGGTCACTGGAGCTCCCACCATCATGTTATGCATATAGTGGAGTAAACAGTGGACCCTGAGGCTAGGGGCTGGGAAATCTGGGGTATAAATAAAATGGCAGAAAGTAAGGGAAAAGAAGATTAGGGAAATGGCAGTACAAGAAAAAAATAGTAAAATGAAACTGGGGTCATCTAAAATCATATAAAAAATGTTCCCATATAATTGGCAATGTTGGACCACATGTGTCCCCAAGCGTCACCTTGGTCATAACAAAAAAAGAAACAAAATCAATAATAAAATTCAGAAGTCTACGAGACGGTATGACAGAAGCTCAAGAAAAGAACAACTTGTCCTACACTGAGAATAAAGGAAATGTTCCCCTGCGGATTTTCCTAAGGCGGCGCCCTAGGGTGCAATAGTTGACGATGCTTTCATGTTCATAAACATAATTTCTAAGTGGACATGCCCGCTTCAATGGTGCCCCCAAGGCAAAACCATCCTACTTGAGCTTTTCCCAAATAGGATTCTCGAGGGAAGAATACAGAAGAAGAACCACATATTTTCTGAATATTTCTGAGGAATTAAGAACCTGAGTGGTCAAACAAAGCCGCTATACTGTGAATTCAAGTTACAATGAAACAATTCCCTAAGGCAGCCCTCCAGGATCACATTCCACAGACAGAGGGAGGGAGCTGAGAGGGAGGGGTGGGTGGAGAGAGGAGAGAGGAAGCAGCAGGAGGGGACCCCACAGATCTCCACTCCTCTCCTGTGCTCCCCTGAATGGCTCCGTCTCTCAGGAGGAGTGAATGCTCCCCCCGACACATGAGGCAGGTCTGATCCCCCCAATCTGCTGTCCACAAAGACGGTCTCTGAGAAACCATTTCCTTAAATGAAAACTCTCCAGGGCCACACACTGGGTAATGACAGTCCATGACTAAAGATCTCCTCATTTACAAATAACAGAGGTAATCTCATCATCACCTGTTTTTATAAAATATTATTTCGGTGAAAAGATTATAATGACGTAGTTTTAAGTTCTGTTTAAATAAAGATCACGTGCCCAAAGCATTCTCTAAGGTAGAGTTCTGAAAACATGAGGAAAAATTAATATCATGGTTGTTATTATTGTAAAATGTAAGCTGATGACTGAACGTGATTGTTTTCATGGAAGTGATACTTACTTGGTACTCTGACCACAAAGGGCTTTCCTTCCCCTTCAAAACTATACCCATCATAGACTCTAATTTCTCTGAGCTTGGGGACTGTTCCTGTTTGGTTCCCTGCTGTTTCCCCAGGGCCTAAAATGATACCTGGCCCACAGCAGATGCAGCAAATATTTACTGAGTTAACTAATTCAACTTTAAACATAAAATAATTCAAAATGGTGGGGTACTAGGCAATTAGTCACTAGCATTCGATTGTTTTTTAAAAGCATTTTATTACCTGGTTTCTGAAACTCTTGGAAATGAAACACCCTCCACTATAGAGGCAATATGAACTTTGAAGTAAAACACATATTTCTAAAACTGCTTGTTTATATTCTGACTAGAGATATTGAGTAAAAAAATGTTTTTGCCATACCTGAAATTGATCCTCTATTTCTTTATACAATACTTATATCTATAAAATTAGCCAGTTCTTACCAAATTCCACTGCTGTATTGTCATAATAGAAAGAAAAACAAGTAGTTATTAGGTTTATATTCTTATTTACTCTTTTGCTTTCGGCATTTCATCATACCTCGCTGGAAATATTATTAAAGAGAGAGAGAGTATACATTTACCTGTCTTTATATACTGTCTATGTTTCTCCTCCCAACCGCAGCCTCACTCACGCACGTGCACGCACACACACACACACGGATTACACTCCATTAGGCCAAGGCAATGACTATGCTGTAGTCACAGCTGGAAACTCAGACGCCAAGAATGGAGCCGAGCACACAGTATGCACTCAATCAATATGTGCTGCTCCATGAAGTTTTAATTTAAGAAAACGGACTGAACAATTAATTACAAGCTAAAGTAATTATAAACTTAAGCATAAATGTTATAATATGTTTCTACATCTTAAAATTCACTTAGGCTTTTTTGCCTGCTAGTTAGACCGCAGACAGATGCTAACAAGAAAATAGGTACTAAATGACTCCTCTGTAGGACGCTTATCTAAGCTAGTGTGAATCACTCCTTATAGTATCTAGGAATTTGGAAAGGAAAAATTTCAATGACCACAGATTCTTACATCTTCTCCTCATACATAGGAAAGCCCTAAAGTCATTAAACTGAGAGTCTATTCTTTGTGATTAGCAGTAATCTTTTGATGGTCGACTAAACATTCTTTTCCAGAAAAAAAAAAAATTAGATATATCCAGGTTCCTCCCTTGCCTTTTTGGAACTCTTTCTCACAGCTATCTGAGAGGCTGTCTCCCGGGCTATAGTCTTCAATAAGACACTGAATGAACTCCAACTCATAGATCTTATATTGTGTGTTTTTATTTCAGTCAGTGGAGGTAAATTCTAGGAGTATTAATGCTTAATTTTGCTAGTCAACAGCTAAAATACTGATATATCTTGGTATATAAAGTGTGAACTTCCCAGCTCCACTCAGCTTTAAATACTCGATGTATTTAAATGTTTCAGAAAACTTAATAAATTACTGTGTACATTAATGTGTGAAATTAAATAAAAATAATGCCAGCATTTAAATGTAAAAATAATTTACATGTATTTCTGAAAATGCCTGCTTTTGAAAGAGTAGATCTTTCCTGTACTGATATATATGAAAGACTTGTAGATAAATTTTAGGACAAGAAATTTTTATAGGAAAATCAGATCTATTTCATTAATATTTGTTTTCTATTCTACTTTATGAATAGGAAATTTCCTCCCAGATATTTATACCTCCAGTGTTATTTCCCACAGTAATTGAATATAGATGCTCCAGAGAGCAGCTGTCAATCACAGCTATCGCATTTGCTTACCGTTCCTGATTTTCTATTTTATTATCTTAAAACTCCTGGAAATAGTTTTAAGGGAGAAGATACTAATAATATTTTCTGAAGATAGATTAAGTAAACCAATTTAAGAAATAGGGATTTTTAAAAAAGAAATAGGGATTTTTTTTTTTATTGAACAAATATAGTTTAGCAGTGAAATCCACGTAATCATGTGTCTGATTCTGTAGATGAGGCAGGACTAGAAAAATGAAAAGAAACAGAAGCCAGGCAGGCAGAGTCATGCAGGCTGAGCTACCAGAAGGGCAGTGAGAAGCCCTGTAGGGGCTGTGAGAAGTGGGGGAAAATGACTATATCTGTGTTTTAGAAACATCTCTATGTGGTTACCAGGTAAGAAATGTGCAAAACTGGAGGCAAGGAAACCAGCCAAGGTGAGAGACGATGGTGGTTTATACTAGGATGGTGAAATGAAAATGAAGAAAACCAGATTAGTTCCAATTATACATATGAGGAACCACTGATAAAGTTTTGAGATTAACGTACTGACTTCGAGGAAGCCGTCAAGAATGACACTCAGAATTCCAGATTGAACAGCTGAAGACATGGTCAGCACTTACTGAAACAGGAGACACTGGAAAAGACCAGACTTGGGGAAAAGTTCTAAAGAGTTCACGCTGATATGCCACCAAGATACTCAGGAAAAGACGTTAAGTAGACAGAGGTATATATAGGCTTGGATCTCGGAAAAGTCATCTGGGCTAAAGATCTACATTTAAGCCATCACACGTGCATGTTAAGTGACAACACAGGAGGATTTAGGAATGCCAAAGAAATAAGAACGAAGACAATGGGACTGTGTCAGAGGTCTGAAAAACATCAATACTGAAGAAATTTAAGAATAATTTGCAAAGAAGTTTAAAAAGCAGTGGCCAAAAAAGCTGGGAACATGGTTGGAGAAACAAACCAAGAAAAGCACGTGTTTCAAAAAGAGGGAAATCAGCAAGTGTCAAATTCTACTGTGAGATTAAATCTCATCATTGCCTCTGTGAAATAATTATGTTGAAAAACAGAATAAACAAGAAACTTCCACTATCAATGATTGTGGAAATCACATCTCTCCTTTTTTACCTCCTGTAAATCCCATGAAAGAAACATAGATGTGTGTTCTCCAAAATAACTGCAAGGGATGCCCAAAGCAACGGAGATCACACTGAAGTTGAGCATAAAAGTGCAGAGAAAAAGCAAAGGAAATAGTCAATGCCCTGGAACAGCAAAGCTCACACAGAGTCAGCAAAATCAACTCGCTAAAGGTGATGAGGCCCGCACACACACACACAGAAATCTACAAACAAACAAACAGGAAATGTCAATGTAAGCTAAAAGAATTTGGGAAATTAGGGGGGAAAGTGCTCACTTAAATGAAAGTAAGAGTTTCAGAAGGGAAAATAGGTTTCACACAAAACAAAATGAGATGGAAATTTAAAAAAGAGTTAAGAATTTGAGAAAAATTGTAAAACTATAGAATATAAAAGATAGGTAATGAATTACCAGCATATGCATAATTGGAACCCAGAGAGACAAAACAAAAACAACAAAAAGTCAAGCAGAACAACCACTTAGAGCTACTGCGGAATTAAAAGACCCATTATGTGTCAGAGAAAGTTGATTCAGAGTTTTATTAGTTTCTTATTGCAGCTGTAACAAATTACCACAAACTTAGTGGCTTAAAACAATACACATTTATTATCTCCCGTTTGAAACATCTGAAGTCTCACTGGGCAAAAGTCAAGGTGTTGGCAAGTTGTGTTCTTTCTGGACGCTGGAATGTCCATCCCTTGCCTTTTCCAGCTTCTACAGTCTGCCTGCTTTCCTGGGCTTGTGGCCCTTCCTCTTCCCAGACAGCAATCACAACATTCTGAACTCTGTTTTCATCGCCACATCACCTTCTCCGACTCTGACCCTGCTAACTCTCTCATACAAGGACCTTTGTGATTATACTGGGACCACACAGATAATCCAGGATAATATGCCCGAATTCCTTATCTTAATCACATCTTCCAAGTCCCTTTTGCCAGGTGAGGTAAGAAACTCACAGGTTTCAGGGATTACAGTGTGGACATGTCTGAGGAAATATTTTTCTACCCACCACAATAGTCTACCTTCAGATACATAATAAAATAAGCACTGAAACTTTAAGGTAAATATATACTTCTTTGTGTAACTAGGCAAGATAGTCAAGCCACTTATGAGAAGGAATTTTCTCTTACTTTAGTTTTCTTCAAAGTGCATATAATGCCAAAGGCAAAAGACAGTGGAGAAATTCCTACAAGCTACCCAGGTAAAGAAAGGGTAAACTGAGGATTTCATACCCAGGCATCTGTCCTTAAAGTATAAAAACTACAAGGAAACAGCTTTATTAATGCAAACACTAAGAGAGCATTGTTCTCCTGTGGCGATTTTGAATAAACTAGTAGAAAACAAAATTCAGGAAACTAAGATATGAATGAGGAAACCATAGCAAAAGGACTTGCAATGGGTATTGAATATATTTACTGTAAAAACACATAAAGAGGATGGTTTGATGATAAAGAATAGAACAGTTTTATGCCATGACAATGTAGAGATTATATAACTAGCAAATACTGAGAAGTAGTGGAGAAAAAAATGTTGACAGTAAATTCATCAACTGCCTCATTTGTAACAGCTGGGGCTCAAAGGATATAAAGTTGAGAGATCAAGTTATAGAAATATAAACATTGTAACAGTATGTAGATAAGCATTAAGAAATGTAATACCACTATCCAAAAAATGGACGGTGGAGGACAGGAATGATAGAGAAAATAAAGAAAAATCATATTTAATTTTATTACAGACCAGAGTAGACAATCAATATATATTATCTAAAGATATAATTATAGATGTCAGAGTAACATCATGAAAAATGACAGAGTACAAAGCTCAAAAATAAGTCCCTTTGTGGAGGCAAGGCTATACAATGGAGAAAAGACAGTCCCTTCAATAAGTGGTGCTGGGAAAACTGGACAGCTACATGTAAAAGAATGAAATTAGAACACTCCCTAACACCATACACAAAAATAAACTCAAAATGGATTAAAGGCCTAAATGTAAGACTGGACACTAAAACTCTTAGAGGAAAACATAGGCAGAACACTCTTTGACATAAATCACAGCAAGATCTTTTTGGATCCACCTCCTAGAGTAATGGAAATAAAAACAAAAATAAACAAATGGGACCTAATGAAACTTCAAAGCTTTGGCATAGCAAAGGAAACCATAAACAAGACGAAAAGACAACCCTCAGAATGGGAGAAAATATTTGCAAATGAAGCAACTGACAAAGGATTAATTTCCAGAATTTACGAGCAGCTCATGCAGCTCCATATCAAAAAAACAAACAACCCAATTCAAAAATGGGCAGAAGACCTAAATAGACATTTTCCCAAAAAAGACATACAGATGGCCAAGAAGCACATGAAAGCTGTGCAACATCACTAATTATTAGAGAAATGCAAATCAAAACTACAATGAGGTATCACCTCACACCAGTCAGAATGGGCATCATCAGAAAATCTACAAACAACAAATGCAGGAGAGGGTGTGGAGAAAAGGGAACCGTCTTGCACTGTTGGTGGGAATGTAAATTGATACAGCCACTATGGAGAACAGTATGGAGGTTCCTTAAAGAACTACAAATAGAATTACCATGTGACCCAGCAATCCCACTACTGGGCATATACCCAGAGAAAACCATAACTCAAAAAGACACATGCACCCCAATGTTCACTGCAGCAATATTTACAATAGCCAGGTCATGGAAGCAACCTAAATGCCCATCGACAGACGAATGGATAAAGAAGATGTGGTACATATATACAATGGAATATTACTCAGCCATAAAAAGGAACGAAACTGGGTCATTTGTAGAGACGTGGATGGACCTAAAGAGTGTCATACAGAGTGAAGTAAGTCAGAAAGAGAAAAACAAATATTGTATATTAACACATATATGTGGAACCTAGAAAAATGGTACAGATGAACTGGTTTGCAGGGCAGAAATTGAGACACAGATGTAGAGAACAAACGTATGGACACCAAGGGGGGAAAGTGGCATCGGGGGTGGTAGTGGTGGGATGAATTGGGAGATTGGGATTGACATATATACACTAATATGTATAAAATGGATAACTAATAAGAACCTGCTGTATAAAAAAATAAATAAAATAAAATTCAAACATCAAAAAAAGATAAAGAAAAGTCCCTTTGCTAAGGCAGCAATTAAACTTGCAAGAACTTACAGAATCCATGTTTTTGGATATATGAAATCTAGTAAAAAACTTATAGAAACCAAGGGAGTGTTTAATGAAACAAAAGGTGTAAATTTCAGTAAGAAAGTATTGTGGTATTTCTGCTTACTCATGTACCACCCCTCATTCTCCTGCTTAGTGGCAGACATGGAGATGGTGGCCTGAGTTCCAGTTGGTGTCTTGCTGATGCCAGGAAGTGCAATACTCACTTTGTTCTCAAAACATTGTGACTCTGGATTTTGACCTGCCTGGAGTTTCCATTTAGATGGGAGCAGCTCCTCAGGCTGGTGTCAGTCAAAAGCTTTACAGAAATACACTACCTGTAGCCACCTGTAACAAGGAACAGTGGACAGGGCAAGCAGCAGGCTGACAAAAAGCCTGAGAAGGATGAGGCTAAGGAGGAAGATACTTCAAGGAATAAGGGCTTTGAAGGGTTACCACATACACCAAGGAATCTGCAGTGGATTGTGCATGACCAGAGCAGGATGCATGTACAGAAAACACCTGAAAAGAACCCTAAGCTAACATCTCTAGTCGATCTTTGCTCTTTGCTCAAGCAGGATGGGAAGTCTAAGGCACAGTTGCTGGTAGCCTAGCTAAATGTTGAAGGAGTGCCCCAGCCCAGAGATAATCTGCTCAGAAAAAAGGGAGTTTGGTTTTTGTTGGTGGTGGTGGTTTTGGTTTTGGTCCCTGGCATTAAAGTAAATCTCTATCGGGATTAGGATTGGAGATAAAAGAATCCCCAACAGGATTACTGCAGAGATAACAGAAAAAAGACTTCAGTGACCACACAGAACAAGGAGTACAGTTTATTTTTTGAAAAAATATTTTGGAAAATTCAATAAAAAAATGGACAACTGCAGCCCACAACAATCAACAACAGCAAACCCTGGGGATGGGATTTCCAGAGTTACCACACTGTAATATTCAAATTGTCCAATTTACAAAGAAAAATATAAAGCATACAAACAAACAGAAAATTATGGACCATTCACAGGGAAAAAAATTGGCAGAAACCATTCCTGAGGAAGCCCAGATATTGGACTTACTAGACAAAGATATTACATATTTTAAGTATGTTTAAAGAGCTAAAGGATACCATGGACAGAGAACTTAAGAAAACTGGGAGAAAAGTGTATGAACAAATAGACACTATCAGTTAAGAGACAAAAATTATTGTAAAAGGAACCAAACTCCTTCTTTAAAAAGAAGTTGTGGAGCTAAAAATTAAAATAGCTGAAATAAAATTTTTACTGGAGAGGTTACACAGCAGACTTCACCAGGCAGAAGATGGAATCGGCAAACTTGAATATAGGACAATTGAAATTATCCAGTCTGAGTAGAAGAAATAAAAAGGAATAAAAGGAAATGAAAAGAGCATAAAGGACCCATAGGACACTCTCCATCAGACTAATATTTGCATTATAGGAGTCCCAGAAGGAGAAGAGAAAAAGGCAGAAAGAATATTTGAAAAAATAATGGCCGAACTCTTCCCAACTTTGTAGAAAGAATGAATCTACATATCCACAAAGCTGAATGAATTTCAAGGAGAATAAACTTAAAGAGATCCACACCAAGATGCATTATAACTAGCAGCTGAAAGACAAAGGCAAGCACAGAATTTCGAAAGTAGCAAGAGAAAAGCAATTCCTCAAGTACAAGGGATGCTCCATAAGATCAACAGCTGTTTTCTTACTTGAAACTATGTCATCAAAAGGCAGTGGGATGACATATTTAAGGTTCTGAATGAGGAATTATGCCAGTTAGACGGTAGAGTAGGGAGACTTACCTCTCACCCTCCACAGAAATGCTGATTTAACAATAATATTGTTATCAAAATACCGTGAAGAGACATTCAGGATCCAACTAAGAAGTAGAAGCAGCCTAGAGGAGCACAAACTGAGAAGCAGTCATATTTATACAGGTAAGAAAAGCAATTTCAATTTACTCACATCAGTCCCTCCTCCAGACAGGCTTAGCTCCACCCCAAGAAGACTGCCTCAAGCCCATGATTCTCACATGGAGGGATGGTGAGGTTGGATTGTGCACAAGGCCTCAGGGCCTCCTAGGGTGCCTTCTGAGGAACTGGTTTCTATCTTGCCTCGTACTGAGCACTGAACAACCAAAGATCTTGGTCCCTTGAGACAGTTAGAAACAAAAAAGGGGAGTGCATCCCCTTATAGTCAGAATTTTTTTTGTCGTGATTGTGGAAAAGCAGAGAACTGATACTTTTCCTCCGGAGGGAAGGAAGGACGCAAAGGGGCTTTGCTCCCAGCCCTAGAGTGACTAACACTGAGCACTGCTGACAGTGAAAGTGTATCCCAGTCAAAAACAGTCCAAGAAGATGGGGAGAAGTAGCTGCTTCTTCAAATGCACAGACAACAAAGCAAATCTACAAGGAATATGAGGAATCGAGAAAACACAACACAAAGGAAGAAAAAAAATCTCCAGTAAACGTGAGAGAAATGGCTATAATGAGTTGTAGATCACTTTTTTTTTTTTTTTTTTTTGTAGATCACTTTTAACTCTAGTAAATATAAAAGTTAAAAGACAAAAGTATTTTTTAAAAAAGAATTATGACTACAATAATGTGTTAATACATACACAAGATAAGCTGATGTAAGTTGTCACATTAACAAGCTAAAGTGTAGGGGAGGGAGAAGTAAAAGTGCAGTTCTGGGATAAGATCAAAGTTAAGTTGTTATTAGCTTAAAGTAGACTATTATCACTAGGTTGTTTTATGTAAACCCCATGGTCAGCAGAAATAAAAACCTGTAGTAGATACAAAAAATGTAAAGAGAATCAAAGCATACCACTACAAAAAATAATCAGAGAACACAGAGAAAGACATTAAGAGAGGAAGAAAGGAACAAATGAACTGTGAAACAGCCAGAAAACAATTAACAAAAGGGAAATAATAAGTCTTCATTATCAATAATTACTTTAAATGTAAATGGATTAAATTCCCCAGTCAAAACACACAGAGTGGCTGAATGGATTGGAAAGAACAAAATCCAATCATATGTTGCCTACAATAGACTCACTGTAGCTTTAAGGACACACATAGACTGAAAGTGAAGGGTTGGAAAACAATATTCCATTCGAATGGTAAACAAGAAAGAAGAAGTGGCTTTTCTTAAATCAGACAAAATAGATTTTAAGTCAAAACCTGTCACATGAGACAAAGAGGGTCATTATGTAATGATAAATGGATCAATTCATCAAGGGGATATAACAAATATAAATATATATGCACTCAACAGTGGAGCTCCTAAATATGTAAAACAAATATTAACAGATCTGAAAGAAGAAATAGACAGCAATACAACAACAATAGGATAATTCAGTACCCCATTTTCAACAACGGATAGATCACCCAAAAGAAAATCAGTAAGGATATAGCATACTTGAACAACCCTGCAGACTAAATGATCTTAACAGATATATAGAGAACATTCTAGCCTACTGTAGCAAAATATACATTCTTTTGGCTTTTTTTGTTTGTTTGTTTGGTTGTTTCTTTTTGCGGTATGCGGGCCTCTCACTGCTGTGGCCTCTCCCGTTGAGGAGCACAGGCTCCGGACGCGCAAGCTCAGCGGCCATGGCTCACGGGCCCAGCCGCTCCGCGGCATGTGGGATCTTCCCGGATCAGGTCACGAACCCGTGTCTCCTGCATCGGCAGGCGGACTCTCAACCACTGCGCCACCAGGGAAGCCCCAAAATATACATTCTTAAGTGCACAAGGAAAATTCTCTAAGATAGATGAAATGTTAGGACACAAAATAAGTCTTAACAAATTAAAGGAGACTGAAATCATATCAAGCATCTTTTCCAACTAAAATGGTATGAAACCAGAAATCAGTAACAGGAGAAAATTTGAAAAACTCACAAATATGTGGAAATTAAACAATACACTCCTGAACAACCAGGGAGTCAAAAAAGAAATCAAAAGGCAAATCAAAAAATATCTTAAGACAAATAAAAATGAAAACACAACATACCAAAACTTATAGGATGCAGTAAAGCAGTACTGCTGCAGTGTCCACACACACTAACATTTACACGTTCAAGGTTTACTGGCATCACAATGCATCAGCCCAAATGGCAAAGCACCCAGATAAGCACCCAGATCTTCCAAGGAAGATCAATGTAGAGCAGCCACCACGCCAGGAAGATCATAACACTCTGTGAAATTCAAGCTCACAATGGAGTAGCAGCTTCATATTTTTTGCATGATTTATAGCATTTCTGGTTTCGGCCAAATGTGTAAAACAAACCTTTTCCAAGTTATATTTTTTAATTGGTCCTTAGGGTCTTCTTCTGGCTCTATTTTAATTCTTAGGGAACAATCTGCTACCTAATAAAAGTTGCAAACATATGACTTTGGAAGATGCAGAACAATAAATAATAAGAGAATTTCAAATAGTTTATTATTTGGGTTACATTTAGGATAATTAAAGTCACATAGAAAAATATAGATGAAAGGTAGCATTCCCAGGAATCACTGCAAAGGCCAATCCAAATTCATTATCTTTCTTGTGTCTCCACTCCTGGCCCCCAGCTTAACTTCCTGACACTTCTGAACTCCCCCTTGTGGTTCACAACCCAAATATTCCCTTGCCCCCCCGCCCCGCCTGCTTTATTTTTCTCCATACCATTTAATTTTATCGTTCTACATTTTACTCGTCCATTTGTTTGCTTTTCTGTTTTCCCTTCATGAGAAGGTAAATTCCATAAAAATGAGGACCTATATATATGTTTCACTGCTGAACCCCAACACCCACACAGTAACTGGAACACTGTATGTTTTTAACCAGTATATGTAAAATATAAAGCAATAATTTCACACTGGAGATTTATCACAAAATGTTATATTTGTACATATACTTATTGATAAATTAATATACAATGTATGTTCAGTTTTATCTTCATCCTATTGTAATATTCTACAACCTAATATAACAGAGAATGAACATTTGTGAAGAGGATCTTGAGGCACCAGAGAGGCCAAAATCATTTCTAAATAATAAAATACTGAATTTGATTTAGTACTGATTTTGCTTTATCATGTGCTACTTATTTAAAATTTGTACGTATTAGTATCCTTAAGGTAATTCTGTTAGGTTATTACATTAGCCTAAATATTTACTCCCCAATCATTTTAAATAAATTTATTATTTTAAATCTGATTGTAAGAAATTTTGAGGCTGATAGGTGATTTGAGATGGAGTTTGAATACAATCTTTAGACTTGAAATGTACAGGTAATTGGACTGAATTGAATTCTAAGTGGAAACGTTCCTGGGAATATTTTATTACCTTTTCGTATGGTAGGCGTGTCACTGTCTGCAATCAATTGCAAGCAGTCTTGAGTGACTGAAAAGCAAAAATATATCATTTTAGCTACTTGAATAGAAATAGTAAGGGAATAAAGATGACCAAGAATACAGAGCTGTAAACCCACTCTTCCAGTGACACCAAATCAGTTATACTTTCTATATTGCTTGTATGCTCTTCTTAAAATTACTATAGGAAATGTGCCCACAGGTTCTTAATATAACTCGTACTTGAAATACAATATGTACTTGAAATTCAAGCTTTAGAAAAACTCTATATGCTGTTGAAATACAGTAAGTATATTATCTGAACAGTTTAGCTTAACTTATTCTAAAATGTTATGCCTGTATAGAAAGCAAGTTTAGCCACTGTCATTTGTTTTTCAATTCTCTCAAATACACAAGCCAAATTATCAGATTACTCTAAAATGATTTTTTGTTTTAAAAAATCTAACATTAAGTAACAACTCACTAGTACTGAAACTATCACTATTAACATTACTGAAAATAAAAATAATTGCTAAAATGCATTGAGCTAATATAAATCCAGGCAACTTCACAAAAATCCCAAGATTTACATACTGGAAACTACGTCATGGAAAGTGTAAACAACCTGTCCAGTCCCCAGGGATAGAAAGTGACAGGGCCAGAATTTAATCACGCCTGTTTCACTGTGGAACCAAAGTCAGGCTTTTGGTAAAATGTTTTGGACTAGAAAGAGAAAGAGAGCTATAACGTCTTTTTAGGATAAAATGGAAGATTTCCCTGACACTGCATCACCAGTAAAGCTTCTGGGAAGCATCAATTCACATCACACATCACATACAGGATATAACCCAGAGTATTCCAAAGAATACATAACTACGCTATTAAATAAAGACAATGCCTTCGGGTAACAGCAAAATAGGTACACTGCCTGTAGGAAAAGGAAACAAAGCAGCAAAGATCTACGGTAAATATGGAACATGAACCTAAGTATATGCCTATTTTAAATTAAGAAAATATTAGTTTAGGTCGTTTATTATATAGCAAGTATTTTATTCTGCATTGAAGTAATGCTTTAAAAACATGCTTCGCCATGTATACACTTCAGGAGCTTATTAACGCGGTGGAGAGTTCCTGCTGCAAGTCACTAATGGAAAACGTGGAATAACAGATGTAATAATTATGTAATATTCTGAAGCTGTGCAAATGCATAGGCCTAAAAAGAATACTGTTACGGGCAGTGATCACATATGAAAATCTGCTAAGAAACTTCCCTGGTATTTAAAGGTAGAACTATAATGATAAAAACTGCAATTCCTTTATAACCACGAGACTTTTCTAACACATTTTTATGTTAATGTGATGGTTTGGATAGGAGCACAACATTTTGGCCACTTTGTGGTTCTTTTATTGACCTGGAAAACAATGGCAGCGATGTCTATGCCACAGGGAAATGTGACTCATTACTGCAGTTACTATGGCAGACCCTCTGCCACAGAAAATATGGAAAAGCATCGTAACAGGCAGAATAGCTGTGAATAAGGACAGCTTGAAAGAAAGGAACCACAGAACATCCAAAGCAGCCAAAGTCTGAAAAGCACGAGGTCTAGAGTCACCATATTAAACCTATTTTTCTAACAAACACTTCTTGAGGAATTACTACATACAAGGCACCATGATAAGTTTTGTGAGGGATGCAAGGGCCAATCAGAGCATGAAAAGCTCTAATCTTTCCTCCACAATGAAAAAGAAGAGGATCTTGACGAAAGTCAAAGTTAAATTTCCAAATTTTCCATCTTTCCTTTGTCATGTGCATGCATATTGTAAAGATTAAGTGAGATAATACATCTGAAACATTTAGTACTGTACTTGGGACATAATAATTGCAAAGTCAGTCTTGGGTATTATTAGTGGTATTGTTCTTAGTAGCATCGAACCAAATAAACTGGGAACACAAGGGAAGGACATTAGGAGAGCAAGAAGACCAAGTGAAGCTGATACAGGGCCCAAGGAAATACTAGAAATACTATTTCTTGTTCTTTTTTTGGCCACACGAGGCACCTGGGATCTTAGTTCCCCAGCCAGGTATCCAACACTTGCCCCCTGCACCCCTGCAGTGGAAACGCAGAGTCTCAACATCTGGACCGCCAGGGAAGTCCCTAGAAATACTATTCCAATTAGCCCTCTCCTTGACTGTTTCCACAAACTCCTGTAGGAGACTTACCTTTTCTATTTAGACAGAAAGGGGTTTACCTAATGAGTGCTGCCTGGAAACTACCAAACTGATACGAAAGTATCTGAATTTTAATCTCCAAAGCCCAACTAAAACTTGGCCACAACCTACACACTGAAAAACTATGGTCTATTCTATCACACAGTAGCAGAAATCTAACTTTCAGAAGAAAATACACTATGGAGAGAAATTTTTATTTCATGAAATACTCTTCAGAAAAGAAAATGAGATATTAAAATGACAGCTCAAGAGTAGTGTTTGAATTATACTCACTAAAGCTAGTGCTATTCATTAGTTTTCCTTATTCCAGAGAAAGTCACTGGGCTTTTCAAGGAGATAAGTTCTTGGAAATAAGAACAGGACTTTCCATCCTGCCCTCATTAGATGCTGTTCAGGTCCCATCAACCCTATCAGTGCTACTTACCTCTTCAGCTTTCAACTCTTCCTTTTAAGGAAATTTGATATCTATTATCAACTTATCTCCAGTTCAGTCTTTGAGGACTCTCTTTCCAATTCAACATAGATCTGATTTTAGACTATAGATTATTGCTCACAAAAAGTTGGCCAAGAGAGCAGTACTCTTTTTGTATCTCCCAATAGCATAGATATCCAACCACAAGAGTTTTGCGAATGCATAGTCTAATATAAGAAACATAATATTGATAACAATTGTAGTATTAATTGACTGTGTTTGGTTTTCAAATGCCTTTCACACATCTTTCCTGCTGCTACAGTTGAGGGGAATTATACAAGAGTTTGAGAATGGTTTATCTTTTTAACTAAGCAAGGCAGTAGCATACATTAAAACATTTCTGTGTCAATGGGGAGACACATATTTCTAAATATATATATATGTATATATATCTCATATTATAATGATGTGAGAACCACAGATAATTAATCTTAAGTACATTTTTACAGCATAAGAAAATTTACTCATAATATTAAACCATGTGAAAAATATTTCTAAAAACAAAACATTATATTGATGACAAAACTAGCTTACAAAAGAGAATTCCTAAAATAAGAACTTTTAGACAAAAGTCATTTTCTATTGCTCAATATTTGATATAATAAAATCCAACCAACTTCACAATTAGAATAGTGGTTGGACTGATTGAGATTGAAAGCCACCTTTTAAAGTGGCTTTTAATCAGGAAAAGAGATTTATAGGTTTATGGAATTGCTAATATCTGTTGTATTGTTTTCTGCGTTGGAACCAAACCTTTTCAGACTGGAATCCAGTTTATTATACATTATTTCCACAAAGCTAAATCTAATAGAAACTACCATAAATAATGCAATTATTGCAGATTATGCGTGGTTCCCATGAAAAGCATCCCACATGAGCTTTTCCCATTACTCGTGTCCTGTCCATATTACCTACACCCACTAACTCCCATATTTCTCACTCATCTCATTCAAGAAGCTTCTTCTAAGCTCTTCAGTCTGAGTGAGACACCCTTCCTTCATCTTCTTTTATCTTTCTTCTTTTTTCTGTTGCCTTACTTATTACATTGTACATTTTTTCAAGAATGACGACTCTGGAGATGATGCCTCTCTTCATTTCTGTAGAGCTTTCATTCAGTACATGGAAGCCATGACAAATGTAGGAGTTGGAATTTTCTTGAGCTAGTTTTGAATAAATCATCAGTGGCTGGAATAGTTAGTTAAGAGAAATCCCTTACAGATCTAAATATTGACCTAATGCTGGACATAGATTTATGAAGAAATCAAAGAAATCATGGTTTTAGGATAAACATTTCTACTGGAATGGGAAGACAAAATTTTAGGGGTGGAAACTGGATTATAAAGTTTTATTTGATCAGGGATAAGCAGTTTGTGTAACTGGCAACATTTATTAAGTTACTTATTGGTAACTTACAAAAACAATGAATTGAGAGAGTTTTGAAAGAATTTCTATAGTGCTAGGTTGAGAAGTCTGTATCTGACTTACTAGAAAATAGAAAAAATATTAGGAATTCTTAATCTTGAGAGGGGCTTGCCTGATACATGTTGTGCCTGAGAAAGACAATACATGTGTCTATGTGTAGAATGAACTGCTGTAAAGGGAGAATGAAAGCCAAGGTTCAGCTCTTGACTGGTAATATAATATGTGGGTGATTTGGTCTAAAATGCAATTACATAAGTGAAGCACCCAAGACAAACTGTGAAAAAAATTTAAAAGTTTCTGACTAATGAGTATATGTGCTTGAAGGAGAATTAAAAACTAATAATAAAAGCACGTTTTCAATTCTGGGGAATTCACAAAGATGGCAGCACTATAATGGCCTTGGGGAAGTGAGAAAGGGGTGCTGAATTTTTGGAGGGCTTGGAATGAAGCTGATAAAGTAAAAATAAATATAACGGATAGAAGTAAAGAAATATATTTGAAGATTTTCTATGTGTATATGTGCACAGAAAGAGTCTTGATGTGAACTGGAAGTTGCCATGTACCACTCATGATATAATCATGTTCTATGACTAAAGTAAGGCAGGATATGTAAGATGGCAGCCCTCTGGATAGCCTCGTAAGAGTAAAGTAACAAAGACAAAAAACCCCCCCAAAATACCATCTTCATCTAATGTTGTTTAATTTTGCAAATGATCAAATATTTTAACTTAAAATTACCAATTTTATAGTTGTCATCATCTCCACAGGATATGTTTTTTCTTCGGTCATGACTTCTTTGCATTATTTTAGGGTATTTCACTTTATTTATTTATTTTTTAATTTATTTTTTTGCGGTACGCGGGCCTCTCACTGTTGTGGCCTCTCCCCTTGCGGAGCACAGGCTCCGGATGCGCAGGCTCAGTGGCCATGGCTCACGGGCCCAGCAGCTCCGCGGCATGTGGGATCTTCCCGGACCGGGGCACGAACCCGCGTCCCCTGCATCGGCAGGCGGACTCTCAACCACTGCGCCACCAGGGAAGCCCAGGATATTTCACTTTATTAATGACGCATACTCAGAAAGCACTGGGTATCACTAACTTACCAGTGAAGGACATTAGTTTCATAACACAACGTGCAAACAGCTCTGAAGTCAAGGAAGGTAAAACCAAAAATAGAAATACACCTGAATACCTGGAGAAAGGTAGCAATAAATTGCACAGTTGGCTGTTACATTTGCAACTCCCGCTTGGACATTCCCACCTGAACGCCATAGTGATACCTCAAGCTTCATCTGCCTCAAATCTATTTCTTGATCTTCTCCACACACACTCACCTCTCACTCCTTCTCTGTTTTCTCTCTTAGTGGATATATAACTGTCCTCTGAGTTGCCCAAACTAGAAACTTTATAAACATGCCTTATTTCTTCCTCCTCAATCTTGAAATTCAACTAATAACCAAGTTCTAATGGTTTGAACTTTTAACTTTCGTTCAATTAAGATTTCATCTCTCATTCATCCATTCAACAATTTTACTGAGCACTAAATTTGTGTCACATGTTGCACTTAGGGATACCAAAAAAAGGGAGATATAATTCCTACCCCCATGGAGCTTACAATCTAGTGGGAAGAACAGGCATGAATCAGTAGCACTAAAACAGAATTAAAATTGCAACTGTAAGAGAGATACAGTGCCTAGATGTCTGTTCCAATGAGGAAGGCTTCTTTGAATGGTGGCAAGTTTGGCTGAAGGAGAGAGAGAGAGAGAGAGAGAGAGAGAGAGAGAGAGAGAGAGGAGAGAGAGAGAGAGAGAGAGAGAGAGAGCATCGTAGCCTAAATTCAGATCTTTACCCTCACCATTCTTCACAATTACCTTAGTCTACCTAGTTGTGCCTCTTCCATTTTCTACAATTCCTAGCCCATCACTTGCATTTCCTCCAGAATTATCTTCCTAAACCCAAATCCTATCTTGTCCTTTTCATGTTTATAATTCCTTCAAAGGATTTCTTTGCACACAAAATCCAAGCCTACCTGCACAGCCTCATGACCCTCCTCTCCCACCCCCACTGTACTGAAACACACCTTCTCAGAACAGGAGGTCGGCTTCATGTTTCCAGGACCTTGTATCTGCCATTCCCTACGGCTGAATATTCCTCACCTTTCCAACTGGTGAAACCTCATTCATGCTTCAGGGCTCAGGCCACATATCAAATCTTTCCCTGATCCTTCTAGCTAAATATTTGATGCCATTACACTTTGTACGTACATCTACTGAAATACATTTCACTATATGTACTAATTGTTTCTATAACTGCTTCCATCCCTAGACTGTGAGTCACTTCATATTAAGGGCCATCATTTACAAATTTGCAGTGTCTGATTTACAGCACATTAAAAAAAAATCTGTGGAACAATTTAGAAAAGAAAGTAGACATCATACCAACATCTAACCTTTCCAAATAATTTTTAAAAACCCCATCCTTACATCCGAATTTATAAGACATGCTAAATCAAATTAAATTAATGTTTTAGGGAAAATAGGTCCCATTAAAAAAAAAAACACCTATGTCCATGATGTCTGAACTCTGTAACAATAAATCTTTGGGTCCATGGTTTTATGGAAAACATTCTTCATAAGGAATAATCTCAATAAATTTTTGAAACGTCATCCATAGAACTGTAGCATGCTATAATATTTTTAAAAGTAAATGGTTTTGTGCTATTTCTCTAGAATTTCTTACTCTCTAGTCGCCAGAAGAAGCTCTAGGGTAGTAGACAGAAGAGAAAAAAGATGAGCTGAAGTGTAGCTTCACAACTTGTGTCAGCAGATACCATGAAGCAGTTATTTTCCATTTCTTTGTCTACCTGACACAGGATAGTCAGAGGAGAGGGATGGAGAGGAGAAGAGGAAAGCCTGAACTTCAATCAATCAACATTTGCAAAAATCCCCAAGGAGATGGCCGCTTACTATAATAAGGTCTCTTCTTGTATTTTTTCTATTTCCTGTTTTATTACTGTTACCATACCTTGGATACACTCTCCTCTTACCCACATCTACTCAACCTTTAAAACCCAGCTCAGCTCTTCTCGACCATAGTCTAGATAATCTTTCAGTCTGTGATCTCCACTACTGACATCCTGTGATTCCATAACTAGCTATCCTTCTCACTGGTAATAATATTAATAATAATTTAGGCTTCTCCAGGATCCAATAACTTTTCTCAAAACTGGTGCTTTATTTGAACATTAAGCACATATAGCTCACGTGATCAAAAAAGCTCAGAATTTATAGTCGAGATAATAAATTCAACCTTAGTTCTTAAAGCAATTAGCTATTTAATCATGAGACTGACACAATTTTGAAATATTTTTTCTTATCTGTAAACTGAAAAAAACTATTTCATAGTGTTGTGAGAATTAGTTGAAGGCACAATTTGCATGTGTTTTGTAAAGGCAAAAGACATTGTTATTTTTAAATTATTTATTATCTTGAAATTTACATTAGTTTTTTGAAACTTCTCCAACTCAGTACTGGGTTTCTGAAAAGAGGGGTTGGCTGTGCCTGCTTCAGTTCTCTCACCTAAAATGCAGACAATAATGCCAGCACTGCAGGGTTACGAAGAGGGCAAATGATAATCACAGGTCCACAGGGCCTATCCCAGAGCTTTCACATGGACCGTACTCAGCTAATTTCATTTCATTTCTCTCCCCTTTTCTGCACATTCTGGAGAGCCTACGTCAGAGCTTTGCACAGTAGGTGTCGCCTCTATTTTGAGAAGAGTCTGTTTCTTCTCTAACTCCTCAGAATGGGGATACTTTTGGGGTTTTTTTGATATGTCCTTTGAGGAATTTTTATTTTTTTAACATCTTTATTGGAGTATAATTGCTTTACAGTGGTGTGTTAGCTTCTGCTGTATAACAAAGTGAATCAGCTATATGTATACATATATCCCCATATCCCCTCCCCCTTGCGTCTCCCTCCCACCCTCCTTATCCCACCCCTCTAGGTGATCACAAAGCACCGAGCTGATCTCCCTGTGCTATGCGGCTGCTTCCCACGAGCTATCTACTTTACATTTGGTAGTGTATATATGTCCATGCCACTCTCTCACTTCGTCCCAGCTTACCCTTCCCCTTCCCCGTGTCCTCAAGTCCATTCTCTACGTCTGCGTCTTTATTCCTGTCCTGCCCCTAGGTTCATCAGAACCTTTTTTTTTTTTTTTTAGATTCCATATATGTGCGTTAGCATACGGTATTTGTTTTTCTCTTTCTGACTTACTTCACTCTGTATGACAGACTCTAGGTCCATCCGTCTCACTACAAATAACTCAATTTCGTTTCTTTTAATGGCTGAGTACTATCCCATTGTATAAATGTGCCACATCTTCTTTATCCATTCATCTGTGTATGGACACTTAGGTTGCTTCTATGTCCTGGCTATTGTAAATAGTGCTGCAATGAACATTGTGGAACATGACTCTTTTCGAATTACGGTTTTCTTAGGGTATATGCCCAGTAATGGGATTGCTGGGTCGTATGGTAATTCTATTTTTAGTTTTTTAAGGAACCTCCATACTGTTCTCCATAGTGGCTGTATCAATTTACATTCCCACCAACGGTGCAAGAGGGTTCCCTTTTCTCCACACCCCCTCCAGCACTTATTGTTTCTAGATTTTTTGATGGTGGCCATTCTGACCGGTGTGAGGTGATACCTCATTGTAGTTTTGACTTGCATTTCTCTAATGATTAGTGATGTTGAGCATCCTTTCATGTGTTTGCTGGCCATCTGTATGTCTTCTTTGGAGAAATGTCTATTTAGGTCAAAGAAAATCCCACCACAACAAAAGAGGAGCTGCCCAACGCAGATCCTGTAAGTAGGACTTGACCTATAAAAAGCATAATTAACCGTTAACACTAATATCACCCATTTCTATGAACTATTAATGAGAATGCATCCCTCGACGTTATGAATTTATTGTTAAAATACCTGGAATGTCTGCAATTTTTTTAAATGTTGAAACAATAAAGAATTATTGAGCTTTCAGGGATTAGATAGAAAGACTTACCCTGGCCTCCCTACTTAAAATACAGACATGTCCTCTTACCCTTCTTCACCCTTAACTCTGCTGGTTCTCTTAACCCTGTCCTAAATTTTTCACTTTTGCAATGTATTTGACATTTTCTAGTATTATAATTTCCTCATTAATTATGTTTATTGATTATTTTCTATGGCTTTCCACTTCACTGCAATGTAATCTCCAATGCATGGGAAACTTTTATCTGTTTGTCTTATAATCAATACCCAACAACTAGAACAGTGCTTGGACCTCCTATAGGTCAGGGAAGGTTGGAAGAGATACAACATCGCCTCTGGCTTCACTGGTTGATTCGCTTCCTGGCTCTTCTGTTTCCCAAAACTTTAAACTTGATAAGAACAGGGTTCAAAGGTTTGGTTACCAGGTCACTATTTTCATTTTAAATACTCTTGTGGAAATTGAACAGGATCCAGCTCTTGCAACACTGAAAAGAAGGCTCTCCTTATTTAAAGCAGGGGAAAAGAAAAATAACACTCAGGGAAGATTCTGGTCAAAGGTCACCATGACAGCAGCCAGCTGTTTCTGTTCTAGGAAGGAACACACCCTTGCTGGGTAAGAGGCTGCCGTTAGCCTCATCTGGGGACAAATTGGATGGCTGAGTTATACACTGCATGCTTTTAACACTCACTTTACAGCCTGGTAAGTTACAGCTGAGCCCGAAATGCCGATGGAGCAAAGACTGGATGTTACAGACCCCTCAGACACCCCATCTTTTCTTGCAAAGGAAATGCACTATGGATTTCAAGAAAGAAATATTAATATTTCAAAAATATTAATAGTATTGATATCTTTATGTTTAACAACAAAAATGTTTACCCCAGAGAAATACTTTAGTTATACTATTAGGTGTTAACTTATGTGCATTATATTCAAAACTCTGATTTTTAAAAACTATTAAATGCATTCTGGTGTCCTGGATGGCTCCCGGAACATGGTAAGACCTTAGCGGAAAAGCTGGTGAAATTCAAATAAAGTCGGGAGTTCAGTTAAATCCTAATGTTGGTCTCTAAGTTGTGACAAAGGTACCATGGTAACATAAGATGTTAACATTAGGGGAAACGGCATGAGGGATATATGGCAGCTCACGGCACTGTTATTGCAACTTTCCTGTAATTCTAAAATAATTTCAAACTAAAACGTTTATTTAAAAATGGAGAAAAATAAAGTAGATTGGTCAGAATTTTACAATAAATATTTGAAAGATAAAATATGGGCAAATTTTTCTGCTCTTGTTTTTATAGTTCTTTGAAATGCTCATGCTTTCACCACTTCATGACTTTTTTTGTTTTTTGTGTTTTTTTCGCTGTTTGGCTGTGCCATGCAGCACGGGGATCTTAGTTCCCCGACCAGGGATAGAACCTGCACCCCCTTCACTGGGAGCACAGAGTCTTAAGCCTGGACTGCCAGGGAAGTCCCTTTCACCACTATTTTTAATATTACAGTTGAGATGAGTATAATAAACTTTATTAATAAAAAATAATTTTTGTCTTTCTATGATCTAAAATACATGGGTTTCTGATAACTTAAATTCCCTACTGAATAACAAGGGAAAAAATGAAAGGTCACCTAATTGTATTAATAAACTGTTTTAATTCAGTAGGAACCCATTTGGAAGAATTCACTTTCTTGATGGACTCTGAAGATGCTTATCTTTAGATTCTTGAAATGAATAGAATTATAGTTAAGTGCGGGTTCAAAACGTGGGTCATCATGATTTCATCTGTGAAGAAATTTTCATGCCTAATATTTTCAAAGCCATGTCACTTTAGTGTTTTTGTTTTTGTTTTTTTTTCTAATTGGGACTATCTCCAAATACACTTATGGGCTTAAAAGTGAATTTTTGGCTATTGTAAGCCATTTGGCAATTTAAAGCCTGGATTTCCCCACATTTCTGTTTGTTATATTAATCATAAATTATCTTATGAAACACATGAAACTTACTGAGACTTTCATTTGAAACACAACATAATTAAGAAAAACAAAACTGGAGCCACAGCACCAAATTCTAGAATGAAGTCAAAGCAGCACGTTTACTCCGGGGGTGGTCTGCAAGAAATACTAAATGGGTGTGTAGGCTGATGGTGATGTCTGCCCTTCACCTACTGCTGTTCAGCTTGTGAATTTCACTGACCTGTGTCCTGAAGATACATGCCCTTTTCTGTGTGTAAATAATATGTCAATTAAAATTTTAAAAAAGTAAGCTAAAAACCCAGGAAATTATAGTTAAAGAAGTTGCTGAATATGGGAGCTTCTCTGTGACTTTTCAATGAGCCCAAGCAGTTCCTCTACCTGGTGCACCAAGAGAGTCTGAGGCAAGGGGTTTCCAGACTGCCCCTGCGCCTTTAGCCTTATGATCATGCTCATTCTTTGGTTAATTAGTTATTTTAATGGTCAAGTTAAAAAAAATTCATAAGATGGCCTTTGATCAAAACCTGACAAATGAAGAAATATGGGAAAATCCCCTCCTCCTAAAAATGATACCAAATCATTCTATCTTATTTGATATTGAGCCCAAAACTGATGAACACATATTCGTGGAATATCTACAGGGTGCAAGTGTCATGATGAATATACAAAAGGAGAAATAGGCCCAGACCACGGAAGTCTCTACACTCTTTAGTTGAACAGATGGGGTATACACAAATGAAAAGAAAACCACCTTCCTAGGTAATATGTGATGAGTATCAAATACCAATGCAATAACTAGGCTTGCTGTGTGCTGGGGAGGTTCGACTTTCTAGCCCACGGCATACTGGAATTTACTTACAAACTGAATATCCACACAATAAAAATTGAGATGCCTGGTGAAATTTGGGTTGGATTTATAGAAAAATAAGAACGAGTAACATTCTGGTATGTTACTTAGCAATATTCAGCTGTGAAACTTTTTGACACAGTTATAAAATAATGACCACCTGATGTTGAGGAGTATATACAGAAAGCAGAGTATTTTAGACAAAGTCTAGAATAATATTATAAATCTGTTAAGTATAGATCCACTGAGTGTACTACTGACATGGCTTAAAAATAAGCGTGAGATCAAATACTAAATCATTTACTGCAAATTCTATGTTTTTTAGCAGTTTAACAAGCTATTTGAAAATGCTAAGACTCCTAATAGCAATAAACCCTTTTTAATTTAACTATGAAAGAATAGTGAAACCCATATAAGGAAAGTTGTCTTACTGTGAAATTTTAAATTCTGTATTTAATAGAGATATTAAAAATTCTTGAATATATCAATTCAAAGTGTGAAAATTCATTTTCTTCTTCAGAGTTACAGTTTTTCTAAAATTCCAACAAAAACGTTTATAGAAAATGAATAAATAAAATAGAAACTAATGCTTTGAAAGTAAAAAGGATAACTCTGGCTTTTGAGTTTTACTTAAAATAAATCACAACAACTAGAATGGAAACCAAAACCAAAGAAAGTTGCTAGATTCAAACTGCATAGAATTTTCTCAATTCCAAAAAAAGGACCCTACCAAACAGAAAACAAACAAAAATCATGGAGTCTCAGACAACCTTCTTGGTATATATATATGCATTAATTTTGGAGTAAGGCTAAACAAAATAAATTTTCCCTGCACAAAAGGAGAGTGTCTAAGACAACATTCAAGCCAATTTCATTGACCGGGAATAATTGATATTACCTATCACTAAGGTTCTGGTCTTCAAACCTTTCATGTGGGATCTATGAATGTTATAAATATATGTAGAGAGAGATTTAGAGATATATATGTACTAAGTATATTTATAGAGTATATATATATATACACAAACACCATATACATGCTACATCAGGGTTTATAAAAATCTGAGGCAAACCATGATAATGACCATAGTGACTACATCTGGGCTATGGAAACCCGGTGCATTCTGATTCATTGGTTAGAACTTTCTGCTATTCTCCAAACTTTCTAAAAATTGCAAATTTGGGGGGGGAAATTTTTGTCAGTATACAATTTTTGGATGCCATAGTAACACAAATATGAAAAAATATTCACATGGGAGGAAATTTTCAAATATTAATAGAACATATTTTGGTCAAGTGGGACTCAGGGAGTTACTGATTTCTTACTCAATTCTTTCCTTCTTAAATCTGATGTAATGAGTCTATATCCTCTTTGGAATGGAAAAGTTAGGGTTTAGTTTTAATATTAATATTTAGAGGCAGGGGAATACTAGCAGACAAGGTTGAAGAAGATTGAGGCATCCTCACCCTACTAGGCATTGAAGCTCATTTTATTATAAAATTACTTAAAATATTTAATACAGATAAATAGGAAATAAATCAATGAAAAAAAAGTCTCAAAATAGATTCAACTATAAATGAGGAACTTAATATAATATAGTAAGCATTCCAATGCAAATGAGTTAAAAAGAATCATCTACTGAATTTGGCCGAGATATTTAGCAATAGTTTGGAAGGAAAAAGTAAAAGAAGAAAGGGGAAGTTAAGGAAGGAAGGAAGGAAGTTCCAAAGAAAGGAAGTTAGTATGACATGACCTACCAAAATAAACTCCAGGACTAATGGATTAAATACCAAACTACAACACTAAATTACAAAAAAAGTCAAAATGGCAGAGAAAAGAATAAACTACTTAAGAGATTATGAACAAATATATTTTTAGCTTTGATGTATTACAGAAAATTTAAAAAGTGTATCACATTAAATATACAGATGCAAAATCTCTGTACGAGTTTAAAAACCTGCAAAATATTGTGAAAATATTTACATCAAAATTTTGATAAACAAGATGCCTAATATAGAGTTTATTCAAAATTATTTTAAAAATAGGACAAATGAGGGAAGTTATAAATAAAAATTAGTAGAAGATAAAATTAGAAGTTATCAAAATATGCCGAAATAAGTTAATTCTTATCTGTAAGCAAGCAAAAAATTAAATTTGAGGCATTCTTTTACAACTACTAAACTAGCCAAAATATATTTTTAAAGGTAAAATGCTGTAAGAATGTGGAGAACTTGTACACTGCATTTCTGACTACATACATTTGTAATTCATTTTGAAAACAGTATGGCAACAGGTAGCAAGGGTGCTAAAGATGTTCATCCTCTTTGGCTCAGACATTCCATGTATGGAATTTATATTGAATATATGCATAAAATTCATCAGAAACAAAGAGATCTGCACAAAAATTTTGGCATGTTCCATTCTATCAAAAAAATTGGAAATGATCATGATAAATAATTGTATGATAACAAATAAATATGGATGTGTGAGAATTACTTAGAAACAAGGAACACATTTATTGTGCAATAAGTGAATACAAAAATATACCACAGTACATATACTGAATTTTTTCAATTATGTAAAAAATATAGATGATAAAACGCAAAATATGAAAATAATCGATGTGTTAAAGCATAGTAAAAATATGAGTGTTTTCCAGTTTTAAAATTTTTAAACCCAATTGTTTCTGATAATTGGCACAAAGATATGATAACCAGATACAAAATATACAGTTGTATAAAACGAGGAAGAATTTTTTCCACGAATAAGGCATTTAGTGAAAAATAAGTTTACAGAAGGAGCATCCTGTGTGTGCGTGTGTGTGTGTGTGTGTGTGTGTGTGTGTGTGTGTGGTGTGATAGGACACCTATTCTGTCTCTCATGCACTTCTGTTCAGAAGTACAAATACATGTAAATAATTACACCTGTTGGGTCTGCCTCACACTCACCGTGAAGATGGAAGGAAACAGGAGGTGTGACGATACCTCTCCTAGTACAAGCCTGCCTGGCACATTCTAGGGGCTCAAGAAAAGGTTCCTTCAATATAAAAGGGAAACAGCACCAAGGATTTGTTAAATTGCAATATTAGTAAGCGCCATTCAAATGCTCTTTCTCAGCCTTGAGATGAAGGAACTAGAGCTGAATCACGTCTTGGGAGGCCCCACCAAACCTGAGGTGTCCGGGACGCACACAATTCTGTAAGAAAGGTAGCGATCGCTAAGGAACTGTTACAAGGAGGCTATAAACGTGTGTGGAGCTCCAGGAAAAAGCACACGTTAAAGAAAAGCATTAAAATCTCCGTGTGTGTGTGAGTGTGTGTGTACAATAGGCTTTTTTTAAAAAGCAAGACACCAAATGAAGCACAAACACGCACCTGCCTCCGGGGTGATCTACACGTGGTTTCACGGCGGCTACGCCCCCCAGGAGATGCTGTCTGGCTGCCCTTCTCTGACAGAAGCTGATTCTACACTGGCACGTGGTGCTTTGTTCCCGCACGGCCAGACGATGCTCCTGACGTAGGAGTGAACTATCTATTGGAGGGGAAATGTGGGCCCCTTTCCCCTTTTTTAAAGTGCCGCGCAGATAAATCCCTCTCCCCACGAAACCCGCTCACCGTAGGACAAAACGTGCTGTCGGCCTATCACATCGGCCAGGGCTTGGTTTTCCCCGGAGCCCCACCCGGCTGGCACGGCAAGCTGGCAAGTGTCCAAGTTTCCAGGTCCTGTCTGGCTTCCCTCTGCTCCTCACCTGTGAACTGGGATCCCTGACTCCTAGCCGCTTCTGTGCCCCCAACATACCTGTTTCTTCTGCATCCTGCAGGCCACGCTTACTCCTGCTGCTTTGGCTGGAGTTGCTTTCTCGGGGAGCTGGTAGCGCAAAACTCCCCTGCCAAGAGAAAAGGCCCCCGTTATTGCCAGGGCGTCTGGGTGCGGGAGCGTGGGGCTGGGGCTGCCGCAGACTCACTTTCAGGGCGGAGGTGGCGGCTGCAGCCTCCCGCAGGGCGGCCCTGGGGGCTGCGGCTCCCGCCTGGGGGGCGCCGGGCAGCTCCCGCAGCTCCGCCCGGAGCCTTCCCAGCTCTGCTTGCAGGGAAGCCAGGCGGCAGAAGGACAGCACCGTGAGGCAGCAGGACAGCAGGGCCAGCAGCAGGGTCACGGCCAGCAGCTTTCCATCTTTGGAGAAGCGGACAGAGGGGCTTTCCTTCTGGGGGAGGATGGAGACTGTCTCCTCCAGTTTCATTTCGTCTCTGGTCTTAAGGCGAGAAAGGCGTGACTGCTCCCCTGTGGAGTCATCCATTTCCCTCCTTGAACTTTGAAGGTTCGGGCCCTTTGAATAAGTGACCACAGAGAATGGATCATTTCCTGTTATCTGTGTTTGTTGATGTCCTACATTGACTACATGGCCCAGCTCGGCGCTCGCCCTCCGGAGAGTTCTCCTGAATTTTCTTCTCTCTGCCCGGCCGCATCTCTGCCCCTACTGTATGATAGGTCTTCCTGGCATTCGCCCTTCTATGTGATTGCTCAATCAGTCTTCCTCATTTCACTTTCAGTTTTTGTAAGAATTTTAATGGCATCTCAGAACACTCATGCACAAAAGGGCCCCTTAAATCTACTAACGGCAAGGAGTTGGGGGTTTGGACCAGCACACTCCAGACAACTTTTAAGATAGGAAGGTGTTTAAGGAACTCCCCCTCAGGCATTAGGAGAGAACTGGGTCCACTTGGGGCCACGTGGCTTTGTAGGGAAGGGGGAAAAGAATATGAGTAAGTTCCTGCTGGTGTGATAAAATTAATGAATGCCAAGGTCAGATAAGCTAAGTACTTCAGCATTGAACTGTAGTCAGCTGGAGAGTGATTTCCTAACAGTCTCTAAGTGGGAAATACAATGAAATGTCCTTAGACAAGGCATAAAAGTCCGCCGGGGAGTACTGTCCCCACTATCACCTTAGTAATGGAATGAGAAGAAAGTGCCTATATTTTGGGGACCTACTTAGATTAGCTGTGCAGGGGATCCTCTATATGCAGGTGTATGCATTTTGAAAGGGACTCTAAGTAATCCTCTTCCTCCTGGGACTCACTGCTAGAGAGGCAGCCACCCACAGGATGGCCAGTCCCCAGGAGCTGTCCCACCTCTGCCGTCCCCACCTCTGGAGCTGCAAGTCCCTGCTCCGTCTGACACCATTTGGGGGAGAATCGGTCTTAGCTCAGCTCCAGATGCCTGGGTCCCGTCATTAACTGCTCTTTCCCTAAAGCAGCTAATCTGCTCGTCCACATTAGGCCGACTCTGCCCCAATCTAACCTGTATACAAGACGACCCGACTCGACCCAGACAGAATTTAGTTTCAAATCTCTATTGTTGGGGGCCTCCCTGGTGGCGCAGTGGTTGAGAATCCGCCTGCCAATGCAGGGGACACGGGTTCGAGCCCTGGTCCGGGAAGATCCCACATGCTGCAGAGCAACTAAGCCCGTGAGCCACAACTAATGAAGTCTGCGCGCCTAGAGCCCGTGCTCTGCAACAAGAGAAGCCACTGCAGTGAGAAGCCCGCACACTGCAACTAAGACACAACACAGCCAAAAATAAATAAAGTTTTAAAAAAAATCTCTATTGTTGGACGTGGCGTGGCTGTAAGGACACCAATCCCGCCTGTGATTCTGTGTCCTCATCTGTTGGATGGGGTGATAACTGTCCCCGAGAGCTGTAAGGAGACTTACAGGAATGTAGAACAAGCTACCTTTAAGATGTTCCCATTTTTCATTCATTCCATTCATTCATCATGTGGAATCTATTTCATTCCTTCATTTTATGAACGGAATGTTTCATTTATTCAGTCCATGGAATCTTTTTCATTCTTACAAACAGTGCTGCAATAGACGTCTTTGTACCTGTCCCCTGGTCACAGCTGCACACACCTGCTGGAGAAGAGCACATAGTCACCTTGACCAGGTGTCTCTGAGCTCCCTCCCAGGACCGCCTGTTTCGTCCTTGTCTCACTAAGTGCGATGTCATCCACCTTATTCATTTTTACCTCTTGGGATTGTTTTTTCCTTTGCATCTGCAAGTTCCAAGACCTTTCAAAATGACTTTAAAATTTTTTTCTGTTTAAAGAAAGGTTTTAGTGATTCCCGTGGTCCCCCCAGTTAGCTGTTCTCAGGTGCAAGTTGTCTTCTATAAGTAAGCGTGCAGACTCTTTACTGTAATACAATTCCTTTGTGACAGTCCTCGTTTCCAGATCATCATGGTAAAACATACTAGGTAACATTTCAATTTTTTACAAAAGGATTAGTTTGGGGATTACTTTCTGACTGAAAGTAATTGAAACTCTCTCAGATTATAAGTGTGTGCATTTCCTAGTACCTAAATACATGGAGAAATAAAAGAATTCAAGGCAGTGCTAGAAACCAATTACTCTCTTTTCCACCCTGGACACCTGCAGCCAGCGCTTCTTTCTGTGAGTGGACATTCTTCTCCTTCTGGCAGGCCACTCCGCTCCGTGTTCTGCTGTAAAAGTTCTCAAGAGAGAGGGAATGACTTGCTTTAGGGAATTACCTTCGCCTTCAGCTGCTCTCCTGGGAGAGCCACTGAGCAGTCTGCCTGCGGCCAGTTTGGAACCAGGAGCTGGTCTTGGACCACCAGCGGGCAGCCCCAGCAGAGGAGGGCTAGTTCTCCCTCGACCAAAGGCGGCAGGGCAGCTGGCCCAGACTGGACATGGCCGGGTGATGTCCTCCACAGCCATCACATGATGCAGTTTCTCAGAAGACAGGTAGAAAACGAAGTGGCATTTATGTGCTCTCGAATTTCTTATTAGAGGAACAAAAGGAAGTTATTACTCCATCAATCAAGGATCTGTTTCCTGCAGAGGAAAGGGTGTGACAATAATTTAACTGAAATTCTGTTCAACAGATAGCAAGCGCGTCCATAGTCACTGACTAGCTCACCACTTTCATGTTTATTTAGGGCTGGACCTGAGCCACACTTCTCTTCCACGGTTCAGCTCCTTTTCAGCCACTTCTTTTTCTCAACTGGAGTGTAAAACATCCTCCTGCAACAGAGCTGAAACAAACTGAATAAACAAAGGGAGTCCCACGTTCCCTGTCCCATCTATTCAGGAGAGAGTAGATAGGAACATGGGAGAGTATATTTGAAAAGAACTGAAGTCAGGAGTCTGTCTGATGGATGAAACACAGCGTAAAACAAACATCTACTCTGACGGCTTGCTTCTTATAGTGACAACCTCAAAAAGATTCAGAAAGCTTAATTTTAAACTTCTGGCTTAGCAATCCTATAAAGAATTGGCGGGTTTGAGAAATCTATCCTTTACCCATTTCTTTGAGGAAAAAAGTGTCTTTCATAAGGATTTGGACAACTCAAGCATGGAGACAACAGCTCTTCTAGAAATGCATATGTACCTAAAAATAGACCTAGGTAAAACTGGCTTCCTCAGGTGCTCAGAATATGGAAAATGGCTTGATGCAAATAATTATTAATTTCAGAAAAAATCATGTTGTTTCCTTGTAGAAATATATACATGCAGTCAGTTGCTATTATAATTATAGTGAAACTTGAGTTGGAAGGCCAAGTGCTATCTGCTCTGTGAAACTGAACCAGGAAGTACTGGTGTGATTTTAAACATAGACAACACTGGTCATTTCTTATACAAAAAATAATGTCAGTCCCTGCGATGTTGATTTTTATTTCTTAATAGTTATATTCAAATGAGGAGTGTGTATGTATTTACTGGAGCTTAATTTTTGTCAGTTTTGGAAAAAAAAATCCGCTAAGAATTCAGTTTCATCTGTGAATTGTCCTCAATTTGTAGTGTAACTGCTTTCAGATTTAATTCTCTTGAGTGTTTATTTAAGTGTGTGTTTTTAAGAAATTTCTGTTTAATACTATTTTCAATTAAAGTGCAGTTTAGTTTGTTATTCTTTACCTTTATAACACTTACGAGGATATTTTCATTAGTATTAAGATGAATATGTGTCAGATCATCTGTCTATTTCATATACATCAACTAATTTTTCTACTTTACATGCATGACACAGACAATACACACTGACACAGAAGGGCACTCAAATAATACCTGGTCAGATCTGACCATCTCAAAAATGTTGGGAGAAAGGATTAATTCTATCCATGCAGGAAACATTACTTATGAAATTCTCTCTGTCTTTAAAAACAAATAAAGCAGAGTTTGCAAACGTTTTTAATAATTTATTTGAAATTTTGCTTATTAAATGTGAGAAGTAAAATGATGGGGGTGAGACGTATGGCCTCTGAAGTCAGACGCATCTGTATGCCCAATTTTGTTCTACCATCTTAACAGACTCTTCCCTGCCCCAAATCTAGAAACTGATTTTGTTTAGATAGACATTTTGGTGGGATGCTGACCCACTGCAAGCTTCAATTCTAATCACTGCAACGCAGTCCTAGTGATTCCATCCGCATCAGCGTTGACTGCTAAGAGTGGACGGATAAGAGAGGTTTCTAACAAGCAGATGCAAGGGGTGGTCTCTTTGGGGGCTCATGAGAAAGAGTTCATCATCTTTAAAGAGAAACCCAAGAAAAAGACATCCTTCCTGCACTGCCACATGTTCACATATGACCACACAGAACTGTGCTGGCCATCCACCAACTGCTGTGCTGTCTAGGCCGACAGGTGGAGGGTAGGAAGAAAACCTGGGTCTCTAACTGCACTATTGCGCTGCTGAATTAATCAACTCTTCGTGTTCCCTATCTGGGGATGTTTTATACTGAGTAATCCTTTCGCCTTATTCTTTAAGCCAATTTGAGACAAGAGTAGACGTTAATGGATCCCGAAACATCCTAACTAGTTCTGCTAGCGTGAGGATATTTATATTCCTACAACCCAAAAACTGTGTGTTTCGAATGTTCTTCCAGAATTTTTCCAAATGTCTTCATGTTAAAAATTACAATGTAAAGAGAAATTTTTGTTTTATATTTCATCTAGCATTTATTGCTGGAAAAACTAGCTCATTCACTAAGAAGAATCTTATTTCCATTTCTACTCTGAAGTTACTTTTTGATAACTTCAACTATTTAGTAGAATTAGGAAACAAGAAAACAACATCTTTAAAAGTGTTATTCTGTGGAGATGCATTGAAGGGATCTGTCTTTTCTACGTGGACCCAGAATAAATTCAGTCACCTCTTCAGGAAGGGAAATAGGAAATCAGAATTGTGGGTCACCATGTAAGGAGGGAATCACCTCGAATTAAAGAAAAACCAAAGGAAGCCCAGGGTATTCTGAGAAAAATGCAGCCTGAATCCATTTTTCTTCTCCTTCCTACAGGCTCTGAGTTATCCATCTTTCTTGAGCCAAACTACAGAGGAACCCATAGGCAGCTGGATGTTGGGCTCTAACAGTTCTTAGACCAAGAAAAATGATGTGAGGCTTCTTCCCCCAAAGCAAGGTTAGGTAGTATTGAATCTGGGACTGGAGTCTCAGTGAATCTTCAAATAAATGACAGAGCAGAAGTCTCTGGGCCCAGGCAGTGGGGGCCATCAGCCTCCCATGAGTGTGCCAGGTGTCCTTGACCTGGAGACGGCATGGAGGAACCAGGTGTGTGGAGGTATTCCTCCCATCCCTGGAGCTGGGATAACGTAAGGGGTGAGAGGAAACAAAAGCCTCCCCAACGCCCATGTCTCATCAGTAGACGGCAAGCTTCTCTGCCGGCACCAGGCCGGCTTATCCAGATGGAGAGGACTTGGTTTCCCAGCAGTTGAGTGAGTAAAGAAAACTTATAGGATGCTTAGGAGAGGTGAACAGGCACAGAAGGAAAGAGAAACAGGAATCCTCTTGCCAACATGCAAAACAGAGGTGATGGACAATTTGAGTTCTAAAAATTAATAGAAAATTCAACTGCAGTAAGTTTTCTTAGAAACTAAAAAAGATCCCCATCATTTTCCAATGAAACAGTTTAATAGATGAATAGATGAATTAAATAGATGAATAGTTTAATAGATGAATTAAAAAGGAAAGGATGGTCACATTTTGTTTTTTTTTTTGCGGTACGCGGGCCTCTCACTGTTGTGGCCTCTCCCGTTGTGGAACACAGGCTCCGGACGCACAGGCCCAGCGGCCATGACTCACGGCCCAGCTGCTCTGCTGCATGTGGGATCCTCCCGGACCGGGGCACGAACCCGTGTCCCCTGCATTGGAAGGCGGACTGTCAACCACTGCGCCAGCAGGGAAGCCCTCTCTGAGCAGCTTGGAAATCTGCAACTTCTCTTCTTGTGTTTTCCTGCTACTCAAAATATAAAGACTCTCTTAATCTCAGATTGTTTTATTACCAAGTCTGATTGCTCAACAGAAATATAATTTTATAGGAAATTTTGTAAAAGCTGTATTAGATAATCGTCAAGTGTCATAAAACATGTCTAATATGTCAGAGTTCATAAATTGCATTTATTGTTAATTACATCTGAATGTACTGCATTTAAAATGAATTTGCTGATTTTTGTCTATTCCTTTTAAATATAAGCCTCTTTTTTCTACCACTGGTATAAAAAAAAGAGGGTGATTTCCAGAATTTTAACCAAAAGCATAATCTGTTATCTCACAGCTACAGCTGTTTACATATTTTAAACTAAATAATGAGTTTCTACTAGTTTCAAAAATTAAACACAATCCAGACCCATTTTCGTCTTTCCACACTCAAGAGAAGTGATCACGATGCAGTACAAAATTCATGTGAAATTTTCACTATCACTTATCAGCCAGCAGTATTAGTAATAATTAACTAAGGATAACAAGTCAAATAAAATAAAGTATAAACTGGGCTCTGCTGGTGACTATTAAAATCCTTCAGTATTTTAGAACACTAATCTTAAACCATTAACTGTACACACTTTTTGAGTTTTTCTAATTGAGGTAAAATTGGCATATGACATTATGTTAGTTTCAGGTGTATAACATAATTCAATCTTTGTGTGCGCTACAAAGTGATCACCACAGTAAGTCTAGTTAGCATCTGTTACTGTACAATTGATCCCCTTCACCCATTTCACCCACCCCCCCAAGCCCCTTCCCCTCTGATAACCACCAATCTGCTCTCTGTATCTGAGTTTTGTTTTGTGTGTCTGTTTGTTTTTTATATTCCACATGTAAGTGAAAGCAAACAGTATTTGTCTTTATCGGTCTGACTTATCACACTTAGCATAATACCCTCAAGGTCCATCCATGTTGTCACAAATGGCAAGTTTCCCCCTTTCTCATGGGTGAGTAGTATTCTACTGTACATGTACCACATCTTTTCGATTTAAAAAACATTGTGTTCAAATACACATAACATAAAATTTATCACCTTACCTTTTTTTAAATTGAAGTGTAGTTGATTTACAATGTTGTATTAGTTTCCGGTGTACAGCAAAGTGATTCAGTTATACCTATATACACATTCTTTTTCAGATTCTTTTCCATTGTGGTTTATTACAGGATACTGAATATAGTTCCCTGTGCTATACAGTAGGTCCTTGTTGTTTATTTTACATATAGTCGTTTGTATCCACGTTACCCTTTTGAAGTCACTTTTCAACTTCTCTTTAATATGGTTGACTTTTTAAAAAAATACATTTATTTTTTTATTTATTTTTGGCTTTGTTGGGTCTTCGTTGCTGCGCGTGGGCTTTTCTCTAGTTGTGGAGAGCAGGGGCTACACCTCGTTGTGGTGCGCGGGCTTCTCACTGCAGTGCCTTCTCTCTTTGCAGAGCATAGGCTCTAGGCACACAGACTTCAGTAGTTGTGGCATGCGGGCTCAGTAGTTGTGGCACACAGGCTTAGTTGCTCCACAGCATGTGGGATCTTCCCAGACCAGGGATCAAACCCGTGTCCCCTGCATTGGCGGCTGCTTCTTAACCACTGCGCCACCAGGGAAGTCCCAATATGGTTAACTTTTGAATTTATAATCCTCACCCCATCCCAGAGAAGGAAAGATATCTCATTTGGGGAAACTTCTGTATGTCATGGATCTGCAACACGAAGAGGACTGCAGGAGGCACTGTACACGTCATCTCAGGCTCCAGAAGCTGGCAGTGCATGGCGGACAAAGCCCCGGCCACACTCAGAAAATCTGGGTCCTGATTACAGCTGCGTGTCTAGGTTTGGTCCCTTCACCCTTGGGTTTCATCTCATTCCTCTGTGGAATTCACTTCTCTTTCAGGTCTCTTCCACTCTAATCAGTACAGAGAAAGGCATTTTGATTCCCAGGACTGTCCTTTGTCTACAGTGCCTCCTGTGGCCCTAGATTTTTTTTTTTTCAAATTGTGGTTTAAAAACACATACCATAAAATCTACCATCTTAACCACTTTTAGGGTACAATTCAATAGTGTTAAATGCATTTACCCTGTTGTGCAACCATCACCACCATCTTTCTCCAGAACTTTTTCATCTTGCAAAAATGAACGTCCATACCCATTGAACTAAGAGCTCCCTTTCCCCTCCCTCAGGCCCTGGTCACCACCATTCCACTTCCTATCTCAATAATTTTGACTACTCCAGATACTCATATAGGTGGAATCATACAATATTTGTCTTTCTGTCACGGGCTTATTTCACTTAGCATTATGTCCTCAAGGTTCATCCATGGGATGGCATGTGTCAGAATTCCATTCCTTTTCAGTGCTGAATAATATTCCAATGTACGTATGTTTGCCTGTGATAGTAATGTAGGCAGCCCTCATCCAATCCATCGAAGGCCTGAAGAAAACAAAGAGGCTGACTTCCCCTTGAGTAAGAATGATCTCCTCCTGCCTGTTAAGGGGGACACGTGTCTTTTTCTGCCTCAAGACTTGAACTGAAACCCTGGCTCTTCTGGGGTCTTGAGCCTGCTAACTTTCATAGTGGAACCTACAATACCAGATCCCCTGGTTCTCAGGACTTCAGACCTGTACTGGAATATGTATGTATGTATGTATGTATGTATGTATGTATGTATGTATGTATGTGTGTGTGTGTGTGGGGATAAACATTCTGTTTATCCATTCATCCATCGATGATGGATGATGACCAACTTGGGTTTCTCAATGATCAGTTTGGGTTGCTTCCACATCTTAGCTACTGTGAATAATGTTGCTATGAATATGAGTGTGCAAAATCTCTTTGAGATCCTGCTTTCAATACCTTTGGACAAATACACAGAAGTGGAGTTGCTGAATCACATGTTAATTCTATTTTTAATTTTTTGTGGAACCTCCAGACTGTTTTCTGTAGCGGCTGCACCCATTTTATTGATACATGTCCATCAAAGTGCTCAAGGTTCCAGTTTCTCCACATCCCCGACAATACTTCTTATTGTCTGTTTTTTGATAGTAGCCATCCAACAGAAGTGAAGTGATATGTCATTGTGGATTTGATTTCCATTTCCCTGATTAGTGATGAACAATGGACATTTTTTAAAGGTCTTTAAAGTTTACTTTAAAAAATAACACAGGGCTTCCCTGGTGGCGCAGTGGTTGAGAGTCCGCCTGCCGATGCAGGGGACACGGGTTCGTGCCCCGGTCTGGGAAGATCCCACATGCCACGGAGCGGCTGGGCCCGTGAGCCATGGCCGCTGAGCCTGCGCGTCCGGAGCCTGCGCTCCGCAACGGGAGAGGCCACAGCAGTGAGAGGCCTGCGTACTGCAAAAAAAATAAAAATAAAAAATAACACAAATGCTAACTTATCTACAGACAGTTCTTGTGCGTTGACTGGCACATCTCCTCAAACAGGCTTGTAAAGAAAACCTCAATCTTCCTCCTATGTATTTTTTTCTTTTTTTAATTTCGTTTTCCGTTTGTTTGTTTCATCTTTCTATGTATCTTTTCACCGTCACACCACTACCAATCTCTCAACTCTTCTGACACCAAAAGTGTGGGCGCTCCTCTGTGAGGCCGGCTGGCTGTCCTAGAGTTTAATTCAATTCTGACACATCTATCTGGAGTTCGTCTTAGGTTCCACAGGCTGAGGGCTCAGTCCCACAAGACTAACTCCAGCCCACTTCAGATGGCAACCACAAGTCCAGGTTGTCACCGTGCATCTGATAGACTGGCTATAAATCAGAGGAACCCACGACCCGATCCTTGGGTTTGATTAATTTGCCCACAGAACTCAAGAAGATGGTTTAATTAGTGTTTACCAATTTGTTATCAAAGGATGCGATAAAGGGTACATATGAACACGCAGACAGAAGAGGTGTGTGGGAAGTGGCGCCTTGCTTCCACACCCTCTCCAGGACGCCATGCTCCCAGCACCTCCAGGTAGCCACCAACCCCACACTTCTGGAACTTTCCTGCAAGCTTCACCAGGCATGATTGCTCATTAACTCCAGCTCCAGCCCCATCTCTGGAGAATGAAAAGTGGGGCTGAAAATTCCAAACTTCTAATCATGGCTTGGTCTTTTTGGTGACCACCCTTCATTCAGTGACCAAGAGTCTCCTCATTAGAACAAAAGACACTACTATCACCTAGGATATTCCAAAGGATTTAGGAACTCTGCACCAGGAACCGATCAAAGACCAATATAAATATTTTCTGAATCATTAAAAAAATCGTTTAGAAGCTAACCTATTAACAATGTGGAAAAAACTATAGACACAGTTTTTGTTTATTGATCAGCAAATTTTCTCCAATATGCTCAGATATTCATGTGTAAATACACTAGTGAAGCAACATTAGAAGCACAGGTTTTGGAATTGAGCAGGAGATTTCTTGGATTAATTTCACAGTTACTGTTATCAACCCATGTTAGCAAAATAAACCTGCGCTGTCTACAAGGACACACCTGCCCTTACACCCCACTCTCTAGGTCACAGTCTCCTCCGCCATGAGGGAGGCTTACTGCTAATGTGACTTCCACTTTTCACGCCCCATTCCTGACCACTCCTCTCTAACTGAGACACTGTTTTCCTCTTGGATTTGTTAGTCTTGTGCCATGAAACATTCTACTTTTTAAGGAGACTTTGCATATGTCTAATCTATTATTGTTTGTTCTATAATATAAAACATAAAATCCAAACGCAATGTATAACCAGATGAAGATCCGGGATCAAAAAAAATAAAAATAAACAAGCTCAAAGAAATTTGGGGAGAGATTGAGGAGAACTGAATACAGATTGGCTACTTTGTTGTGAAGTATCTTAGGTGTAACAGTGGTATTGTGCTTCCGTAGGAGAACACCCTTATTCTTAGGTGATGCGTCCAGTAGTATTTATGGGTAAAGTGTCATCATACCTGCAACTTACTCTGAAATAGTTCAACGTAAAATAATAGATATATGATGGATAGAACAGACTGACAGGTGAAGCAAATATGGAGAAAAACATGAGCAAATTCTGAATCTAAGTGACAGGTGAATGGTTATCCATTTTACCACTGTCTCAATAGCTCCGTACGCATGAAAACTTTGTAACCCCACAAATGGAACAAAAGCTCAATCACCTTTTTCTATTTACAAGTTCTGTGAAAAGAAGACATTGGAGGCAGCCCCTCCGTCTTTCGTCCACGTACATAACAGTCCTTTTTCTAAAAAGTAGGATGTGTGAGCTCTCATGAAACTTTCTCTTGCTTCTGCCCTTTCTCCCAGAAGGCAGGTCAGCTTCTTTGTACTCTTATCCTTCAGAATCTACGACCATCACCTGCTCTGCTGATTCTGGATTTTTAAATCATGCAGCATCTTCGTCAGTTTCCAACAGAACGGCACTCAGGACAGAGACTGGAAAGGGGGTAGTTTCCGCCAAGTAGGGAAACCCGCATCTGCCACCTGCAGGGCCTCTGATGGGAGGTCTGTGTGAGGGCCAGAGACACACAGTGTCCCTAGGAGCCGTGGAAAATAGACTCGTGGCTGAGCCTGGTGTGGAAGGAACGATGCCGCCTTAGAACAAACTCTGGAGTAGAAAGACCCAACAAGATTTAAATAGCCAGCAGTTACCATATTATATTGAAAACCTGAGGCACTGCTCCAACTGTCTCAGATCCCATAAGTCAAATGGCTCTAGAACCGTCTCAAGAAAGAGATTAGGGGACCCTGACAGCAGAACCATCTTGATCACCAAGATTAACAATCCAGCCAGGAAGATGAGTGAAGGCTGAGTCAGATTTAATTTGATGTAGAAAAACAAGGAAACATGATCTTTCCTCCTCCCAAGTACAAGGAAGTCATTCTCTTTCAGAGAAATCTATTCTTTCTAATTATAACATGTACTATTTGTACTGCATGTGTATATATTTATTTACCTGTTAACTGTTCATCTCCCAAATTCCATGAAGGCAGAAGCTGTGTCTGTTTTGCTTGCCTTTAGGGAACCAAAATACAGTACAGTGACAGAACACACTATAAATGCTCCATTCATTTAAACAATTAATGAAACAAATAATATCCATTATATTATTATATATTATGTACATTATATACAATATATAGTATAATTATATATAATCAATAATTATAATTTAGGCTATAAATCAATCAATAATTTAGGCTAGTTTATCTAAATGTGCAGTTGTTTATTAATGGAATATATATATATATATAAACATTTCAGCTATTTTGCCCTATTTCACATTATTTCAACATTCTTCCATATCAAAATCTCATCAGCATGTCTTCAGTTGACAATACATTCGGATTTCTGGTAATTTGTTTACACCTCAGTATGGCAAATGTGCTATATGTGAATTAATTAGAATTAGTTAATAGAGGTTGAGTAATTATTGTAAAGAGTTAGCTCGTCCGTATTACATCTTAGGTTTGGTAAGAAACATAAAGATTGTCAGAGATTATCCTTAATTGGCAAAATCAGTGGACTACGAGATACGTGTTAGTGAGTACTGGTACGGCAGGGCCCACGGCCTTTGCACGTCCTCGGATAAGAAGCTGGCGAGCCCAGCCATCCACGGTGCCCCAAAAGTATGGATCCTGCTAACCTTGCATCTCTCTATTTCAAGAGAAATCCTGCTAAGCTGCTGACCCACAGAGCATGCTGCTCCTGTCTCAAAAGCATTATCAAAGAACGTTGGAGTGGGGCTTCCCTGGTGGCGCAGTGGTTGAGGGTCCGCCTGCCGATGCAGGGGACGCGGGTTCGTGCCCCGGTCCGGGAAGATCCCACGTGCCGCGGAGCGGCTGGGCCCGTGAGCCATGGCCGCTGCTGCGCGTCCGGAGCCTGTGCTCCACAACGGGAGAGGCCACAACAGTGAGAGGCCCGTGTACCGCAAAAAAATAAAAAAATAACGTTGGAGTGTCCCATTGATACAAGGTGTTAGAAGGACCAGAGGACAGAGAAAAGAACCTCTTCCCCTCTATCCAATGTGTCACGCTGGCTGTGAATTAGAGTCTGTGCACGAACAGGAATTCAGTCTGAGACCTGCTCTCGTAGTAACATCTACCTGGGTGATAGGTGCCTCTAACATGCAGAGAATCTAGAGATTCACAAGTATAAGCATATTTGCTACAGCTGACGATCTAGGAGGAGGGGGAAATTATTAAAGCTATCATATACAAACTCTCCTTTATCTTTTCAGTGTTAAGTACATGACAACCCACACTTTTGTCCAAGGTGCTTTTTTTTTTTTTTTTGGCTGCGTTGTGTCTCCATTGCTGCATGCAGGGCTTTCTCTAGTTGCGGTGAGCGGGGGCTACTCTTCGTTGCACTGCGCAGGCTTCTCATTGCGGTGGCTTCTCTTGTTGCGGAGCACGGGCTCTAGGCACGCAGGCTTCAGTAGTTGTGGCACTCGGGATCAGTAGTTGGGGCTTCGCGGGCTCCAGAGCACAGGCTCAGTAGTTGTGACTCGAACCCCTGTCCCCTGCATTGGCAGGCGGATTCTTAACCACTGCACCACCAGGGAAGTCCCCAAAGGTTCCTTTTTATTAAGAATTATTTCACTTATACTTTGTCAATATAATGCATGCTAAGTATAAGTCAAACAATTTTGAGTTCTATACCAACTAATGATCTCTTCCTGCCTTCTCCCCTCTGTAGCAATCTTTCCCTGATATGTAATTAATACCAACAGTTTAATGCATGTACTGTGTATAATATATAAACAGTCAGATAGCATATACAAACAACTTTTATACCAATACCACTCTCTTTATATGTATACATATATACACAAACACATACATATTATTATATCTATATATATGCTTTCTAATGGACTAATACTGTTCACATTACACTGTAACAGATTTTCTTCAATAAAATATATCAAGGGTATTTTTCCAGATCAAAAATATAGATTTTAATTTCTTTTATAACTTATTTTATTATTTCTCACTGATGGAATTTCAAGCTATTTTTCAGGGTTTTTGTTTGTTTGCTTCTTTGTTTTGGCTACTACCAAATAAATGCTACATTAAGATATAATTTTACACATGCTCTCATCTAACTATATTTTTAGGATAGATTTCCCAAAGTGAAAACTGGATTAAAAGTGATAAAACAGGGGCTTCCCTAGTGGCGCAGTGGTTAAGAATCCGCCTGCCGGGGCTTTCCTGGTGGCGCAGTGGTTGAGAGTCCGCCTGCCGATGCAGGGGATGCGGGTTCGTGCCCCGGTCCGGGAGGATTCCACTATGCCGCGGAGCGGCTGGGCCCGTGAACCGTGGCTGCTGGGCCTGCGCGCCCGGAGCCTGTGCTCCGCAACGGGAGAGGCCACAACAGTGAGAGGCCCACGTACCGCAAAAACAAAAAAAAAGGAATCTGCCTGCCAATGCAGGGGACAAGGGTTCGAGCCCTGGTCCAGGAAGATCCCCCACATGCCGCGGAGCAACTAAGCCCGTGCACCACTATTACTAAGCCTGAGCTCCAGAGCCCGTGAGCCACAACTCCTCAAGCCCGGGCACCTAGAGCCCATGCTCTGCAACAAGAGAAGCCACCGCAATGAGAAGCCCGTGCACCACAACGAAGAGTAGCCCCTGCTCACTGCAACTAGAGAAAGCCCGCGCACAGCAACGAAGACCCAACGCAGCCATAAACAAATAAATAAAATTTTTAAAAAAGTGATGAAACAAAGCTTAATGTTTCATAGATGTATGCAATCTGGTCTCCAAAGTGTAGCAATTCACAATCCTGTTGGCAACACTTCCTTGTGCTCTTGCCAGCATGAGATTTTATCAATTAATTAAATCTTGTTCCTGTTAAACTTGAAAAACAAAACAGTGTATTGTATATACACTGACACCAAATTAAACTGTTATTCCAGCTACCTCTGGAGTAGAAAGTCCTAATTCTATACTAATTTCACTAAAAATTAAATTCTTGTGATTTTAAAATATAATAACCAACAAATCCTCCCAGAACTCATACATTCCAAAGAAATAAACTAGTACTAAAGATGCTAATTGGCCCTCCTCCCTTTTTCACATCCCCTTCTTGGACCATCTGCCCCATGCATAGCCCAATAACGGGGCTGGGAGTTGCAGGCGTCTTTGGTGACACCAATTATGGGCTAAGTCCAAGCAGAGCAGAAGTCGATCTGCTAAGAGGAAGCAGAGATATGAGACCATGTGACTCTAGAACAGCCAAAGAGAAGCTTCATTCATTGATTCTTTGATCAAATGGTCATGGCAGGGTCTGCTTCTGTTGGCATCTTACAAAATTCAACACTCTTTCATGACTGAAAACATTCAACAAACTAGAAATAGAAGGAAATTACCTCAACATAATGAAAGCCATATATGAAAAGCCCACAGCTAATCTTCAGAGAAATGCAAATCAAAACTATAATGAGATACCACCTCACACTGCTCAGAATGGCCATCATTAAAAAGTCTACAAACAGGCAGTCCAATGGTTAGGACTCTGTGCTCTTACTGCTGAGGACCCGGATTCGATCCCTGGTTGGGGAACTAAAATCCCACAAGCCACACAGCACAGCCAAAAAAAAATGTCTATAAATAATAAATGCTGGTGAGGGTGTGGAGAAAAGGGAGCCCTCCTACACTGTTGGTGGGAATGTAAACTGGTGCAGCCACTATGGAGAAGAGTATGGAGTTTCCTCAAGAAAATAAAAATAGAGTTGCCGTATGATCCAGCAATCCCTCTCCTGGGCATATATCCAGAGAAAACTCTAATTCAAAAAGGCATCTGCACCCCAGTGTCTGTTTACACCCCAGTGTAAACAGCAGCACTATTTACAATAGCCAAGACATGGAAACAAATGTCCATCAACAGGTGAATGGATAAAGATGTTGTATATATATATACAATGGAATATTACTCCACCATAGAAAAGAATGAAATAATGCCATTTGCAGGAACATGGATGGACCTAGAGATTTTTTTAAACTTTTTATTTTATACTGGATTATAGTTGATTAACCGTGTTGTGACAGTTTCAGGTGTACAGCAAAGTGATTCAGTTTATACATATACATGTATTTATTCTTTTTTCAAATTCTTTTCCCATTTAGGTTGTTACATAAGGACCTAGAGATTGTCATACTAAGTGAAGTAAGTCACTTAGAGAAAGACAAATATCACATGATATCACTTATATGTGGAATCTAAAAGAAAATGATACAAATGAACGTATATACAAAACAGAAACAGACCTATAGACAGAGAACAGACTTGTGGTTGCTGAGGGGGGACGGGGGTGGGGGAGGGAAGGATTGGGAGTGTGGGATTAGCAGGTACAAACTATTATATATAGGATGGATAAACAACAAGGTCCTACTGTACTGCACAGGGAACTCTGTTCAATACCCTGTGATAAATCATAATGGAAAATAATATGAAAAAGAATATACATATATGTATTGATATAACTGAATCACTTTGCTGTACAGCAAAACTTAACAAAACATTGTAAATCAGCTATGCTTCAATAAATTTTTTTAAAAAGACCACAGCTAACATCATACTCAATGGTGAAAAACTGAAAACTTTCCCTCTTAGTAACAAGGCCAGAATGCCCATTTTTGACGCTTCTGTTCAAAACAGTACTCGGAGTCCCAACTAGAGCAATTAGGCAAATAGAAGAAATAAAAGGCTTCCCAATTGGAAGGGAAGAAGTAAAATTGTCTGTTTACAGATGACATGATCTTATATGGACAAAACCCTAAGATTCCACAAAAATATTGTTAAAATAAATAAATTCAGTAAAGTTGCAGAATATAAAATCAGTTGTGTTTTTATACACTAACAATGAACCGTCTGTAAAGGAAATTAAGAATACACTCCCATCTACAATAGCATTAAAAAGAATAAAACAATTAGGAATAAACTTAACCAAGCAGGTAAATGGCATGTACACTGAAAACTATAAAACATTGCTGAAAGTAATCAAACAAGACACAAATAAGTAGAAAAACATTCCACGTTCATGGGTTAAAGGAGTTAATATTGTTAAAATATTCGTAATACTCAAAGCGATCTACAGATTCAATGCAGTCCATGCCGAACTATCAATGGCATTTTTCACAGAATTAGAAATAACCATCTTAAAATTCAGACGGAATCTCAAAGGACTCCAAGTAGCTAAAACAATCTTAAGAAAGACAAAAAACAAAACTAGAGTCTTCACAGGAAAACGAACAAAAAACTATAGAGTCTTTACAATTGCTGATTTTAAAACACAGTACAAATTTACAGTATGGTACTGGCATGAAAACAGGCACATGGACCAGTGGAACAGCATTTAAGAGACAGCACAGAAATAAATGCTCACTTCTATGGTCAAATGATCTTTGACAAAGTTTTCGGGGCTACACAACGGGGAAGAGATAGTCTCTTCAACAAATGGTGCTAGGAAAACTGAATATCCACAAGAAAAACAATAAAATGGGGCCCTTCTATTACACCATATACAAAAATCAACTCAAAGTTGATTAGATACCTAAATGTAAGACCTGAAACTATAAACTCCTAGAAGAAATCATACAGGAAAAACTTCACGACACTGGATTTGGCAATGATTTCTTAGATACGGCACCCAAAGAACAGGCATAAAAAGCAAAAGCAAATGGAACCACGTCAAACTTAAAAACGTCTGCCTAGCAAAGGAAACAACGAACAAAACGAAAAAGCAATCTACAGGATGGAAGAAAATACTGCAAACCACAGATCTGATAAGGAATTAGTATCCAGGATACGTAAAAATCTACAACTCAACAACAAAAATCCCCCCATAACCTGCTTCAATAATCAGCAGAGGACTTGAATAGACCTGTCTCCAAAGAAGATAATTTGTAAATGGTCAACAAGCACATGAAAAGATGCTCAACATCACTAATCATCAGGGAAATGCAAATCAAAACCACAATGAGGTACCACCTCACATCCGTTACAATGGTCACTATTAAGAAAAAAGGAAGTAAAGTGTTGGCAAGGATACGGAGAAATTGGTACCCTTGTGCTCTGTTGGTGGGAATGTAAAATGGTGCAGGTAGTATGGAAAACAGTATGAAAGTTCCTCGAAAAATTAAAAATAGAATTGCTATGTCATCCAGCACATCTTATTTCCTAGTATATATCCCAAAGGATTGAAAACAAGATTTCAAAGAGGTATGTGCACACCTATTTTCATTGCAGCATTATTCACAATAGCCAAGAGGTGGAAGCAACCTAAATGTCTACTGGCTGATGACTGGATAAAGAAAATGTGATGTATACATACAATGGAATACTATTCAGCCTTAAAATAGAAGGAAAGCCTGTTTTATGCTATAACACAGATGAACCTTGAGGACATTATGCTAAGTGAAGTAGTCACAAGGAGACAAATGTTGCATGATTCCATTTACATGGAGTATGTAAAGTAGTCAAATTCAAAGAAACAGAAAGTAGGATTATAGTTGCCAGGGGCTTGGGGAAGGGGGAAATGGAAGTTGTTCAAAAGGTAGAGAGTTTCAGTTTTGTAAGATGAAAAAAAATCTAGAGATCCATTGCACAGAGCATATAGTTAACACTAACGTACCATATACTCAATAATGATTAAGATGGTAAATTTCATGTTTGTGACTTTTACCACAAGAAAAAAAAGATAACTAATGACAAAATAATTACAGTTGTGAAATTTATAACATACACAGAAGCAAAATATATGACCAAAATAGCACAAAGGCAATAAGGGGAGGAACATAAGCATACCATTTTTAGGTTCTCAAATTTCATGTGAAGAGGTCTAAAATTATCTGAAGATAAACTGTGAATTTAAAAAGAATGCTGAGAGAACTTAAAGAACGCCTCAAGATGAATATTTTTAAGATATTTATTTGACCCAAACAAACAGTTCATCAATTTGAAGGTTTTTTTTAAAGAAAATAACATTTCAATATTCGTATGGAAATGAAAATGATTTAGAATAGTGAAAAAATCTTGAAAAAGAATAAATGTTGAGGATTTACACGAAACGATTTCAAAACGTTCTAGAAAGCTTTAATAGGTAAGCGAGTGGTACTGAAATAAAGGTAGAGAAGTCAATGGGACAGAGTCAAAAGGCCAGAAACTCTGTGTTGGTCTGTCTCTGTATCTCAGCTGCTACAAAGGCAGCAGAGTCAATACTATCAAAAACGGCCTTGTTCATCTGCTCTTGGCCAATGAGTGGTTATAATTCCAAATCTTAAAATTTCACAGTAACAGAAAACCTAAACCTAAATGCCGTCATCTCTCTTTCTTGCTCTTTATCCTAAACATATATATGTTCACTTCTGCCACCTCTAAGTATCCAGCTAAGGGAAAAAAGAAAATATAAGACTTAACTTTGTCATTATTTTTATTGCCACCTTAGCGGAGTGGATGTTACTAAGTAAAGAAAGGTGTGGCAATCGATCGTAGTGAAGGTTGTTGATAACAGCTGCAGAACGTGGCCCACATTCATGAAGAAATCTCACTTGTCAGAGAAACAATAAACTGAATTAGAGTGTATGTCGGGAATATGACTGTATGTGAAGACTGAATAAAAGTGTTTTCAGGCAATGGCGCCTTGCTTCTGACTACGTGCAGAGCAAACAGTACTGTGTCTTCCAGTCCCCGTCCTGGACCCTGGATTCCTGTGGACTCTGCACTATAATAAAAGGAGCTGTTCTATGCCATGACCCCAACTGCTAATCTTTTTCACCATGATGCTATATACCAAATTTTATAACCCATGTGTAATTAAAGATGCAATTAACACTCAACAAGCTCAGGAGCTCTCCAGTTGAGGAGTAAACTCATTCATTCGTTCAGATTTGGAACAAGGCTACAAACCTTGTTCCAGACTACCCAGTGCCAGCTACTCCGCAGAGCTGAATAAAACACCTCATTCTCTTTCTCCTCTAGGGACATATCTCTTTCTCCTATCCTTTAAAGGTTCAAATGCCTCAGCCTAGGTCCTTCGTTCTCCTTTCCTTTTAGACTCTTGCCCTAAACATTCTCATCCATTCCTTCTTTTTTTTTTTATTGTGGACATATAACACAAAATGTACCATTTCATCCATCCTTTGATAAACAGTTCAGTGCATTAGGTACAATCACACTGCTGTGCACCACCAATTCTTATATCAACAGTATCACTGATGGCTATTCAAACTCGTATCTTTATCTCCGATCTCTTTCCCCAAAGCTAACGGCCTTTTCAGCATCTTCTTTTGGATGTTATTCCAGTCAGGTTTCTCTTAGGTGCAAGCAACATAAACCATCTCTAGCTAATCAGATAGAAAGGATTCCATTGAAAGGATTTAAAGTAACTTGCAGAATCTATGGAAAGAATTAGAGAATCATGCTTAAGCATGTTTGGGGGATTGAATATATATACCTCTCGCAATCACGATACAGAAGTGAACCCCTAAAAATACCACTGCTGTTACAGCTGGGCACAGACCACCACTTGCGGTCATAGCTCTGGGTACCTACTGCTAGAAGCATAGGTGCTGGAGGCTCTGAAATCTGCATCTGGTTGCTGGCGCTCCACTGCTGCTGCCACATTAGCATGGATTTGATAATGGCCTTCCTTTTCCACACCACCAGCCTCTACCTGGTTGACAAAGTCTGGGTCATCACAGCTACAAGAGGAGCATCCAGCTCTGACCCATCGGATGGAACATTTGCCAAAGCAAAGGGCAGGTGCTAGGCAGCTGAAAAGGATGAAGACTGCTCACACCTTCTTCAGGAGACACCTCAAACTCATTACGAATTTAAATTGAACTCCTGATATTTCTCCCAGAACATTCTTGGGTTCTTTTAATCAACCAGGTATGAAAGGCAGAGATATAGATGTATTCATTCTATAGTCTTCTGCACCTCTGACAATCGCTTACACCCCAAGTGTATCTTGAATCCATCCACTTCTCTCGAGATCCACTACCATCATTTAAATCCAAGAGTTTCTACTTAGAATATTCCTAGTCTCACCTATTATAACAGCTTTACTGAATATAATTTACATGCAACACTATTCATGCATTTAAAGGTACAATTCAATGATTTTCAGTATTTTCACAGAGTTGTGATACAGATTGATCACAACAATTTTAGAACATTATCATCTTCCCCAAAAGAAACTCTATATCCATGAACAGTCACTCCCCATTCCCCCTCACCCAATACCCCTACACTCAGACAGCCACTAATCTACCTTCTATATCAATGGAGTTGCCTATTTTGGACTTTGCAAACGAATAGTCCTTTGTGACTGGCTTCTTTCACTTTGCATGTTTTCAAGGTTTGTCTATGTGTAGCATCTATCAGAATTTCATTTCTTTTCATTGCTGAACAACATTACATTGTAGGATTCATCACGTTATTTATTCAATCATTAGTTATTGGATTGTTTCCACTCTTTTGCTGTTACGAAGGATGCTGCTATGAACATTCATGTACTAGTTTTTGTATGAACATATATTTTCAATTCTCTTAGATACATACCCAGTCATGCAGATCCTGGGCATATGCTACTCCATTTTCAACATTTTAAAAACTGCTAGATGTTTTCCGAAGTGGCTACTCCATTTTTCATTCCCACCAGCAATGTGAGTGTTCAAAATTTCTCCACATCCTCGCTGACACTCGCTGACACATTGTTTTCTGTCTCTTTGATTATACCTGTCTTACTGGATATGAAGAAGTGTCTCATTGTAGTTTTGATTTGCACTTCCCTTATTATTAATGACAGTGAACATCTCTTTATGTGCTTATTGGCCACCTGTATGTCTTCCTTGGAGAATGTGCCTTTGCCCATTTTTAAATTGGGTTGTTTGTCTTTATATCGTTGAGTTGTAAGCGTTCTTCATATTCTGGAAACAAGTTCCTTATCAGATATACGATTTGCAAATATTTTCCCCCTTTTTTATAAGTTATCTTTCACTCTCTTGATAATGTATAATGTCCTTTGAGGAATATTTTTTTAAATTAAGCCCTATTAATCTATTTTTTTTCTTTTGTCCTTTGTGCTTTTTGTGTCATACCAAGAAACCACTGTCTAATCTAAGGTCGCAAAGATGTGACTACGTTTTCTACCAAGAGTTTTACAGCTGTAGCTCTTACACATGAGTCTTTACTCCCTTTTTAATTAATTTTTTATACGGTAAGATGTAGGAGTCCAAATTCATTCATATGCATGTGAATATCCAGTTGACACAACACCATTTGCTAAAAGACTGTCCTTTCAACAATGAATTATCTTGGCACTTTTGTCAAATATCAGTTAACTGTAAATATATATTTATTTATGGATTTTCAACTGTAGGCCATTGATTTATACGTCTATCCTCATGCCTGTATGTCTTGACCATTATACCTTTCTAGCAAGTTTTAAAATCAGGATATATGAGACCCCTGACCATGTTCTTCTTTAAAAGATCGTTCTAGCTATTCTAGATCCTTGCATTTATGCATGAATTTTAAGATCAGCTTGTTAACTTCTGCAAAAAAAAGAGACAGGCTTAATAGGGAGTGTTTTGATCCATTGATCAAACTGGGGAGTATGGCCATCATTTTTTTTTTTTTTTTACATCTTTCTTGGAGTATAATTGCTTTACAATGATGTGTTAGTTTCTGCTGTATAACAAAGTGAATCAGCTATACATATACACATATTACCATATCTCCTCCCTCTTGTGTCTCCTCCCACCCTCCCTATCCCACCTCTCTAGGTGGACACAAAGCACCGAGCTGACCTCCCTGTGCTATGTGGCTGCTTCCCACGAGCTATCTACTTTACATTTGGGAGTGTATATATGTCCATGCCACTCTCTCACTTCATCCCAGCTTACGCTTCCCCCTCTCCGTGTCCTCAAGTCCATTCTCTACATCTGCATCTTTATTCCTGTCCTGCCCCTAGGTTCTTCAGAACTATTTTTTTTTCTAGATTCCATATATATATGGAATATATATATATATATGTGTGTGTGTGTGTGTGTGTGTGTATTTGTTTTTCTCTTTCTGACTTACTTCACTCTGTATGACAGACTCTAGGTCGATCCACCTCACTAGAAATAACTCAGTTTCATTTCTTTTTATGGCTGAGTAATATTCCATTGTATAAATGTGCCACATCTTCTTTATCCATTCATCTGTCGGTGGACACTTAGGTTGCTTCCATGTCCTGGCTATTATAAATAGAGCTGCAATGAACACTGTGGTACATGACTCTTTTTGAATTATGGTTTTCTCAGGGTATATGCCCAGTAGTGGGATTGCTGGGTCGTATGGTAGTTCTATTTTTAGTTTTTTAAGGAACCTCCATACTGTTCTCCATAGTGGCTGTATCAATTTACATTCCCGCCATCAGTGCAAGAGGGTTCCCTTTTCTCCACACCCTCTCCGGCATCCATTGTTTGCAGATTTTTTGATGATGGCCATTCTGACAGGTGTGAGGTGATACCTCATTGTAGTTTTGATTTGCATTTCTCTAATGATTAAGGATGTTGAGCATTCTTTCATGTGTTTGTTGGCAATCTGTGTATCTTCTTTGGAGATATGTCTATCTATGTCTTCTGCCCATTTTGGGGTTGGGTGGTTTGTTTTTTTGATATTGAGCTGCATGAGCTGCTTGTAAATTTTGGAGATTAATCCTTTGTCAGTTGCCTCATTTGCAAATATTTTCTCCCATTCTGAGGGTTGTCTTTTCGTCTTGTTTATGCTTTTCTTTGCTGTTCAAAAGCTTTTAAGTTTCATTAGGTCCCATTTGTTTATTTTTGTTTTTATTTCCATTTCTCTAGAAGGTGGGTCAAAAAGGATCTTGCTTTATATCATAGAGTGTTCTGCCTATGTTTTCCTCTAAGAGTTTTATAGTGTCTGGCCTTACATTTAGGTGTCATAGAGCGTTCTGCCTATATTTTCCTCTAAGAGTTTTGTAGTGTCTGGCCTTACATTTAGGTCTTTCATCCATTTTGAGTTTACTTTTGTGTATGGTGTTAGGGAGTGTTCTAATTTCATTCTTTTACATGTACCTGTCCAGTTTCCCCCGCACCACTTATTAAAGAGGCTGTCATTTCTCCATTGTATATTCTTGCCTCCTTTATGAAAAATAAGGTGACCATATGTGCATGGGTTTATCTCTGGGCTTTCTATCCTGTTCCATTGATCTATAATTCTGTTTTTGTGCCACTACCATATTGTCTTGATTACTGCAGCTTTGTAGTGTAGTCTGAAGTCCGGGAGCCTGATTCCTCCAGCTCTGTTTTTCTTTCGCAAGATTTCTTTGGCTATTTGGGGTCTTTTGTGTTTCCATACAACTTGTGACATTTTTTGTTCTAGTTCTGTGAAAAATGCCAGTGGTAGTTTGATAGGGATTGCATTGAATCTGTAGATTGCTTTGGGTAGTATAGTCATTTTCACAGTGTTGATTTTTCCAATCCAAGAACATGGTATATCTCTCCATCTGTTTTTTATCATATTTAATTTCTTTCATCAGTGTCTTATAGTTTTCTGCATATAGGTCTTTTGTCTCCTTAGGTAGGTTTATTCCTAGGTATTTTATTCTTTTTGTTGCAATGGTAAATAGGAGTGTTTCCTTAATTTCTCTTTCAGATTTTGCATCGTTAGTGTATAGGAATGTAAGAGATTTCTGTGCATTAATTTTGTATCCTGCTACTTTACCAAATTCACTGATTAGCTCTAGTAGTTTTCTGGTAGCATCTTTAGGATTCTCTATGTATAGTATCATGTCATCTGCAAACAGTGACAGCTTTATTTCTTCTTTTCCGATTTGGATTCCTTTTATTTATTTTTCTTCTCTGATTGCTGTGGCTAAAACTTCCAAAACTATGTTGAATAATAGTGGTGAGAGTGGACAACCTTGTCTTGTTCCTGATCTTAAAGGAAATGGTTTCAGATTTTCACCATTGAGAATGATGTTGGCTTTGAGTTTGTCATATATGGCCTTTATTATGTTGAGGTAAGTTCCCTCCATGCCTCCTTTCTGGAGGGTTTTTATCATAAATGTATGTTGAATTTTGTCAAAAGATTTTCCTGCATCTATTGAGATGATCATATGGTTTTTATCCTTCAATTTGTTAATATGGTGTAGCACATTGATTGATTTGCGTGTACCGAAGAATCCTTGCATTCCTGGGAAAAACCCCACTTGATCATGGTGTATGATCCTTTTAATGTGCTGTTGGATTCTATTTGCTAATATTTTGTTGAGGATTTTTGCATCTATGTTCATCAGTGATATTGGCCTATAGTTTTCTTTGCGACATCTTTGTCTGGTTTTGGTATCAGGGTGATGTTGGCCTCGTAGAATGAGTTTGGGAGTGTTCCTCCCTCTGCTATACTTTGGAAGAGTTTGAGAAGGATAGATGTTAGCTCTTCTCTAAATGTTTGATAGAATTTGCCTGTGAAGCCATCTGGTCCTGGGCTTTTGTTTGTTGGAAGATTTTTAATCACAGTCTCAATTTCAGTGCTTGTAATTGGTGATTGGTCTGTTTATATTTTGTTTCTTCCTGGTTCAGTCTCAGAAGGTTGTGCTTTTCTAAGAACTTGTCCATTTCTTCCAGGTTGTCCATTTTATTGGCATAGAGTTGCTTGTAGTAATCTCTCATGATCCTTTGTATTTCTGCAATGTCAGTTGTTACCTCTCCTTTTTCATTTCTAATTCTGTTGATTGGAGTCTTCTCCCTTTTTTTCTTGATGAGTCTGGCTAATGTTTTATCAATTTTGTTTATCTTCTTAAAGAACCAGCTTTTAGTTTTATTGATCTTTGCTATTGTTTTCTTCATTTCTTTTTATTTCTGATCTGATCTTTATGATTTCTTTCCTTCTGCTAACTTTGGGTTCTTTTTGTTCTTTATCTTATTGCTTTAGGTGTAAATTTAAGTTGTTTATTTGAGATGTTTCTTGTTTCTCGAGGTAGGGTTGGATTGCTCTAAACTTCCCTCTTAGAACTTCTTTTGCTGCATCCCATAGGGTTTTTTCTAGGTATTTTTTGATTTCTTCAGTGATCTCTTGGTTATTTAGTAGTGTATTGCTTAGCCTCCTTGTGTTTGTATTTTTCACAGATTTTTTTTCCTGTAATTGATATCTAGTCTCATAGTGTTGTGGTCAGAAAAGATACTTGATACGATCTCAATTTTCTTAAATTTACCAAGGCTTGATTTGTGACCCAAGATATAATCTATCCTGGAGAATGTTCCATGAACACTTGAGAAGAAAGTGTATTCTGTTGTTTTTGGATGGAATGTCCTATAAATATCAATTAAGTCCATCTTGTTTAATGTATCATTTAAAGCTTGTGTTTCCTTACTCATTTTCATTCTGGATGATCTGTCCATTGGTGAAAGTGGGGTGTTAAAGTCCCACTTTAGTTACTGTCGATTTCCTCTTTTATGGCTGTTAGCATTTGCCTTATATATTGAGGTGCTCCTCTGTTGGGTGCATAAATATTTACAATTGTTATATCTTCTTCGTGGATTGATCCCTTGATTGCCATCTTAACAATAATAAATCTTTCAATCTACAAATATGTGATTAGTTTCCATTTATTTGACTTTTTTCTTTAAAAAATGTTATGTAGTTTGCAGAGAAGACATTTTGCCTTTATTGCTAAGTACATTCCTAAGTATTTCATTATTTTTGGTGCTATTGTAAATGGAAGTTTAAAAAATATATTAGGGCTGCCATTAACATACAGCCACAAACTAAGTGACGTAAACAACAAAAGTTCATTCTCTCACAGCTCTGAATGAGAGATATCCGAAATCAAAGTGTCAGCAGGACCATACTCTCTCTCCTAGCTTCTAACGGCTGACAGAAATCCTTGCCATTCCTTGGTGCTGCTGCATAAATCCAACCTGTCTTCATTGCCACACGACCATCTTTCCTCTGGCTGTGTCTTCACATGTTATTCTCCTCTCCATGTATGTCTGTTTCTATGTCTTTTCTCTTTTTATGATAAGGATATCAGTCATACTATATTAATGGTACACCCTACTCCAGAAGGATCTCATTTGAATTACATCTTAATGACATTTGCAAAAACCCTATTTCCAGTAACGTCACATTCATAGGTACCAGGTGTTGGGACTTCAACATATCTTTTTGGGGTACATAATCCAAGCTACAGAACTCTCATTTGGGGGTTTATTGATGGTGTCTACAAATGAAACTGATTTTTGTATATGGATCTTGAATCCCGCAACCTTGCTGAGTTCATTTATTAGTTCTCATATTTTTAGTGGATTCCTTAGGATTTCCTATACACAAGCTCACATCATCTGTAAATATTACAGTGAAATAGGAATGTGAAAAAATTATCACTTGAAAATAAGAACTAGTTATCTAAAGGATTCAGGTTGGTGATCTCTCAGGGAAGTACATGAGGGATGCTTCTTCCCACCAGATCTACCCATGGAAAAATGGTCTCCACTAGGTGAATTCTTCATCTGCACTTACAGGGGGCCATTTAAGGTTTGTCATACATTTCCTATCATCCAGCTGGTTGTGACACTATTTAAGCATGCAAATTTCTGGTTAAGGAAAGCAAGCTACAGCCCCCTAAAGGTCGAATGAATATTAGGCCATTTCTGTAATCATCCCAAATCATTAACACAGTATAATAAGAGAAAAAAAAGCATAATTTCATAAAAGGGCACTTTATGAAATCTCAAGACAACATGACCATGAACAGTTAAAATCTATTTATTCCTAGATTAATGTAACTAATCAAATGCTTTGGGTCTATTCATTCACCAGCAGTTCACATATAGAAAATATTTAATATTAGCCTAAATGAAATGTATGTGAGAGAAAAATACGAGGAAAGGGAAAATAAATCTAACTTCTACTTTTTATTCACACCATTAGTACAATAAAAATTAATTTCTGAACAAATTCAGGAGTTTATTTGATCATTAAGGAAGCTTTAATGTCCTACCATATAATCTAGATTAATAGAAAAGACTGAATACAAACTATCTTAAGACATTAATCAAACTTTTAATGTATCAATTTATTGCATATGTCAGTACAGAAAAATAGAAAGTGTATTTTAAAAGAAATTTATTGTAAAAACACAAATGTAAATGTTCGCTTTTGCCATGATTAGCACATAATGTACTATAACATTCAGATTTGAGTTATAAAATTTTATCACTGCTTCAAATAAAATATGGCAAATAACAAAAATATGATTTACATTATGAAATTGGGTTAACTTATTTTATCCTGAACGCATTTGAAGAAGTTGAAAACAACTTGAATTTTCAGTATATGGAGTACTGACAGAAATTCTGTTATAAATGATGTTAAACAACACACACTCATCCCTGTTACATATGTATATATGACACTTTTCGTAAAAAAAGTGTCTCTTACACACAGTCCTATTGTTAAACTACATTTTTAAGATACAAAATATAAATGGAGGTATATTTGCACCATCTGGCAAAATGTGTTGACTACTATTAGGATGAATGCATTTATTTTGTCATACAAATGAATATACTATTTCTGATTAGCTGAGATGATGTGCGCATATGGCAATATAAGTCAACAGAAGTGCTTTTTATTTTCTACTCCGATTTTAAAAATATGTCTGTGCTCTGTCATTTCCCAACTTTACCTGAGTGATATGAAAATACATAAATTTAAGGATAATCCAAAAGCATTATGACTAATTCTTTTCACATTTCCTTCTCCATAACTGCTGTCAAACATAATAAGAAAAACAGAGAGGGGAGAGGTCAGTGGAGGTTTTCAGTATATCTCAATCATAGTCTAATTTAAAAAGTGACTTCTGCGACACCCTCTTTTAAGGTTTATCTTATTTATTCCTAACCTCAAGGACAGGACTCAGTCAAAAACTACACTTTGGCTGGGCTTGCATGTTAGTTTATATAAAACTGAGTATGGCCTTCATTCTTTAATTCCACCAAACAAGCCCATACCCACCTCAAACCAAATCTTATAAACAAAAGAAATGAGTATGAAAGCATCAGGTGGTATGATTCTCAATAAATATTACGGTATCATTAATCTGGTGACGCATTACCAAAGGTAGAATTTGGGTTATTCTCAACTGTCTACAGTCATGAAAAGATAAATTTAAGCTGCCCCATAACAAATTTCAGAACACCATTTTAACGAAACCACCAATTTTACAGTCAAAGTGTTTGCAAAGACATAGGGTAGATGCAGTATCAGGTGCTCCAGTTGCCTTCTCCGTTAGAAACACCTTGAGTTCAAATGATCTGTTTTACATGTTATGCTTCCTTTTCACCAACCTCACCAGCTAATTATTTCCTAGATCTACATTTAAGAACGATGTCACATTTCCCTTTCCAGTTGTTTCTATCCTATTAGTATTCTTTTATCTGTTACAAATGATTTTTTCCTGTATTTTGTAATATCTTTTTTTAGGATCTTTTTTGCCATTTTACCCCCAATAATCCCTTTTAAAATAATGGATTTTGATCTCAACGGATTTTTTCTTGCCATATTTAAAATCACTCTAGGGTTTCCAAATTCCAGTAGCTTAATAACTTAAAAACTCATTCAGAAACTCCTACAGCTGCTCTTACATCAATGAGCCAGAAATTAATAAACAAGATGGACACACACCTATTCCCACTAAGAGATGAGTCCAAAATGAAGGTATGACTCATGAAGAATTCATGTTTTATTAAGACCAATTGCTTTGGCCACAATATTAGACATGCTTTAAAAAAATGATGCCACAGGCTTCATGGACCCCTGATAATAGGAGTTTGTCTTCTACTCTCTTCCCATCTAAGGAACCAGTCTCAAATACAGAAGGAAACTAGGAAGGAAAGATGTGCTACAACCCTAGACACCTTTTCCTTTTGTTGCAGAAAGAAAGGCTCCTCAACCCAAAGAGGAGAATGAAGGTAGGGATGGGACACATGTACTCCACAACTTCTGAAGTCCTGGGTCAAAAAGAAGAGGGGGGGATTGTTAATAAACCTGGAGTACTAAAAAAAAAAAAAAAAAAAAAGCAGCATAAAACAAAACACTGATGAAGAAAAAGCTTTTTATACTTCATCAGCATAATATTTATAACTAAAGTTGATAAATTCCTCCATAGTGTACTAGACTAAATCATCACATGAAAACATAAGGTACTTTGTAAACTTTAAAGAATGATACAAGTCTAAGGTGTGCCATGTAAACTCATGTCTAAATACACTACATTTTGTTGTATTAACGTTCTTGTTAATACATTACTATTTAGGATAGTCATTCTATATAGCTATGATTGACAAGATGAAAAGTAGCCTTTAATTGTAGTGAATTTATAAATATAAAATACACCTTCCATGATATGCGTTTCCAACTTTTTTTAAAAACGCATGATGTTTTTACAATTTATAGAAAACATTATCCTTTAGAAATCATACTTGCTATAATTTTCTTTTTTTTCTAAATACTGACATAAAGTGAATGATAAGAATGTTATTTGGCAAAAGTATTTCTAGCCCTATCTCTATGGAAAGAGTTTCAATTAAGGTCAAGATTACTGACCCATTATTTCTCTGCCCTAGCTGCTTGCACAAAGCCAATAAATATAGCTAAAATACTCAGAATATCATATGTTAAAGCTGACATAACGTACAGAGCTCAATTACATCTAATTTTTGAGGACTGCTTGAAACAACTTAGCTTATATATCTTAAGGTAAATCCTGTAAGGATTAAGGGGCTCTTTTCTTAAATAAGATTTTTCTTACCTTCTATATGTCGAAATACTACTTCCCACTTACAGCCATTTAATTGTTAAATGTGGTCACAGGTTCTGTGATCAAAAGCTCTAGAGTTCCTTTATCCGCACATTCTCACATGTAGAAAATAAATAAGACTTCCTAAAGCTGTCTTTTGATGCAGTTCTTCTATTTCATAACTGAAACATCAGACCAAAGAATATAGTTTTCATTTACTTTTGTTTTTGTAACTTTTATTTTCAGAAAGTCCAATAAATGATATCCTGGCTTTAGTGGGACAGATATACCTAGATACTTGGACTTAAAAATGAAATGTGGGAATTCTTGTAAAATAGTATGTACAATAATGTAATGATAAGACTTCCTAATTCTTAAACAGATTCTAATCTTCATTATGACTGCTATTAGTGGTTCAGCTGTAGACTTACAAAATCGACAGAAGCTAAAATTCTCTTTGCCACCAAAATTACAAATGTTAAAAAGTTCAAATATGCACATCAAAGCTGCAGTAAAATTCTCAATTTCTATTTTTACATGCCATGATCCAGACTGTACCTAACAAAACACGGTACGTTTATATTGGAAAATGGGGTCCCATTTATTTGTAAGAAAAAGCTGGATCTCAGCATTCACCAGAGCAAAATTCAATGGCAACCTGCACATAGGCCTCAATTTCATTTCTTGCTAAAAACAAAATAGAGTTTACATAAAAATAGATATAACCCAGGTTACCATATACATTGGTATATGACCAGTATTTACATTAAAAACATTGCATTGCATAAGTCAAGGAATAAAATACCATCATGCATTTCATTTTTAAGGTGAAAAATGCAATTACAGAACTAAGTTTGCTTACCATGATTGTCCCAATATTTACTAAAGGAATAATACCCAAAGGTTTCTTGTTTACATGTCTCCTTCCACACTTAGTCATTAATCTAAGTGTCACGTAGATTACACAACTTCAGCAACAAGAAACTTCTGAATATGCTATTATGATAGCATACTAAACTAAAGATATGGATACATAACCATATTGAAAGGTTCGATGAAAATGTATGAAATCCCAATGATTATAGTCCTTCAAATGTAAAAAACTATTTGGATCATTTTAAAGGAGCACTGAAGTCCTTTCAAAGTTTAATGTCACTCTTCAGACAAGTACAGATATAACACACTTCTAGAAAGGAACATTCTTTATCATTCTGCACAAATTAAAATACAGTGCATTAATCAAAAAAAAATTATATAATTGTTACATTAGATGAAGGTTTTGCCATTTCTTCAGGAGAATGACTCTTTATTACTTCTTTGATGAACTGTTCAAGGGCAGTGAAGTAACCCTGGCATTGCCATGTATCATTATGAGTTCCATCAGGAAAAATGGCTAATCTCTTAGTCCGAGATGGGGAAAGTTCATAAAGTTGCTTCATCATTACTGGTGGGATTAATTGGTCAGAGAGTCCAGAGATGAAAAGAGAAGGCATTCTGCACTGAGAGATTTTTCTGTAGGACAAAAATTTATTTTTGTAGCACCATAAAGGAAGGTAACGCATTGGAAAGAATGAAAATAAAGTGCTGGCCATATGCGGTATGCTTAAAAATGTGTTCTCCACCATAATGGCTGAAATCCTATGTGAATTTTCAGAGGCCAAATGAATAGCTACTGCCCCTCCCAAGGAACGGCCGAAAAGAAAAATTTTTGTTTTGTCAAGGTCAGGTCTGGTCATCACGTAGTCTAGCACAGCCTCAGAGTCTAGGTAGAGTCCTTCTTCACTTGCTTCTCCTTCACTTTTTCCATATCCTCGATAATCAACAAGCAAAAGATTAACTTTGAGGTTAACCAACATAAGCAATGCATTCGGTAACCTGTGACCTATGTTGCCTGCATTCCCATGAAAATAAATTATAGTTGGGGAATAGGGCGAATTGTCTCCAGTGTATCTTATCAAAATAAGATTTAGACGCACTCCATCTTTGGTTCTGATGAAAATGTTTTCATGTGGAATACCAGTCGGCATGGGAACATAAAGGCGTGAAGAAGATGGCTGTTCTGGGAAATAAAGCAATACATCCTGGAATTTATAGAGAATACCTGCTATTGATATGAATATTAACAAAAGTAAGATAATGCCTCCATACAGATGGAAAGTCACTATTAAAGGTAAAAGAGAAATACGGCAGAGAGCCCAAGACCATGAAGCCAAAGCTATTAGCCATCTTTCAACAAAGTTCCACAGCATCCAGGACTTTTCCATTGTGGCTCTCCGTAAGCGTCCTGAAGAGAGACAGAGATAGGGAGAATCAGTAATTCAACATACATCTATTATTTTAAAAGTTAGATCCATGATGTAATAAATCATGGTACTAGGTGAATCCTTGGAAACCTACATCAATCCATCCACAAAATCGATTGTTCTAATTTTCTTCATCCCTTCAGTTCTCAAGGTCTCCTTTCTCCCTCCACTGCTGTATATATGAAACACAAATATTCATCAAACTATATTCATTTTCTTAAAAAAAAATGCAGGTACTTTCATTCATGTATTCTCCTTGATTTGACAGAAAAATAAGTTGATGTCATGTTCCCAATTTTTTATATGAGGGAACAAACGCTCTGGAGCATAAGTGGATTGGCCGTGTCCCAGCTTTGCAGACAGAAGAGCCTGGAGACCAAGCAGCATGCTTCTAATGCTCCTGGTGCACCCACTGGTCAGCTAGGTAAGGTGAGGGCAACTTTTTAATTTGAGGTAAAACTGACATATACCATATTAATTTCAGGTGTACAACATAATGATTCAATATCTGTATATACTGCAAAATGATCACAATAAATCTAGTTAACATCCATCTCTAGACATAGTTACAAAATCTTTTTCTTGTGATGAGAACTTTTAAGATCTACGCTTAGCAACTTTCAAACATGCAATACAGTATTAACTTGTCACCATGCTGTACATAACATCCCCATGACTTATTTTACAACTGTTAAGTTTATACCTTTTGACCCACTTCTTTTATTTTGCTCACTACCCCCAGCTTCTGGCAACAACCAATATGTTCTCTCTATCTATGAGTATGGGGTTGTTTTGTTTGTTTTCAGAATCTACACATAAGTGAGATCATACAGTATTTGTCCTTCTCTGACTTACTTTACTTAGTATAATGCCCTCAAGATCTATCCATGCTGTTATATATGGCAAAATGTCCTCCTTTTTAATGGATGAATAATACTCCATTGTGTGTGTGTACGCACAGACACATCCTACATTTTCTTTATTCATTCATCCATCAATGAACACCTAGGTTGTCTCTGTATCCTGGCTATAGTAAATAATGCTATAGTAAACATGGTGGTGCATATATCTTTTTGAGTTAGTGCTAAATTTCATGACTTTAATCCATTTTGAGTTAATTTTTCTGTATGGTGTAAAACAGTAGTCCAGTTTCATTCTTCCACATGTGGCTACCCAGTTTACCCAATATCATTTATTGAAGAAACTGTCCATTCCTCATTGTATATTCTTTGTCATAAATTAACATATTATGTGTGGGTTTATTTCTGGGTTCTCTATCCTGTTCCACTGATCTATGTGTTTGTTTTTATGCCAATACCATACTGTTCTGATTACTATAGCTTTGTAATATAGTTTGAAATCAGGAAGCATGATGTCTCCACCTTTGTTTTCCTTTCTCAAGAATACTTTGACTATTCAGGGTCTTTTGTAGTTCCATACAAATTTTAGGATTATTTGTTTTATTTCTGAGATAAATGCCACTGGAATTTTGATAGGGATTGTACTGAATCTGTAGACTGCTTTGGGCAGTATGAACAATATTAATTCTTCCAATCCATGAGTACCAAATACCTTTCCACTTTCTTGTGTATCCTTCAATTTCTTTCATTAATGTCTTATAGTGTTCAGTGTTCAATTCTTTTACCTCCTTGGTTAAATTTATTCCTTGGTATTTTATTCTTTCTTTAAATTGAAATATAGTTGACTTACAATGTTTTAGGTGTACAGCAAAGTGATTCAGTTATATATAGATACATACATACACACACACACACACATATATAATTTTTTCAGATTCTTTTCCATTCTTTTCCATAATATTATTACAAGATATTGAATGTATCTTGGGCTACATAGTAGGTCCTTGTTTATCTAACAGTGTATACCTGTTAATCCCAAATTCCCAATTTATCTCCCCCTCTTTCCCCTTTGGTAACCGTAAGTTTGCCTTCTATATCTGTGAGTCTATTTCTGTTTTGTAAATAAACTCATTTGTATAATTTTTTTATATTCCACATATAAGTGACACCGTACGGTGTCTTTCTCTGTCTGACTTACTTCAATTAACATGATAATCTCTAGGTCCATTCATGTTGCTACAAATGGCATTATGTCATTCATTCTGGGGGCTGAGTAATATTCCACTGTGTGTGTGTGTGTGTGTGTGTGTGTGTGTGTGTGTGTGTGCTCGCCACATCTTCTTTATCCATTCATCTGTTGATGTATATTTAGGCTGCTTCCATGTCTTGGCTATTGTAAATAGTGCTGCTATGAACACTGGGGTGCATCCATCTTTTTGAATTACAGTTTTCGTCTTTTCTGGATATATGCCCAGGAATGAGACTGCTCGATCATAGAGTAATTCTATATTTAGTTTTTAAGGAACCTCCATCCTGTTCTCCATAATGGCTGCACCAATTTACATTCTCACCAACAGTTTAGGAGAGCTTCCTTTTCTCCACAACCTCTTCAGTATTTATTATTTGTAGACTTTTTGATGATGGCCATTTTGATTGATCAGTGTGAGGTGGTATCTCATTGTAGTTTTGATTTGCATTTCTCTAATAATTAGTGATGCTGAGCATCTTTTCATGTGCCACTGGCCACCTGTATGTCTTCTTTGGAGAAATGTCTATTTAGGTCTTCTGCCCATTTTTGGATTGGGTTGAGGGTTTTGGGGGGTTTTTTTGATATTGAGCAGTATAAACTGTTTGTATATTTTGGAAATTAAGGCCTTGTTGGTCTCATCGTTTGCAAATATTTTCTCCCAGTCCATAGGCTGTCTTTTCGTTTTGTTTATGATTTACTTTGTTGTGCAAAAGCTTTTAAGTTTAATTAAGTCCCATTTGTCTATTTTTGCTTTTGTTTCCATTTCTCTAGGAGATGGACCCAAAACAACTTTACTGAGCTAGGTAGGTTGAGGGCAAATTTTATTAAAGAGGTAGTTAACAGATTCTAACCTATCAAGACCAATCCAATAGAATTTATTGTCAATTTTCTTTTTCACATTATAGAAAAAAATTATAATTCAACTAAAATAAAAAATATAAAATATGTTCCCTTCTATTTGGAGGTTCTCACAGCTAAATTTAAAAAATAATTTAAATGGAACACTAGTTTCTAATATTGTATTATTTTTAAGAAAAAGTCTAATAATTTGTCTTTCATATCTGATTAAAAAGAAACTTTAGATAGTTAATACTGTGAAATATGCTCAATCTTTTATAGAGCCCTCACTGCAATTTCATACCAGCGGGTCAACAAAGATTGCTACAGTATACTGATAAGGCCATGAACACTTGGGGGATAAGTGTGAAACAAAGACACAGAAATTCTATTTCAGAACCAGAGATAAATGAAGAAAACGACTTACTGGAGAAAAATCTTTTTAAAGTTTGCTAAAAACTATAACTGATGTAAAGAAAATACAAAAGAAAAGCTTTCAGAAGTCATTGTTTTTGTTACCAAATAAAGTTTATGTGCGTTGTCTTAAAAAGGCACAAGAGGTGAGATGTTACAATTTTGCTTAAGTAGTACTCATTTACTTATATATTTACCATTTTTAAAAATTACATTCTCTTTTACTCACTAACAAAACTACCATAAAGAAGTTATTCTTAAATTTAATAAATAATTGTTAATGACTTATCTTTATAAAATTTTACTGTATGTCATAAGCTAATAAATGTGGCATTTTAGTTCATCAAATTAGATTTAAACACTGAAAACCACGTTAAATTATACTGGCTACAAAGATGAGTTAGACAATTTAATAGATTCGATTTTTCATTATAATCTCATCAAAAATATTTTACTATTCCGCTAAACATGGACCTTCGAATCTGAATTTACGTTCAAATAACTCTCTTTGAACATAAACCAACAGTGTAGCATTTTTCTGAAGTTTCTCTAAAATCAACACTGCCACCCAGTTGCAGCAAGTTTTATTACAATAAGCACTATGTTAAGCCAGAGAAAAGCAGGTATGTGAGGTAAAACAAAAATCCAAGCTTAACAACTAGAGAAGCAATACCTGAGCATTAGGTGTCAGACCTGGATAAGAACCAGATTGAAAGAGGCTACACTACAGCAGCCAAATAAGCCAATTACACTGAATACTGAATAACTGTTCCAGGTCAATAATCAATGCTGTTTACAATCTCTGGCCACTATTCATCAACAGCTTAAATTATACAGGGCTACTCTATAATCCTTCACTGTAGTGGATAAGTCTGAACAACACATCTGAGTACTTAAATTTTTCATCTAATGCTTACTTCATTTTATTTCTTTAAGAGAATGATTTTCATTTGTACCCGGAAGTTATATTAGGAAAATTTGAAAACAGACTGGCATTTACTTTATACATCAAAATAAAATAATTTTTGTATAATGATTAGGATTAACAAGGTTTGGGATATAACATACAAATATACTAAGGCACTGTGTCATTTGGAAAATAAGATACCATTTAAGATATTTCTTTAGGGAAAAAATGTACTTTTTTTCATAGTCAAGCCAATCGTTTATGGCAGAAGTATCAGAGAGATGAGTAACTCAAATATCACTTATTTGGTGATATAGTAGGAAAAAAACACTAAAATTCCATCACCCTTAAAGTCTGCTCTACCATATATTTGTTAATAATCTTGGGTTTATCAGTTATTTCCAGTTTGAATTTCCTTTTCAGTAGAATGAGAATTCTAAAAATGCCTATTTATAAAGCTGGTCAGCATTATCAAATAAAATTAATAAAAAAAGCATTTACAAATGCTACCGATATATTAACTTCATTTGCTTTTGTGACTAGTATTTCTGGCTGTACTACTACATTCTTAACCATGTTCTGCTTGAATTAACATCAAAATTAGAACTTACCAAGCACCTATAAGAAAAAAATATATAGGAATTTGATAAGGGCATGGCAAAGCACTCCTACAACCTGGATAATCAGGAGTGAATTGACTCAAGTTTTCACATCAAAGTTCTTATAAAAAACTAATACAACACTAAATAAAACATAAACCTCATAATACATGGACAGGGCATATTTTGAAATTCAAACCACCTATATAGATTAAACTATATAAAGTTTTCGATTTTCAAACTTTGAAAAAATATCTTTTTTAAAAAAGTAGGCTCTTTTTTTTTTTTTTTTCTGCCTCCAAAACAAGACTTCACTCACAGAAAAGGCTCAGTAAACAGCTATTATCGTCATTACCATGACTGTCATCATTACCATCATCTTTGTTTTTACATCATCTTATTTCATTCTGTCCTTCTTGGGAACTACAACTAGATGTTTAAAGATAAATTTGCTTTTTTAAACACACAGTTGCTTGCATATATTTATAATCATTCATAGGAAATTATGGCAAAACATCTATTTTTTAAAGGTCTTTCTATAATGTACACAGTAAATCTAACCTCATATAATGAGAAATGCCTGAGAACATGAGAAATGCCAGCATCACATGACAGTCAAATCTTTTGTTGAGAAATTTCCTGAAAACAAGTTTCTGAGCTCTTCCCCAGAAATCACAAGCTCTGTACAGAGATCAGCCTTTTGGTCTCTCGCACTGGGCTCTTCCTTCTCCTCTTTCTTCCAGAGGATGGGAACAGGACAGGATCCATGATCAGTGAGAGCTTCTGAAATAAGTTCTGCTCAAGCATCTCACTGTTGATCCAACCAGCTCTCCCATTTGTAACTACAGAAATATTTAAGGGCATTTTAACCCCGGAATAGGGAATTGTTGATGCGCTAGCTCTCAATATCCAGAGACCTGCTCACTGGCTGAGATGACATATTTCGAAGTGAAGTGAGGCTGGGACAGAAGTGTGGTCTCCCTGTGATCATGGTTAGTGAATAACAGCAGCCGTCTTCCTGGGCTCCTCTGTCAGGAACCACAGTCCCCAGCATACCTCATGCTCTGGTGGCATCTCTGAGGGCGTAACAATGTCTGAGCAATTTTCATTAATTTTCAGCTGACTCATTTTTCCAATTTAAGTCATTTAATCCTCACAACTTAAGGAAGCATGTAATGTTATTTCCCTTTTACAGATGAAAAAAAAAAAACAGGTAGAGAGGTGAAGCAACTTGCTAACATTTACAAGGCTGATTAATGCTAGAGACAAGACGAGAAATCAAGCCTTTTTGACCCAAAGCTCTTAATCTCTGACTTCAAAGCATCTAACTATTTCTGAGTCTCTTAGAATCTCATTATGTTCATGGTATGGATGCTTCTTAAATCACTGGTAATTTCCTATAACAGCTGCTTCGTCTTCAGAATCTTTTCAACATACAATATTGAATTTAAATTTGTAAGGCCAGGAACTGTGTTTTTCTTTTACACTACTGTATTCCCATGGGTAGTACAGCACTTTATATATATTTAAAACTAAAATTTTTTTTTAAATGAACAATCCAGTAATGTATCTGAATTATTAGATTTCTAAGAAAACACAACTGCATTCTGAGCGTCAGACATATATATTTAAGACTGGACACCAGAAAAATGGCATATCTGAGTCCATTATTGGTTAGGAACAGTAGGGATTTAACCTTGCAGTTTTCCACAAAGCATTCCTGAAAAGCTGCCTTAATTAAATGACTTTGTGATAAACAAAGGTAATCTTGCAATGGATTGTTAAACTGTGGAAGTCAATAAAATCAATTCATTTTGAGGAATATCAAATGGATGTCAATTTTAAGGACAGGTTAATAAAAACTGTTCTAGAGTGTGTGTCTCTTCTCTATAATACATTACGGCATATTGGCGGTTTAGAAAGAGACCTCCATGCACGAACTGCCTTATTTTTCCTATAACCCAATTAGCCAATAATTTCTGCTCCTCCTTCTGTATCACACCTCCATGCTCTTAATGGAACTGGATCTATCAAACAATATAGGAAGGATTTTTTTTGATAAATTTGCTGAAACTATCAACAAAGTATAATTACTAAAGCCATCTGCTGAGATGTAAAAACAACTTCACATATACCCAGATGCTATGATGATCAATAAAAATGAACATTGCCGCCGGTACAGTCCACTGCACAGATCCTAGAGCTAACAGTAAGTTTTCCACTTATTTTGTCAAAAAATTAGTTTGAATAAAGGGTTAACAAAACCTTTTCTCGGACTTCCCTGGTGGCGCAGTGGTTAAGAATCCACCTGCCACTGCAGGGGACATGGGTTCGAGCCCTGGTCTGGGAAGATCCCACATGGCGCGGAGCGGCTGGGCCCGTGAGCCATGGCCACTGAGCCTGCGTGTCCGGAGCCTGTGCTCCGCAACGGGAGAGGCCACAACGGTGAGAGGCCCGCGTACCGCAAAAAAAAAAAAAAAAAAGTACATCCTATGAGGAAAATTTATGAAATGTGTTGCCAGAAGAGATGGGTTATTTGCCAGGTTCTTTTGCATGCTGCAATGCAACTGCTGATAACATCTTAGCATCATAAACAATAAAGAGAAATTTGAGTTTAATGTACTCCAAGTGAAATCAATGTTTATACTAATTAAAAAGGCTGTTTAGAGGGAAAGAACATTAGACCTGTAGAGCAAAGAAGCTCGGTCAACCAATATCCTTCATCTGCCATTCTTCTTCTACATTATTACTCTGTTTCTAATCTTATGCCTACGTCTTAAATAAGTACCTCACTTATTCTCATTTCTCAATTCTACCTTTGCCAAGTTATCACACCAGCTCTCACATATCAAATGTCTCTAAAGCCCATCTATCTATGGCTTCGACCACCCCAGTAACTGCTAACTACTCGCTAGTAGAGGATCTGATGCATGAGCTCTTGTGATGATCTCTCATAAAAAGCAAACCTCACTTACTAATAAATCCAATGGACTTTTCTCAATCCACACTGCAACACTGTACCCCTAAGTAGCACCAAACCTGGAATCTTCCTCAGCTTCCAGTATAATCAAATCCCTGTGTTTCTCGCTCTGACCCACCCCTAAATGTTGGCATTTTCCAAGGCCCTGTGTATTTACCTTTCTTTTCCTCAGGGATTTCATTCTTTCTCATGGCTCCAACCATCATACTTGTTTATGAATTATTCCCATTCTCCATGTCTACTCCATCGATAATCTCAATTTATCTGTTCCTTGAGTACCTGATGCTTCGTTAACAACACAGACTTACCCAAAACTAAACAAATCCTCCTCATCTAATGTTTTACATGCTTTATGTTAATTATGAACAAAAAAGCATGATGTGTAAACAAATATATTTTTTAAAAAACAATTGATTCTAGGGCTACATATAAAATAACATGCAAAGTAAATTTAACTATGTTACAATATCAATAATAGGTACATTATTATAACATGCACAGATCTTATATCCGAATGAAAAAATATCAACCTTAAAAACAATTTTTGTGCTTTTTATTTAGATGAAGTGGTTAGAGGTGCCATCTGATATTAGTGAGCACTTCTCAAGAAATAATCTATTAAAAACATGACTAGGGGCTTCCCTGGTGGCGCAGTGGTTGAGAGTCCGCCTGCCGATGCAGGGGACGCGGTTTCGTGCCCCGGTCCAGGAGGATCCCATGTGCCGCGGAGCGGCTGGGCCGGTGAGCCATGGCCGCTGAGCCTGCGTGTCCGGAGCCTGTGCTCCGCAACGGGAGAGGACACAGCAGTGAGAGGCCCGCGTACCGCAAAAAAAAAAAAAAAAAAAAGACTAATTTTTATTGTAATGTATAGACAAAGTAAATCTAATTATGATTGTTCTCTCTTTAAAAGAATGGTTCTGAAATATTAGTAGTATCTTTTTATACTCTATAAGTACTTTGAGCAAATGAATGAAAAGTAGAAATCTGATGATGCTCATCTTGAGAATTTTATAGTCATTAACTTGTTTTGTTCACCTTTATTGCTCCATATGCTTCCTATCTTTAAATATCAGCCCATATAAGTATACAATAACCCATTTAAGGCTAAAAATATAAACAATTTATAGCTGTGAAGCTGTCAGAACCACCATGTTGGTTACAGTGTGAGCTGAGTGACCAGTCAACTGAGTGAGTGATGAACATGTGCATCTGACCTCCTTTAATCACCTTATGTGCTCCCTCATATATGTACTTGGAGGATCGCAAATGGTTCCATATCTAAGGAAAAATATTTAAATAACTGTTCAATAAGCTGAGGCTTAAAAAAAAAGAGAGATCAATACCAAACGTATGCCCACCTTCAATCATATGAGTCCTCAGAACACAACTACACGTCCCCCAAGGGAGTTCTCAAACCCAGCCCAGACCACAAAATGGTCCCAGGGTTGGTTTCCCAGCCTCATCAGATTCCATTGCATCTTATCATAGTATTTCAAGATTAAAGAAAACGCCACCAATACTTGCAGACACCTGCTCTCTGAATCATAGTGCTCAGACACTACAGACTATTTAAAACTTATAAATATGCAGTCCTATTCCTAAGTAGCTCATGATCTACTCAGTAGCCCTCGGTCTACTCAGGGATCATGGGCATATGTAACTGTATATGTCTAACATAAATTTAATTATAGAGGGGCCAAGGAAAATTAGAGAAAGATCACACTGTCCTTACATAGAGCAAAAGAAAAAGAAAATCTTAACTATGTGTCCTTCACAACATAATTTTAGTAATCTCTGGATTTCATTATGCTTGAATACTTAAAGAAACCATGGAGAAATTTTTGCCAATTTTTAAAAAACAGGACAAAGTACAACTCTAGGGTTAAGAATTTCTCTTACTTTCCATCAAACAGCTGTCTATGCCACTTATTTATTCATTTAGCAATATTTTATCCAAAAATTTAAAATAAATAAAGATTAACAACTTAGATATATCAAGAACTAAAGCTCAAACTATGGGAATGGATACATTTAATTATGACTGCCCCAATAATACTAGCAGAGTAAACTGAACAAATATGTTACTCTTTCAATCGCAGATAAAATTATACTTTAATGAAGGCTGGAACTGTCTCGCAAAAAAAAAAAGTAAATGCTAATTATTCTCATTATTTTTTAAATGCGGAAGTTTATATCGTATTGCACGGTGTATATTCATTTACTGATTCTGCCAACAGTAAAAGGTCTTTGAAAACTACAAAAGATGTTTTACCTATACATGAATTAAATATGACTTCCCCCAAAAACAATCTGACTGAAGAGTAACCAATTATAAATACAATTTTAAGAAGTCATAAACGTACTATTATTTTAAAGGCCTTTATATCCATCTCGATTGATAATTTTAGGAACATCTTGTTTAAAAATAAAAACTGCTCGTACATTAAAGAAACATACCGACAAGTGACAAAACCATGTGTAGGTTCAAGGGAAGACTAAAAAGTGGAAAGCAAATTCATGTGTCACACCTAACGTCTGCATTACAGGGGGAGAATGGTATCCTCTGGGGGAATTCACAGCTTCCAATCACATTTCAAGTAACAGAGAAAGCAGATTCAGCCCTCCTGCATCAATGGATCTCCTTTTCTGCTAAGCACTGGAAAGTTAAGAAACCATGCCAGCTGCACAGCTGAAATGAAAACACAAACAGCCACTATCCGTGTGCTGGAGACACCACAGGATGAATTATCTATTTCCCTAATGGTTACCCACGTGCCATCAATAATGAAAAAGTGTGTATTAATAGTCCTATGGGACAAATCAACAGTAACTGCCTATGGAGATGCTGGATTTAAACTGGGATTTCAATTGGCTTGAGCAGACATCTGGAACATTATACCAGGCAGCAACTTAGTAGCATTTTTGTGCTTTCCCTTTCGCCTGAAGCACAGAAGACTTCGCAAATCTAGTCAACTCTGAGAGAACAAAGATAACAGATTCTTGTCACTGTGGAAGTCAATCACAATTTATTCTGAGATTATAAATATCAAAGAAAGAAAAGGGTTAAAAAAATAGATCCACAAGGCTAAAAATGCAAACACTGATGTAAGAATTAAAACTGATAATGAAATTCAGGACCTTTCCAACTTACGACGGGATAGTGTTCTAAATACTATTAACTAAATGGGTGAAACTTGGAATTTATTTTCTTATAAAATCAGTGTTACAGAAGAAGTAAGATTCTCAGGCTAGCTCATAAATGCACACAGTTCACACCCTGGATATACTACAGCTTTGCAATTCCAGTACAATATACTGCTGTAGGAGTTGAGACTTATACGAAACAGCAACGTAAAATGTAATAATTTATTATGCAGTCTATCACTTGAGGGGGAAAAAATCTTAAATAGAAAAACTAGAACCCTTTTTTTTTTTTAGGTCTGTTCTCAAAAGAGTATATAAGGGCCTCAAACATTCCTGAGGTGACTAACCGATAATTAGAAAGATTTTAGAATCTCTGAGTAACAACCGAGTTCTAAATTAAAGAAAAACAGAGAAACAGAAGTAGATTTTCCTGAGGTAAGCGACCGGAGAGAAGAGATCCCAGAAAAAGGTTAGGTTGGATTGTTTCCTGTACCCACTTCTAAAGTCGCAATGTTGACCCAGGACAGCTTGGTTAGTAAATGCTCTCGTTCAGGCCTGAGGTGTGGCTGAGAAGCCAGGAGCCTTGCCAAGGTCCGTATGTACAGATATTCATAAGCTGGCTCACTTTCATCATTCCAAAGGACCTATCAATGGCAAGCAGCGTCGTGCTGTGGGAACGAGGGTGTTTTCAGGCTCCGTACGTTGACAGCTGGGTGGCTTTTGCCAACTCACTTAAGCTTTCTAAATATATGTCTCCTGGTGTGTAAAAAGGGGGTCAAACACGTAATTGAAACACGGCTGCGATCAACTGTAACACAGTATGTTAATACATGCAGCTACTTGTACGAGACAAAAGTTAAAGCATTTTATTATCTACTAGAGCAGAATAAGTACAACTAGAAGGTCTGCTAGACCTGGATGAAATAATGGTAGGACTCACTGGAGATTACCTGAGTAGGTGCACACAGGAAGGAATTAGGGCGCTGCCTTATTTTTTCCTGTCAAAACCCAGCTCAGGTAGCAGCTCCTTCAGAAAGCCTTCCCTGGTCCTCTACTCCCTACTGCCAACCATTTCACATCCTGTAGTTTGTACAAATTCATGTGGTGGCACTCACTGCCGTAGTGTAATTCATCTGCTTTACAGAGACTGTGAGTTCCTTGATGACAGTGACATCATCTTATGCAAATCCGTATTTTCAGTCGACAGAGCAATGCATGGCACACAGTAAGTCTCTATTAACAACTACTGAATTGAGCAGTCTAGGACGTAAGCAGGACAATTATGACATACCACTAGATGGTCAACCACGAGTTCTTAGCTCGTGGAATAAAACTTAACCTCTCAGCAAAAGATACGAGATTAACCCACGCTTGCGCACAAGTTCTTAACGCGTGCCGAAAGATACCAGGAGAGGATCCATGAAAAGCCAAGCATCAAAACTTAAAGCCCACATCTTCTTGTGCCTTTCTATGCAGTAACTGTAACATGGTGAACCTAAACCAAAGAGCTATCGAATAAAAGACTTTGTTTGGGGTTCTGATACCTTGGGCAATAACTCTCGTAATGCATTTTGCAGAAAACACATGTTGACAAGATTCTACAGCAAAACTGACTTAATTCTATGGGGTGCTCCCGCCCCGTTTCATAAACACCCCAAAGTTCCTGCCATGGAATTCGCAGGGTCTAAACCTGTTCTTGACCTGAGTGGGCCAGGACTACTCCATGTCTCACACCTGGCAGCTGGGATTTTCGCTGCACTTTTCCTGTGTGCGGGGGAGGGCTAGGCTGGGGATGGATGGTGTCCACGCGCTGGTTTGTACACGTTACTGGAAACACCACTGACAGCGAATTCTAAGACACCTTCTAGGACAGCGTCCCGGCGCCGCACCGGAGGGCGGTCGGGAATCGGCGCGCCTCGGTTCCCACAGCGGCGTCTGTTTGGGCTTCTCCCCCCTCGGCCGGCGAGGCTGCGGAGAGGGCTCCGTCCGGTCCCGCACGGCCCTGGGCGCGCAGCCCCGCGCTCCCGGGAGGCCCTCGCCGGCCGCCCCCCGCGGCCCCGGGACACGGCGGCCCCGCGGCCCGCACCGCACTTACTTAGACCTGCTCGCAGGCTGCGCAGTCGGCCGCGGACTCGGAACCCGGCGCCGCGGAGAAGCGTCCCCCCGCGCCGCTTCCGTCGCTCCTCATCGTCCTCCTCCAGCCGAGGGGCCGCCGCCGTCGCCACGGTGTAGCCCGGAGCTCCTGCGGCGCCGCTCTCGGCTCCTCCACTTCCGGCCCACGCTCTGTGTAGCCGGCAAATACTCCCGCCGGCTCCCACATCACCTGCTCTCGCCTTCCTCCCGGGAGTGGGAAGCGGGCCCGCCCTCCCGGGCATGCGCAGAGACCGCGGCCGCAGGAGTTTCCCCACCCGCGACGGCGGCCCGGACGGACAAGATACCGCGGGAACGGGCCGCCGGCACGCGCATGCTCGCGATGGGCCGGATACCCAGCGGCGGGTTGTCCGGTAGCCTCTCTTCCCTCCGATCGCCGGGAGGCCTCTCGCCCCGCCTCCGAGGCCTCCGGCGTGAGAGCTCGGAGCCTGCCGGATCTGCCTGTAGGACGCATGTCTTCCCGAAGAAGCGGTGTGTGCCCCAGTCGGTTGTTAAGGATATAGGAGTGAGTTCCGGCACTTAAATCGCTTCCTTAACTTTGTTTCTCTTTTTGTCTTCTCCCAACCCAGACCGCTCCTACCTTTATCAGAGTGGACCGTCACGGGCGGATGCATGGTTTATGAGGCCCGAAACTTGTACCATTTAGACGGCCCTTGTAAAGAAAAAGAATGGAACATTACCTTACTTTTGCAAATTTTACAGAAGCACAAGACCGTGAAGACATTGCTAGGGCCCCTCCCAGGGCCTTGGAAGTGACCATACAAATGGGCCCCTGAAGCTGGAGTGTCATTACCTTCACTGACAACCGCCTTGCGCAGCAAATTGTACTCAATTGTTTGTTTATCGATGTCTTACCCCACCCCCGTCATTCCCTAGTCTCTGTACCCTGTATTATATATACAGAGGATATGTAACAATGTTTTTTAAAGCTTGGAATCTGCTGCCAAATTGAGAGCTCCAGGTCAGAGAGGCTCTTGATAATAATTCCTATTTTTATCAGAAATTGTTATCAGGTGGTGCATCATCTGATAAGCACCACCCACCATGGTAGACCGACCACTTACACAAATAAACTAATAATCAAAGCAACTCTAGACGATACTCAATGAAAAACTCGATTCTCTGTGAACCAAGCATCAGAAGGCTAAAATAACATGGTAACTTGGAGATGGGGATTTGAAACAACTTGGAGTTTGTCTGGTTTCCTTGTTCCCCTCTTATATCACTAATACAAAGTGCAATCTCCGACATTATACAAGCTCAGTAGATGTTGAACAGGGTACAAAAATGTACACAACTGCCTTCGCAAAAGATGGGCACGTGGAGGGTCCTCTAACTTAACACTGTTGGGTGCTCCTCCAAAGTGAATTGATAATTAAGTTGACTAGTAGGTGGAAAAATTACCCACAAAACAGTACCATGTGACTTTACGACTCAAGTTATTTTAGAAAAGTAGTCAGATAACATAGCTGATGTGACATATAGTTGTTGTTGAGCTAGAAGGACCCCTAAGTGTAGCTTTACTACAAATTAGTACCGTGGATTAAATGTGTGTCAGTTTGTAAAAAGAGGCTTTTGTACATTAGACAACTCCTAAGGGCACTTGAAAGCTCCAAAATGTATTCTCAGAGCCTGTTGTAGCAAAATTTCACTTTCATTTTAAAGCAATAATATTTTATGCTAAAATGAAGTAATTCTAAAAGTTGTCTCTTCCTACAGTTTATGAATAATTTCTCAATTCTCCATGGTGGAAGAGGACAAGCCATAGCAAGATACTGGTAGAAAGCCACAGCTCCTGGAAAGCCACACAAAAGGATTCGGGTTGTTTTCATTTCTCAATCCTCTGTATGTAGCACAATTTACAATATCATAGTAGGTGCTCAGGAGAGATTTGTGGAACAGTTTTATTTTGAATCCTTGAATAGAAATTAGGAGTCCATTGTTGATTTCTGAGTATGCAACTGTTTGTATTATGAATTATGTATTATTGTGAATTATGTATTATTTGTGTTAGGAGACAAGAGCTGACATCACAGTTGCACCATCATGAAAACAAATAGGAAAGAACTGCCTTAGACAATTTTGCAAAAGCATATTTTTCCACCTAAATGAAACAGCAGACGATTTGGGAGGGAAGATGCCCTCCTCTCCCCTGGGTGCTTTCACAACCACGGAAATGAGTGATGGTACCACTCTTTACACATAGGGAGCAGAACTCTGAGAGGTTGTCACTTGCTAAGAGTAGCCTAAGCAGAGAGGCTCAGGCTCAAAGTCCCAGTAAGGAGCCAGTGGACAAAGTATTTGGGGGTCTCCCTCAGCGACGAAATCCACTCTCGTGGGCCAACCGTTTGCAAAGAGCACCTGCTGCTGAGGCCAACCGGAGATGTGTTGGTAACCACACTGTAACCCCGGTTCCCTCTGGGCCTCTGCAGCCCACCAAGGTGGGCGGTCCTCCCAGTGCCTCCGGAAAGGTACGGCGCCTGCGCACATCATCTCCCTGACGTCACAGCCTCTGGGCCCGCAGGTGGCGACGGCGCTCGCGTACATTGGCAGCGTGAAGTCAGGGCCGCTCCGTCCGCAGGAAGCGATTGCGCCTGCGCAGGGAGCAGCTGGCGGAACCGGCCCTCGGTGCTCCCGCTTCCGGTTTGGCGGCGGCGGCGGTAGCGGCTTCAGGCCCGGTTGGCGGTTTGTGTGACGGCCCAGGAGGGGCCTCGGATTCCACGGAGGATCCAGAGGTGGAGTCTGGGCAGGCGGAGGCTGGGTAGGTGTGGCCGAACAGGAGGGGGCCGCGTAGCGTCTTCTTAGTCCAGGGAATGCTAGTCTTAAGAGTTCAGGTTTCTTCTTCGTCCTTCGGTTCATCCTCATCGGGTCCCCGGGTGAGGGGCACCGACACCCTGACGACCCGCCGCGTTAGAAGCCCGGTCCCCGGTTCGGGCTCTTGCTCTGGACGCCCCCCTCCTGGGACGTGGGACGAGGGGACTGTAGTGTCCCCCGCCTTTGACGCTCAGGAGCCGTGTTGGCTGCTTGAATGGCCTGATTCTGGCGCCCGCCCCGCCAGCTGGAGACCCCTGGACTCAGAGGTAACGGTTTGCCCAGGGCCAGGGCTCCCCCGGCATCCGCTGATGAGGGTAGTGTGGACCGTCCAGTGATTTTGCGGAGAGGGAGTATGCTTGTTTCTCTTATTACACCTTGTCTTTCAGTAACTTCCTGCCTCCCACAGCTTTTTCTGGCTTTTTCTCACCACTAATTTCTTTCTCCTGAGGTTCTCCCAGAATATCACAAAGTGCTGTGGAAGGTGGGCTCCTGTCAACCCTTCTGTCTTGTCGAGGGTTGCACGAAGGAAACTTCACCTGTGCCATTCCTTTCTCTCCAGTAGAAGAGCATTGAATCATCTCCCATAGTCACCGAATAAAACCTTGCTAGTGTGTCTTGTTGTATAGAGGCAGCAGCTGAATAGATGATGAGTCATTATTGTACCAATTATTTGTATATATTCTCTTGAAAGCTTTGCTTATCCTTGTCAAAATGAATCGTCCCCCTCTCTTCTTAGCGGCTTAGTATTTTGTAATATTCATGTGTTCGGTGTCTTTTGGGTTCACAAGCATTACAGTACTAAAATCGATCAGGGGCTTATTAAATGCCAGGTACTGTGTTAAGCATCTTATGTGAGTTGTCAGGCATCATCCTAATTTCTACTTAGTTATCAACCCCACTTAACACTTAAGGAAACGGAAACGTAGAGAAATTAAATAGCTGCCCCATATCACACAGCTATGAAGTGTTAGACTCCACATTTAAACTCAGATTTATTGGACTCCAGAGCCTGAGCCCTCACCACAGACTTCTTTGTATTGCTTTTTCGCCATTCAAAAGCATCAGCCAAAGTCCTCAGAATCCAGAAAATAAAATGAAAAGAGTATGTAAAAAGCAGTGGAAATGGTAATATTCGACATTTTTGTACTATTTTAATAAGTAAAAATATTTGAAGTCTATTCATTTTATACTAATGTTGGAATCCTTGTTATCTATGGAGCAGTTTTACGATGCATATATATTTACATCATTACGTGGATTTCAACATTAGTATAAAGTAATTTGAGCCTTTGCCCGAGACTTGTTCAGGGAAACTTGGACTTTGAGACTGTAATAGAATCTACAGATAAATCAGAAACCCTATACCAGTCTTGAACATTCGAAGAAGTATTTCTTAACATACTTCGTTTGGTATCTATTATATATGAATTGTAAGCAGGGCATTATATACTGTAATGCGCTGGGTTGAGGGAGCATGTTTTGAGAGATGAGAGAGTGAACAGACCTAACCAGGTGGTGCAGTCAGTTATTCAAATGAGACACAGCAAGGGGAAGCAGTTCCTGTATTCAGAGATAAAAGACTCAGGATTGTGGTCTCTCCTGGGTTTATCTCGGCCTAATGGACTCTGTAGAAATTGGATTTCCTTTGTCAGGAGTTAGACTGAGAGGTGAGGTTTTTTGCCCCATAGGCCCCCAAATGGATTTTGTTAACCTTCCCCAGAGTAGTCATAGCTGCTGGGTGTTTTTAACCAAACTACCCCATCGCTCGTGTGTGTGTGTGTGTGTGTGTGTGTGATCAGCTCCTGGCCTTCCCTAGTGTGCTTTTCCAGGAACTCAACTGTAGGTTTCAGTAATTCATTCAACAAACCAACCTACTATGTGCCAGGAGCTAGTGGCACAGATTACAACATGATTTCTAACCTCCAGAGACTGACAGTTTAGTTAACGTGGTGTTGTAGTTAACCATGTGATTTCTCCTGCTAGATAGTGTAGCCTCGTGCTGATAATACTGTGTGATTCTCTTTTGTTTGCTGGGCCGGGAATTTCATGGACTCTGCACCACAAGAGACCTCCCCACTCCCCAGAAGCTGCTCTGACTCCCTGCCCTCTGGGCTACATGGGGATATGCCAGGAGGTATCTGAAACCACAAGATAAAACATGGCTTAAATTCCTAGAGTACACATTTTACTTGAATCTTTTTTTGGAAAAGTTAGTATATTTTAGCGTTCCATAGTTTAAACCATATTAGTTCTGATATCTTATAGATTCTGATAGAACTTGCATGATTATTTAAAACTTCAAAGAAATTTTATGCTTGTGGTGACCACTTTAGCAAATATTCTAGACCCTAGTTCAGGGTCTAGAATAAGGCCCCCATTATTTCCTCTCTGACTTTTAGGAGATATTTCAGTGAAAAGCGCTGTCTCATGACATTTTACTTTTGCTATATTTTTGTTAAAGCCCTTATCATTTTATAGTTGTTCCCATTACATCTCTTTTTCATTGCAGAATGTACTCCTGAGGCAGAAACATACTGTATTTGCCCATAGCACGATGCATGTCCCATATATAGTCAGCAAGTGGTTTGGGGATGACTGGCATGGGATTATCGGCCAAAAAAGTGCACTAATGAATTTAAATTTATAAAACTGTAAGTAACTATGATAATAGAGTTAAGAGATAGGTAAAGCGGGGGCTTCCCTGGTGGCACAGTGGTTGAGAGTCCGCCTGCCGATGCAGTGGACACGGGTTCGTGCCCCAGTCTGGGAAGATCCCACATGCCGCGGAGCGGCTGGGCCCGTGAGCCATGGCCGCTGAGCCTGCGCGTCCAGAGCCTGTGCTCCGCAACGGAGAGGCCACAACAGTGAGAGGCCCACGTACCACAAAAAAAAAAAAAAAAAAAGAGAGAGATAGGTAAAGTGAGAATTTCATGGGGAGGATGTTTTGATTTGGGTTTTGAATGCTAGAGTGATTTGTCATAGCAGTGAAGAAGTGACAGTAAACATAGTCCTAGGCTTTGTCTGGAAGAAGAGGGTACTTATTTGGGGGAAAGGACCCTATCTACGTAGAAGTTCAGTTCAGCCAAATTTCAATTCAGTGAGCTAGCGCTTTGTTACAAACATGATTTTAGGAAGTTTTTTTTTTTATATACAATGGGTAAACAACAAGGTCCTACTGTATAGCACAGAAAACTATCTTCTCTATCCTGTGATAAACCATAATGGAAAAGAATATAAAAAAGAATGTATACATATGTATAACTGAATCACTTTGCAGCAGAAATTAACACAATATTGTAAATCAACTATACTTCAATAAAAAATAAAACAATAAAATGGGGAAAATTGTTTGTAAATTGAAAAAAAAAAAAAGTTTGTTTCTGGTGCTGTGTGGTGGTGGTCTGAAAGAAAAAGAGGAGAAATATAAGAAAAGACCTCAGGAGCCCAGAAGTGAAATGGGTTTGAAACAAAATAGTTGATTATCATTCAATGTAGAGGTTGAAAAGAGACATCGTTTGTAACATTGGTCTGTTTTCATTTAACAAACATTATTAGACATTTGTTATGAACCAGGCACTTTCTGTAAGGTCTTTACATTAAAATTTAGTTGAATTTTATCCTTCACAGTTATTCTCTTTTTGCTTTATCAGATAAACCAGAAGATTCGCCGTCGCTTCCATGGCTGCCGCACAAACTTCACAGACTGTTGCATCTCACGTTCCTTTTGCAGATTTATGTTCAACTTTAGAACGAATACAGAGAAGTAAAGGACGTGCAGAAAAAATCAGACACTTCAAAGAATTTTTAGATTCTTGGAGAAAGTTTCATGATGCCCTTCATAAGAACCAAAAAGATGTCACAGATTCTTTTTATCCAGCCATGAGACTTATTCTTCCTCAGCTGGAAAGAGAGAGAATGGCCTATGGCATCAAAGAAACGATGCTTGCTAAGCTTTATATTGAGTTGCTTAACTTACCTCGAGAAGGAAAAGATGCCCTCAAACTTCTAAACTACAGAACACCTACCGGAACTCGTGGAGATGCTGGAGACTTTGCGATGATTGCATACTTTGTGTTGAAACCCAGATGTTTACAGAAGGGAAGTTTAACCATACAGCAAGTAAATGACCTTTTAGACTCCATTGCCAACAATAATTCTGCCCAAAGGAAGGACCTAGTAAAGAAGAGTCTTCTTCAGCTTATAACTCAGAGTTCAGCACTTGAACAAAAGTGGCTGATACGGATGATTGTAAAGGACTTGAAGCTTGGTTTTACTCAGCAAACTGTGTTTTCTGTCTTTCATAATGATGCTGCTGAGTTGCATAATGTCACCACAGATCTGGAAAAGGTCTGTAGGCAACTGCATGATCCTTCAGTTGGACTCAGTGACATTTCTATCACTTTATTCTCTGCATTTAAACCCATGCTGGCCTCTATAGCAGATATCGAGCGAATTGAGAAGGACATGAAACACCAGAGTTTCTACATCGAAACCAAGCTAGACGGTGAGCGTATGCAGATGCACAAGGATGGGGACGTGTATCGGTACTTCTCCCGCAATGGATATAACTATGAGGATCAGTTTGGCTCTTCCCCACAGGAAGGTTCCCTGACACCGTTCATCCATAATGCATTCAAAACAGATGTTCAAAACTGCATCCTCGATGGTGAGATGATGGCCTACAACCCTGATACACAAACTTTTATGCAAAAGGGGAGTAAGTTTGATATTAAAAGAATGGTAGAAGATTCTGATCTGCACACTTGTTACTGTGTTTTTGATGTATTGATGGTTAATGATAAAAAGCTAGGACAGGAGACACTGAGAAAGAGGTATGAAATTCTTAATAGTGTTTTTACACCAATACCAGGTAGAATAGAAATAGTGCAAAAAACACAAGCTCATACTAAGAAAGAAGTAATTGATGCTTTGAATGAAGCAATAGATAAAAGAGAAGAGGGGATCATGATAAAACATCCTCTGTCCATTTACAAGCCAGATAAAAGAGGTGAAGGATGGTTGAAAATTAAACCAGAGTATGTAAATGGGCTGATGGATGAACTGGACATCTTAATCGTGGGGGGCTACTGGGGGAAAGGTTCCCGGGGTGGAATGATGTCTCATTTTTTGTGTGCGGTGTCAGAGAAACCCCCTCCTGGTGAAAAACCATCAGTGTTTCATACTCTCTGTCGCGTTGGCTCAGGTTACACCATGAAAGAACTGTATGACCTGGGTTTGAAGTTGGCCCAACACTGGAAGCCTTTTCATAAGAAAGCCCCACCCAGTTGCATTCTGTGTGGAACAGAGAAGCCAGAGGTCTACATCGAGCCTTGGAACTCGGTCATTGTTCAGGTTAAGGCCACAGAGATTGTCCCCAGTGGCATGTATAAAACTGGCTGCACGTTGCGTTTCCCACGAATTGAGAACATAAGAGAAAACAAAGAATGGCACGAATGTACATCTCTGGAGGACTTAGAACAACTCCGAGGGAAAGCCTCCGGAAAGCTTGCGTCTAAACACCTTTATGTGGGTGACGATGATGAACCACAGGAAAAAAAGCGGAAGGCTGCCCCAAAGACGAAGAAAGTTATTGGGATTATTGAGCACCTCAAAGCACCCAACCTTTCTAACGTAAACAAAGTCTCTAATATATTTGAAGATGTGGAGTTTTGTGTCATGAGTGGAACCAACAGCCATCCAAAGCCCGATCTGGAGAACAGAATCGCAGAATTTGGTGGTTACGTAGTCCAAAATCCAGGCCCAGACACATACTGTGTGATCGCAGGGTGTGAGAACATTCGAGTGAAAAACATCATCTCTTCTGATAAACACGATGTTGTCAAGCCCGAGTGGCTGCTAGAGTGTTTAGAGACCAAAAGCTGTGTGCCGTGGCAGCCTCGCTTCATGATTCACATGTGCCCGTCAACAAAACAGCACTTTGCTCGGGAATACGACCGCTACGGGGATAGTTACTTTGTCGATACAGATTGGAACCAACTGAAGGAAGTGTTCTCGGGAATTAAAAATGCTGGTGAACAGACTCCTGGGGAAATGGATCCTGTGATTGCCGATTTGGAACACCGGTATTCCTGGGACAACACTCCTCTTAGCATGTTTCGACACCACACCGTTTTTTTGGACTTGTATACTGTTATTAATGACTTAAGCACTAAAATCGAGGGGGCAAGATTAGCTGTCACAGCCCTGGAGCTTCAATTTCATGGAGCAAAAGTAGTTTCATGCTTAGCTGAGGGAGTGTCTCATGTCATCATTGGGGAGGATCAGAGTCGGGTTGCAGACTTTAAAGCTTTTCGAAGAACTCTTAAGAGAAAGTTTAAAATCCTACAAGAACGTTGGGTAACTGAATCAATAGACAAGAGGGAATTACAGGAGGAAAATCAATATTTGCTTTGAAGCTAGCTTTCCTAGTGAGGGAAGGCCTCTGATCTGGCTGACTCATTAAACCACATTTTATTTTAATCTCTTAAAATCTGTGCTTAAACAGTATTATTAGATATAGAAACACAGTAATCGTAACTTTTGATATAGAAAAGACACCCAATGGCCCAATGTCAAGAAAGAAAATTTTTTAACAGTGTAGTGTTTGATTATTTTTATAACCAAGATGAAACAAAATGTTTAATGTTAACAGTCTCCTTATAGAAATCTAGAATTTTGACTCAGATATTAATAAAATAGATTTAGAAGCTTTTAGAGTCATTAAAAACAGTGACCTAACAGGATTTTCTGAAGTCAAATAAAAATTTTAATAATAGTTTTTGTCTAATAAAAGCATTGCAAGAAAAAAATCAGAATTGTTACAATTGGACTTGTAAATATATGTCTTTTTAAGTTGAAGGCTAAAATTCCTCTTTTAAATGTGAAATGTGAACAAATTTATTTTTTAAGGTTAAGTCAAGCTCATGAATACATACCTTGTTAATGATGTCATTAGCTAAATCAGGGGAAGTTGAATGAGATTTAATGGTCTAAAAACTTAAAGTTGGATCAGTTTGAGTTTTAAAATCTCTTGCAATTTTAAAAGTACTTGGCCCACACTTAATGTTTTTTCTAAAATAGAGCATGTTTTAAAGAAAATACTTTTATGTGAATTTGTACTTCAGTATAAATAGTATCCACAAAGAGTGATTTTCTTAAGTATAACCCATTGAATGTGTCAGAATGGCATGTGTGTTATAACTTTCTTTACAGAGAAGTACATTGCTTTGACTTTTTAAAGTGACTTTTATTTACCCTTAGGTTATGTAAAGTTTGTATAGTATGTGTATGTATTTATATATATATATTATGTCTGGATTTATATACCAAATATATAAATACCAAAATATACCAAATTTTGGAATGCAGCCTGTACATTTTGAAAAATATGTTTTTATGACATCAGTTAAATACTTGGAATTTGGTACCTGAGAAACTGTGTGTAGATTATTTGTAAGTAGTTAAAAATTTTATCGAACCCATGGAACAAATGTATGTTATTTTGTTATATTTCTTAATTTAAATAAAATATTTAATGTACTATTAAAATAATTTCTTATCTTTATTTTCAAACAATTCATAATAGTTATTTCTGTCAAATAGACATTATGATATTAATATAATTTTTGATTCAAGTCAGTTCCTATTTCAGGTCCTTTGAATTTCATATTACTGAATGAGCTTCATTAAAATTTTTAAACTTGTATATTTTTATATAATGTCTATTGAGAAAAATTACAAAATACAGGTATGTGTAATGAGAAGAAAAGTACATAATTTTACCACCAAAGATAACATCTATTTTAGGTTACCGATGGTAAGGAAAGCACAAAATGCATATTTACAGTGTAACAAATAAATATAAAATAAGCTATAATGCTTTCTGTGACTAGCTTTTCTCACCTAATAAATTGTGAGAATATTTACAGGTCACTAAACTATATCTACATCATTTTTAATTGCTGCACAGTATTCCATTGATTGGTTTGTAATGTATCCAGCTGGCCCTTATTGTCTGGCTTTTAGGTTATGTCACTAAGTCACCCTCACTTCTTTACTGAGCTTTGTAATCAGTTGTTTACATTTGTAGAAATGGAATTACTGATTCATAGTTACGTATTTTCCAGTGACTTGAGACACATTGTAAAATTCTGGCAAGGATGCCTTTCTGGATTTTCTTGGAGAGTTCAGTTTCTTAGTACTAGACCTGTTCTCTCTCCTTTCAATTCATAGGCGTTCTCATCCTGCCCAGTGGCTTTAAATATGCTAATAACACCCACTTCTTTTAGCCCCGATTTCTTTGCTTAACTCTAGTTCACATATCTAACCATTTACATAACATCTCCACATGAAGTCGCATGGGCCTCTCAAACATAATGTGTCCAACCGTAACTTATTTTTTTAATCATAGAAATAATTTTAAATGCAACCAGGAGGATAGCATAATGAACCTGCATGCACATCACCCATTCTCAACAATTATCAATGATTAATCTTTTTTCATATTTATAGACCTCTGAATTATTTTGAAGTCATCTTAGATCACATGATTTCATCTAAAGATATTTTATAGTAGAATTCCTGACTTCTCAAACAAACATGATCTTTTTTTAAAAATTTTTATTTTCTGTTGGAGTACTGTGGGTTAACAATGTTGTGTTAGTTTCAGGTGTACAGCAAAGTGATTCAGTTAAACACATGGTTGTATCTATTCTTTTTCAAATTCTTTTCCCATTTAGGAAAATGTATCTGAGTTTCCTCTTGCATAAAATAGGGTAATAGTGGTAACTGGTTTATCCGGTGGTTGTAAGGACCCTGTGTGTGTGTGTGTGCACACACACACACGTGTGCATACATATTATGACTATGTGTAGAACACTATCTTATCAGTTATTTTTTTTTTTTTTGTGGTATGCAGGCCTCTCACTGTTGTGGCCTCTCCCGCTGCGGAGCACAGGCTCCAGACGCGCAGGCTCAGCGGCCATGGCCCACGGGCCCAGCCGCTCCGCAGCATGTGGGATCTTCCCGGACCGGGGCACGAACCCGTGTCTCCTGAATCGGCAGGCGGATTCTCCACCACTGCGCCACCAGGGAAGCCCTTATCAGTTATTTTTGTACGTAATGTGAGAAGGAAAAATAATACGTGCAGAGGTTCTGTGATACATGGTAATAATAGAATGTGAATTGGAGAAAAGAACTGTGTTTGTAAGGGAAAACCCTGTAATGGGCATTACCAAACTTTTTCTGGCCCTTTCTCCTACGAAGTGGTTCACAGCTGGGGAAGATTTTTGCCCTTCTGGGGTTTGGCAACATCTGGAGACTTTTTGATTGTCAAGACGGGGGGCTGGGGGGGGGGGGGGGGGGGAGGTGTGACTGGCATCGAGTGGGCAGAGGCCAGGTATGCCGTCAGATATCCTACTGCGAACAGAAAAGCTCCCACAAGTAACAATCCAGACCAAAATGTCAATAATGGTGAGGCTGACAGAGTCACCTGAAATGTAACGAAAGAAGACCCTTATATTACTTACGAGTAGCTCCAAAAGACCGTGCATAATCACAGCTTTGTTGCGAGCCAGTTTTTCATTCATAAAACGAAAGCTAATTCCCGCTTCTTCCTTTAAAAGCGTAAGTGGGTTAGTGTTTGCAAAGTCCTTTGAAGATGTAAAATCGTATGTAAACGCTATGTGTTATTAATTACCATTCTGGAAGACCGTGCTGTGATCCTTGCTCATGACCACAGCCAAGCCTCAAAGGCCTAAGAGGCACTGCGTGATTTTTGACAAACTGGAACATTTATAATGAGAAAGATGGGCATCAGGACCTAAGCCAGTTTTCAATGGCTGGGATGTGACTGTATATAACTTGGCTCATTAAGACTAAGAAAACTATAGGTTTTGCTTTGGGATATGTCTGCTAAACAGGAGTAAGTTTCTTCCAGTTTCACAGCACTGTATGCGGGGTGGGGGAGGGGAGTAGCAAGAATCCATAATGCAATTTTAATTATTATAAAGAAACAATTAATTGATAGAAAAATTCTACTATTTATGTTTATAAACTGGTTTTCTCTGGCCTGGGAGTCACTGTGTAACTCGGGCTGGGTCTGATAAAATGAAGACAATAAAATGAACTGCAAAAATCTGAAGAAACCAAGAAACTGAGTATAATACAGTATGCTTTTTGCTCTAGGTATGAAGTGTAAATCATGTCCCATAAATACAATTTTATCCTTTGACAGAATAAATGTCTTTAAATTTCAATATGGCTCTTGATTTTACCTAATGTGACCATTTTCCTGTTAGGAGGTAGAATCTAACCTCTAGATTTAAATAACAATGTATCTTTAACTCAGCTTCAATCTGGATGAAGTATCTGTAGTGACATACTGGGGTAAATAATTCTGAGCTGTGAGATTTGGCTTTGCCAAATTCTGATGGACGCACATGTGAACTTCAGTGTTTAATAAAGGTGACGTTTCATGTCAATGAGGGAAAACATGGATTATTTAATAAGTAGTTTGGAGACAACTGTGTAATCATCTAGAAAACAAACCCTCTCTTATTGCTTAAATGCATCTTAGATAAAGCAGATATTTAAAAGTAAGAAAACAAAACCACACAAATAATACATATCTAGGAGAAGGGTATTTTAAGTATTGAAAACAAAAATGAAAATAGAAGCCAGAGAAGAAAAGATTGCTAAATTTAATTTATATGATTGATAAAGATACTCTACAGTGATTGCCATAAGTCAAAGGTGGTGACACAGGAAAAATATTTGTACCAAAATAGCAGGAAAATGACTTTTTTCTTTATTATATGAAGAGCTCCCATAAGAAAGGCTATCAACTAGACAATAGATAAAAATAAAACTACATGTAAAACTGTTCAAAAATATAAAAAGATACAAAGATACGTCAAAGAAAACACAAGGCTTTTGAACTCATAAAAAGATATCCTCCCCATCCATTACAAAGACAATCTAAAGTTGTATTTTTTTTTGCTATCAAATTTGCAAACCAAAACTTTGATAATAAGTTGTGCTCATAAGAATGTGAGAAAAAAAAGTTATCCTCATGCTTTTTTGATGCAAATATTTATATTGTGTATATACTGATTTTCTGTAGGGGGAAATGGCAACATCTATCAAAATTTTAAATGTATTTATACTCTAGCCAACTTAATGAATTTTCAGGGATTTATCTTTCAGAAGTTGTTACATACAAAACCATACATTTATAAGCATAGCATAGTTACTGCAAAACTACACTATAATGAAGGAGAGGGATTAAATTAAATGTAACAGACGTTTGGTTAAATAAATGATGGTATATCAGCCCATGATAACATAAAACTATTTTTAAAAAAACAAAGATACTTTCCTACTGTATTTACCAGTAGGGAAGTATCTTTCAGATACATTAAGCAGAATAAAACAAGAAATCTGCAGGACATGGTGGAGATTCTTTTACCATTCTTTTTTTTTTTTTAACATCTTTCTTGGAGTATAATTGCTTTACAATGGTGTGTTAGTTTCCGCTTTATAACAAAGTGAATCAGCTATACATATACATATATCCCCATATCTCTTCCCTCTTGCATCTCCCTCCCTCCCACCCTCCCTATCCCACCCCTCTAGGTGGTCACAAAGCACCGAGTTGATCTCCCTGTGCTATGCAGCTGCTTCCCACTAGCTATCTACCTTACGTTTGGTAGTGTATATATGTCCATGCCTCTCTCTCGCTTTGTCACAGCTTACCCTTCCCCCTCCCCACACCCTCAGGTCCATTCTCTATGTCTGCGTCTTTATTCCTGTCCTGCCCCTAGGTTCTTCAGAACCATTTATTTATTTACTTATTTATTTTAGATTCCATATATATGTGTTAGCATACGATATTTGTTTTTCTCTTTCTGACTTCCTTCACTCTGTATTACAGACTCTAGGTCCATCCACCTCACTACAAATAACTCAATTTCGTTTCTTTTTATGGCTGAGCAATATTCCATTGTATATATGTGCCACATCTTCTTTATCCATTCATCTGTCAATGGACACTTAGGTTGCTTCCATGTCCTGGCTCTTGTACATAGTGCTGCAACGAACATTGTGGTACATGACTCTTTTTGAATTATCGTTTTCTCAGGGTATATGCCCAGTAGTGGGATTGTTGGGTCATATGGTAGTTCTATTTTTAGTTTTTTAAGGAACCTCCATAGTGTTCTCCATAGTGGCTGTATCAATTTACATTCCCACCAACAGTGCAAGAAGGTTCCCTTTTCTCCACACCCTCTCCAGCATTTATTGTTTGTAGATTTTTTGATGATGGCCATTCTGACTGGTGTGAGGTGATACCTCATTGTAGTTTTGATTTGTTCATTTATTGAAAAAATGCACACAAATGATACCAGTTTAATCATGGAGAAACATTACTGGAGTTAAGGATGTTATTTCATTGAAACAGCCTAGATGAAGAAGCCTTGACTATTTTCTTGACACATTTTTATAAAGGTTAATTTTACCTGGCATTTATGTTTGGCATGATAGCCAAGCTAAATTCAAACTATACTTTGTGTTTGTTTTTCAAGAATAAGTGCTAATTCTAAGAGACTTGTCTAATTACAACAGAGACCCACTGTTTTCTTTCCTTGTTTTTTTGCACCGACAATGAACACCCTTAGATATTGGTCCTTGTATTGTAAATACAGATAAAAAGATAAGATCTGACTTGTTCAAAATGGATACTTTGTAATTTCAGATGATGAGATGGAAAATTAAAGGGCACAGTAGGCGCCAAATGGATTTAGTCTCCACTCAACAGTGTTGTTTTCTCTGGCCAACATCACCAGAGGAAATGCCTGGAGAAGATACAGTTTTCTCCTCCAAAAGGTATCTCAAAATGGCTGTTCCCCAGAGTTTCCTGGTTTTCCTTCAATGTAAACCTATTAATTGAAGGAGTCTCTCCTTTTGTGTAGGAAATCCTCATGTAAAATCAGCTTACACTTTTTTCAGTAGAGAAATCTGGTTATGTATTTCTTGTACTATTGTCTCCGAAGAATAAGTTCATTAGAAGATAATCAGCAAAATACTTTTTCAGACAGTCTGTTAACAGCCAGGCTCAAACGCCAGCCTTGGTAGGAGCAGCTGACAGACTCATGATTCACTGAACAGGACAATAAGTTTCAACCTTATTTGATTTTGTTATTAGTGTAAATGAGATCACTGTAGGAGCAGTTGCTAATTATCAGTTACCATCCAATACCTGATGGGAGAGGTAGGCATGATATGCATAATTTTAACCATACTCATTTATTTGAACGTAGTGAGAATGGAGGTTACATTTTTCATGATCTAATTCTTGGTTACATCACTCTTCAATATGAAATTCCATATATATGGAGAGACGTATGTGCAAGGACGCTTATCACAATACTATCGGTAATAGAAAAATTGGGGAACGATCTAAATGGGTAAGTAAAATGAAGTACTTCATATAATGATATGATAGACATTAAATTATCGAGCAAGATTTCATAGCATGCAATGTGTACAAAATGATATAAACAGTATGCAATTAAAAATACTTAATTGCATAGAAAAAAATATAACCTGTGGACAATATATCAAAATATGAACATCAGTTATATGTAAATGCAAAAATTATGAGTACTTCCTTTTCTTTGTGTTTTCCTAAATTTTTTAGTACTTTTGCACTGAGGGAAAAGTTCCAGGGAAATGAAATTGTTATGAACTTTAAAAAAATGAGACACTGAACACTGAAATCAGAAATCTTATTTTTCTCTCCTGGTGGAATTCATAAGGTATGTCCTTTTTTTTTAATTTTTGGCTGATTTAATTTTTCAGATTCCTTTCTAATGATTCCTTTATTCTTTCACAAGTTTTTTACTAATGGGAAAGCAGGAGTTATATTTTATTCTAATTGTAAGTTGTTAGGTATAATCTGGTTCTAATTCATTGGTGGTGTTGCTGATACCAAATAGGGCCTGTAGTATCACAGACCCTCACTCCAGTCCTTCTGCTAATGTGGAAAGAGTGACTGGGCCCAGACTATAGAATAGAATAGAATTGAATACAATAGAATTGAATAGAATAGAATTACTAGAATATTATGAGAATGAACCTTACATACACATTTTTCTGCGTTCTTTAAACAAAGAACTGATTTTGTAGCACAGTATATCAGAATAAAGATAAGAAGTAAAAATTCACCAGGTGTCCTTTGTGTAATTAATAGGAAGTATAAATTATGAAGCTAGAAACATATATCAAATGCATTGTACCAGAGTCATAGGATTCTTGGTTTCCTCAGTCCTCTCTCAGGAACTTCTACTATGAGCTTAATGACAAGTACAGTTTAGCATTTCTGTGTTAATCAAAAATCTAGCTTGAAGATGGTGCCTATTAAGGACAACAAATAAAAATTAGAAGGGAGAGGGCAACTAGAAAAAATAATGTCCTGGGACTGAGAAACCATAGAATGCCATTTCCTGTCATTCTATGGAAGAAAGAATCTTCACTGGAACCTTCATTCTCTATTTATCAATAATCTCCATCACCTCTTCACCATAGCCTCCTCTTTAATGCTCAAATTAAGCTTCAATTTCTCGACATGAAATCTTTGTTCTAATCAACAGGCTTCCCAGTGGCCCATCAGTCTATAATAAATCATTTCTGTAAAAAACCAGGAAAGATCTATGTATCATTATTATATACACCCTTCCTTATGTTCACAGAGATGTTAGAGCACCCTTGACCCCCCTCTCTTCCTGGAAACACCCATTGTGTTTTATGTGGCTCACTCCTACTCTGACCTGCTCCATACACCGTCGGCTGAAGAAGCAAAACACAGCCTAAAAGTTGCAAATTATGTTTTATTCAGCAGACTTTCTGAGGACTTAAGCCCGGGAGGCATCCTCCTAGATAGTTCTGAGGGACGGCTCCAAAGAGGTAAGGAAGGAACCAGGATATATAGGGGTTTTTGCAACACGGACCAGGTAGTCGGAACATCAAAAGATTGCTGTTAATTAAAGAAAACCAGACATCTCAAGTAAAGGAATTCAGTGCTTTTCTGTGTATGAGAAAATGCAAGAGTCTGGGCTCATTGAAATCATTCCTTTCATATGCACCTTAGCTCTCTGGGGTTAGTATCCCGTGTTTTCTCATCCCGAATCCCCTCAGGGCTCACCATAGGGGCCGCTGCAGTGACCCAATGGCTGCAACATACTTTGTTTACTGATATAGCAGGTGAGATTTTCATTCACAACAGCCTTCTCTAATCTTTCCTTTTCTCTGAACTTTTACTGTATTTCTAGACTAAAAAAAAAAAGTTACTTAAGCACTCTGTTTTATCTAGAGCTGTAGTAGTCTTAATAGTTCTTTCAGGGAAATTTAATCTTTTACCCCTATTTTGGGGGGGAATTTTCAGTTATAATTTATATAGTAAACTCCTGTCATTAGTTAATTAGATATTATGTGCTATTATACTCTTAAATTTGTATTTTTATCTTAGTAGTGTTAGAATGAAAAACAGTAAGAGTGTCCAAAAGGTGCCAAGTAAATACTCCATAAGGTTGCTGATGAGTAACTGATGGAACTGATACCAGTGGAAGAGGAAAACAAGGGATGATAAAAAAAAATGCTATTTATTATTTTCCAGACTTTTGAATAGAAGTGGCCACAAGATTTACTGGGGAGAGTAGGGTAGACTTTTGTACCGTTGAAGACTGTATTAAGTGATGACTATTATGACTCAACATTTCTTTGACTAAGAAAACGAGGAGAGGTGTTAAAGGGGATGGAATCTGAAATTGGGGGGCTGCAGCTCATGGGGAATGGGCTGGAAGAGAGAGCTTCAGATGACACTTGTTGGCTTTGGACCCGGCGTGGGTTGGGGGGCAGGGCTGTGTGTGTGTGTGTGTGAAATCTGTGTGCACAGGCAGCTCCCCTGTCCTGCTCAAGGTAAGTGTAGAGTAGATGCTGCTCGGGTCCATCAGCAGAATGAAAACATCATTCCACAGAATTGCTTCCAAAACAGTGGGAGGGGGTTTTGTCCATATTTTACAACAGTAAGAAACAGGTTCAGGGTGGTTGAAATGTTTCCTTCCTGTGTACACAGAAGGAAAAGCGTAATGTTATGGTGGAGACGCCTGGGAGACACTACCTCAGCCAGACAGATAATCAAGGTCCTCAGGTGGTCTTTCCTGGGTGCCTGTATGCTTCCTATCTGTGTATCCTCTCCAGATGAGAATGCCAGTATGATTGGATTAGACCCACCCTTAGGGCCTCGGTTTGACTTAATCACCTCCTTAAAGGCCCTTCTTTAAGTAGCGATAGTCACATTCTAAGGTAGCTTCAACGTATGAATTGGCATGGGGGGGGGGACACAATTCAGCCCATAACAGCTACTTTCTAAATGTGGAGATAAAACCATGTATATTTAAGAACTATCTTTAAAATGTTTCCACTTTACATCTAAAATGGGATGGACAACAGTCTGGGCACATCAACTGCAAGTCCCTGCTTTTCCTGAGCATTTGCATTTCCTGAAGGGCGCCTGCGGGCCCCTGGCTGGCATCAGCCTTGAATCTTCAGACCCTGTACTGCCTCCTTTCCCTCTGCACCTTGGCTTCTCCGTCTTGACCTTTCATCTCTTATTTTGTATTGTATTCTCATCAGGCATCTCGCTCTTTGCCTGAACCTAACGCATCTGCAGATGTTTGGTTCTCCTTAATCCCAGCCCTTTTCTTTTTCTGGCGTGAGTTACAAACATGTTTTTTCATTCTCTAGAAAAGTCACTACATACCAGCAGTTTTAAAGAAACATCTAGAAAATTCTGTGATACTTTTATGATAATGTAACCTTCTTTTTCTTCCTTTTTCTAGGTTTGAATGTCAATCCAAAGATTCACTATCACTCAGTTTTAGAGGGAGCTAGAGGTTGTAGTAAATGGGTGCCATTTTTTTTTATGCTCTAACATTTTTTTGGAAATTATAGCTGCGAGAGTATGTTTAATACGAAATAGAAAAAGGTCGAAAGATTTAAAACAGTCAATCATAATTTGAACTGAGGAAGGTTTTAGTTAAGCTTTAAAATTATGTTATATAGATAAATTATATGGGCTTGAATGAGCTGTAAGATTTCCCTAAACATCTAAAGGATTTTCAAAGAGGGAGGATGCTATAATTAAAGTGGTAAATCTTTAAGTAAGCAATACTTAAATTATGCAGAAGCTCTTGAAGAACTTGCCAGAAATAAAGATGAGGCAGAGAGTTAGGATATAAATAGGTAATTATATATATATTTCATATACATATAATTTATATATATAGGTAATTATATATAATATTTATAATAATATATAATATATTATTAATATTATTATATATAATTATATAAGTACATACTTTTTTGTTTGGATTGGTATAATTTTGAGACATTAAATATATTAAATATTTTAAAAAACTACTATAAGTATATTACACGAGATGACAAAAGAGATTAAATATCTTGGAATCATGGAGTTCCAAGGAGGCTTAGCAGTCACATAAGTTCTTACCCAGTTTAACAAGAAGAAAATTGAGACCAAGAGAGAGATACATACCTCAACACTAACAAATGTATTTGCAAACGTAAATGTGTTCCATCTTATGACAGTCAAGTGAAATGAAGAGAGATGCAAAGAAATTCAATTTGAATATATGACCAATTATAAGGAGGAAAAAACCAGTATAAATATTCCAGTTCTTCCTACCACTTAACACAAACACACGGATGTGCACTTGTTCCATGGTGTCCATCTGTTCTCTGAGATTAGGCAGCTGTGGGAGAGTCCAGATGGGTGCACGTTCCTTGACACTTGTCCTGTCCAGAGGAAAGCCTATTGCTCCTTCCCTGGAGCCTGGACTGGCCTGTCATGCTTGACTAACAGAGCGTGGTAGAAGTGATGCCCTGACAGGCCACGACTTGCTTTTAAGAGGACTGGCACTTTCCACCTTGATCCTGAAGCCCGAACCATCGTGTAAGATGTCCAGTCGCCCTGCTGAACAGACCATCTAGAGATGTCCTGAAACTGGGGGACAGCAGAGGGGCACAGAGGAGCTCAGCCTTCTAGCCATGGCTCTAAAGGCACCAGACTTGGAAATAAAGACAGCTGGGACCTTGGAGACCAGACTAACTGAATGTTCAGGCAATGCCTGCCTGAATTCCTGGTGCACAAAATTGTGAGGTACAATGAGATTACTGTCGTTTAAAGCCTCTGAGTTTGGGGAGAGTTTGTTATGCATTAGTAGAATATTGCAGGTTGGATTAATTTCGGAAGAGATTTAACATTAATTCAGGGAATGACTGTCTTTGCAAAAAACAATCAACATAATAGCTAAGTGTATTAAGTCAAATATAACTAAGAAGTATTCATACCCTTAGGATTCAGCCTGAGGCCAGCAGATACCTTAACATACAGGCACAGGTTATTCTTGTCCTGGAAGTGCTGGAAAGAATTGTGCTCTAGGTCCTGGCTGCTGAGACTGTGGTCCATGGTCCAGGACCTTCAGCCTGACCTGGGAGCTTGTTAGAAATGCAGGACCTCTGGCCCTACCCCAGACTCCCTGCATCATTTTTTTTTTCTTGGTCATATGGCTGGCCAGGCTGTTGTGGTTTTTTTTCTAAACATCTTTATTGGAGTATAATTGCTTTACAATGGTGTGTTAGTTTCTGCTGTAAAACAAAGTGAATCAGCTATACGTATACATACATCCCCACATCTCCTCCCTCTTGCGTCTCCCTCCCACCCTCCCTATCCCACCCCTCTAGGGGGTCACAGAGCACTGAGCTGATCTCCCTGTGCTATGTGGTTGCTTCCCACTAGCTATCTATTTTACATTTGGGAGTGTATATATGTCCATGCCACTCTCTTCATCCCAGCTTACCCTTCCCTGCATCATTTTAACAAAATCTCCGAGTGACTTATTTGCACTGTAAAAGAAGCACTAGTCTAAATAGTTTTATTAGAAGGATGGGAATTTATGTAAATAAATGTGAGAGGAACATTCTTTCTTAATTTTATTGCAGAGTGCCCCTTCTTCTAGAATGTTTGGACCGTGGTTAAACCTAAAGGGAAAATTGTTCACATTCATTTCTGCTTCCATGCTCAGTAATAATGGTTTCTTGTTTTGGGTCACTTCATCTTCCTCCAATATCAGGTTGTTATTAAAGGCAGAATTTCTCCAAATCCACACATATTCAGGAATAGGAAAATATACTTTCAAATCGGGACATGTATCATATATGTATTCAAATTATAGCTTAATTAGATAAGAAAAATATATAAACACTTTTATCAGTTCTTTGAAAATAAATATTTTACAAGTTAGGCTACTGGGAAAAGAAGTCCAACAAAAATATTATTACAAATGGAATAATTAAACCAGTTCAGATTTCTGGAGCTGGAAAAAGGTGCAGCAAATTTGGAAGGCATCTAGACAAGAGCGACTAAAGTTATATTAATAAATTTAATATATAAGGTGACTTCCTCTGGCAAAACTGGTAGCCCAGCTCAGACCCCACACCAAAGGCTTCCTGGTCACCTCCCAGGGGTCATTCTTTTGACATTTTTCTACTGTTGCCATCTACTGGTCAAGAATGAATTCTGTTGGTCTTGCTGTTTTGACATTCATTGATTTGTATGTTTGTCTTTAAATAATTCAGCAGATATAAATTATGGGCCTATTATATGATAGGCACTACTGTTACAAAAATAAGACATTGTCCTTGTCTCAAAGAGTTCACGGTTTCGTTCAACAGAAAGACAAAATGAGGCCTTGACATCAAAGGGGTATATGGAGAGACAAGGGTGCAAAGGAACACATGAGAGACATCTAATCCTGTCTTGGAGGTCAGGGAAGAATTTTCACAAAGAAGTACAAAGAAATGGTTCAAATATGGGGTCCTCGTGTCAGAAAGGCTGTGATGTGTTTGAGAAGAAACTCAGGGAGGAAAAATAACTGAAATCTATATGACTTATTAAATTGTTAAAATTGAAGTATGAATCTATTGATTAAGCCATATTATGGTTTGTAGAAAACACACAGAAGAGGTGGTTTCAGTGTGAACCACAGTAAGGATTTTTAAACAAGAGATTTTTCTTCACAAGAGTTAATCAAAGATGAGTAATTTATATCCTTTAACAAATTTTTATCAGGCACCAACTGTGTACCAGGCATGGTGTGTATGCTGAGGATTAAACAGTGATCAAGACAACGAGGGAGGGCTTCCCTGGTGGCGCAGTGGTTGAGAGTCCGCCTGCCGAAGCAGGGGACACGGGTTCGAGCCCTGGTCTGGGAGGATCCCACATGCCGCGGAGCAATCAGGCCCGTGAGCCACACCTACTGAGCCTGCGCGTCTGGAGCCTGTGCTCCACAACAAGAGAGGCCACAATAGTGAGAGGCCCACGCACTGCAATGAAGAGTGGCTCCCACTCAATGCAACTAGAGAAAGCCCTCGCACAGAAATGAAGACCCAACACAGCCACAAATAAATAAATAAATTAATTAAAAAAAATTTATTAAAAAAAAAAAAGACAATGAGGGAATGTAAACTGATACAGCCACTATGGAGAACAGTATGGAGGTTCCTTAAAAAACTAAAAATAGAATTACCATATGACCCAGCAGTCCCACTACTGGGCATATACCCAGAGAAAACCATAATTCAAAAAGACACGTGAACCCCAATGTTCATTGCAGCACTATTTACAATAGCCAGGACATGGAAACAACCTAAGTGGCCATTGACAGACGAATGGATAAAGAAGATATGGTACATATATATGATGGAATATTACTCAGCCATAAAAACGAATGAAGTTGAGTCATTTGTTGAGACGTGGTTGGATCTAGAGACTGTCATACAGAGTGAAGTAAGTCAGAAAGAGAAAAACAAATATCGTATATTAACGCATGTATGTGGAACCTAGAAAAATGGTACAGATGAACTGGTTTGCAGGGCAGAAGTTGAGACACAGATGTAGAGGACAAATGTATGGACACCAAGGGGGGAAAACCGCGGGGGGGTGGGGATGGTGGTGTGCTGAATTGGGCGATTGGGATTGACATGTATACACTGATGTGTATAAAATTGATGAGTAATAAGAACCTGCAGTATAAACAAACAAACAAAAACAACTAATACTAAACTTTCTTGGGGTTATTTGTATGGAAATATGTTAATATAAATGGTTCAGACATTACATGACATTTCTAAAAATCTTATATGTTCTGGTATAATGTTATAAGGCGTAATTCTAGTTATTACTTTAAAATGTATAGCAGAAATAACTAAAATAATAATAATAAGTTTGAGCACACCTTGCACTCATTTGTCAGCTACGCCTCCTGACGCTCAGGATAAGTGTCCACTGAGAAGAAGCAGTCCTGCCCGTCCTGGGGTTCCCCTCACTCTCAGTCCATGTGCCCTCCTGACGATCCAAGTCACCTGCAAATAAACATGGCTATGAACTTGAGGCATCAAACACAAGGAAGGCAGAGTGCTCTTATATGATAGGATGTGGGAGTCAGGCTCTCCCTCTGTAGACCTTTGGTCTGGAAATTCACCCAAAAGGGCCATACGTACAGGGGTGCATTGGGGATTCACAGCAGACCACTAACAGGAAGTTGGGAATAAATGGGGTCACGTATTTTACAATGAGTCTGTGAAGGATAAGAAGTACCAACTAATACTTAATGACTCAGACAAAGTTGGGATTGTGAGTGGGACAGACGTACTTCCCGACAAACGTGTGTGTTGCCACATTTATGCCTGGGTGCAGGTGCTCCTGCTATGCCCCAGGTAGACGTTCTGAGGCTTCAGAGGGAAACACACACAACATTTAAGTTGTCTCCGTCTTCCAGTTTCCCAGTTCCAGGAGTGTGGGTTCTCCTCTTACATACCTGCCTGAGTCAGGATTCTCCAGAATACACACATATGTGTATATGATTTATTATAAAGATTATATAGACCACGCGGAGACTGAGAAGTCCTAAGTCCTGAAGTCACTTCTGAAGCTGGAGACCGAGGAGAGCTGATGGTGTACATTCCAGTCCTAGTCGAGCCCTAAAGCAGTTGGAGAGCCATGTGGCAGCTGGAAGACAGTCGGGGTGAAGTTGCCTCTCACTCATCCTCTTTGTTCTATTCAGGCCTTCAATGGATTGAGTGAGGACCACCCGCCTCAGGGAGAGGCCATCTGCTTCTCCTAGTCTACGGACTCAAATGTTAATCTCGTCCAGAGACACCCTCACAGACGCACCCCAATCACGTGCGACCAAATGTCTGGGTGTCCTGTGGTCCAGTGAAGTTGATACGTAACATTAGCCATCACGATGCCTACACTTCCTATTTGGATTTTAGTCCTGGAAAGTTCCTTACATATGATACGGTCATGGATTCTTTACCCTTAAGCAATCTAAGAAAGAGATCTATTCAGGGATCTGGCAAGAGTGTGTGTGTGTGTGTGTGTGTGTGTGTGGTGTGTGTGTGTGTGTGTGTGTGTGTGTGTGTATGTGAGGGATGGACGTGAGAATTTTTCCAGGAAGAGCTTCATAGCTTTCATCTGACTTTCACTTGTGTCCTTGACACCCAGCATATTAACCACCATGTGGTACAAACCCCACAGGCTATAGGTTAGGGTACTGAGTGGGGCATAGGGGTGCCCAGATGCACACAGCTCTTCAGCAGAAAAGCTAGGAGAGGAGCTGTCACATCGTCTCACCTGGTGTTCTTGGCCCTCACCTGTGCTCCTTCTAGACAGAATCCAGTATTTAATGATTTAGTGATTATTAGGGGATATAGGATAATTTGCTAATATTACTAAGTCTTAGAGATGTGTCCCAACACTCCACTACTTAGCATTTGTGAGCTTCAAGGGACAGGGACCACGTTGTCTTCACGCGCTTATGAGAGATGTCACATGTTCTAAGATTCTGTTTGGTGTTAAGAAATTTAAAATCATGAGATCTTATACTTTCTAAGCTTTAGTTATGAAATTCTCTAATATTATTTTCTGTGCTTGCATATGGATTTGTCTCTCACTTTGGCTCATAGCTTAGCCATAGCACATAACAAAAATATTACAGAACCCTGGACTCTGTGAAACAAAAATCTGATAACTACTGGAACTAATGGAAAAAAAATTTTAATATATTTTATATTCTCCTTAACATTCTGAATAGAGATTATTGATGTTTTATTTCAGTATCTCCTGTTTGTTTAATCATTTTCCTTACTTTATACTAAAGTATTTCTAAATAACAAGAGGAAAACAGTTTTATGATATCAATAATTTAAATTCACTTAATTTAAAAAATACAATCTTTTAAATGTCACATTTATGTCACATTCCACTTTTCATTAAAATGTCCCCTGAAGTGTGGATCTTATAGCTAAGAGAGCATTTACCGTCGTTATCATAACTATGAAGATGCTCATAATCACATTGGTGTCTTCTTTTCACAGACTACATGCCTTTCTGAGCGTTTTAAGATCACATTTAGTTATTCACAGAGCCACCCAGTGAGACCAATTGCTCAGATGAATATTGGATGACTGAATGCTTCGAGTAATATATTTTCCTTTATTTTGTGTAAATGTGAAATTATTTCAAACAGCATGGCAAGGTTCACCTCCTCTTGAGGGGAACAATTCCCGAGAGTTCCAGCAGGTGGCAGCATAGAATATCGCAAAAGGGCCGAATCGCCTCAAACAATCTAAGTACCAGCACGCTGTTCTTTCACCTTTTACCGTGACTGAGCCCGCCCCGCGACCTTTAACGTGAAAGTAACATGCGTGTACATGCTAACAATGAAAATAACTTTTCAGTATGGAGATAACATACCATGCTAAAGACAATCATAATAAAAATAGCTAAACTATATCGAGAGCCAAATCTACGCTTCCCACCGTTCTAAGCACTTTATACGCGGCATTTATGTATTACTCACACCAACCTTTCTGTTGGTATTATTACTGTGTCCATTTTACAGGCCACAAAACCGAGGCAGGGACTTGGCCCAAGTTTCCACAGCTGCTAAGTGGAAGTGGTAGAATTTTAAACCAGGCTATCTGGCTCTAATGGCCAGTCTTTGAACCACTGTCATGCTGCTAATTGTGGGAAATGCAGTAACTGATGAGAATTCAAAGGACTAGGAAAAATACGATGAGTTTTCAGAAAAGATACCTGAGTATTAAAGGTAATTGTTAAAAGGTGGAGAAATTACTAGGTCATTAAAGAGTGTTTCAGTAAGAAATAAAGAAATGAATGAATAAAACTAGAAGAGAAAATGAGGTTTCAAGGAGGCCTGCAGTTAATGGTAAGAATCAGCACTCTGATGTAGGGCAAAGAGAGGTAACACGTAAGGGCAGGAGAGAGAAGAGAAATTCGTGTGGGCACAGAAAATGTCACAGGGGCACACGGGGCCGTGGAGAAGGCTCTGGATCGGGATGGAGCATTAGCCAGGGAATCAGTCTTTACTGTATCCTGTGCTTCACCCTGCCCATCTAATTCCAGGATGAGGTCTCCATCACCTCCATCTGTGCTGTGGCCAGAGCACACAACCCCTCGGTGGGGGAATAGGACAGAGCTTACAGAATATCTGTACTTACCCATAATTTTTCCTTTGTGTGATGATTAAGAAGAGTAAGGAGATTTACAGATGACCTTTGATTTAATGTTTTTATTTAGTTAATTACTGTCCTATCTACTAATGTCTCTCTCCCTGAAACCCTACTCACCGTGGGGTACTGGCTATTCTCTGAATACATCCCTCACTTTTATACTTCTGTGGGTTTATCTTGTTTCCCCAAACCTGGAGGAGCCCCACCTCCCAGGCCCCTGTCAATAATGGTTATTGGACTAATGTCAATATTGACCAAAGGAGAGGCAGAATGAATAGGTTGGAGAAATAGGGGCAGGGGCTTGTCAGAGAGGCTGGGGTAAATAGTGGCTCGTGTTTCAAAAGCACTGGGATGAGAAGCCTTCTCCTGGCATCGTCAACTCTGGTGTCACCGTGATTTCTCCAACCGGGTGGTAAATTCCTTTCAGAGGTGGAGCCACCTTTTGTTTACCTTCAAGGTCCTCCCAAACTTAGCTCACACCTACCTCACACCGTCCTTTGCGTCCAGTAGGAATCAGTGGCTGGTCGTAGAGGGTGGAGTGGGGCCAAGTCCAGCTAGTATGGCGCCTGTCTTATCTTGGCTGGACCCAAGCACCTCTTACCCAGATGTCTTAGCAGCCCTGGGCCAACAGGGAGCTGAAATCAAGCAGAGATTCTTTTTCCTAATTTGGGAGAGAGAATAAACAGCTATAAAATATGGCCACAAAGACAATAACCAGGTTGTCTAAGTCACGGTTGACCAAATGAATATGTTCAGGAAAGCTCTGTAGGAGGTACACTCTTTCACTCCCAGGCTGGAAAGGAAATCAAAGCACCCCCAGGTGTGAGGGATCTGTCCACGTGTAGCACAGCCTGTGTCCAGGCTAGAAGAGGAGGCTGAGTGGGTAGATCGTCCTCTTGGAGGAAGGCTGTCAGAAGCTGAGTAGGACTCAGGAGAATCCAGATATTAACTAAAGACCACCTCTTAGTACCATGGTTCTAGGGGCTGGGATCTCAGCATATGCATGCAGCGGGTACATGACATTCCATCCACAATGCTCACCAAGGGTAGTCCCACCCCTTGGAGAGCCATTGCTTTACTCTTCTTATGACAGGGTGAGACTTCCGGTGGGTGTTTCTTTTACTCTACCCTGTTAAATAGTGTCTTATTTTTTTTCTTTCTACTCATGTGAGTTCTTCTAAGGCAGGTACTGTTTCTCTAACAGTGCTTGAATATTCTGAGATGAATTTACATGTCCCTTAAAACTGAATAAAAGTGCAATTATAACTAAAAGTAAAACACACTAAGCAAAATGAAGCCACTGATAATATCACCTAAAGAGAGCCACCGTGATTACAGGGGAGTTACAAAACTGGCGTATACTGTCAGTCTTTGGCAATGTCTTCTTTCACCTAAAAATGTTTTGTGCTGGTAACACCTGGGCCTACTGATCAATGGAAGATATCATTAAGAGCAGGCTTGTAAAAGCTTATCTGTGTACTCCGAAGTATTTTTGTTAAAAACCTGATCATAATCAAACCTCTATATCTAACTTTCAATTTATAAGTTATACAGGGATTGGAGGATAAGTTAAATGACAGGAATGCAATCAACAAAATTCAGAATATGGGAAATTTTATATGAAAATGATTACTTTTTTATTATAAATGAACATGAGATAAAGCAGGGGATTGTTATAGACTAAAAAGAGACATCAACAAAATACAAAAATTGGGCCTCATTTGCTTCCAAATTCAGGAGATAATTTTTTTTGAACATTTGAACCTAGACTTGATATTTAGATTATATTATTTATTGTTATTTTTATAACAGACTTGTGTGAAACTCATTAAACATATCATATCTGCTAATAGTACATATTGAAGCAGTTACAGACAAAATGATACTGTAACTGGGAATTGCTTTAAAATATTCTAGCAGATCCTTGTGTTTCCAGCTAATGAGGGACTAGATTCCAGCAAAGCAAGCCTTCTGTATCCTCCAAAATTAGAAAAGCAACACCCAAAACAATACTTCTCACCTACCTCCCCACACCCACCCCCCAAAAGAAAATCTGTTCAGAGACATCAGAAAGGAGCCAAGGCAGCCAAAATTGAGGGTCCAAGCTCAGAGAGGGAAGAGAGAGTCGAGCCTGACATTCCTTGCTGCATTTCCCCTGAGGTGTTTGCTGATATGTAAGTTGGACAGGAACTGAGAAACCAAGGAGAAATCTAAGCAGAGAGCAGCGACTGCGCAGAGCTTGGCGATCTCACAGCACCAGAGAAATTCAGGCTACCAAACCAGCTAGGACTGGGGAGGCCGCTTCCTCAGGGGCTGAGGAGTAAGCAGGGGTTTGTAGGTTTCACGAGCTAGAGACAAGACTCTGAGTCTCAGGCCTGCAAGGACAAGGCACTCTATCAGACATCCCATGCTCTTAGCTTGGATGCTGGAATACCAGAAGGACTGCATCCTCAGGAAAATACAAGCCAGAAATCACCCATGACCTCTAAAACCTGCAGCCCCAAACCTGCCTCAAAACCAGCAGGTATACCCTTGCAGCCATAAACTGGAGAGAAAATAAAATCATATTCGGTTGGGAGACACAGATGCACATGTTGCAAAACTTAATTCCAGGTTGGATTAGGAGGATCTTTCTCTATTCCAACTGCTTGTCGAAAGCTAAGTGTTCACACAGATACTCTACAATTATTTATACTAAATATCCAACATTAAATCTATAATTCTCTGGTGAAATTCTCCGTGTTGTCATTCTCTTCTTGAACCTGACAAGCACTCCATTTAACAAGTTATTGCAAGGACTCTATCTAATAAGTCCAGTGTCTGGCTCACCTGTAGTTCTGTTTCTATTGTTTGTTTCTCCTTTTCTCTGCTTCTTAACAGATTCAATCTAATCCTTATCAAAATTCCAGCTGCCTTTTTTGCAGAAATGGACAAGCTGATTCTAAAGTTCTTTGAGAAAGCAAGATATACAGAAGAGCTAAAACAAATAATATTCTTTGCTTTTCAAAAATAGTTTAGAATATTTATCATATAGGTCTAATAATTTTCTTATTAAATTTATTCCTAAGACTTTTTATAATTTTTTCCATATTGTCAATTTTTTCTGCTGTGTCCTTTTCTAGTTCTTATCAATGAAATATACAGAATCAATTGATTTTTTGTTGTTATATTTTATATAGCTACCTCCTCAAGTGCTTATTAATTCTAGTTGTTTCATACTAGAATCTTGGACTTTTTTTAGCTATGTGATAATGTCATTAGTGAAAAGAACAGTTTAATCAATGTAATATATAGTTTAATTAATATAATCTACCACATCAGCAGACTAAGGAAGAAAAATCCTATGATCCTATCCATTTTTCTGTGAACAGGCAGGAAAATAATATTTGAAAAGTACCCAAACTGATTCATGATAAAAACTCTCAGCAAATTAGGAATGGATGGGGCTTCCTCAATATGACAAAGAACAGTTACCCCAAATCCACAGCTAAAATCACACTTGATGAAAAATGATGTGATCTCACTACATACCTATAAGAGTGGATAATGTCCATAAAACTGACAAGACCAGAGTGAGGACCTTCTTCCTGGCTTGATCAACTGCCTTCTCCCTGTGTGTTCACATGGAGGTTCCTCGGTGCATGTGCAGAGAGAGAGAGAAAGCTCTGGTGCTTCTTCCTTTTCTTATAAGGGCACTAATCGCATCATGGGGACTCCGCGCTCCTGGCCTCACATAAACCTAATTACCTTCCAAAGGCCCCACCCCAAATACCATCATGTTGGGGATAAGGGCTTCAACATACTGATTTTAAATGTATACTAATATTAAGTCTGTAACAGTGAATTTGCAAAATAAGTAGCTCAGCATTACTGCTGCATAAATTGCAGGTGGAGAAGAGAGAAAGTAAATGCATATTAAAAAATTGGGCAATACTCTATCTTTAAAGGTCTCACAACAAGGTCCTACTGTATAGTACAGGGAACTATATTCAATATCCTGTAATAAACCATAATGAAAAGGAAAATGGAAAAAAAATCTTTCAAGGAAGTTAGATTTTATTGTGTAAGTTATGGAAAGCTATTGAAGAGTTTTACATGGAATAGCAACACAATCAGAACAACATTTTAGGCTTAATCAGGTAGTAGTATTGTAGATGGATGGGTGATAAGTAATAATGTCAGGGGGGGACTTGTGAAAAACATATAATGAGAGTCTGACCCAAGGCAGCACTTGACAACGGGGATGGAGGGATGAGAATAGTTGTGAGATGTACAATGAAAAATCTGCAAGAAAACTTAGATATGGGAGAGAAAAGAGATGGAGGTTGGACAATGTCCCAGACTTGGAATGTAGAACCACAAACTCAACCTGGCAAGGAAAAAAGAGCAAGGGAAGAATATTCAGTAGTTCAGCAGTAGAGGAAGTTGAACTGATTGAGAAACAGATATTTGGGTTCATTGAGTACACATTTAAATATATATATATATATGTATTTGGATTTGGAAGACAGCATTTTTTAGGAGAACATTAAAGTGTCAAATTCTATAGAAAAGTCCAATAATATAAGATCAAAACATCAACCATTCAATTTAGCAAATGCATAGCACAATAAATGGGATGCACATGGTCCTTGCCAAAGTTCACACTATTTTAAAACACATATGAACACATAACAATGAAAAAATTTCAAAATATTTATCCCAAAGTGTTCCATGTGGGGGACAGTTTACTGAGAAGTAAACTGACTACTCTCTACTCAATTAGGTAACATGAAAGAGGCTAGTTATGTGATCTTAGACTCAGTAGTCCCTGCCTCACATCAAAAATTTTAAGTGATTGGATATAGTTCAGTTATCCTTCCCACTATTAGTTTTAGCTTTTAACTTTTAGCTACTGTCATCCCAAAATAGATAAAACCAATGTGACTCCTAAAGGTCATGGCTAATATCTACATGAAGTCTCTAAAACAGTAAAAATTAATTTATTTTACATCTAAGCTTCTTTCCTGTCTACCTTGGGAAAAGATTAAACATAATAAAATTGAAGTTAATTTAACTATATTCTTGTTGAGATTTCCTGGGTTTCTTATTAAAACTCTAATTGAGTATCTTTGCTTTTCCTCGGAAAATACTTTTCAGTTGCCAGTTCCCTTGCTGGCTCCATGTGCATTAACAAACAGTGACCAGTGGGACCTCTGAGTAATTTAATATCGAGGTGCTGAGCAACCTGAGATGTCAGAGCACCCCACAGGAATGCAATTATTTCCTCTGCAGATCTCATCATTCTCAAACTGGGATGAAGTCTGTACGAGTAGAATTGCCCTTTCCTTGGGAAAATATGACTTTCTTTGCCGTTAATATTCTATGTACTTATGTTCAATTAGAGGAGAAAAATTCTGTTGTGGCTGATCTGAAAACACTTTTGCTAAAAATTACAGGTGGTTTGTCTAGAAAATTAATGTTCATCCATATTTATTCAGTTTTGAGATATTTTAGGGCACAGGTAAATGAAGTGCTGATAACTTTGGCTTACTGTGTGTATACTCCACTTCTGTTTTTCTTTGAGCATCTATGTTCCCCAGGCTAGGTGTGGTCACCAAACTAAGATGGGATTTTGCCTACACACAACCCAAAATCTTGTTTCAACACCTGCTTTATTAATGTCTAAAATATACTTAGGAAAAGTGTTGAAGTCTTAACCTATATGGAAGCATTAAAGAGATATTTCCATTTTATTTGGAAGGAACTACACTTTTGAAGCGTGAGAAGTAACTGTCTTTGTTTTTACCACCACTTCCCGTGACCAGGGTAGTTAATTTCCTGCACAAAAAGACCATACAGGTTTAGTTTTCTCAACATCTTTGCTGACCAGCAATACAAGTATTTTGTTCCTGGTTTATCTGTGGGATTTCCTTTTGAATTCCAACTTCCTTTTTCACTTGAATTTACTTTTTCAGCCTCAATAAAATAAGAGGCTGAAAGCCAGTTTGCTGGGATGAGAAGTTGTTTATTCTTCTTGGTAGGCACCAAGCATTTGCAGAGGGTCTGCTGAGCATTTAACACTGGGTTAACATGTAAGAACAAAAATTTGAATGAAACACTTTCTGTCCCCAAGAGGCTCCTCGCCCAAGTGGGGAGTGTGCTGAAGCGAGCACAGTGAACTGTGTGGTAAATCCTTTGACATAGGAATGCCTGAAGAGCTGTGGGTAGGAGAGAGAAAGTGGTTCCAAGTTGAGAGAACACGGGCTAAGGTAGGCGTGAACATACCACATGCTCCATCTGGGGATAGGCAAAGCAAAAATTGCACCAGACAAATGTAGACAGGCAAACACGACTTCATTCCAGGCTATTGTAATAGGAGAGAGAGGCCGGAACTCAGTCTGACCTTAATTCCACTGAAACAGGGCAGGGGGATTTTCAAAGTCAGGATTCATCAGCTTCACCAAAAGAAAAAGCAAACCTTCTTGTACCCTTGTGACAGGAGTTAGTTTTCCAACTTGGAGCAAATCCCACCAATTAATTCCACACCTCCGACAGAAACTGGAAAATGGGGTGCTATCTCCCTGGACGTTTATACTTCAAAGAGATGTCTCCAAGCCCTTGACAAAAACAGTCCTGGGCTGTAAAACTTGCAAGAGTCTCTAAAAAAGATTTGCATTCATCACAAAGATGCAGAGAAAAAATTTACAAGTTTTCTAAAGTAAATGCTCTAAGAAAAGGGAGGTCAGGGTCTAGAGTAGGAAGAAGCCTGATTAAAGTTTGTTGACACGGAAGGGAACATTCAGGATTCATGCCATCCAGGGCAGGATCTAGACTCTGGAGCACATAGACCCTGGAGTGACCAAGTGACAGAAAGTGAGAAGGTGGTCCAGGGCCAGGTCAGGGGTAATCTTGGAAGCCCTGATGTGGAGTTTAGGCTTCATTTTTTAGAAACAAGTAATCATTGAAAGATTTTAAGCTTGGGAATAAAATGATCAATTTTAAAAGCAGGGAAATATGCAAATTTTTATGAACAGAGAATTGAAGAGGGTAAGACAGGTCATAGGAAGAATAAAAGAACATAGAAGGAATTATCTTGCTTAGTACTCAAAAGTCTATGATGTGGACACTTATTCCACTTTCATGTGATAAAGCAGAGGCTCAAAGTGTTTAAGTGATTTTTCCAAATGTTGTACGCTTAGTTGTACCCTTAGTACACATGGGCAGTGTGTCTCCCAATAAGCACAGAAGCTTCCCACTTGACAACAGGGCTACTGAACCAGTGACCATCAAACAGAATATGCTGTGTGTTTGCTTTGTGAGAGATGGGTGACTGGTGAACGATAGGGTGTGGTAATTATGGATGGATGGTACTTGCATGATGATGGAGAACTGAGAAGTGGGTCAGTATCAGTGTCAGAAGGGTTGAGATGGACATCAGCTCTTCCTAAAAGTACCCTCCTGGGATCTTGGCCAACATAAGCTTCTTTGGGTTTCCTAGATTCAGTGAGATAATACACACCAAACAGTTTTAGAAACTATAAAATCCTAAGAGACGAAGGCTATTACTTTGGGAGGGAGGCTCAAGAGGGAGGGGATGTGGGGACATGTGTCTGCATATGGCTGATTCACTTTGTTGTGCAACAGAAACTAACACAGTATTGTGAAGCAATTATACTCCAATAAAGATCTATTAAAAAAATTTTTTTAAAGCACATTAAAAATTATAATATTGTACCTAAAAAAATAAGAACATAAAATATTTATAAGTCAGTTTCTATCTTAAGTGCACTAGGGTGGATTATATTCATTAGAGACCCATCATGAATTTTTTATAGAGTGAGAAATGATTTCCTGTTGTATTCCTGTTGTTTTTCATATGTTTAAGGCTCTCTGTGGATGACTCAAAAACCCTCCCTGAAACTCCAAAAAATGCCTTGAGAAAATGTCTACTTAAATATGCATCATTTGGAATATTTTGTGCGGCACGTTGTAGAAAACCCAACTCAAAATGTTTTAAACGACAAAGTTAATTTACTGGGTTTGCAACTAAAAATCTGGCATCAGGAAAAGAATCTTTATGTAATAACTCAAGCTACATACCCAGGGCCGTGATTCATCCTGATTCTTCCCTCTGCCTCACTCAGTGCTGGTTTCATCCTCGGCCTGTAAGGGATGCGCCGTCTCCCACCACTCTCCCCTGCAGTCGTACCTCATGTAACAGCAAAAGGGCCTCAACAGTTCCAGACCTCAGTCCTTACATTATGTACTTCATAAGAGGAGACAGGATCACTCCTAATAGCTTCTGTGGAGAGAAGAGGAACTGTTCCCTTCCCAGAAGACCTTAGCAAGTGTCTCCTCACATCCCATTGTTCTCCTTTGGCTTCTGGATTTTCCCCGAGCCAACTGCTGTGACCAGGGAATGGGGCGTCATTGCCTGGTGTAAGGCGATCGGAGTCTCCCCTGACCGCCACAGCGGAGCTTGGCTCAGTCCTGCCCCACGCACACGGGCCCAGTGGTGTGGTCCCAGAAGGATGGGTAACTGTGCTAGGAAGCCAACAAGTCTCACTGTAAACCACCTTTGTGGTTGGCTTGGTGTGTTCTATTGGAAACATCCAAGCTTAGATTCAACCAGTTTCACCAAATAGATCTATTTGGGGGGATTTCTTTTTGAGTTACGCGGAAGTTAATGGGATCCTCCTCCAATAGGTTTATTAAAGACTTACTTATATTTTCCTCAAAGTATTCTATGGATTACTTAATAACTTAGTGTTTTGATTAGTGGAGTCTTACTGGAATTTGTCTGGGATCTATTTTGGCATGATGTTTACGTGAGGATCCAAGAAGCCTTTTTTGGGGGGAAAATTGTTCTAAGAGCTCACGGTCTTCCTTCCTGTATCCCTCCTTCACCTGTGGCCACAAGTCCTCTAGGTCTGCAGCATGATTTTCACTGTACTCACTCATGTGAGCCCAATCCAATTTATTTTATTTTAGGTTTTGGCTAAATAGGCCAGGCCTTATTTTCATAACTGAATTATCTTATTTGCACTCATTTCTTCCCATACCATTGGAAAAATCAAGTACAATTCTGACCAGCAACTTCTCCACACTTTTCAAGATGGAATCTGTGATAATTATTTTTAATTTCTTAACTAACTCCAGGCATTAAAGGAAACTTTCTGAGATAAAATTATATTAATGTCTTCGGAATAAAAAGACATTTAGGGGGCTTCCCTGGTGGCGCAGTGGTTGAGAGTCCGCCTGCCGATGCAGGGGACACGGGTTCGTGCCCCGGTCCGGGAAGATCCCACATGCCGCGGAGCGGCTGGGCCCGTGAGCCATGGCCGCTGAGCCTGCACGTCCGGAACCTGTGCTCCGCAACGGGAGAGGCCAAGACAGTGAGAGGCCCGCGTACCGCCAAAAAAAAAAAAAAAAAAAAGACATTTAGGAAAATATATATGAGGTAAGATTATTCTAAAAGAAAACAAAAGAACCTTAGTTCTTTTTTGGGCAGCAATCAGTTCTTCTGAAAAAAATGCTATTAGCTCAGGATTTCCTTTTGATAACTGGTGTACTTTTCCCATAATATACTTTATTCTGCAAAAATTGTCAGAATGACAATTTGAATACTGCTTAGTTCTTTCTGAGTTCATCTTAAAGAAGCTTTAAAACCTCTGATATAATGGAGTATTGATATCTTTGGACAGATCATTAAATTTCTGAGGTCAAAGGGAGTTTATAAATCATTCTCTTATTCAAAAAGGTTCATACACTTCTCATTTTAGTGGGGCATTTACCCAGCAGAAACTATTGTGTATACATGTAGTATACATGTGTTGTATGCATACTCTTGGTGTGAGCACACACCTACCCCTTTAACAAGTATGTAGAGAACCCACAATGATTTTCTGCTCACCAAGCAATTCTGGATTCCTTTACACTCCTTAAATGTCTTGTTTATTGCTTCTCTTTTGTTGACATTTCTTAAGTCCTTCTCTCTGCTTATTCACTTTTCCCTGCTTCAGGATCATATCTAGAAGTATTAAGTTAGGAGGGTCAGGAATTTCATTATAGATTCGGAAAAAGGGGAAGCCCTAGCTAAGTGTGTGAGGAAGGAGGGTGCAGTAGAGCTGGACTGACCAGGGTGCCGGGCAGAGGTGGACGGGCAGAGCTGCCGTCCCCAGAAAGGAACAGCAGGGGGCACTGTGGTGGGGGGTGGGTAGAGCGGCCCCTGCCCTATCAGTTTTGTTTGATTACGGACAATGAGATCATTCTTTTCCTCCCTCCCTCCCTTCTTTTCTTTCTTTCTTTCTTTCTTTTTTTCTTTTTCTTTCTTTCTTTCTTTCTTTCCTTCCTTCCTTCCTTCCTTCCCTTTCTCCCTTCCTTCCTTCCTTCCTTCCTTCCTTTCTTTCTTTCTTTCTTTCTTTCTTTCTTTCTTTCTTTCTTTCTTTCTTTTCTTTTTCTTTCTTTCATAGCAATTAGGCAAAAGTCCTCAAAGCCACTTCAGGGTATAAAACTAACAATATAATTACCTTTTATTTTAACAGTTGGATTTTAAAAATGGTCTATAGTAACAACAGCTATTTCTGTCCTGTGAAGTTTTACACAAAAATATCATCTAATCTTTTCAACAGCCCTACAAATCTTATTATTGGGTCCATTTAACAGACGAGGAAAGAGGCTCAGACAATACGAATATGCATTCCAAGACTCACACAGTGGTGGAGGATGTACTCTCATCCAGGTCTTCTGATTATAAACTGTGTTCTCTTAATAACCCCACTCACTAGCAACCATTCTATTTGAACAGTAAAACTTCATAAATTATTGGGAAACCTAGGGAAGTTCCCTTTGAATTAGCATAATACTTCAATAATAGAGCATCTAAAAGAAGAATGGAGTCGTGTCATGTGAAAACTTTTCACAAAAGCATCAACGGGTAGTTATTTTTAGGTTACTTGCTCTATTGAAATGTTAGAGTGATATTAAATTAGCAAGAATTCATCTAAAATATTTATGTAATTTAAATACTACTCTTATGTTTTAATTTTATGATTTAGATCACTGCACATGTGTGAATTGTTTATTTATATTTATTTAGTGTTTCAATTAGTTTACGTTTATTCCCATATATGCTTACTCCACAGATTTTCTACAAGATGTTCTACAAGGTGTTCTATCTACCTGGCTAATTTGGTTATTTTAATGCTGATTCCCTTTTAATGTATGGGGGCCTGTCTGTGGGGCTATTACTAAAAGCCTTATAAAGGAATTTGTCTGGGAGGACAGATCTAGAGCATGTAGCTCAGAGCCACACAGAGAAAAGTCTGAGAGATCATGGTAATGGCTTTTACTAAATTACCAACTGCCAGTCAGCCTGCTAGGCACTGCTCCTTTCTCTCGATTACGGTGATATTTCAAACCAACCCACTGTAATATGTGCAGATGTCAAAAACTGAACCCACCTTGCAGTATTGTAGATATTTGAGAATGTTTACTTTCCTGAGCTAGAAATTACAAACATTAATTGTATAATGAACTTACACAGGCCACTGTCCAAGAATGCTCTGTATTATTGAAAGATTCCACTGAAAGCTTCATGTGAAAGGTTAAATAATTTCTGAAGACCAAGATCTGAACAAATCCTTACCCAAACACCACGTATTTTTTGCCTTGCAATTCAATGAGTGCCTTTGTAGATGGGATATCAAACAGATGAGGGATTTTAATAAAAGTATATGCTCAATACCATATTCTCCCTTTGAGCAGGAAGCATTTTCCTCGACAAGCTTATGGGAGACCAAATGTACAGTGTGCATCTGAGTGTGGGCCTGTCCATCAGCAGCTTTTGGGAAATATGTCTCCTTGAAGAGCAAAATGAGCAGGAATTGCAGAGTGAGAGACACCAGTAGTGAAAACAATCCTGTGCCTCATTAATCATCTAATTATCACCTACTCTTGATAGAACTATATCCTCATAGTGGAGTCTCTGAAAAGGAATTTTGAGTTCTATAAATTACATTTCACTCACAAGAGAGCAGGTAGTATCCTGCTGCGTGGAAACAACAGACGGCAGGGAAATAACATGTGTTGTCATCTTGGTGACTTGGTTTCAAACCTATTTCTTTCTCTTAAACTTTTTATTGAAATATAGTTTATTTACAATGTTGTGTTAGTTTCAGGTGTACAGCAAAGTGATTCTGTTATACATTACATATATATATATATATATATATATATATATATATATATATATATCCTTTTTTAGATTTTTTTCCATTATATAAAACCCATTTCTTTTTTTTTTGGCTGTGCAGCTTGTGGGATCCCCAACCAGGGGTCGAACCCACGCCCCCTGTAGTGGAAGCGCGGGAGTCTTAACCACCAGACAGCCAGGGAATTCCCTATAAAACCTATTTCTAACAGTTGTTATTTTTATGGTCACATTCATCATTTCACCCATGATTAACATGATTTTAGATATTTTTAAGAGATTATTTCCCTATTTGACTATTTCTGTTAAATGTATGTTACGTATCCTTTAACTCAGGTTTCTTCCCTCAAGTATGCATACATTTTGTTTGATGTATAGATGCTCTGTTGTATTCCTTGTTCTTTTGTTACAGGATTACGCTGTTTTAGAGAAGGAATCGTATGTTCCCAAAGCTCCATATTTGCTCTTATTTTTCTCCAATGGTCACCCAATAAGAATCAAAAAAAGTGGAAAATTGAATTTCATAGGGCTGATCTGTCGAGTCCTAAAGTGACATAGCATTAAAACTAGGAGGCATCATAGATAAATGTTAATGATTGCACATTTTCTGCAATATTAATAAGCCTTTAATCTTGTCATTTTCAAGGGCTTTGTGCCCTTTCTAGGGTGAATTAAGCCTTGTTCTTTATCACAGGATTTGAGTAAAACTTTAATTATTGATATAATACAACCCTATTATAACATAGCTCATTATTCAAGTCAGGTCTACTAATATATATTAAGCACCCATTTTCTATTGGAACTATGCAAGGTGATTGGGGACACAAATTTAGAAGCAAAAGACAAAATGTCACACTCTTCGGGGTTTTTAAAGTATCCCTATATATGGTAGCCCAGAGACTACCCCTTGAGATATTATAATCACATATTACAAAAATCTGAAATAATATAAAGAGCTTATAACCTGATAGAAGAGAAAGGTGTAGAAAGAGATAATTTTAATATTGTAGAGTTTTTTTTCTCAGTTGGTGACTTTCTCAGGTGATGTGAAATGGCACTCAATCCATTCTAAGGTTCAGGAAGTCATCACTGACCAAGTGATGCCATATCTGTATCGTGAGAGAGTTTGTGTAAACAATGAAAGTTTGGAAGACTTCGGGGAACAATGCCACATGAGCAAGATGGATATAGCGTGCCCATGGATGCAGAACTCTAATTGTTCAAGATAGAAGGAAGGTGAAATGGTTGCAGGTGAGGATGGAAATCTGAGGCTGACCTTCTGAGCATTCATTGAATTTAACTGGGCTTTGTTGTGGTAACACTTCCAAATATTGGTCACTTGACCTACTACAAGTTAATTTCTCCATCAGGTAAAGTCTGCTAGATACAGTGGCAAATCACCAGCTTTGTTACAAAATACAGAACATCACACTGCCGTTCCAGGCTTATAATGCAAAGGATAGACACCAAAATATAGGACCTTAAGAAAGAAACAGATTTTTCTAATGGACACTCATCCTTATGGGAGAGCACATTGTCCAGGACACACAGATTGAACTGCACACTGGACCGAAGGAGAGCCCAGTTGCCAAGGCCATCACAAGGGCTTGCAGTGAGAAGGCTTATGAAGCTGTAAATCGCCCCTCTTCCACCTCTCCAGTCCCGCCAAATATCAGTGGAATCGCAGGTAAAACTCCTTAGGAATTTGAAATGGGTTTTAAGTCGATTTAACCTGAATTTCAGGGATGACTGGGTTACTATTAACACAATGCCATGCTTGAAGAATGGTCTCAATCAGTGTTAGTTTTCCCTCATGCTCGACCCAATCATGGTTGGAGAACACTCACTAGGGGCAACCTAAAATGACAGTGACTCCAAGGCACAAGCAAACTGTGTGTTTGATAATCTAGGTTTTAGGGAAGGGAGTAGTAATTTTGTGCATTCCATGTTAGCCTGAAGGAATTCTTTTCTTTTTTACAGAGGACCTCAATAATTTTTATTTTTAAAATTCATTAAGTGACTAATTGTATCTATACTATTAAAGTCAACTGTTTACATACTTCATGATTAGGGCTTATATTTTAATGTCTTATTTCTAACTGTGGTTGTAACGTTTTCAAATTCAAGAGTCTTCTTTTATATCCATATCTTTGCCATAATGCAGAGACGTTAGTCACACTCCGTAAATCTTTGGGCATGGTGATGATGATTTGTGAACAAGAGTCTCGTTTTGCCTTATCTATCACTTTAGGTGCTATAATTGTTTTCCTGTTCACTTTAGCCCTCTTCTGAATTACCATCAACAAGAACTTGTCCTTGAAATTAAGACTATCTGGGGACACACGTGAATCATCTTCTGGTTTGAGCTGTAAGGGAGTGGGACACAGTTCAGTGTACTTTAATGGCATTATGTGTTTAAAAGATAGGGGAAAATAACAAGGAAATTTTTATCCTAATCATGAATGACCCTTAATCAGAACCCTACCTTCCGCGGCATGTTAGCATTGGGTAGATGGAACAAAGAATTCAAAAGTCAGACCTCGACCTCATTAGAGAATAAAAGCAAGAGGAAATGATGTCAGTAGCCAACTGTGGGATGCAGGATGAGAAAGCTCATGAAAATGAAGCTGGAGGGAATGTTGAGAAAAGGGGCACCACACACTCGAGGCCCCTCAGCAGGACCAGCGCTAACAGAACGAAGAAAGCGCCTTGATGTCCGCTGCCTCTCCACATGTGCTGATTAATTTCATAAGCTTCCGGTTTCATAGAATGGAAGCACATTTAACTGGAGATAGTTAAGGAAAGAATAATAACGTTAAATAGGTTAAGAATTTGTTTCCTTTCTCAGATGCACGAGCTGTGATCACTTTTAATCACCTCACATCTTTTAGCTTGGGAATATAATGGACACTTAGCTTCTTCATGTTTTAGGAGTAGCAAAATGGTGAAGTGAATTACTCATTAGTTTCCTTAAGCTTTCGTGTTTCTGCGCTCCTTCCTGCCATGTCTTTTCTCTAGGTCTCAGTTGAAATGTCTCGTCTCTTCTGGATCATTCTCTGATCTGCCCAGAGTCCACAAGTAGCCGGCCCTTCCTATTCATACGCACACAAGTGTCTCTATTGTAGTCCTGGTCATCTAACACCAGAGGTACTCATTTATGTTTCTCTTCTTTCTGTGAGGCCCACCAGGGTAAGGATGATGTTCTGTAGTTTTGAATTCCCAGGTATTAGTACAGTGCATAAATAAACTTAAGAAATATGTGAGAAACATAAACGAGAGAAAGTCAAGGTCTTGAACACCAGAGGGGCCTTCAGTCAACGCTACAGAGGATCAGCTTCATTTTGTGACTCTCATTTGTCTGCTGATTGGATTGATAAATCCTGAGGTTGTGATTTAACACCATCAGGCTCCTTTCCCCTAAATTCCCGGGGTCTGAGAGAAGGAGAACCTACTTTGGGCTCAGAAATGCAGGTCTTGTGGTGAGGGGGAAGTGGATAGAGAGACTTTGGTTTGTCCTTAATTGAGGCGGGGGATGGATTCAGGCACAGCAAAAATCCACCCTTTATTCGAATGTGTTCCCTCCTCATCTCGGTCCTCAGATGACCCCTTCCGGTTTTGCTGGCCTTGCCAGAAAGACTGTCCTAACGGTTATGATCACAGCCCGAGACAGTATGTCATAAAATAGACGTTGGTTCAATTATGAATAAAGAATAAGAACCACAAATGAAACACAGACAGCAAATGAAACCAAATACTGGGGGAAACAAAGAAACAAATTTTAAACAATAATTGATAACATCTCAGTATGTAAGAAGATTGGAACAGCCCTACAGATATTTATGTAATATTATTCTCCCACGATTTCTCAAACAAGAGCAAAATGCTTTTGTTATTTGTCCACAAAACCACCTTTGGCTTCCTTTGCATTAACACGTAGAATAAATGTTTGTGTGATCTTTTAAGGCTTAAATGAGATTTTGCCAATACCAACAGTGTGTTCCCTTCATCTCACGAACCTCCAGAGCTGCAGAAAATTACTCTTTGAAGCCAGGTTGTATTTCACATAGAGGGTTGAAAATGCATGCATAAAAAAGACATAATCTCTAGGTGAACTGCTTCCTGGTGCTAGTAAAGTTATCCATTCTGTTAAATAAGCCCCCGAGAACTTGCATTTGCCTGGGTCCTAAATTTAATAAATATTCAAAGGTTACTGATTGACCAGACACAAAAGGCTTACTCTGTGATTCCAATTATATGTCCTTCTAGAAGAAACAAAACTCTAGTCATGGAAAGCAGAACAGTAATTCCCGGCTCGGGGGGGGATTGGTTGCAAAAGGGCACGAAGGAACTTTTTGAGGTGATAGAAATGTTCAATATCATGATTGTGACGGTGGTTAAATGACTACACATTTGGAGAATTCATCAGATTGTGCATCTATAATTGGTCATTTTCACTGTAGGTCAACCATACTTGGATAAAGCTGATAAAATTGATTGACCGAGTGCATTATAACCTGTGATTCTTCTAAGTCATCACTGCAATTTTCTTATGTTTCAGAGTTATGTTCTGAAGAAATTTAGAAAATTCAAGTGTTTCTCACTCTATTGCAGGCAATATTATGGGCTACAATTGGGCTAAAACCAAGTCAGTTTCTAGATTAAGCAATTGATGGTGGGGCATAGACAGGATCAAGGAAGTGGGAATTAGTATGGTCCCTGCCTCATGTTCTGGGATAAGAGTTGATGGTATAATTAGTACGTTACCCTCTGGGGTTACTGACTTTCAAAGCTTTGTTTATTGTATTGGTTGATTCATTCTTAATCAATCATGGTGTGTGTGTGTGTGTGTGTGTGTGTGTGTGTGTATGTTCACACATGCACATGCTCAAGCATTGTGTGGTGGAAAAAAAATTAAAATGAGGGTTCCAGTTCTATCACTTACTAGCTGTGTAACCTTGAATAAATCACTTACTTTAATGAAATTAAAAATAAAACGCTAATATTCAATAGAGTAAGGGGTTCAAAAGATATTGTTACTTTAACTATCAAAAGTAGTCACGAAATCAACCAAATTCCATGAGAAATTATCGCCTTGACATAGAGGTAGCTGTTGAAGAGTTTGCAAGTTCATTACCTGCCACCTTCATGAGGACAGGTGGGAGGTAAACCCATGCGGTGACATTGCCACTGTCTGTCTGATTGTTCTCACAGCTAGTGACACATTTTACTAATCTGTCTAATGACTTCAGGTATTGATCTTCACGAAATTATACTTCTATCACTCTTATTCTCTTCAAATAAACAATTAGCAGTATACAAGATTGTTAAAGAATGTGCCAGTTTTGAACTCATATGAACAGAATCACCAACAGTAAAATCTTTGTTTCTCAGAGGTTAATATTTCAGTTTGCAGAATAAAAGCAAATATAAGAATAAATATAAATAGGAAATGTATATATATTTTCAATTTCTCAATCTAATATCACAATTAATTCGATGTTTTGCCCTGTCTTCCTTCCCTTTTAAATGGCCCATGTTTCAGATAACTTACTGGAGTTACGATTTCTCATCCTGATATGATACAGGGAGCAAGTTTATGCTGTCCACGTCTCGGGTCGGGAGGGGCCCTGAGGACGGGCTTTCTGACAGGTGATCGATTATCCTGGATTTTGAGGGTAATGAGGAATGCCGAATTTATTCTTTGCACAAGTTGTCCAAAGGCAGCACAAACTCAGAATTTTAGAACCAAAGGGACACGATCGATCCTCATTTCTCAGAAGAGAAACTTGAGACTCAGGTCAACAGATGTGCTGCAAGTCATACAGTGACATAATGCCAGATCTGGGTGGAGCTGAGACATAAAGCATGATCTGAATGCTGCAAATCACGCATTTAGTCTAGATTCTGCACTGGCCCTTGGAAACATTATGCCAGGCATAGCGTGTTTTTTCATGATTTTTTTCTCCCTTTATCATCCACCTACCTGGTGTACCGCCCCCATTTCCTCCCTCCCCATCCCCATTTCCTCATCTTATATGGCCATTGGCTGAAAGTGACAGGATTAATTGAGGATTGAGGTACCTGCTAAGGAGATAATCCTGGAAACTTAATGTGGGGTTTTAGAGACAAAAATCTCTCTTGTATTCAATGAACGGAGATATGATCTGAAATGACAAGGATGACACCATCACCTGTAGGTATATGGAAGGTAGAAAATATACCTAATTTACCAGGTGATTTATCCCAGGGGGTTTTCGACCAGGGTGTGTCAAGTGTTACCTGATTGCTCCCATCGCCTATTAAAAAAACGCGTGAGGACAAGAATAAGCAAAGGCTCTCAAAACTACAGCGTGACTTGCTAGTTTGGAAGGCTCCCAGCCCTCCAGATGCTAAAATTAAAAATGGCTTCTGAGTAAGTATCTAATCCAGAGCACTGTCAGGAAAGCTGGCATAGAGATGACGTCGAGAATATCACTGTGAAACGTTTAGTGACGCCTTGGAAAGATTGACCTTCCGTCAGACCAAGGGCCCTCTAAGGCCATGTGGCAGAGGGTGGTGCCTCACTGTTCTCTACATCACACCAAACATTGGACTTCTAGGAAACTTAAAGGGGGTGTTTCTCAAGCTGGTCAGCAGGGCTCATTTTTACGCGATCTGGGTGGAGTGTTGCAGGATTCCGTGACTTGGTTCCTAGCAAGGGTGTTAATCAATGGTTAACCTGTGCAGACTCCCCGGCAGCCCTGGAATGTGTTTCTCTCTCTTAGAGACTCTGGCAGAGACAAGGAAGAGCCTGAAAGGAGTGAGTCCTAGGCTCCATCTCATTCTGTCAATGGTCTGTAAATGGTCTCCCCGTAGTTTTCTTTAGATTCAGGGGAGCTCAGCCCCTCTGCCCTCCTTCAAAAGCCAGCACCTTACCTTTATTCTCTGTTGTTTAATCTCCTCCACGCCTGGTGTAGAGTGGATCCCTATCTTCCCAGTTTGCACGGATGCTCTAAAGATTTCTCTGCCAAACTATCTGGACAAAGAGGCAGAGAAAACAAACACAAACAGTATGGGACAGTGACAACATTGTACACATCCACATCCACACATAGACTTCTTTCAGTGTCTGATATCCATGAGTCCCAGAACAACAAATCTCAAAGAGGATTCCAGGACTTTGAAAACTTTTGTGGACAAGTTCTGTGTTAAAGTTTAAAAAGGTTTCTTTTTAGTAACATGCCTTGAAGTTTTTAAAGGCAAGTGTTCGTAATGTATTTACTATTTTTAAAAAATTTTTTAAAAGCTAAAAACACTGTGTATATATAACCTGGTTTAAAAATATGTGTGTATATATACATATATATTTGTATACACACACACATTATATATACATAAAACAAACCCTTCTCAAGTGCAACATAAAGCATTTATAAAAATTGTGGCAGGGCTTCCCTGGTGGCACAGTGGTTGAGGGTCCACCTGCCGATGCAGGGGACACGGCCTCGTGTCCCGGTCAGGGAAGATCCCACGTGCCGCAGAGTGGCTGGGCCCGTGAGCCATGGCCGCTAAGCCTGCGCATCCGGAGCCTGTGCTCCGCAATGGGAGAGACCACAGCAGTGAGAGGCCCGCGTACCGGGAAAAAAAAAAAAAAAAAAAAAAGAACTTTTGATGGGGGTTAGCCATTTAATTCCTTAGGTTACAGGCTAGTAAAATGGGATTATGACTTACCTGGAAAAGGAAAGGACGTCATCCAGAGATGTGTCCAGTGATTGACAGGACTATGGGTTTCCCTTCTAAGGGAGTGTAAACAGGATGATGCTGTTTGAAAGCACAAATGTCCATGGGAGAGCATGTATAGCTGTGGAGGACCACAGGACTGGCCTTCTTCTAGTGAGTTCCTTTGCAAAGACTTGAAATCTAAAAGCTGCATTTCCCAGCCATTCTCATCGATAGGGGTTCTGCAAGTGAATTAAATTCCTTCAATTACATAAACTTAATGAGGTCTGGTAGGTGGAAGTTAGGTGGAAGCTATACTTCTGGATGTTTTGGAAAGTCAAGTCAGGAGAGAGAGAGAGAGAGAGATAATATAAATAATATTATATAAATATAATATACTACTTTATAAAAATAATATATTATATAAAATAATATATAAATTATATATATTATACTTATAATATAAATATATATATATATATTTTCCTGGATGAACACTCAAGATTCCACTACTGCATCATTTTCAAATATTTTATCAGTACTCAACACTCAATAGAGTGTTTTTATGCTTAAAATAATTGGAGTGGTTCCATTTCCTGTAACTGAACACTTACTGGCATAATTTTTTTTTTTTTTTTTTGCGGCATGTGGTCCTCTCACTGTTTTGGCCTCTTCCGTTGCAGAGCACAGGCTCTGGACGCGCAGGCTCAGCAGCATGGCTCACGGGCCCAGGCGCTCCGCGGCACGCGGTATTGTAGCAAACCGGGGCACGAACCCATGTCCCCTGCATTGGCAGGCGGACTCTCAACCACTGCGCCACCAGGGAAGCCCACTTACTGGCATAATTTTTAATGAAGAAATGTTAGAAGAATTCCCCTTAAAGTAAGCAAGGAGACAAACATGACTGTGCTTGCTAATTCTATTCACTGTAAAGAGTGGAGAAAGACAGGAAATAAAATTTAGAAAATTTAGAAAAGAAGAAATAAAACTCAGATGCTGCTGATAGGAGAACCAACTGGAAATACCTGCTATTGACTCAGCATGCATCTTCTCTTATCCCCTGAGGAATTCCTAATACTCACACAATACTGTCTGCCATGACACAGACTTGATTTTAAAAGTCAGAGATGTCCCGGAGTTAAAAATTCTAATCTTTTTCTTACCTATCAGCATATTGAACTAAATATTTCACCAATAGGCACGTTTGATTGGTGTGTACATGTCGCACGAGGGAGGCCTTTCCAGTTTCGTTCGGACAGCTGTGCTACTGGAGAAAAGGGCAAAGGTCTGCATTTCGACAGAGTGTAAACTCTCCAACCTCAAATTATTGCCTCAGCTTCACAAATTCTAGGGTTAGTCCCTCTTCCATATTTAAACAGTGCCATAATGATTCATGGTTTTCTCTTTTCTGGCTAAAAATTAAGCCTGCATTTATATAGTATAGTTTGTGGTTATCCTGAATTCTGGCTATTAACCTCCTTGCAATATGTTCATGTGTCTTGCTCCATCTTAACTTTCACGCTGAAAACATAATATGATATTCTTGGTGTGCACATGACAGTTCAAAAGTAGAGTAGTAATCACATATTTTATTCTAGATAATACATGTCTATGAATTTACTCTTATTCATGAAGACTGGGGTTGAGGGTTAGCCCATAGTGGCCACGTCGCACTGCTGATCCTATGTTCTTTTTTTCTTCCTTAACCTCGCTCTGCCAGAGGCCCTAGCTAACACAGACAATAACACATTAATCACTTCCACCTATGAGAAGATAATTTTGCTGTTTAAGTTTGGCATCTCTTGTTCTTAGTGGGGATTTTCCCTCTGTTCTCCACTCCCCTATATCTCTAAGCACCCAACAGCCACTTACCCTCATATCCCATTCTATAATTTCCCAGCCCAATAACTGACCTCCCCAGACCCTGATTTGTACTTTGTACCTCGCTGGAGATAGGACCTCCATGAACTCCTTTGGTTGTGGCTCTAGTAACCTGTCTATCCTTTGCAAATCTTTCTCCATGTGGACTGAAGTATGGCCTGAATTGTAGACCTTGTAAGGATGCTAGTTAATACCACTGGGAGCCCATGAAACTAGGAAATTTTACCTGCTTGATCAATACACCTCATCACTTCAATCAGCCTCTTTGGATAGTGACACCATCCCAGGGCTCATCTTCCGTGGTCTGGTGGACTTTGCCGTTTTTCTTTCCCATCTTGCTTCTCCATGAAGGAAGCCTGCTTCCCTGCAGAAGAAAAAAGCTCTGTGGCTATTCTAGTGACCCAGAACGAATCACCTTACTCCCGAGTCCCCATCTTTTCTCTGCACCTAGTTATTTTTCCTTTTTATATACATAATCACTGATATCTTAACTCGTTAGAGGACAGCCTGGGCAACTACGTACTCCTCTTCAAACAGATCATTTTTCCTTAGTAAGGTCGTGTGTTAGTAAATCTTCACAATTTTGTCATGAGAGCCCCCATCCTTCCTGAGTCATTCTCCCTTTTAAAATCTCCTGTTGTTGGAATCACATTTGCTCTTTGAAGTTTAGAGAGACCCTGAATCTTTCAATCCATTTGATTCGACCACATATGCTACGGATGCAAAAGCGAATAAAACACTCTGCCTCTGAAGACTCAAGTCCAGTTAGGTTAACAGGCAATGCCTCACTATATGAATTGGGCAGGACTCTAGTCAGTGGTCTTAGCAAGTATGTGAGGGCACAGAGGATAGAACAGGATAACCTGTAGAGGTTTAGAAAAGTGAATAGGAATTTGCCAAGTACAAAAAAATGATGGAGCATTTCTGACAAATAGGGCAGCATATGTAAAAGCCCTGTTGTGTGAAAAGGCATATGTGTCCAGGGAAAAGGGAAGACATTGTTATGGCTGAAAGATGGTGTAGGACAGGGGAGGGATTTTAGGACAACAGGAGCAAGATGACGAAGAATATGTTTTCCTGTTAGAGTATGAATCTCATACGGTAAGATCCACAGAAGTGTCTTCAACAAGGGAATGCGAAAATCCATGTTCTTGAAAAAAAACCTAAGATAGAGTTAATTTGGGGGAATTCTAGTATTTCACTTTTATAGGCTAGGAGAACTGAAACAACTGTTTTCAGAAAGCACTTAAGCCCACTGCAGAGGCTGTTGGGCAACACTCGAATATGTAGAAAATTGCAGTGTATATGGTTAACAACTTCTAGGCATTTATCATCCCCTACGTCTACCTGGGTATTTCCCACATCCATATTCACATTCCGAGTTCTGCCACAAGTAGCAGTTTGATGGACAGCAGCTGAAATTGCATTTGCAAACTTATTTTTGGATTGTGGAAGAGACTGGGTTGAACATTTTCTTCACTTCGTAAGAGTCTAGAGGATCCCAGCTTATCTTCCTGTGTTCCTTGGAGCCTACACAAAGGCGTGTTGTCTGTAAGTAAGGTCTGAGCGTAGGCGGTATCTTGTTCACTGTTGAATCACAAAGAGCTGTCACAGGGCCTAGAAACCAGCAAACTTTCAATAACGTATTAAATGAATGAAAGAAACAAACAGAACGGTCTCCTTGAACCACAGTACCTCCTTAGCAGCAGTTGAAGAGGAGTCAAATATGGAATTATAAAAGCGATATGAGATTCTAACAGGTTTGTGTCAGGCTGGTATGTTGTGAGCCCTAATAGTCCCCAAAACCTGATCTTGAAATATTCAGTTTCTTCTTCCCACGGGTAGCATCAGAGACTCAGAGGGTAGCATTACTGGGAGAGAAATGTCTAAACTCATCAACTGATTAAAAGTTCAAACACAAGTTTAAAGATTTTAAAAGGTTGTAGGAAAAAGTGACTTTCTACTACTTGTGTTTTTCATTCCTTCTTTCTTGTTGTATTTTACTTCATGTATTATATACATATATTTATCTGAGGCATGGATGCATAAACACTCACAATGACTGAGGCTATAAGAGTAACATGTCTAAATGAAATATAGTACAGGACAGAGAGACAGGAAGTATTGACACTTTCTCCTTGTTTTTGGAGTCTTAGCCATTTTTGAAACATTTAATGTTCAGTCTCCTTTTCATTTATATACTAAGCAAGAATTTAGCACTTGATATTTGACATAAATTATGCTTAGGATTGAATGAAAATAGTTTTCTTCTTATATGTATGTTTGCCTTCTCAAATTCAGATCTCCCCCAGGACCCATCTTCTTACCTCACCACAATTGTCATACAGTAATTTTTTTTTGATTGATTCTGTTACAGGTCAACGGAAAATGTGTAGGAAACAGCGAAGGTAAGAATCTTCTATTAGTGGCTACAGCATTGTGTCAACCCAAGAGCAACCTCTTCACCTACCTCCAATAAAGATGTAAGCCATCTACATCTCATTCAGAGACTGGGAATGCAGACAAAATTAGGTAATGATATTATTTTACCTCTAGAAAGGCACTTAAAGGATATGTAGGCTTACCTGTGTTTTAATTAGGAGAAACAAAGATTGAGAGAAGTTACAGAGATGTGCCCCAAATCACAGGTCAAGTTGATATCAAAGTCAAGTCAGGTATCTTGTTATCCAGTGTTCTTTCTGCAATAGTTTGTAATGGTTAGTGTTATATGGGGGTCCTGGAGAACATGTTTTCCATGGCATATGCCATCATAGAGTAGCAATTCATCACACGACTGCAAGCATTAATAATTAAGCTGCCATTTATTACGCACTTTTCTTACGAAGAGAACTTTATGCTCACACCTGGCCTAATATCTTTGTGGCAACCTCATATGATAGATACTATCATTCATATTATTTTATGAATAAGGACAATGACACTTAGGAAAAGTAATATCTTTACCTGTGGCCATGCTACAGTTAATCATGAAACTAGCACCCTAACCCGAATTTTATCTCACAAAAATTCCCGTGTCCCTGACTACTAAGCTATACTCTGTGAGTCAAGCTTAGCTCTGAAAGAAAGAGATCAGATTAGCCCATGTCTATCCTTCCTACTTTAATAATCAACAGTTTGATTCCAGGTACATTCATGGAAGCTTGTGTCTTAAAAAACAATCATTAAGAAACTCTAAGTGAAAAATACTGGGAATTCAGTGCTCTTAAAGGGTTACTGACTTTTCTCCCCCCACAGACTACAGTGAACTGATCTCAAGGCTCCTACGTATAAATAGATCTTTGTAGTTGTCACACAGAGAACAGAGGGCTGCTCTAATGGGAATGGCCTGCAGTTGAACCCTGATCATTTGTCCATTAACATTTTTACCTGTTTTCAATTGAAAGGATGGTACACCTACAATTTTCCTTTTAAATCATACAAGTCTCGTGCTGACAAACATTGATCTTTTCCAAAATACCAAAAATGTATAATTTAAAAAAATATTCTGTCCTATTATTTAATTTAATTATTTTTTACATCTTAATTGGAGTATAATTGCTTTACAATGGTGTGTTAGTTTCTGCTTTATAACAAAGTGAATCAGCTATACATATACATATGTTCCCATATCTCCTCCCTCTTGTGTCTCCCTCCCATCCTCCCTATCCCACCCCTCTACGTGGTCACAAAGCACCGAGCTGATCTCCCTGTGCTATTATTTTAGAGGTACAGCCAGAACTGTGCCGGGGAACAGGTTATCCAGTTAGCTCATTTTCTGTGCCCTGGGGTTTCTCTGTCTCCTTGTTCTGTTCTCTTTGAAAGCATTGTACTCATTAGCATCACCATTGCAAGCTGAGGAGAGGCAGGCTTGAGAGAGGCTATGCCTTCTTCAAAGCAGTTGAGTAGATAAATAAGCTGAGTACAACAAGGATCTGAGAGAGTATCTGATGTCTCTCTATATTTTTACTATTTCTCATCTACATCAATATTGGAAATCTCTAGCTGAAAGTTTAGCTTCACCTGCTGCAGGCTCTAATTTCTGTAAGAAAAGCATGGCAATAGATAATAGGATTAGTTAGAACCTTGATAAAGTATTAAGCTTCTTCCACTAGTTTCTTGATTTTAAATTTATCAGTTAAAAGAAATGCATTCTGAGTATTTATAAGAGAACCTTAACGTTTTTATTAGCTATAATGCTCAGAATCGTATTTCTCAAACTGTGACCCCCTACGAGCCCAGGAAAAATCCCATATGAGCCCAGAAAACATTCTTAGAGGCTTTGAGGTCTTCTATATTATCACATTAAGTGTTTATCTTTAATGAAACATTCAATATAAGTATATTCTGGGTCATCGGCACTACTGCCTGGAACTGACTCCCAGCTCTTTATTTCTGCTACCATAATTACTTTTGTGTTTAACTTCACTCCAGGTAAAGACCATAAGTAAACATTTGCAGTACACTGTAGGAAGGAGGGTTTTGCAATCACTGGAGAAAAGTAATAGAGGAACTGAGCCGTGACACATGTCTCCCTGGCAGAGGCTGGGTAAGTTCAGAACTACCTCTACCATCACACATTTCCCATCTCTGTGTTGTGAGTTGACTTATTTGTCAATTTCCAACAGTTCACTGTCAAGATTTCTTCTGCTCCTGATAGCGGCAGTGATTACGATATATACTCACGCAGTGAAGGATTCGGGAATGCAGCTATGAAGACTTTACGTTCACGCAGACCACAGTACAGAATTAGCAAGTGAATCCTAATTAAACTTGGCATTAGAGAACTTCTTATGGCAGCATTTCATTAAAGTGAGAAGCCATATTAGCTTAAGCAGTCAAGTCTTAAAATTATTAATACTTTATAAAACACATCAGTGCAAATATGCATTTTCTATATTAATATATTTAAGTCAACATGGGAGAAACTGTTAAAACAGAAAGAAACTCAGGGCCAGATCTTCTTTGTTATTAAATACAAATTATTATTGAAGTCATCATTTGTAACTTAATTTCAAGAAAATAATCTAGTTGAATAAATAGTAATTTGAAATAAATTCACATTGTTAGTTTTGTTTTTATTTATTTTGTAATTTCTTTTGGTTCTATGGATACGTAGGAATATTAAGAGTAAGGGATTTACACTAGGTTGTGCAGATTTAAGTTACTATGTGATCAAAATACGGTACCGGGAAATTTTTATTCCCTGCAAAAAGGAGACAATACATTGTAAGAGTCTGAGAATATACTGTGATATGCTCTATAAATGGCAAACACTTGGTAGAAATTTTTCAATATATTGGAATTACAGAACTGGAAGAGAGCTTAGGTATCATTTACTCTAGTCCCCTTGTTTAGGCAAAACATGGACTCAGGTAGTTAGAACCCTCCTCCAAGGCCACTTAGAAAGTGAAGTCATTCAATCAAGAAATAATTCTGAGCACTTACTCCTAAGTGCTAAGAATATAATGCACACATGTGGTTAATGGCAGAGCCCCACCTAGAAGCTACACCTTTTATGGCCAAGTCCAGTCTGTTTTTATTTCTCCATGGGTCCTTCTAAGCCTGAACACCAGCCAGGAAGAAGCCTGATGTCTTAAGCAGGAATCAAACAAATCACAGTGGCTTCTTCCATTCTGGGTTCTGCCTCCATTAGCATCACGATTCATTTTGAATTTAATTGATAAGGTTGAGATTTTAGTCTCAGCTATAGAGAAAGAGAAGCAAGGGAATAAGTTAAAAAATTATGTATATGAGCTCAGGCTAGCCATACAAAGTAAACTGTGGCTTTTTCTTAATCAAAGACCAAGTTTTATTATTTTGATGAGGAGGGCAAAGCTTCATTATCGTCTATTGGTCTTTCCAACTATGATAAGTGACAAACTAATGTGGAAATTTTGCAAATTATTGAGAATATCTATGCTGTTTATAGGCTCAGTCACTGGGAAGATACCAGGTGAGCTTGTTGTGTCATAGGGCATTTGGTACAAATACCAAACTGCATTTACCGTCAGCTCTCTCTATGCTTTATTCTCATTCATGTAGCACCAGTATAATCCCAAGTCCCTAGGACCTGGGTCCAAGAGGCCTTGAGAATGTTGGGTATTTCCTTTTCCCTATTTCACAGTTAGCTCAATAAATAGAAAGTCCAGTTGTGTAATATTATGGCGTGGTTTTTCTAAGAATATACAGCTTCACTTTCATTCAAGGGCCTCTGAATCAGTGTGAAAATCAGGGGAGGAGTTATGACTACCGGTTGGATACGCTGAGGAACGTCTTTCGTAGGTGCATTAATACTGTTCCACCAAACATTTCCAATTCTCCTTCCTCCAAGGTTGGGGTAGGATGGCTCTTTGTGATCCCTCAAGGATCTGAACCTGCAGCGCATTCTCTCCATACCATAGCAGTTTCTTTGAGTGAAATCTAGAGAAGCAACTCTGATTAACTTAAGGAAGAAAGGGCCTGGTGCCTTTTCTTATTGGAAAGATGATGAGTAGCTTCAAGAGTTGGACAAAGGGGGAGGTTGAGGAGGAGAGGGACAAGAGCAAACACTCAGGTGTGAGCCGCAGAATGACGTCTGACCATCCATCTAGTTCATTGGTTTCGAACCGTGAATGAACCCTGGCTACACGGTAGACTCACCTGCAGAACTTTTTCTTTTCTTTTTTGGCCGTGCCTGGGGGCTTCTGGGATCTTGGTTTGCCTACCAGGGATCAAACCCGGGCCCACGGCAGTGAAAGCGCCGAGTCTTAACCACTGGACCGCCAGGGAATTCCTCACCTGCAGAACTTTTAAAAAGCACTTATGCAAAAAAAAAAGTAAAAAAACTGGGGGCATCAAATTAAGGACCCCATGGATGAAATTAATTGACAGGTAGTGGTACAAGGAAAACAGTCTCAAGTCTATATCTGGAAGCTAATATCTAAATATGCAAAGACTGCTTGGAAATTCACAACAAATCAAAAGTAACCTTGATGTAAAAATGAGTAAAGGATATGAAAGGGTGATCTCTGTAAGAAAAAAAGAAAAGCCCTAAAGCTAACAAACTCATGAAGAGATACTCAGAATCATTGATAAATATAGAAATGAAAACTACAATAAAAATATACCCTTGGAAACGTTGGAATGAAAAAATTAACAAACTGGGTGTTGCCAAGGATTAGTGCGGATTTGAGTATATATATATATATATATATATATATAAAAAACTTCATGCCTTGCTTTGGGAGTGTGGAGTGGTATACCATTTGTAAGAGCAATCTGTCATTTAGCCAAATTACGCACATAGCACAGTAATTCCATTCTTAGCTATATACCCCAAAGAAATTCTCACATAGGTCTCTACAGGAACATGCTCAAAAATATTCATCGCAGTGTTATCTGTGTTACAAAGAGTTGGTTTCAAGTTGGCTGTCCATCTCTGGGAGAAGAGAAAATGAAAGTTGATAGTTATAAACCAAGGAGAATTATGAAGCAGGTAGAAGAAGGAGTTAGAGGCAATGAATTAAATATATACATGGCAACATGGATGGATCTTAAAAGCATTTGCTTATGAAGAAAGAAACAATATAACATACCTAGCACAATACCATTAAGAGATTTTAATCCACATGCACACCAAATAAAAAATATGCATTTTTTTTCAAGACTACATTAAACATCTATCTATCTACTACAAGATACTAGAAGATAATTAGATAATGTTATAAAAATTAAAATAACATAAAAACTAATGGCTCTGCTCCTCCCCAGAACAATTTCTCCCTCTCCCTCTCTCTTTCTACTTAGTTTTGGAGCGCTCCTAGGTGATTACAGTGTGAGGTAAGAATAACTATTGAACAGAATATAAAATCCACAAAAAAAGAATAAAAAGTCTCCAGTGGCCTTTTCCTCTTATGAACGTCTTCACACAAGATTCCAATTACAGGTGAGAGAATCTGATTACTTAGTATATGTGGTATCTGTGCCCCTGGGCTCCTGAGATCAGAGCCCCTCCTGACTACATGCAGAGCCAGAGGAGCTGTTTCCCACAAAAGGGGTGCCGGGCAGCCCCAAACCCTAGGTGGGCCTTACTCTACCCAACAATAATTAGCCTGGATGTTTGGAAGTTTCTGATTCTCAAAATATATTTAAGACAAGATGTTTGATTCCAGGATGATAAAGATTCATTAGTGCATGACAATTAATCACTATAAATTCAGGATTCAAATGATTCCACTTAAATAATTCAGTATTGCTGAGTGCTTTGCTTTTACTACACGAAGTACAGAGAATAAAAGAAAAAAAAATATATATATTTTGGATCTTGCCAATAGGAATTCCAGGTTAGATGGATTTCAGTCTGTCATTAGTGCCATATAATGTCTCAGGATGAGATATATGTCAGATTTTTGTAAATGATTAGGAAAAATTACTGAGGAAATTATTTGTATGGGAATTTTAGGCAAAACCCCTTGCATATGCTCTAAAATTTCCTGTTGATTATTTTGAAATTCCAACACTGGATGGAACTCAATTCCCCCTTCTCGTACCTATTAAGGCAACAATGTGTTTATCATGAGTTTGGGCAAAGCTTCATTTTAATTACTGCACATGTGTTCTAGCGATAGAAAAAGTTTTCGATCTAGAAGGGATCTTTGGATTCTTATAATCTCCAGTTTTAGTTTTATTAAAAAAAAAAAAGAGGGCTTCCCTGGTGGCGCAGTGGTTGAGAGTCCGCCTGACGATGCGGGGGACACGGGTTCGTGCCCCGGTCCGGGAAGATCCCACATGCCGTGGAGCGGCTGGGCCTGTGAGCCATGGCCACTGAGCCTGCGTGTCCGGAGCCTGTGCTGCGCAATGGGAGAGGCCACAACAGTGAGAGGCCCGCGTACCGAAAAAAAAAAAAAAAAAAAAAATTAAATTAAAGTCCAGCGAAATGACGTCCCTGGATCTAGGAGGTGGGAGTGTCGGCCTCATTTCAAGCTCTCACTCTGATGTCAGGAAAATGTTAAGGCTCTTCCCAGATTTGTCTTCCCCAGCGAACGATATCTTTCTGGTGTATTCATAGTAGATGATACCTAGTCATCCAGAACCTTGATGTCTGCATGACTGATACTAAAGTGCTCCGTCACTTTATTTTTTACAGCTTATTTCTTTAAAATTTGTTGGGTTAGTCAATTAATGTTTTTAATCATAAGTAACATAGTATTGTTGAGCCATTAAATGCATTTGTTCCAAATTTGTTATATGTATATATATACACACACGTATATACGTATATGGGTGTAGTACATATGTGTATATGTGCTGTATATACATGTATCTATTTTTTATGTGCATGTATGTTTGTATATAAGTGTACATATATACCCTTCAATGTGCAAGGCACCATTCTAGACATAAGGAGCACCATGATGAAGGAAACAGATGAAAGTCATGCCCTCAGGGAATTATAGTTCAGAGGAAATCATTTCTATCAAAACGAGCAAACAAAGCAGACACCAATTCAGAAGTGGATGTGGCTTAGTTGTTGCAGAGTTTTATGCTCATACGTGTGTGTGTGTGTGTGTGTGTGTGTGTGATGGAAGGAGGGAATGTGGAATAGGAAACGGGTTAAAAGAAATTGCGTATTTCTTTTATAAAGGTCTTAGAAATTTGAAGAAAATTATATTTGTCTGAGTGGTTTTATATGAATATTTTCATAGGAATACCTTTCAACTGCTGAAAATTACTGTGGGCTGCTTGTGCTGATGACGTGGAGGGGGGGTTGCCACTTTCTTTTCCTTCCCGACATTTTTCACTCTAATCTAGGGCATGATGTACCAACTGATTCTACTCACTTTGTATTTTATGAGTTTGTACCTTTTCAGTTTTTCATATGAAAATATTTCCCCCATTCTTCCTAAGCGTGTGGGTGCTTGATGTTTAAACACATGGACTTTGGGTAAAATGCAGGTTTCTGATTATAATACCTTCTTTAGTACACATTAAACTCTACTCACAGGAAACTGATGGCTTGGTCGATTTCCTCTCTTGACTTCTCCCCAAGTTGTCCTCAAATACGTGCTTTATTCTTCCTTGAAATGACACATCCCGGTGATTCCAACCAGTCCTTTATGCAAATAATTCCCACTTCCAGATCCTAACCCTTGGACTGTCTTCTGAGCATGTCCTTTGTCCACGGGCTAATGAACATCTCCAGCAGACCATTGCATAGCAGTATATTAATTTTCCTGAAGCGTAAACTGCCCTGGCTTCTTTGTTTCTATCCGTGCTAGAGCATTCTTTTAGTTGTTCAGGTTTGAGAACTTTAAAAATCATCTTAACTCATCTTGCACCTTCACTTCTTATAACCACTCAGTCACCAGATACTTCTGATTCTTTGTTTGCCATCCTTCACCCTGATACGGAAAACGAATCAGAAAGTAAATTTACAGTGTTTTTCTAAGAAGAGACCAGTAGGTGGAGAGACATATATGGGAACTACCACTGGGGAAGATTTGGGTTGGGATGACTTGTACATGAGAATATTTTGAATGTTTTATTTTGGTTATGATTTTAAGGCCTAGGCTGGAAACTTAACTAGCTTTTATTTGATTTTCTGGAAAATATTTTTGAAGTTCCAAATATATAAATGGGCATGGGATAAATTAGGAGGATGGGATTAACAGATATATACTACTATATATAAAAGAAATAACCAACAAGGACCCACTGTATAGCACAAGGAACTATACTCAATATTTTGTAATAAACTATAAGGGAAAGGAATCTGAAAAAGAATATATATACATATACACAAATAACTAAATCACGGTGCTGTACACCTGAAATTAACACGACCTTGTAAATTGTTCAATAAAAAATAAATAAATCAAATGTGTTTGCGGGATACTTTGCTATGAATTACCTGTTACTGGTAACGAGTCTCTAGAAACCACCAGAACTTCCTCTTGGAAGCAGAGGTCAGCTCTTTTTTGTATTGGTGCTGACTAGTACCACGGATGCAGGCAAACATGCACACCTTGGAGATGCGCTCCCGGATACGAGCGTGGCACTCTGCTTTGCACCCACGTCCAGGCAGTGATTACAGGGGGCTCGCAGTTCCAGCGCGGATCTGATGTTCACTTAGTAAGCTTGCAGAGACAAGAGATGGAGAGAAATGTGCTTCATTACTCTCCCCTCAGCTCAGAAAGGCACCGCCTGCCATCAGCTGCTGATTCTAAGAGCCATTCTGTCTCCTCCAGAAGACAAAGCTTGGCAAAGTTAGGCCTACCACAGAAATATTGTACAACCTCTGCTTTACGGTCTCCTCTTTGTGTGCATAAAGGTTTACTCTTCCAAGACTCAAAAATTTAAAAATCACTACTCTCTCTCTTTGCCCTATTTAATGCTTTCAGCCGTGAGCTCGGTATTGTTGGATGAAAACGTTGCCTCTGGAGCTGCCTTTTCATTTCCATTGCTTGGTGTCCCCTTGCCATTCACTCACGGTAAACCTTTTCTGTCACCTTGTTCTGTGGTGATTTCGTAAGTGATAAAGAGCTATTTTTAGTTCTAACAGAGTCTGACATTCATGGTATGTGATACAACATTTTAACCCATTGACATTTTGATAAACCTACTCTAAATCTTTAAGTTGTACTTACACTTAAATATTTTATGCTGTTTTCTCTTCTTTTGCCATTTATCTTCATTTTCTTTATGGATCATTTTCCTTTTTCCTGTGAAATTGGAGTTTCCAGTATGCTTTCCAAACCTTGTTTCCATTTTATAGGAACATACCAACGTTAAATAATTTTTGCATGCCCTCACCTCAAATATTTACTTGGCATTGCCTTCCTTGCTCCAAGATGAAATCTTAAGAATACTTGTGAATTTCCTCAACTCTTCTTTGCTCTGAGAGAGTCTAAAATGATCTATTTCCAAAATACTATTAAACTCACTCTTACTATACATCTATTTTCCTTTAAGAAGCTTTACATAAAAATAATTTTTCAAATTCTCATTTTCACTATAATCATCCATTAGGGTTTAGCAATGCAAGATCCATTGTTTCCCCACTCTTTCTTCCTTAGTGTTCCCTGAGATACCTGCTCTGATTTCATGGTCATTTCTTGGAATACTTACGGTATTGAGAGATGATGTACGCGGACGATGCAGCAGGGTCTTGCCAGTGAAATAGGGCCCGTGTGAGACAGTTCAGTACATGACAGGAAACTAGTGACAAAAGTGTGGGAAGAGAGGACGTAGCCCATTGATCAGCAATAGGAAAACGTAGCTACTTCCGTCAGGGCCGGAGTAATCAGGGAGCCAGGTGGTGTTGCCAGCACTGTGGTGGGAGCTGGAACCATAGTAGAGAGAGACAGTGCCAGCCAAAGACGCGACCTGATGCAGAGAGGAGAAGAAAAAAAGATCTCGGCTTCTCCCCCACTCCTACTTGCCAGTCTCCCGTCAGGGCCTCCTATTATGGGAAGCTATTGAGAAGCCAGCTGGCAAGGGACCTGGGACTCGGCTTGAGGACACAGACTCTGGGGAAGGGCAGGGCATGGGCTTAGAGCAGCAAGCCAAGACCCGCAGCATCCTTCCTCAACTCTGCCATTCCAAGACTATCTTCACGTTGCACCAGCAGATGGATGCTGTCTTGGCTTGCCATGTTACTCTTCATTCCAGTCTCAGCTCCTCCACAGTTTATAGTATTGCTCCACTGCCATCTTTCTACCAGGTTTGTCCATTAAAAAAACTGGATTTCATTTTTCTTTCTTTCCTCCATCACAAAGTGTGCATTATATTTTCTTTATTCTCTGAATTTCAGAGTTACGAAATTATCCCGGGATTTGGGGATTTTATATATATATATTTATGAATCGTTCTTTGGTCTTTTTTTCCATCCTTCTAGGATTCTCATCACTCACGAGTTATCTCTCCAGTATCTTTCTTCCAGGTCTCTTTCATCATTTCCCTCACACTGCCATTACTACATTTTTGCCACAAATATTTTTTTCCATCTGTTTCTCAAAACAAGTAATAAACTTTCTAGACTAGGATGACTTCAACTAAAAAAATAATGCTGCACACATAAACATTTGGATTTCTGAGTTACCACCGGATATACAAACTAAATAGGACTCTTGCATAAAGGAAACGGAGGAATAGTGTACAAGCAAATATAGGCTTTTCAATATATATTACCTCTAATTTCTTTCTTCTTTAATTCAAAACAGGAAGCAATGGTACCCATAAATTTTCTTGAACATTGTGCTTATAGAAATATTTGTGTTTCATGCCTCAAGTAATAGCAGAACAAAACCTTTTGAGCTCTAATTTTTTATTTAACCATTTAAAATGTTACTCATTTTGCTTTTTTGACTGGAGATAAGTCTAAAAATGCTATTCTAAGGAACAATATTTTTAATGATGCATGAGGCTAGATATTTTTTAATTTTTAATTTTAATGATGCTTGAGACTAGAATTTTAGAAATGGAGCTATATAATATTTTAAGCTTATTAATATTAAAGTCATTTTTATAAGATACCTAGCAAGAGTGTACACACTTACAGTGAATTAAAATGGGAAGTGACTACCTACATATTGCAGACACATAATGTGATTTATAAAATGTCTGTGATGACAATGCCAGAATCTTTTCTATCCCTGGTTCCATATTGGAATCCCCTGGGAGCTCTTCAGAAGACTCTCTCCACACTCAGGCTTCAGACCTCAGGCTCATTGATATTTCATTTTATGAGCAATTTTCTCAAGGGAGAAAATAATCAGGCCCCAGCTTGCTAGAATGGGAAGAGAAAGGGAAGCAATAACAGTGCAATGAATATCATTTATTAAAACTTTCAAAGCTCCTTGCACTGACCAACCAGTTTAAAGACATTATTCTGCTCACGAGTACCTTACAAGCAGAATCCTTCCTCAAATTATTGTTACCATCTCTGTTTGACAGAAAACAAAACTGAGTCTTAAGGATGTTAAGCAACATGCTCAGACTCATCATTTACCAACTGGTGGAAACAGGCTTGAACTCAGTTCTGTTTGAAACGAAATCTGCTCTGAACTGCTCTACTGCACTGCTGCTCATGATGTTCAATTTGATTTACATGATAACGTCATGTTTATTCTAACAATTCTTACTTCATCTTGACAGGGAGAAAACTGAACGTGAAGTATGTTTTTCTCTTATAAAAAGACTAGATTACACATAATTATACACAGAATAAAAGTGTAATTAAAAACACGCATTTTGTTGACATGTTTGGAAACTTGGATTAGACTGCTTCTCTTTAAATGCATTAGATTTCTAAATATAGCCTCTGTAAAATAGGCTGTTCCCTAACAACATAATGTACCGTGGAAAAATGCATTGTGTAATACAAACCTGGGTCACTGTGTTTCATTTCCAAGTGTGAATTTCTCACATTTTCCACATTACCCCTAATATCAATGAGAATATTCACAATGAGAACAGCACCAAAGCGCTGGTTCTGTGTCAGGCCTTGTTTAGAGCAAACAACATCGACACCTCAGCCTCTGTGTGACTCTCAGAAAATAGCATAGACAGCAGTGTGTGTGTGTGTGTGTGTGTTGCTGTTGTTCTTTGAGTTCAAGTTTATTAAAATTACGAAATGAATTTCAGAAGCCTACCTGAAAAATTAGTGTTGGAGCAAAGTACCTGAAATCTCTGGAATTCTTTAGATTCCCCCTCCCGCCAGCAGGAGTGATGAACTAAAGGACAGAGAAATCCTCCATGGGACGACGCTGCCTTAGTTTGGTTCTTCGTGGAAGCCTTCCAGGAGCCCAACAGCAGGCAGGCACCCCATCCAAGAGGGAAGCACACTGGCCCAAAGCACACTTTTCAGTGATCCTCAGCCAGCCCTCCCTCTCCCTTGAGGGTGCGAAATTGTCAAAATTGTACAATCATTGCCTTTATCACTTTTGTTTTATTCCACATGTCCAAAAATTTTACTAACCAGGATACCTTTTCCTTAAAAGAGTAAGTCATTTTGTTTAGTTCTATTGATTCATATAATTTATCCCAGCAAATGCTAATAAATAAAATATTTCCCAATACGCATTAACACATACACAAGTTTTTTATTTTTTTTAAATTTTGGTCCCAGAAGTTTTAAAAATACGATTTATAAGATTTCCCACATAAAAACTTAACCTTATAATGTTTATTTTAAGACATTATATTAATGTCTATTTAATGTTACTCCCGATTAGGATTGTCCTTCAAAGTCTACCCTTTATTCTAGGCAAATTCTATTCACATGAAATAGAATTCAAGTCTTAGGAATGATAGTTTACTTTTCCTTAATGGTTTGTATTTTTACCTCAATGTTGATCCAGTTCTCACTTTTTGTCCAACCTGACGATCTCCATGCTTCCTTCTTGTATTCATACAAGAAATGCTCTGACTTCCCTGGTGGTACAGTGGTTAAGAATCCACCTGCCAATGCAGGGGACATGGGTTCGAGCCCTGGTCCGGGAAGATCCCACATGCCGCGGAACAACTAAGCCTGTGCACCACAACTACTGAGCCTGCGAGCCACAACTACTGAGCCTGCGCTCTAGAGCCCGCGAACCACAACTACTGAGCCCGTGAGCCACAACTATACTGAAGCCCATGCACCTAGAGCCCGTGCACCACAACGAGAAGCCACCGCAACGAGAAGCCCGCGCACCGCAACGAAGAGTGGCCCCTGCTCGCCACAACTAGAGAAAGCCTGCGCGCAGCAACGAAGACCCAACGCAGCCAAAAATAAAAATATAAATAAATAAATGTAAAAAAAAAAGAAATGCTCAACATGTCACCTTGATTTGAATATTCCAGAACATTGGTGGCAATATTATTCCTGCTCAAAGTCCACAGAACTGATGACCTATGTGTGGCATAAAGAAACACAGAAAGCAACCTTTGGAGGACAGTCTAACCCTTAATGGCTGACCCATTTATTTTAACCAGCTCTAGGACTCATTTCCTCAGTTCCAATTCCCAGATCATACATGCCCTCAATAAACATCCATTAAATCAGTTAATACGAGTTGTGCGTGAGGAATCTATTTGTTCAGGCTATAAAACATAAAAACTGTCCTTTACACTTAGAGAAAAATATGTTCCCTGATAAAAACAAGCCTAACATTGGCAGCATCAGAGTCAGGCAGGTATTTGGAAAAAGTAATAATGATTGGAAAATGACATGACAATTAAAGAATGGCACAAAAGAACCCACTTTACCTTTAACCTTTATCACGCTTTTTAAATATTCTTAGCGTTTCTTCCCATGACTGAATTTTTAAAGTCTAAAAATGTCAAATATAACAGTACTCTGAAAATAAGGAGCATCGCTATCGTACTTCACGAGGAATTGATCATAGTCTTAATTTGTAACTTGTATCTCCTCATTGTAAGGCAGCACATCAGAATGAGCCTGTCCCTTGTCATCTGTGAGAATAGAGCAGTCTGACACGAGCCAGTAAAAACAAGGGCTATTCATGGAGTTTTCCCCAAGATTAAAATAAAACAATGCATTTGAACTTCAATTATATGATGAATTCATTTTGTATAATTGTCTAAGTTATTGAAAGTAATTGACTTGGGGTCATTTTTCTCTGTGTCCTAATGAATTTCTGTGAACAAAGAACAGATTAATTTCTTATCATCAGTGACCCCTGCCGTTTATCTGCAGAAAGATAGTGAGCTATTAAACTTCCTAGGTTAGTTGAGGATCTTTGGCACTTGAAAATCCAATCAGGTCATAAATTGGAAAATTTTAATTTAAAAAGCACAGTTGGACATTAAAAATGTAATGATGTTTACTTCTTTAAATATTCTTTTGTAAGTGACTTTGCCATGTGTAATAGCTATAAGAAGAGAGAGAGAGGTATGGACGGTCTGTAGTACAGCTCTTTAGAAATCACTCTTTTGAGGATCATAGGTCTAAGTGAGTATCAAACAGGAGTTCCCACTGTGAAGGGTCTCAGAATTACTTGAAAATATAAGATGGACATAGGTTTACATAAAGGGCAGAAAGTAGGAAATAAGCCCACCAAAAATAAGTTTTCTCTGGTTTTATTTTCTAGAGGTCCAAATCCTTAGGACCCTTGAAAACTCTGGATTAGAGGCTTTCAAATTCTTCATGCTTAAAACACTGAAAACTTTGTTCCGCAGAGAGGCTCTTTGCAGGGCAGATCTTTGTGTGGTTCTGGGGCCGCCCAGAGCATTGCCACTAAGCGACCCATGTGTGGATGGGAGGCTAGGTCAGAGGGAAAAGTGAGACTGGCTCTAAGACACAGACTGGAGTTTGAGTTGGAAAAGTCACCTGCTGGTAGAGTCGACTAGATGCACATGGTGTATCCAGGAACATGATTTACTTGGACTCACAGCAAGCAGGCCAGGCTTGGGGTGGGGTTCGAGTAGGAGCAAAGAGATGGAGCAAGAGGCTGACGGGTAGCTTGACAGTCTGGGTGATTACAAGATCTCACTTTCCACACACAGCCCAACTTTCCTTCACTGAACAGGAACTGCATCTTAATTTGGGCAATTGATTGTCCAATAGATGGACGACTACTATAGGGCTTTTCTATTTAAGAAAAATATGCTTTTACTCACTAAAGTAGATATCAGGTTGTGAAGAAATTGCATCAAAATTTCATATATAACCAACCTTTCCTACCCCATGGAAAAACTGACTTCAGTTAATTTCCTCAACACATAATCAAAACGTTGTGTTAGGCACACTGATTTTGCTTGTTTAATCTCTTAAAGAGTTTTCGGGAATATTTACTAACGTTTTGCTCGTAAAAATAAACCTCCAAATTTTGTATCTGTATCCCCAGCAGGAATCCAATAAGGCTGCTCAAATATTGAATAGTATATGGGAAAGTCATTTGAACTCTCTAAAGCACTGTATACTATAAATTATTTCCATAATTACAGTAGAGAAAAGTCACGTGCTTTCCAGGTTTCATTTCAAGGTGCACTTTTAAAGCAGTGTCATCTTCCTATTAACCCACTCCTCTCTATTCCTTTTTAATTTTTTTTTTCAAGACAATTTCGATGTCAGTATCCTCCATAAAGCACTCCCTGACTTCTCAAGCCCAAACCAGCTCTTCCTTCACTGAATTCTTTTTCACTAGTCATTATTGCATAGTCGAATACAGAACTGCAGTGGGATTGTTTCATATACATCTTCATTGAGACTAGAGTTTTTTGAGGACTGTGTGATGGTTATGTGTCAACTTTACTGGTCATGGGGTACCTAGAGTAAACATTACTTCTGGGGGTCTGTGAGGGTGTTTTCAGACGAGATAGGCATTTGCATGTGTGGACTCAGGAAAGTAGATGGCCCTCCCCAGTGTGGGTGGGCATGACCCAATCCATTTGGGGGACCGAACAGAACAAAAGCCACAGGAAGGAGGAACTCACCCTTTTGCCTCCTGTCTGCTTGCTTGAGTCGGGACATCTCTTCTTATCTTCTCTGGCCGTCCGACTGGGATTTGCACCACTGGATCCCTGGTTCTTAGGCCTTCAGGCTCAGATGAAATCACACCACTGTCTTCCTGGGTTTCCAGCTTGTGGCATGGACTTGAAGTCGTGGGGCTTCTCAGCCTCCATAATCACGTGGGCCAGTTCTCATAAAACATCTCCTCTATATATCCTACTGGTTCTGTTTCTCTGAGAAGCCCATCTAATAGAGACTGAGAGTGATTTTTTTTTTTAAGGGTGACTTGGAGCTTAACTTTTTTTAAAAAAAATAATTAATTAATTTATTTTTGGCTGTGTTGGGTCTTCGTTTCTGTGCAAGGGCTTTCTCTAGTTGTGGCAAGCGGGGGCTACTCTTCATTGCGGTGCGCGGGCCTCTCACTATTGCGGCCTCTCTTGCTGCGGAGCACAGGCTCCAGACGCGCAGGCTCAGTAGTTGTGGTGCACGGGCTTCGTTGCTCCGCGGCATGTGGGATCTTCCCAGACCAGGGCTCGAACGCGTGTCCCCCTGCATTGGCAGGCAGATTATCAACCACTGCGCCACCAGGGAAGCCCGAGAGTGATTTTTTAAATAATCAGAAAATCTCCTAGAGAACGGCCATAGAAGATTCATATGAACATGGAACTTTTAAATGGATGTATGGGAAACGGTGACTTCAAGAAGAAATGTGGCCGCATAGGTCAGACCTTGCCCTTTTCTGAAAACAATATAAAAGCAAAAAGGACAGTGAAAACAAAACAAAATGGACTTCCATTTCCATCAAGACCACAGATTCTAAAGCATGTTGAAGAGCTACTAAAAAGCAGCTAAGATTGGGTAGAAGCCACATGGAAGGGGATTAAAAGAAGAAGAACAGAGATGAGAGAAACAGGACAGTAGTATCCAATATCTGATCTCAGAAAGCTTAAGCAAAAACACATTTCCTCAAAACGAAGGATTCACCTGAAGTCAAAATATTATGTTTCTTCTTTATAATACTGAGAATCACACCAGAACTAAGCAGAACTATGAGAAAAAATTCTCCTAAATGGAGTTTAGTTCAAGGGTGCTGAGGAGAAGGACGACACTAAGACCCACACAGATGAGCCTTAGTTGCTAGAAGCAACTGTTTTGGCAGAACTATCTCGGTGCCATGACCCCTATTCTCCCATTGATATATCCCTTCCCCAGTGGTCTACAGGGGGGCCCAGGAATAAGGTGGGGCTAAGGTTGTCTTTTAGAGAGTCAGTGCCACTCAAACAAGGAACAAAGACTGTCCTTGTTCAATCAGATAACTCATTCAACCTCCCTGGAGAAGGCCGGGAAATATTTCCACTTGGAAACCAGGCAGAGGGAAATTATCAAGCCCTATAATAATAACTATCTTTATTCTTATTTTACTATACCATTTTATTGGCATTAAAATGGATTGTCTAAGAAGTATATTTTTTCTCAAATCATGGAAAAAAGGGAACCACTATGGTTTGAATACCTACTAAAGACAAAATACTTTGATTTGCCTCATTTGATTTTCCTCTTAACCCATCTATATTTTGAGGCATTAAGGTTTAGATAAGTTTTACCTACAAAAGTAATAGAGTAATCAAGTGCTAATGACAAGAATTGAATCTATGACGTCTGCCCCCGTGATATTCTATTCACCATATTTTTCTGTTTCCATCTAAATTTTGTGAGTTGATGCAGGATTTTCCTTATTTTAGGGAAGATAAGATGCCATCAATTAAAGTTACACGAGTCTGTCTTATACCACTAGGAATAAAATGTGCTGCCAACTAACACATGACGTGTATGAATGATAAGACACATGTGATTATCTGAAATAATAATCTGATAGAAAACAAGTGTTAGAATGGATGAAAATCTAATATATTTAAGCTTAAGAGAAAATTCAAGCTTCAAACATAAATCCCACAACTTTATATGTGAGAGAAACGATTTGACTTGGATTAAATTTGATTTGTAAAAATACTGTGGATCAGTCTAGCCTCTTAATAATCACCCAAAGAACACTTGATTGCCAGTTGCCAGTATGCAGTGTGACTTCATTTCAGTTAATGCTGGAATATGGTTGTCATTTCTATTTGTGTATAACAAGAATGAAATAAAATTTAAACACATAAATAAATCCTCTCCTATCAATTACACACTTCCAGATATAGAATAGTTCTTGTTGCTAAACCCTCACTTCCAACCAACAAATATTGAAAATTTGCCATTTTGACTCCTTAGTCGACTACTTTTAAGTTTCTTTCTGATGACTAAGTTAATTTTACAGGGCTTTCTTAAAAAGATTAAGACATCGTTGCATTTGCTGGAGAATTTATGTTAAAAACTTCAAAGGTTCAGTTTCCTGAGGAGAACAAAATGAGAGAATAAGATTGATATGGAGTTTGAAAAGATGCTGGAATCAAATTCTTTCTAATAGCTCTTGGGATCTCTTTCCAGCATAAGGTGCATGCATCCTGGAGGTGAATGCAGTCCCAGAGGTATGCGTGGGTCATATAATGATACGTTTTCCCTTTCATCATTTCTCAGCAGAGTGGACTCAACCTTAAACTGTAGTGCATCTTTTCTAGAGTTGAAACAATTATGGAAGAATATATAAATTCATAAGATATTGTCATAGTCCGTAGGACACTGTTCTGATTTAAAACCACTTTAAGTGAATTGAATGCTTGTGAAAGTTGCTGATGTAGTAAAGCCTCTGCCTTTTTCTTTATTTGCAAGTCTGTATAGAGAGCATCAGAGCCTCTCTTTGGACAATTTATTACTTCATCCATAAAAAGCCTAACTCGTTCAGCGCTGAGAAAATTATTCCTTGTTTGTGCCAACAAAATAATTTATATAATTCTTCTTACACAGAACTCAAAATGCTCTTAACTAATTCACTCATGATGTATCCATAGAAAATGTGGATTGTCTTATGGACAGAACTTGTTAGGTTGAGAGAGATGATTCAAGTGCAGGTGGCTATGTTTTAAGGATGTAACTGAGTGGGTGAACACCTAGAGTGCGTTCTCCTCTCAAGACACCTTGGTACATGTTCCCTCTATTTTGTTGCCCCTTAGGAGTCTTTAAAGGATCCAGATTTTTTTTTTAATTATGTGCCTATGTGGAGAGCTTCCTTCAGTCATGCTATATCATACAAATTACTGAACTTAAAGCTTTCCTTTAGTAATCTGGAAAAGAATATACATTGGTTCACTGTATGTTCCTTATGGAATTTATATCCATAATATCTTAAAGATGCTCTAGCTCCAGTCCAGCACCCTGAGTGATCACCCAGAAATTCTGCTGGGATTAGACATTCTCTCCTTGCACTGCACTGACTCTGAACTGGACTAGGCCCAGAAGTAAAGACAAATTTCCAAGATGCCATCTCACCGAGAAGATCTCATTGCACTCTAACTCTGGGAAATATTAACAGTGCTTTGTGATACCACTGGGAGTCAGAAAAGCTATAAAACTTAAAACTAGTCACCATTGGTTATCTTGTGCTTCCAAAAAAAGCAGAAATGCCACTGAGAGATTCTTGAGTGTCCTCTGAGGTCACCTGATATCCGTAGCCAGCCTATGGAAGCTCAGGCTTGAAACCCTCCTGGCAGAGTGCCAGCCTGGGACCACAGTTAGCATCCAGATAAAATAGGAAGTGCTCTGCTACTTCAGTTAAAAGCTGTCAGTCTGCTTTACAAACCAGAACAGTGGTTCAGTGTGCTCCAGGGAGGTCCAGGGGGTCCAAGATAATGTAAGATAGTACACTTGTCTCTTAGACACTTAAATGGCAATGTTAACAGAGAATATAAAAGAACAGCAAACCTTGGAAGAAGTTGTCAAAACACATGCATTCAAGCATCTCTGGCCATTCTTGCTAAGACCCTAGAACAGGAATAATTCAGATCAGATTGTAAGGCTGGCATTGGAATGACAGAGATTGGTAAAAACAGACCAGATATAAAATGAGGACAGGAGCAGAGGAGATTAGGATCTAGCAGCTAAAATAAAGGGCTTGAACACTCAACATATCTACCCACCCCTGATGGCCACTGTCCTTCCAGGATCTATGTTGAAGGCTATGTTTTCCAGCAGCTCCTTGGAGTTGAGGTGGGAGTGGCCAGTGATGGCTATAGATTAGGCAGACCATGGGTACTATCTTCCACCAATCCTGTACCCCTTTGGGTAATAAGCCAATCCTTCCCGTGCAGAGCTCACCACACCAGGCTTAAATAGCTCTGACGCTTCTTCCAGTCTTGTGCTGGAGTTGACTAGGCATAACTGGGACCTGTTTACAATAGTCCTGTGTCCAATACTTATCAAACGGATTAGCATCTGACCCAAGCAGATTGATCAGAATCCTCCAAGGTCATCTGCTGGAACTGTCAGGAGTCACGTGATTTTGACTTGCCTGCACTTGTTAGCCAGGAGGATGGTGTAAGCAGGAACTTCCTGTTTCAATCTTGGCCACCACATGAAGGCAGCCTGCCAGAGCATGAGATTATTTCAACCTCGGGGTACAACAGAGCTCTAGGACTGCCTGGCTGCAGGCCAATAAGTTTCTTTTACCTTTGTGTAAGCTCATCTGTCTTGGGTTTATGTCACTTGAAACTAAAGGAGCCCTAACACAGAAATTAAGAACAACTGAGCACATGGCTCCACACCCTTGGTATTTACTTTCACCTCCTACATTTTGTGCACCTTTCTCTTCTCAAAATAGTTTCTTAGGTTTTAATGGTAGATTTCTACTTTCCTCCTATTGTCTGGCTCTGATGTGAACATTGACCCTGCCCTACATTTTACATTAAAATCTGTACATCAAGTGTCTTGAATTTTCTTAATGAAAGGAAATGGACTAATACTGTATGATGCCAGTTAATTAATCTATTAAATGGAGAAATCTATATGATCACTCTTATGATCACTCTTAGAATTGGTTACCCATATATACTGTGACTACATGGCATACACATGGCATTTATACTTGTGAGCTCCCTTTATACAAGAGTGTATAAGTGTGTCATTAATAACATTAGCAAGAAGAAAAACTAAGGGAATACCATAACATCATTTTATAAAAGCACAATGAATTGTAGAAATGATATATAAGCAGAGAATAACAACTTTTTGCAGCTTCAAACTAATGAAAACGTATTTTAAAATAAAGCAATATAGGGCTTCCCTGGTGGTGCAGTGGTTGAGAGCCCGCCTCTCAACCTGCCAGGGCATGCAGGTTTGTGCCCCGGTCTGGGAAGATCCTGCCGCGGAGCGGCTGGGCCCGTGAGCCATGGCCGCTGGGCCTGTGCGTCCAGAGCCTGTGCTCCGCAACGGGAGAGGCCACAACAGTAAGAGGCCTGCGTACCGCAAAAAAATAAATAAATAAAAAATAAAATAAAGCAATATAATAAGTATGCAGGAATATCTTCAAACAGATGACTATAATAATCAAAATGTAAGACAATGAATATATAAGCTTATTTTTCATTTCAGGAATGGTTAAATGTTTTCTCATTTTAGAAACATTAAATAACAGATGACACAGCCTTGTTAGAGATATGATATAGTGTAGGACAAAGCCACCCCATGTCAAAAACAACCTCTTGAAAGAACTAGGTGTCAGGAAACTGAATTAACCCAAGCCAGCTGATGAGGCTTGGCTGATGGGCTAGCTACATGGGAGCAATCTCCTCTGCCTTATTCTAGCATAGGTTTGCAACAGATCATTTGTCAACCACTAGGCCCTTTGCCAATAATTATTCCCGGTTGCTATTCCTAGTCTTTATCCAGGGCCACCACTGGATAAAGTGATAAAGTATCCAGCAGAATTTATAGCTCATTAATTTGGGGTGATATTTATGGTGAATCTATGTGAGGCCTTCAGGGCTTTATTAAGACTCTGCCATGATTAGAAATCTTGGAATGAGGGAAAAGTTGCAAAACGGTAGTTTTTTGGATGTTTCCTTTTGTCTTTGCCAAACTCAAGTCTATAAACATAAATGGTCACTTTGCACAAGGCACTGATTGCATCAAGACTTTTTTTCTAGAAGGCACTAGCATTCTTACATGGGATTCACATTAATCATGGCTTTTAAACTGTTATATGACAAATAGAGAGCAGTATCTCATTTATAAAAGAACCAGCTAAGCACACACCCTAGACCTGACACCTGAGGCAGCTTAGTCCGCTAATTTGTCAAGAGTAATTAATGGTGGACAGCATGGCACGTTTTCCTGCCACCAATTCAGTTATATCTGGAGGCAAGCGTGCTGCTGTTCATCTTTTAAGAAATTTGCCAGATTTTATAGGATGGAAAAGTTTGCTCTGTTCTTGCACAGTGAATCCAGGTATAAAAACGTCACTTCTTAATCATAACTTATATTTGTAGAGCTCTTTTGCTCCCTAAATCTGAAATCTCATCTTTTGGATTACAGGGCCCTTTGGATCCAGAATTTAATTGCAGGCTTTGAGTTATTATTAAAATTCTCTCCATTTTTTGTTTTGTTTTTGCTTATATTAGATAAAATTGAAAATCTCTAGGAAGTGATAGAGCAGGGATTTAAATATATTTTCAAAGTGTATATAGATTATACTTATATTGGGTTGGCCAAAAAGTTCTTTGGGGTTTTTCTGTAACATCTTATGGAAAAATCTGAACGAACTTTTGGGCCAACCCCATACTTTAGGGAATTGTTCATATTTCTATGCTTCTGAAAGCTTTCATTAAAGCTTTCATTATAGAACTCACAGATCTTGAGACAGATCATACATATGTAATCGATCAAATTAGATTTGGCACAGAACTTCGTTTGGGAAACATACAAATATACATGGCACGTATTTGCCTACAAACGTGGTTAAGGTGCCAAGCAATGTTTGAGGCATTTGACAGGGACCGTGCTTGTTAATAGAGGCTGTGTTGCATAGTAGGAAGAGTATGAAATTTGCAGCCAACTAGAACCAAATTCACACTACCCAGAAGCAATTTTATCACTGTCAGGTGGTGACGGTAATACTTACTGGTGAATATTAGTTTAACCCTTATGTGTGTCACTTTTAGTTCTCCAGAAAACAGACGCCACGATGGGATTAGGTGGGCAAAAGGTTTACTGAGGGCAATGTTTGTGTTAAATAAAGGGAGGATGAGGAACAGGCAAACAGCAGGGAGGATGTTCTTCAGATGATGAGGCGCATCTGACCACCAGGCAGGGAGAGGAGAACAGGCTGGGAAGGAAAACTGTCAGATCGGCTGGGTTTCACAGGTAGTGCTTTGGGACTCCAAAGAGGAGGAAGGCAATTCGAGTGGAGATGGAAAAAATAAAAGTTTGATAAACAAGTGTTTGCTGGGTCACCAGAGACACCGGGAGATCAGAGTAGACTCTGGTCGCTAAGCCCTGACAGAGTCTCCCACACCACACCCAGCCCATATTCTTTGCAGACGTCTCTATCGACCTCTCTCTCGTGATGGCTCTATTCTGGGAACACGCCCTCTGTCTAAATTCTTTTAGGCAGTTAAGGGAAAGGTAATGAGAAAAACTTCCTGAGTCTTCTTAAAAATAATAATTAAAAATAATCAGCCTAAATCAATCCCCATGCTGAAGAAACATATTTGAGAGTGGCAAAATCTGCTCCCCTACAACAGCATTTCTTTCCTTTTGCATTTCTTTCGGGAAACTTAATTTGAACTGTTTTGCAGTTCACCAATCATTTCCTCAGCTGTGTTGTGTCTACTGTTGAGACCTGTATAGTTCAGCTGTTCTTTATTTCTAATATTTTTATTTGACTACTTCTTATAGTGTCCATCTCTCTGCTGAAATTACCTTCTGATTTGCATTCTATCTAATTTTTCTATTTATAGCTTTGAACATATTAATCGGAATTATTTCATACTCCCTGTCTGATCATTTCAGTACCTGTTTCAAAGCTGATTTTTTTTTTTTTTGCAGTACGCGGGCCTCTCACTGTTGTGGCCTCTCCCGTTGCAGAGCACAGGCTCGGGACGCGCAGGCTCAGCGGCCATGGCCCCGGGATCCTCCCGGACTGGGGCACGAACTCGCGTCCCCCGCATCGGCAGGCAGACCCTCAACCACTGCGCCACCAGGGAAGCCCTCAAAGCTGATTTTGGTTGTAAGGATCACTTGGACTCTTCAGGCTGTATTTCTGTCTACTTTTGGTGTGCTTTTTTTGTTATGTTCCTTCTGCCATGCCTTTGGTATCTGGTCAGGATTTGGGCTGGATTTGAAGTTTGTTGTTGCTGTGGTTACCTGCGTTGAAATGTGGTGTTGTTCTGGGCACCACAAACTGTCAATTTCTCAAGTGAATCTTTTCATCTCCCGGGTAGATGTTGTGTCTTCAGTTTATGCTTCTCCCTTGAGAGAGTTTCCCTTTTGCAGCTTGCCAGCTGTTTCCCTTTATTTTTCAGTTGAGGCTTGTTAGCATGGTTATGGGCTGGGGGCAGAGACATCATCATTGTACAGTGAGTCCCCTACATACGAATGAGTTCCCTTCCGAGAGCGCATTCGTTAAGTCCAATTTGTTCATAAGTCCAACAAAGTTAGCCTAGGTACCCAGCTAACACAGTCGGCTATATAGCACTGTACTGTAATAGGTTTATAATACTTTTCACACTAATAATACATAAAAAACAAACACACACACAAAATAAAGGAAACACTTTTAACCTTACAGTACAGCACCTTGAAAAGTACAGTAGTACAGGACAACAGCTGGCATCCAGGGGCTGGCATCGAGCGGACAGGCAAGAAGAGTCACTGACTGGAGGAGGGAGAGGAGGGGGGAGATGGTAGAGCTGAAGGATCGTCAGCAACAGGAGACGGAGGGCGAGCTGCGATGTCGCTCACGCCTGACGCTGATGGCACACACGTTTGCATCTTTGAAAGTTCTCAACTTGAAGGCTCGTATGTAGGGGACTTGCTGTATTCCGATTAAGCTTCAGACTTAGGGAAGTCCTGGGAACCTGGATCTTGTGGGTGTGGGCTTCACGAGAGATCCTGCCCCTCCTGCACCCCTATCTCCTGCACCAGTTGCAGTGTCCTCAAGCTATGCTTTTGTTCCTGGCCCTCTGCACATGAGCCTTTCCTGCTTAGGGAAGATGGGAGGAAGGAGACTGTGCCCTCTCGGTGCTGGCTGTGTTCGCTGCCACACTGCAGTGGATGCCTCCCCTGTAGACTCACTGCGTTTTTTCTCTAGTGGAGAAACAGGGCGTGGGTTTGGGTAAATTTTCACAGTGGGGTGAGAAGGGAAGCAGCAGATTCTTTCTAATTTTCCTTGAGAGCCTGGAGGATGTCCTAGAGCAAAGGCCTGAAGGAAGAAGTGTGAGAACCCCTCTATGTCAGTGCCCCCAAGGCTTTATACTCTCACACTAGCCCACTTCAGCTTTTAGCAGCTTGTTAAATCTTTCTAGTTAAACTTCCTCCTGGATTATATTGTATCCAGACATGTCTGCCTCTAAGCAAATGCTCAGGCTCTATTTCTCTCTGTAGACTTCTGGGTCTTTCAGAATCAGGAGTGTTGTCTGCCCTGTGGTCTCAGTTCTCTGATGAGCTCAAGAAAATCATTAATCTTCAGTTTGTCCTGCTTTTTTCCTCTTGTGGAATGTGACTGACATCCATGTTCAGCTCTGTACACCTCTGAGGTATTTCTGTTATTGAATAAATGGTTGTGCTTATTTTTAAATGTTTTATTGTCATTTTGATTAAATAGCTGACCAGGTGTTGCCTCTCAGGCACCCATGGTCCTGTCTTGATCCAATGTCCAAATTTCCGGTGACAACTGTTTTGATTTTTGAATCCCCAAATTGAGTCTTAAATATAGAAAAATTATTATATAGCTTTCAGGTTATCTTTTAAGCCAAAAGTAGCTTGAGGTTTCCCAGAGGGGCCCTGGGTAATCACAAAGATTTGTTCATTCCTCTTATAAAAAGGGAGGTGCTGTAAATAATTAGGTTTATTTAATATGTTACTATTAAAATTGCATGGGGAGACGTTAAATTGGAAGAGATGCGGAAACTTGTAGAGGAAAAATGCTGTTTCTATAAGTATTTCAGAAATTGTGTATTTTGTAGGGAGTTCCTCGGTATTTGTTAATACTCTCACTGTCCATAATAGGTTTTTGCTTATCGCAGTTGATGTTTTCCCAATGATATTAGATATCAGTAACATGTTATCAGTCATATGTTTGGTTATCATTAAAATTCTTACTTGGCCACTCTCTTACTTATTTTGAATCTAGCATTTTCTAGACCAAATATTCTCAATTACTGTTGCATGGCCGACTTACGGAGTTTTATAAAAATACCAGGGGCGGGTCCTACTCTAGACTTTCTGAATCTCTTCCCATGATGTTCTCATTATACTTTGTACATTAAGTCTCAAAACCTTTGTATCAAGATTTTTTCTCAATAAAATGTATGTTTGTGTGTTTTTAAAATCAGATGTTTAAGACACAATCATTTAATGAAAACAGTGGTAATAATTATGTATTTTAGACATTTTATGTAGTTAGACATTTATAGACATTTTATCTAATTTTTGGTATGGCTTTATTACTTTTGTCTGTCATATGGTTAGAAAATTCTTTATTTTTTGATACCCAAATCTGACTCCTTTAAATCCCCACTACTAGTTCACACTTTCTACCATGCTATAGGCCTTTTATGCATTCGAAAGTAGTGTTTATCTTTCCTGTATTGTTTTTCTACTCTTTTCACCTCATTAAATGAGATAATGAATGAGAAACTCTCTTTTTCCAGCGCTTGGCCCTTGCCCAGCAGTAGCTGTAAGAGTATGCGTCACCCAAAACTGCTGAGGGAAATTTGAATGTGCATTTTTTCACTTTCTCGTTGAATTGCATTTCCCTTTTATGTTTAGAAGTCATTGTCAACTTTTCCGTTCCCCCAGCCACATACTACCTCATCAGCATTTGTTTTAAGTAATTCTTGCAAATAGCTCTTTCATACACACCCACGACACACACAAACACAAACCCACAGATAGACACACGCACCTCATTTTTCTAATAGATATAGTTGCTGTTGTAACTATAGTAATAAACTTATTTAAATATTATTGTACAAATAATACAATTTTATCATTATATGCCTTTTCAACTAACGTGCATTAAAATACAACTTGCATCACTGACTTCTGCAAACACTTTTGTTAAGTTTGAAATGCTTTAATAAAAATGGGTCAGAAGGGAATTCACTTTCCACAGACAAAGGAGCTTGTCCTCAGTCCTGGAATAGAGTCTTGAATGCGTTATCAAAGGGGCGTTTGCGGGGGTTTGGACCAGGAGCAACGGAGCCAGTGGAGAGTGAAGTTCCAGGCTGCCAGTGTTTTCCTCCTGGGCACTCTCAGAGCAGCTGGTTCCCACCTTTATGCTAGTATTTACCACGTGATATTGCATGTGCTTTTATTACTTACGGATTGTGAGTTCCCCAGGGTAGGGACCAGTTCCTGTTTGCTTCTGGCTCCTCAGTGCTTAGAACACGTTAGCTAGTCCTGCATTTCCATTTGGAGCTAGTTCAGAACATAAAAGAATTGCTGTAAACATCATATTGATATATGTAAACCATACCAAATATTAGATAAGATTTTCCCACTGTGGCATAGTGGGAAACATACTCCTTATAATAGTACGCACACGCACACGCACATGCACATACACACAATGTAAACCCTGTATGAAATCCCTCAACCACTCTCCAGAGCGTTCAAGGACAGAGACAAAAGGACATTCCTGCAAACATGCCTGTTTGGTTCGGGCTCCCTGCATCCACAAGGTGCCTGACCGTGGCTGTCCTGCCTCTTCTGGCCTGCCTCCCACTCCTGGCCTTTGGGCTCCATGCCAGCCCCTGTGTTACTCACACTCAACACTGAACCCTGTCTGCTTGTGTATACACTGCCTCTCTGCCCTGTCCCCATTCTTCATTCCTCCAGGCTCCCTCCCATCATTCTTCTGTATTCTGACAGTCGACTGAAAGAAAAGGCACAACATAAGGCTGTGAGTTGAGTTTATTCAGTGTTGTACTGAGGACTGTAGCCCAGGAGACAGCCTCTCAAAGAGCTCTGAGGAACTGTCCAAAGAAGCAGGGGAGGAGCCTGGATAGGTATGACGTTTTTGGTTGGAAAACAAACAGGAACATCAAAAGATTACTACTAATCCCAAAGAACAGACATCTCAAGTTAGTGATTTTAGTGCTTTCCTATGTACAAGAAGATGCAAGAATCTGCAGTCACTGAAATTTTAACTTAGATATGTATATTAACTACCTAGGGGCCGGTAACCAAAGCCCAGAATGCTTTCTGTTTTCCTGCACAAATTCCTCCCAGATGCACTGTTTGTAGGCAAGTGGCTAATGGCTTGATCTTAGCAGAACTGAAACGGCAGGCGACATTTCTTCCTTTTTTTCAAGAGTGAGCATCCCTCCTCCCTAGGACTCCCCTCCCTCTCGGCCGTGCGCTGTCTTTGTCCTGCCATTCCACGTGGCACTTTGTCCTTTAAATCTTGATTTACTTATCTTTCTCACTAGATAACAATTACCTTTGAAAGCAGAGGCTGTGTTTTATTTGACTCTGTGTCACCAGCACTTATTTTAGCTCCTAGCAGCAATATTTGTAGAATTAATGAATTATTTATGAGTGAATAAAGGCAAGTAATAAATAAATTTGACTTAGAAATCTCTCGCTCCAGTGTCTGGGAAGATAGTAGTAAGATGAAGATGGAGTGAAGTGTAGAAACAGAATTTGAGAAGAAACAGTGAGTTCATTTCAGACTCTGCATTGAACGTGAGTAAACCGGGGAACACCTAGGCAGATAGTAACATTTAACAAACATTTATCCAGAACTTATTAACCGCCAGGCACAGTTCTATGCATTAAAACAGGAGTCACCTTACCCAGAGGGTTATGCCCTCAAGCCTTTTTTCAGGCAACCAGCTGGTCAACAACTAAAAGACTGAGGGGGTCTGGAGACTGGATAGCTTGCAGGATAACCCCACGGAGCAAGTCATACTCCAGAGCTTCCCTGGGGTATAACTGAGGTCAGTCTGCAGGTGCGGATGTATTTGCAGGTGAGGATGTATTCCTGCTGAGTTCTTCTTAACAAAGGAAGTGATCTTCCTCTAGCTCCTCTCTATAACCCTGAGCACAACTGGAACTGCTGTTCTTTTTTTTTTTAATTTATGTAATTTTTTGCATCCAAATTTTATACACACAACTATTTTAAGAAGCCACTGTAAAAAGTTTGCAAAAGAAAGCAAAATGCCTTTAGGAGCTTGTATTCTAAAGAAACACACACACACACACACACACACACACACACACACACACACACACACACACACACACACACACACACACACACACACACACACACATCTTAAAATACATATATCATAAAACTCCAAAAACACATTTGTTCAGAATGAGTTGAGCACACGTTCTGTTCCATGTTGAACGACAAGGAGAGCTTGGGTATATTTCTGTATATCTCAGTGTTGTTCTTTGGAAATGTAGTTTAGGATTATGACAGCACTTCATCACATGAAATATGCTTCATGTTTTCACATTTCTTATTATCTGCTGATAAATTCGAATGTGATTGTTAGAGAACACTGCTGCTTGCTGTGTACTAGCTGCTGCTAGCTTGTACACAGCTGCTTGCTGTGTACAAACACAAGCAATGGCACGTTGCCTATTGGAAAACAAGAAGTGAATTAGGAGACTCATTGTTGCCTGATTGACCTGACCTCACTTTTTTGTTTCACCAACGGGATTTTCCATTAACCACAACACTGAATTCCCTACTCAAACTTCTGTATCAAATTTTTTTCTTTATGTATCTCATGTACTACTATTCTTTATGGAAGAACCTTCCCTTTGCCTACCATGGAATAGACTTGAGAACTATCTCAAGAGACAATATTTGTGATTCTTTTAAATACTCATTCATTTGAGAAAGAAGTAATATCTCTGTAGATATCTTTATCATCTACTCATTTGTTAAGTTTATGAGCCTGTCATCTGAAAAAGAAATGCACAAGCTAAAAGTTGACAATTATGTTTCATTCAGTGGACTTTACTGAGGATTTAAGCCTGGGATGCAGCCTCTCAGATAGTTCTGAGGACTGTTCTGAAAAGGTAAGGGAGGCTGTGAAAAACCCCATGTAGTTGACCATCAAAAGGTTACTGCTGGGGCTTCCCTGGTGGCGCAGTGGTTGAGAATCTGCCTGCTAATGCAGGGGACACGGGTTCGAGCCCTGGTCCGGGAAGATCCCACATGCCGCAGAGCAACTAGGCCCATGAGCCACAACTACTGAGCCTGAGCGTCTGGAGCCTGTGCTCCGCAACAAGAGAGGCCGCGATAGTGAGAGGCCCGCGCACCGCGATGAAGAGTGGCCTCCGCTTGCCACAACTAGAGAAAGCCCTCGCACAGAAACGAAGACCCAACACAGCAAAAATAAATAAACTAATGAACTCCTACCCCCAATATCTTAAAAAAAAAAAAAAAAGGTTACTGCTAACCACACAAACAGACATCTCAAGTTAAAGATTTTAGTACTTTTCTAAGTATGGGAAGATGCGAGAGTCTGGGCCTATTGAAATCATTCCTTTGATATGCATTTTAACTATCTAGGGCCATATCCTGCTTTGCTCTATCCTGAGTTTCCCTGTGGGTGGGGGGCTGGGGGGCAGAGGAGGCCTGCAGTGGCTGATGGCTTCTTGCGCACAACATCCTTTGTTTACTGAAATGTTAGGCGGCATTCTTTGTCCACAAGTCAATTAAGTGGAAAGGAATGCGTTATATAATATTCCTTAACATTTAAATTTTAGTAAAACATTAAATAACATTTTTGCGTCTTGAAGGTTATGTATTATTTAAATAATAAACCTCTTTTTAAAAAATAATAAAACCTTTAATGTGGCTTGGAAATCGTGAAAAATTTGCTAGTCTTGATTCGTATAAATATTTATAAATGAACAGAGACTAAAATATATCTGCAGGCTTGATGGTCACATATTTTAGAGAATTATGGAGACACTCTATTGAAGACATTTAAAAATGTAGGGACTTCCCTGGCGGTCCAGTGGTTAGGACTCGGCCCTGTCACTGCCATGGCCTGGATTCAATCCCTGGTCGGGGAACTAAGATTCCACAAGCCATGCAGTACGGCCAAAGAAAAAGATAGTAATAAACTAATAAATAGATATTCTTTCCTTCTGTCCCTCCCTTCTTTCTCTTTTTCTGCTGTATTGAGTTCACTGAATAGACATTAATAGAATGCATGTACTACTAGAGGGATCAATGATGAAAAATTCTTTTTCTCTTAAAGCAAAGACTTATATGGTTTATTTTAACGCTGCATTTATTTAGCACATTTACAAAAATAAGTTCACATGGAAACATTATCACGAGTTTACAGGAAGAGAAAAAAGATTTTTTTTTCCTCTCTCTAAATGTCTTGGTAGTTAGATTATCTTTTTCATTTTCTCTAGTTCCACTGCTGAAAAGTATTAAATAATGGTGATTTGTAGTAACTATAATAAGACTCTTACATATACATTATCAGTTTTCACTCATAAATGTATTAATGACAGCTAATTTTGTTTTGCTTTTAAGCATAATTTCTATTATGATTTAAATAAAATTTTGACATGAGACAAAACAGAAAAAAAAGACTCATAATTTGCTCACCATTACACATTGTTAATATGTACTTAACTACAGGAACAAATATGCTCATTTTTGTTGATTTGGTCTTACGTAAACATTTTGCCTATTCTTATATCTTCTTAACCAAACTTCTTAACTATCATTTTAAATAACATCCTACTTAAGATAATCTCCTTTACTATTTTATATTATTGAACAATCATTTTCTCCTGATTTTTATTATGTTAAAATGTTATAAAATATTTTTGCATTTGTAATATTGATATTTAATAATGCTTCTTTTGAATTTACAGGATATGGGGTTACTAAACAGCATGAAAATTATGTCTCTTAATGTGTATAGTCTTAGCATTTTAAATTATTAGTATGCTTTTATAATATTTTTTAGCAAAGTTTGAGACAGCCAGAGTCACTACTGTTCTGTGGACATTAGGCATTTAGCATTCATAAATGACTTATCAATATTATACAGTTGGGCTCATCACAGAACTGAGCTCACAGTGAGAGGCAAATAGAGAGGGTCTGAGGTGAGATCAGCTGACCTGGAGTAAAGACTATTGGAGCCATAAACCAACAAGAACACTTTAAATGGCAACTGTGACCATATGGTGGAGGTGAAGAGCGGACTAGCGTGAATGAGAGAGCCATCCAGGGGCCTCACTCTTGGGGCTCCCCTACACTTTCCTGGGTCTTATGTCTAAAAATCCCACCAGATAGATGTAGCATGTCACATACAGGGCAGATATCAATCCAAGTACACCAATATTCATTTAAAATGTGAACCGTCTAAATATACCAATTAAAAGGCAAAGGTGGTTAGACAAACATGACCCAACATTGTCTATAAGAAACCCACTTAAAATTTAAAGACAAAAATTAGTTAAAGGTAAAGAAATGGAGAAAGACATCATGATAACAGTAATCAAAAGAAGACTGGAGTAGCTATATTAATTGCAGACGACCATACTTCAGGACAAAGAACATGGTCAGGGATAAAGAAGGGTATTATATACTGATAAAGGAGTTTATTCTCAAAAAACCTCATAACGATGCTTAATGGGTATGCACCTAATAAAAGGTCAAAATGTGAAACTTTTGCAATCTCTGAAAATATTTTGAGACCTAAAAACATTGTTTATTTAATTTCTTTTCTAACAAATGTGATTGGGAACTCCCTGGTGGTCCAGTGGTTAGGACTCTGAGCTTTCACTGCCAAGGGCTTGGGTTCAATCCCTGGTTGGGGAACTAAGATTCCACAAGCTGTGCGGTGTGGCCAAATAAGTAAATAAAAAATAATAAAAAATGTGATCATCTCATATGACAACTTTTCCTTTGAATTCCTTGATTCTGTTTTTCACAAATCACCACCATATGGCTACTTAAAGGACAGAAATGGCCACAAAATCCCAAGGTTTTATTATTTTGAGTGGGTATAACTTTAGAAAGATTTTCACTTCAGTCGCTGAAATGTCATAATTCTAAATTATATTTTAACTAAGAATACATATTAGTTATAAAATTAGAAATTTGTAGCATAAGATTAAAATAATTGTAAATATGTAAGACACCAAAGAAAGTTTGTAATCTTCTGTTGCTATAGAAGCTTTTGTTTCAACTGAGGAATCTTCTAAAGAATTACAACCTATGCCAGAAAATCTTGATTTTGGAGTAAGCAGTAACAGTCTGTGTAGAACGTGTCGGTTTTGTTTTTATGAAAATGTAAATGTGCCTTAACCTCATTTTTCCATTGTGGCATAAACCACAGCAAAACTTTGCCTTAGTAAACCACTAAAAGGTATGCAAAGCTTAAAGGAAAATCATCAGAATTGTTTTCAAATGATAAGAAAGAAAATGTTAAGCTAGGAACAAAATTCAAATAAGATGTTTCTGAAAACTTCTTAAAGATCATCTTCAGAATAACCTTAAAAAGTGAATTTTGAATAACAGGGGAACTTTTGAGAAGGCCCGTGTTGTTGATACGTCGCAATTTTTTTGAGGGGAGCACAGGATAAGCCAACTGAGTTGGGATCTGCACTTCAGCTGCATCAAAGGTTGTATCCTAATTGCTCAAAAGAAACCAAATGATTAACCAACCTGGATTTTAAAATTAGTTAAATCCAAGTACTGGCTTCAATAATTGCACTGTTATGTTGGTTTTTGTTACTACATTTCTAGCCATGTCTCTGAATATGTTAGTTTTACACCATTTTTAATAAAATATTTTAATTTAATCGTCTATTCTAATACCCAGATATAAGCCATTCCAAGAAATGTCCTTTTCTATTGCATTATGATTGAGAACACTTGGAAAACTGGGAAGCGTTGCAAATATGGGGAGACTCATGAGGAAATGATTAGTATCTGCATTCCATGATATTTTACATGCAAGTAAAAATTGGCTATTACAGCTTATTTTATTAGAATTTTAAAACTTATCTTTGGAGCATCTTTGAGTTTTAGAAACATTAATATAAATGTATATGATTCAACTTTGGATGACCTCATAAGGAAAATACAGACTCTTCCCCTACCCGCAACCCCTGCCCAGTTTCTGAGCCATATAAATTCCTTCTGGTCCTTGTGTACAGGGAAAGCGTGAGGGAGCTGTGAGTCACACCCACAACAGAGTGCTTGGCAATGTTACTTAGAAATTTGCCAGGTATGATAATGGTTAAAAGGTATTTGGGGCTTAAACTTTTTTTTTTTTTTTTTTTTTTTTTCCGATACGCGGGCCTCTCACTGCTGCGGCCTCTCCCGTTGCGGAGCACAGTCTCCAGACCCACAGGCTCAGCGGCCATGGCTCACGGGCCCAGCCGCTCCGCGGCATGTGGGATCTTCCCGGACCGGGGCACGAACCCGTGTCCCCTGCATTGGCAGGCGGACTCTCAACCACTGCGCCACCAGGGAAGCCCGGGGCTTAAACTTTTTAGCAAAATCTTCCATCATAATTCTTATTTTGTCATATTGAAGATTGAATTTGTGGTTGTATGTTTCCATTTCAAAAAAGTAAGTACAAAAGATGAAATGAATCTCTGAAAATGGGCTTCTCATTTAGTGGACTTGAGGTACTACTAAAATCAATATGCTTTTCATGTCTTAGCTACTCCAAATCTTCCTTGTTCTTTAGAAAATGGAAACATGAAAACATGATGTACAAAACTTCCACTGTAATTACTACAGATAATAGAAAAGGCTCCTTTGACCTGTGAGGTTTTTTTGTTTTTGTTTTTGTGAGTGGACTGCTAAAAAAAAGCTTGTCTTCAAACCCAATTCAGGAAAGACCCATAAAGAGCTACCTCTTTGAATACAATAGGATCACCTCCATTATCCTCCTAATTATCCCCTGTGAATATGGGAGATTCAGTCCCCTTGTCTGTAGGATCTAGTTTTTCAAGAAGATTCTCTATTTGGTGTTTGAAAAATAGGTAAAAGCAGCTTATTTCTGTTATTACTCCTGTTTTATTGGTAGTTTTTGATACAGCAAGTCATTGCAGCTCATTTTTAACACACACTCACATAGCTTGTCATTGTTAATACTGTGTGAGGGTAGGACAAAACATGATTTTGCATGGCAACATCACCTTATTCACAATGGCTGAGTTATTAACTCCATTATTTTTCTCCCTCCAAACAATGACACTATGGTGAAGCAAAAGATGTATCCAGTCTCCAATGTGGTAAAAAGTACCAAGAAATCTTAAATGGCTTATTCCTAAGGGCAAAGTTCAATCTATTATGACCTCACTTGTTCCTTGGGCACATTTTGCTTTAAGTTAGAAACAAGACACTGGGTCTCAGAGCAAAGAACCATTCAAGGGAACAATTCAAATAGATGAGGTTAAAGTAGTCTTCTATTTACTCTAAACCACATTATTAAAGAACAATAAACCTAGAGAAAATAGGGCTTTGTGTCTGTATGTACAAACACACAGAATTCATAGACATGGAAACATGCTTGACTGCTTCCTAGGTACCAGGCACTATTTTCCAAGTACCATCTCCTCACAAAAGGTTTATGAAGTAAATGTTGTCACTGTCGCCCATGATGAACAACGGGGAAACAGGCACAGAACGGTGAATCGTCAAGGGCTTGAACTCTGTCTACCACAGAGCTCAAACTCCTAACCACCATGCTATGCTGCCTTCCCATGTCAACAGTGATTAGAATTTAAGACATTATGACAGAGCAAAGTAACCTTTCTTAACTTTTGTGTTTTTTGTGTTTTTTTTGTGGTACGTGGCCTCTCACTGCTGTGGCCTCTCCCGTTGCAGAGCACAGGCTCCGGACATGCAGGCTCAGCGGCCATGGCTCATGGGCCTAGCTGCTCCGTGGCATGTGGGATCTTCCCGGACCAGGGCATGAACCCGTGTCCCCTGCATCGGCAGGCGGACTCTCAACCACTGCGCCACCAGGGAAGCCCCTAAGTTTTGGTATCTTAAAATGAAAAATGCCAAATATTCTCACCAGGGGAAGGTGGGTAAGGGCAAGTGGAATAAAAGACAGACTTACTTTTTCTAAAACAGAATGTGGCTGGCCAGTTATTTGTTACTTACAATCCTGTTGAACTTGTCCTGAACACACAAAATTGCCTGCAAGCCGAAGAACCATCTGTCTTCTTCCTTTTTAATGACTTTGCCAGCATGAGATTTTCCAACGTTTGTGCAGAATTCCTGAGAGTCTTACAGACACATGCTAAGAAATCCCATGGGTTACATTTGGAACACCAGCTAATATTTCATGTTCTGATTACTGTGGAGAAAGCAAAAGGCTTTTTCATTGTGTTAGAAGAAAGGAAGATAAATATTTTTAAAAAAAACACCATAAGCTTTTGGAGTCTTATGTAAAATCAAGTCTACTTGACCTACATGCTCGAAAATTGGGTGCAAACATGAAGTCTTGCAATCTTTGGTTTCAACTATTAGAAAAACATTATGACAAATGACTTGGTATTTTCATACAGTTTTCCTGGGGTAACCATAGCACTGTCAGGTAAGCTGGTTTCTGTGATTTAGTCTATCTTTGACCTATTTCTTATGGCATTATCAAACAAACACTTATTCTCAGAAATGTGCATTAGAGATATGACAGGACTTTATTATATTTATTATAAGGGAAGGGTTCGTGGCTATTTGTTTGTTTGTTTTTTGTGGTACGTGGGCCTCTCACTGTCGCGACCTCTCCCGTTGCGGAGCACACGCTCTGGACGCACAGGCTCAGCGGCCATGGTTCATGGGCCCAGCTGCTCCGCGGCACGTGGGATCTTCCTGGACCGGGGCACGAACCCGTGACCCTGCATCGGCAGGCGGACTCTCAACCATTGCGCCACCAGGGAAGCCCGGTTCGTGGCTATTTGGATTGAACCTAATTATAAATACTCATAGAAATTTACACACAGGTCCATAAAAATAATGATAATTGCAGTCAAGTTTTACTCTATTGTGTTTATATTTTTGTGTTTGTGAGTCTATCCAGCATTAGGAAGCAAACGCATGTAAGAAGAGGCTGGCTTAAGATAAGAAAATAGAATCCCATCACAGGTGGAATCCAATCTGGGACTTGTTACCTGTGGTGGAGGCGATCAGGAGTATGCTCAGACCCCCAGCTAGTGCCCCCTGCCCTCCGGTTGGTCCTGACAGAGGTCACAGAAGCAAGCCCAATCCTTCCACTGCGTATGTATGCATATACATGTTTTGGGGTAGATAAACACACTTATAATGTAAACCCAGATATTTATATATAAATGGGTAAGCAATCATTTATACCAAACCCTCTAAGATATAATCAATGCAGATGGCTGTGTGTGAATACATTTTGTTTACAATGGAGGACAGTGTGTTATCTAATAGTGTCTGCATGCCATTTAATATTTTAGAATGTAAAGATGGTGTCAGCATCAGAAAAAATGAATTGAAAGAAATTCAGTCTGCATGGGATCATACAAAAACTGTAGTATATCAGACCTAGGGACACATACAGACTGAAAGTGAGGTGATGGAAAAAGATATTCCATGCAAATGGAAATCAAAAGAAAGCTGGAGTAGCAATATCTGTAAAAAATACAAACACATGGAGGCTAAACAATACACTACTAAATAACCAAGAGATCACTGAAAAAATCAAAGATGAAATCAAAAAATACCTAGAACCAAATGACAATGAAAACACAATGACCCAAAACCTATGGGATGCAGCAAAAGCAGTTCTAAGAGGGAAGTTTACAGCAATACAATCCTACCTCAAGAAACAAGAAGCATCTCAAATAAACAACCTAACCTTACACCTAAAGCAATTAGAGAAAGAAGAACAAAAATCCCCCGAAGTTAGCAGAAGGAAATAAATCATAAAGATCAGATTAGAAATAAATGAAGGAAACAATAGCAAAGATCAATAAAACTAAAAACTGGTTCTTTGATAAGATAAACAAAATTGATAAACCATTAACCAGACTCATCAAGAAAAAAAGGGAGAAGACTCCAATCAACAGACTTAGAAATAAAAAAGGAGAAGTAACAACTGACACTGCAGAAATACAAAGGATCATGAGAGATTACTACAAGCAACTCTATGCCAATAAAATGGACAACCTGGAAGAAATGGACAAATTCTCAGAAAAGCACAGTCTTCTGACACTGAACCAGGAAGAAATAGAAAATATAAACAGACCAATCACAAGCACTGAAATTGAGACTGTGATTAAAAATCTTCCAACAAACAAAAGCCCAGGACCAGATGGCTTCACAAGCAAATTCTATCAAACATTCAGAGAAGACCTAACATCTATCCTTCTCAAACTCTTCCAAAATATAGCAGAGGAAGGAACACTCCCAAACTCATTCTACGAGGCAACCATCACCCTGATACCAAAACCAGACAAAGATGTCAAGATGTCATAAAGAAAGAAAACTACAGGCCAATATCACTGATGAACATAGATGCAAAAATCCTCAACAAAATATTAACAAACAGAATCCAACAGCACATTAAAAGGATCATACACCATGATCAAGTGGGGTTTAACCCAGGAACACAAGGACTCTTCAGTACATGCAAATCAATCAATGTCATACACCATATTAACAAACTGAAGGATAAAAACCAAATGATCATCTCAATAGATGCAGAAAAAGCTTTCGACAAAATTCAACACCCATTTATGATTAAAAACCCTCCAGAAAGGAGGCATGGAGGGAACTTACCTTAACAGAATAAAGGCCATATATGATAAACCCACAGCCAACATCATTCTCAATGGGGAAAAACTGAAACCATTTCCTCTAAGATCAGGAACAAGACAAGGTTGTCCACTCTCACCACTATTATTAAACATAGTCTTGGAAGTTTTAGCTACAGCAATCAGAGAAGAAAATGAAATAAAAGGAATCCAAATCAGAAAAGAAGAAGTAAAGCTGTCACTGTTTGCAGATGACATTATACTATACACAAAAAGTCCTAATGATGCTACCAGAAAACTACTAGAGCTAATCAATGAATTTGGTACAGTAGCAGGATACAAAATTAATGCACAAAAATCTCTTACATTCCTATACACTAATGATGAAAAATCTGAAAGAGAAATTAAGGAAACACTCCCATTTACCATGGCAAGAAAAAGAATAAAATACCTAGGAATAAACCTACCTAAGGAGACAAAAGACCTATATGCAGAAAACTATAAGACACTGATGAAGGAAATTAAAGATGATACAAACAGATGGAGAGATATACCATGTTCTTGGATTGGAAAAATCAACACTGTGAAAATGACTATACTATGCAAAGCTATCTACAGATTCAGTGCAATCCCTATCAAACTACCAATGGCATTTTTTCACAGAACTACAACAAAAAATTTCACAATTTGTATGGAAACACAAAAGATCCCAAATAGCCAAAGCAATCTTGAGAAGGAAAAACAGAGCTGGAGGAGTCAGGCTCTCAGACTTCAGACTATACTACAAAGCTACAGTAATCAAGACAGTATGGTACTAGCACAAAAACAGAAATATAGATCAATGGAACAGGATAGAAAGCCCAGGGATTAACCCATGCACCTATGGTCACCTTATTTTTGATAAAGGAGGCAAGAATATACAGTGGAGAAAAGACAGCCTCTTCAATAAGTGGTGCTGGGAAAACTGACAGCTACATGTAACAGAATGAAATTAGAACACTCCCTAACACCATACACAAAAATAAACTCAAAATGGATGAAAGACCTAAATGTAAGGCCAGACACTATAAAACTCTTAGAGGAAAACACAGGCAGAACACTCTATGACGTAAATCACAGCAAGACCCTTTTTGACCTACCTCCTAGAGAAATGGAAATAAGAACAAAAATAAACAAATGGGACCTAATGAAACTTCGAAGCTTTTGCACAGCAAAGGAAAGCATAAACAAGACAAAAAGACAACCCTCAGAATGGGAGAAAATATTTGCAAATGAAGCAATTGACAAAGGATTAATCTCCAAAATTTACAAGGAGCTCATGCAGCTCAATATCAAAAAAACAAACAACCCAATCCAAAAATGGGCAGAAGACCTAAATAGACATATCTCCAAAGAAGATACACAGATTGCCAACAAACACATGAAAGAATGCTCAACATCACTAATCATTAGAGAAATGCAAATCAAAACTGCAATGAGGTATCACCTCACAGTGGTCAGAATGGCCATCATCAAAAAATCTACAAACAAGAAATGCTGTAGAGGGTGTGGAGAAAAGGGAACCCTCTTGCACTGTTGGTGGGAATGTAAATTGATACAGCCACTATGGAGAACACTATGGAGGTTCCTTAAAAAAGTAAAAATACAACTACCATATGACCCAGCAACCCCACTACTGGGCATATACTCTGAGAAAACCAAATTCAAAAAGAGTCATGTACCACAATGTTCATTGCAGCTCTATTTACAATAGCCAGGACATGGAAGCAACCTGAGTGTCCATCGACAGATAAATGGATAAAGAAGATGTGGCACATATGTACAATGGATTATTCCTCAGCCATAAAAAGAAACGAAATTGAGTTATTTATAGTGAGGTGGACGGACCTAGAGTCTGTCCTACAGAGTGAAGGAAGTCAGAAAGAGAAAAACAAATACCGTATGTGAACACACAGATACACACACACACACACACACACACACACACACACACACACATATATATATATATATATATATACATATTCCATATATATATGGAATCTAAAAGAAAAAAAATGGTCCTGAAGAACCCAGGGGCAGGATAGGAATAAAGACACAGATGTAGAAAATGGAGTTTAGGACACGGGGAGGGGGAAGGGTAAGCTGGGAAGAAGTGGAAGAGTGGCATGGACATCTATACACTCCCAAATGTAAAACAGATAGCTAGTGGGAAGCAGTCGCACAGCACAGAGAGATCAACTCGGTGCTTTGTGTCCACCTAGAGGGGTGGGATAGGGAGGATGGGAGGGAGACGCAAGAGGGAGGAGATATGGGGATATATGTATGCGTATAGCTGTTTCACTTTGTTATAAAGCAGAAAGTAACACAAGATTGTAAAGCAATTATACTCCAATAAAGATGTTAAAAAACACACACACACAGAAACTGTATTACAGAGTTATCAGTCATGATGGTGCTTTTCCTGGTTTGATAAGACCTACCCGTGAAAGAAGGTGATGGCCAGCGTTGTCCCAGATGTTGTCCTCTCCTACCTGGAGAGGTAAGGGTTAAGGGTACGGGCACCGGAGCTGGACTCCAGGGTTCCAATCCAGGCTCTGCTTCTCTTAGGGCAGCTACTAATGTCTTTGTGCTTTAATTCCTTCTTGTGGAAAATGGGTTAGTAACAGTTACCCACAGGCTTCCGGTTTTCTTCTCGTCACATAAAGATTTTAGCACTTCCCTCGTTATTCTTTCCTGTTTTCATTTTGTTGTTTTCAGTGTCCACGTAGATTATCCCTGTAACATTCCAGTCTCTTATTTTCTTGTCCTCCTCATTTCAATTACGCACTTGCATGTTTGGAAATATAAATAAATATTATGCTCTGTTTGTAAAAATAGAATGGGCCATGTCATTAGAAGTGAATAAAACGACGTATTCAACAAGATACTTTTAGACATAAGAATGAGACAGTAATAAAAAAAAAGGAAAGAATTGTGCAGTTTTTATGCTTTTGCAATCACAAAAGAAGAAAAATTGAGGTGCAGTTTGGGAAGATTCAGACAGAGGAAAATCTCTGAAATAATGTTGAAATGGTTTGTATGGCAGATAAATGGGATTATATTGAACTGGGAGATTTCTCAAGGTCATCTTGGGCACTGCTCATGCTGGTTGTTCCTCTTGCTCTCCTCAGCAGAGAGATCAGTGAAAAAAACTAGGTATTTGTACATCAGTTTTCTCTGCTGTTCTCTCTGTTGCAGGCTGCTCTTGCCTGGAAAGATGCTCTAGGGAGCAGGGCAGGAGAGTCAACCATCAAAATAGACTTCTTTTTGTATTGTTGAGTAAGCGGAGAAAAATCCAGTTGGGATGTATGGAAAAATATTGCCGCAAAAGGAAATTAAAGCATATGCCAAGAACACAGGAGACACCAGATTTCTGAAACAGATTTCTTTTTACAAAACGAAAATGACAGCACAGTTTCTCCATGTTCTCAAGGAGAAAAATTACCTATAATAAAAGTACAGGTCATTATAGAGATAGTAAAATAAAAATTGAGAATAGCTGGAATGGATAGTGTTAGCAAAGGTTTAACACAAGGCAAAAATATAAATGCGATATTTTAAAGAACAGGTTTTAAGTAACAGAAATGGAATTACTGAATTAAAAAACACATTTCTGGACCAGTCACAGAAAGGTCTCTCTGGACCAGAGAGAAAGAAGATAAGTAGATGAAAGTTATAAGATGGGATATAAGATATTGGATATATGACATATCCTATACAATTTATAAGAAAAAATAGAACTGAGGGAAAAATGTAATAAATATAGAGAGGAAAAGAAGGATTGCATGCTGAGAGAAACATGATCATCTGATTTTTTAAATATATGAATATATATATGCTTTTCCTACATTCTCTTCCACTAGCTTATTACAAGATACTGAGTACCTTGTGCTATGCAGTAGCATTATCATCTGATTTTGTAGAGGACTCACCGAGGATGAAGACTAAAGAAAAGATTCACACCTGGTCATAATCAGTTGCCCACTTTACTAGATTCCTATTTTTAAAAATAAAAGTTATTTATAAAACAGTGCAAGTAAAGTGACAGCATGCTTTTTCATAGCTATTTAACAAACCAGAAAAAATAATGATGTGATACCTACAAATGCTGAGTGAAAACAAATTTTGAATCAATACATCCATGCCAATCACATATACTTAACTCATTAAACTCAGCTCGTATGTGCAGTCCTTGAAAATATTATTTGAAGTCTGAGCCACTGAGAAATGAGTCAAAATTACGAGTATAATGGTAGGAAACAGATAAGGAAATCATAGGACCTGGAAATCATAAAAGTCAGTTTTATTTGTAAATATTATGGAAAAATTGAATGCTCAAGAATAGCAATCTTTAAAAAAATCATTTATGTTGTTATCAAAGTAATATAGTTTACACCCTCAGGTAAAACCAACTAATGCCATTTCAGGTGTATGTTTAGGAAATGGTAGAGGAATCAGGTAAACTATTTTGTATGGAAAAGAAATATTCCATTTCATGGCATATAAATTTTGATTTCAAAATTTGTTAGGAATGTGTAAATAAAAGTCACCTTAGTAGAGGTACGAACATGATGGAGACCTTCAATTAGCAAACAAAATATAGTATATGTAACAAGAAAATCAATTAGCTATATAGCAAGAAAATATTCTTTGTCTTTGTGTGTGTGTGTGTGTTTACTATCCCTCCTGTGCTTCATTGGGCTTCTTCATCTGCGGGTTTGCTTCTTTCACAGGTCTGAAAAATTCTCAATTTTTTATCTCTTCAAATACTGCCACTGATCCATTTGCCATTTTTTTTTTAAACTTCTTCTGGGATTCTTTGATATGTTGATCTTTTTTCTGATGTTCTCACTCCTTCCTCCATGTCTCCTAACCTTTTTTTCTTAGAGATCACAATATTTATTCAGCCTTCTATTGTAAATGAGCATTTTACGTAAACCTCTCTTTTATATTTTCTATCTCTTTGTCCATCTGTCCTATATTCTGGACAATTTGTTCAGATCCATTCTCTAGTGCATTAACTCTCTCTTTTTAATTTGCTTTGTTTTAATTCCCGTTTATTGCTGAATAATTTTATTTCATACATGCAAATAAAACCCAACACTTAATATTAAGAATAACCTTGGGCTTCCCTGGTGGCGCAGTGGTTGAGAGTCCGCCTGCCGATGCAGGGGACACGGATTCGTGCCCCGGTCCGGGAGGATCCCACATGCTGCGGAGCGGCTGGGCCCGTGAGCCATGGCCGCTGAGCCTGCGCGTGTGGAGCCTGTGCTCCGCAACGGGAGAGGTCACAACAGTGAGAGGCCCGCGTACCGCAAAAAAAAAAAAAAAAAAAAAAAAAAGAATAACCTTTTATTTTTGTCAATTTAATCATTTTTTTAAAATGAACTGTTTCTTATACTTCTAGGAATATCTCATCTCCACCTCCACCCCCAACTAAAATATTGGAATTTTTGTTGGAATACTTGGAATATGATTTTATTTGTTTTGTTTTAGGTATTTTGGGGTTTTATTTTACAAGGATACCCTCCATCTGTGTACACAGTACAGTTAGAATAGGACAAAATAATATTTCAGAACTTTTGGCTCCTGAGATTACTTAAAAATTACTGACCTTCTAGTAATAGGTAAAATAATTTAAATATAATTTTAAAATTATATGGAGTTTTCCATTTAAAAAATACTCTTAAGTAAAAAGATGCAGAAACTTCTTGTTATTACAGGTTGATTATATCCCCCAAAAGATATGTTGGTGTACTAACCCTTAGTATCACTTAAGAATGTGATCTTATTTGGAAGTATGGTCTTTACAGAGGTAATCAAATCCAATCATTAGGGTAGACAACCCTAATCCAGTATTATCAGAGGATCAGAACAGAGTTTGATGTATTTTTATTCTTTTTCTCCAGTTTTATTGAGATCTAATTGACAAAACTGTATGTATTTAAAGTGTACATGTGATGATTTGATGTATGTATGCGTTGTGAAATGATTACCACAATTAGGTAATCAGGGTAGTTAACACATCCATCACCTCACAGTTACCTTTTTTCCTGTGTAATGAATCACTTAATGTTTACTCTTGGCAAATTTCCAGTACAAAATACAGCATTATTACCTATAGTCACTATGCCTTCTATTAGATGCCCAGAGCTTATTCATCTTATAACTGAAGGCTTATACTCTTTAACCAACATCTCCCATCCCAAACTTCCACCGCTGATTCCATCACTGGTATCTACCATTCTACTCTCTGTGTCTCTGAGTTTGACCTTTTTTTTTTAAGATGCCATATATAAGTGAGATCATATAGTATTTGTCTTTCTCTTTCTGGCTAATTTCACTTAGCATCATATCCTCTAGGTTTATCTACATTGTTGCAAACAGCAGGATTTCCTGTGGCTGAATAATATTCCATTGTACATACATATGCCACATCTTCCTTAGTCAGTGGACACTGAGGTTGTTTCCATGGTTTGGCTTTTGTGAAACACGCTGCTATGAATAGTGCAGATATATCTATTCAAGATCCTACTTTTACTCTTTTTAGCAACTGTACAAGATCGGGATGTAGCTGCCGGGAGAGCCTCCACTCCAGGAGAAGCAATATTAGTTGAATCAGGTTGGCGGTGAAGTGTAAGTCCTTTCACTTACCTTCCTCAGAAGCTTCCCCACGCTACATAGTAGCCGGCTGGTGTCCTTCCTCTCTGTCCTCTCAGGTCCTCCTCCTGCTCTGAAATTCCAATCCTCCCAATGTTTTCTCTTCTGGACTCCTCGATTCTGTAAGGTTATGTTTATTCCTGATCAAATGCAACGTGAAGAACAAAATATTCTCTCCAATCCCTTCCAGCCCTATGGTAGAACGTTCCAAAGAATGAAATGTTCAGTGTTCTGACTCAGTGCTTCTCAAAGGGGTGTGATTGGAATTTGGGTGCCATGATTCTTTGCATCTGTGGAGCCACTAGATGTCAATCGTGCTCCTGAGCAACTGATACCATTTAAAAAAAAAACAGACACGAAGATTTCCACGTGCCCTTTGAGGTCCATACCATTCCCAGGTGAGAATTACTGTTGTAAAATGTATCAAAATCAGTTGAGTTTGGCAGTGTCAATTCCTAATTCAAGGAGTGGATGTTATGTGTGTGTGCACCATGCTGGTGGTCTGAGGAGTGGCTGAGTTGTTTGGGAGGGAAAGGAAGTACTACGAGGAAGCAAGATACGTTCCTATGACCTGTGCTCAAATTGCTAATGTGTTCATATTATAGGAAACATACAAATAAGACATGAAGCATTCTCACATCCCTCCCTCATCTCAAGCTAATAGGAGGAACAAGCCTTTTTGACTGGGAACACTATGTAGACTTGGAGAAACACAGTGAGAGGCTGCAGGTAGGATACACAAAGGTAGAAGGCTGACGGGGGGGGGGGGGGGTGGTTAGGAAGTGATTGTAAAGTCAGAGTTTTGGAGGTCTGAGAGGTGAGTGTGGAAGCAAGAGTGACAGGAGCAGCTGCTGTCCCTGGGAAGCTGGGGGCGGGGCTGAGATAAGGGGGACGATTTACATGTACTCCTCTCACCTCGACAGACTTTGGTAGAGAAACTGAATAAAACACTGAAAGGCTTCCAGTTTCCTCTTGATTGATGTGTGTGATCTGACGTATGCGTTTGGAGGAGATGGGCAAAAAGCTGCACCGACTCAGCTTCAAGGGTATTTGACAAGCAAGTGATTGTTATTAGGAACATTAATACTATTTTCCTCAGCATTATTTATATTGTTGAAGACATGTCTTTCAAATTTAGAAAATGTCATATTAAGGCCATTACATTTTTTTTTAGTAGGATGTCCACTCAAACAAAAAAATATATCAGGAAAAATTTCACTGGGGCACTTTCTATACAGACAATATAATATATCCTTCTGGCAAGATAATAATAATGATTATTATTGTTACTGACCTACGAAAAATGACTTTGAAGTTGGCTTGACCATTTCAGAAAAATAACTATTTTAGATTTCCTGAAATGAAAGCAGAGCTAGCACTTTTATTGTATGTGCTATTTCTATACAGCATGAAGAAATATTTCACTTACCTGCTGTAAAATTAAATATTTAAAATTATGATGTGGCATTTCCTAAGATATAAGTAGGCATTGTCTTAACATAAAATCTTCAGAAATATTGCCTGACAAAGGCCCTAGTATTTTATGAATATTAAAATATTCATCTTATTTTGCACATGAAGGTGCTGGCTTTTGTCTCTCACTGTAGGTACTGTTGTGATTGACTGAGTAATATGCATAGAAATGGCACTAATAATTCCTCTAGCATAAGGCAAGGTGGTTATAGAACCATGATCCAAGTATGTTGTATTATGTGGCATTTAGAATGGGAATATTTAGCTCAGATTATATTGAAAATTAAACTATTAGTTTACGAACTGATTGATATTAAGGAGCCCTTTTTGTATTTTGGTTACGTTATTGAAATTTAGTTCAAAATGTATACACCTGGAGACTGAGCTTCATCATCCTTTACCCCAGTGCACTGGCAGGTGCCTTTTAGTGACACTGGCAGGTGCCTTTTAGTGACACACTCCTCAGTGACATGCTCCTCAATCACTGTGGCTTAGATGTTTTGCCAAGTAACAAAGAGACTTTTGTGTTTGCATGTAAAGGGACAGTATCACAATAAATATATTGGGTTCTAAGAAAGAAGGCATTTGTCTTTAATTTGCATAACACTTCTGAGCTCTGTCTGGGAGAAAATCAACAGCTTTTCAGAGAGCAATAGTTTTGCCTTGTTACGTTCACACCCTGTCCAAACAGGTCTGTTAAATCACTGGGCAGGAACACCCTGCAGGAAGAAGTGGCAGCAGCGTGCTGTGGTTTCATAACATTGAAATTCTATCTTTTCTGTCAAATGTCAGGGGTGATACAGCATGGAATGAAGCCTGCCTACAGCTGGTGAAAAGGGCTTAAGAGGAAAGAAAGAAAACAACTTTAAATAGTATCGATTCCAGAGAATAGAGGACACTGGGAGCCATCCAGCTGCTCACCAGCTGCTCTTAGGTGGGCAATCAGGGGTGACCTGCTTGCAAAGGGAGACACCTGCCAGGTAACAAACAGAGGCAGCGGGGACCCAGGTAGAGTGCAGGGAAGATGTGAAATAAACAAGCTGCCCACAGTGCCATTTCCGTTTCAAGTTACCTATTCAAGCAATAAACTAACTTAAGATAATCCCATGCCTGTGCAGGGATCCACAATATTGTCATGGTAAAAGTGGAATTCTAAAAGACTGCCTCTGGAACAAGGAAAATAAATTAGTCTGGAAACTTGAAAACAATTTCAAATCTGGTAAATATCTTTTTCTTCAACTTGCTTAGCTTTTCTCCTGACCTTATTGATGTGACCCATCCTAAAAAGTACATGGCATATACTAGGACACTAATTAGAGACTATCCGTAGTTGTATTTTTTTTTTTTTTTTTTTGCGGTATGTGGGCCTCTCACTGTTGTGGCCTCTCCCGTTGCGGAGCACAGGCTCCGGACGCGCAGGCTCAGCGGCCATGGCTCACGGGCCCAGCCGCTCCGCGGCATGTGGGATTTTCCCGGACCGGGGCACAAACCCGCGTCCCCTGCAATGGCAGGCAGACTCTCAACCACTGCGCCACCAGGGAAGCCCTGTAGTTATATTTTGAGAAGTAAAATCGATAGCATATTTTCTGAGGCCAAAATTTCGTACTGAATTAGCCGGTTAAAGAACATGGATATGATGACTCAGGTGCTAGGACTTCTTCTGTAGTGAAACATTTAAAAATATTTTCTTATGGTTTATTTACATAAAGTTTAAATCCAGTACCTTAAAGGTAATTATAAAACAAATTCCTATCGAATGTTTTCTTGTCATTGACAAGGGCATAAAATCCAGAAATCCATACTGTGTTTTCTTAACTTTTAATTTTATATTGGAGTAGAGCCGATTAACAGTGTTGTGATAGTTTCAGGTGTACAGCAAAGCGACTCAGCCATACATATACATGTATCCATTCTCCCCCAAACACTACTATTTTACACATGAGGAAATGGAGATTTATTGCTTCAGAAGATAAAAAAGAGAGGAGAGGAGGAAGTTGAAGCACTTTGTTGGGAGAAAGCAAAATAATTAAAACGTTAGTAAAAGTAAGAGAGAAAATTGATCAATTGATCATATTGGAAGAGGTGATCTAAGAAGCCCTCTGATAAAAGATTTAGGAATAGAATACCATGAAACCAGCTTCAAGAACTAAGCAAAGTTGAGGCAAACCTCCACGTATTTGTGCTGAAGAAAATTAGATTGCCAGAGTCCAGAAGTGGGCTTAGAGATGTATCAACGTGGAAGAAAAATAACTTAATGTGGTGTGAAAAGATAGGTAGTTTATCTTTTTTAGTGCAGCATTTTTTGCCAAAAGAATGTCTTTACCCATTACCCCGGTTCCCATGAGCCAGCCTTTGCCACAGATGCAAACTTCAGCGCCATTCGCTCCACTTGCCATTGGTGAACCTGATCTTTATCCCCTCCCAGTTATTCTCCTCACTGGGTTGACGGTTCAGCAGTAAGAACTGTGGAGATAAATAAACTATCCGAGTCGACTATGAACTGACATTGTGTTCCTCCTCTCTGTATATACAGCCAGGAGATACAGTGTTACGTTGGGCACAAAATTTGAGGAGTGTTCTAAATGCAGAGAATGGATTCGTGGAATTGTTGGCTTTACTCACAGCCCTGCAGACCTGGGTAAGTCCCAGAGAAGTTAGAGGGAGATGGTCTTTCGTTAGTGCTGTCCTTGGCTATGGAGTTCCTAGAATCCCGTGAATCCTTTCGGGATTTCTCAATCATTACTTTTGTTACATGAGCCATGATTTAAAAATCCCTCCTCTAAAGTAGTGTGATGGAAATCAGTTGGTGGGTTTTCAAGAATGCCAATGCTGGGCTTCCCTGGTGGCGCAGTGGTTGAGAGTCCGCCTGCCGATGCAGGGGACACGGGTTCGTGCCCCGGTCCGGGAAGATCCCACATGCCGCGGAGCGGCTGGGCCCGTGAGCCATGGCCGCTGAGCCTGCGCGTCCGGAGCCTGTGCTCCGCAACGGGAGAGGCCACAACAGTGAGAGGCCCGCGTACCGCAAACAAACAAACAAAAAACCCAATGTGATATCACGATTATATTATTATTAGAAATGTATTTGGTTTAAGAAAAAAAGTTAATTATCTGTCTGCTGCCCACAATCTGAGAAAAAGTCTGTCGCTGATTCTTATATCTATTAACATAATTGCCTAAGGAATAGGGGGTGTCATATGGCCCAGTTTTGTTTCTAAAGAGACTACTGTAAAAAAATTATGAAGCATTTTTAGTATCAATAAGGAAAACTTAGTATAGCTATGATATGTTTATGTTTAAAGATTGCTCTAAATAATATGCTTTCAAATTATGGGGCTCGACCTCTGTATCAGGCAGAATCGACTGGGGAAAACAAAAGCCCAATTTTTTTTTAGCCAGAGATAATTTAACACAGGATATTGGCTAAACAGGAATTGGAGAACTGGAAGACAAAAAGGAGCAGGCGAGGTGCCACAGTGACATACACTCCACGAGCGGGTGATGAAAGTAGAAGAGGTCGGCATTATCAGGACCTGGAACTCCTGGTAAGGAGGCTGAGGTCGAGGAGGTCTGTGAACTGGGGCCGGACATCTGAGCCGGGAGGTTGTCCAGCTGGGGCTGGCGCTTCGTGAGCTCAGGGAAGACTGTGCCCATCTGGGACCCAGACCTCTAAGGAATGGTGCTGATGGACAGGCAGCTTTTGAAACCCCAGGATCTCAGATGAAGGCTCACAGAACTGGGGTCCAGACGTCTGAGGAGAACGAGATGCCTGTAAGCTGGGGCTAGTGTTTCTGAAGAGCGTGATATAGCTGGTCTGACAGTGAGGAAAACCTCTGGAAATAGAACCAGCTGCTATTGGAACCCAGAGCTGCTGCCAAAGGGAAGGGTCATTATGGGGGGAAACTGGCAGACAAATAGCACCTAGGGAACAGAAGCCCCCCTTCCTCCTCCTGTCTCTCTCTTCTCTCTAGCAGCCCTGCTGGCATAAACTAACAGCAAGCTAGCTAGCAAAGAAGTGGGGTCTGCACTTTCTCTCCAGCAGCTCCAGAACAGAGGGAAGATTCGAGGGGAAGCACAATAACATAGCACCAGCACAAGCCACGATGCTGGATACTCAGGGTTCACGCACAACTGTCCACACACATTTGCAATTCCACACAGCAACAACAGTTGGATTATTTGGCCTAATAAGATGAAAGCATCCCTTACACAAATGAAGACCTCTTGCCCTCTCTCCAAAAACAAGTGGGAGACACAAAACCAAAGGGGATTCTATGAAATCTGTATCCTTTGAGCAGTTATGTTAAAAGAAGTCATGAGGTATTGCTGGCTGCTCCAGTGTGGGCGGGGAGGAACTGGTCTAGGATTCAGGGATTCCCTGGGACATCTCATAAACTACTACATTGTACAGGAAAAGTTAATGGAAAACTATAGCAATCAAAACAAGTCAGGGCCGTGGAAGTTTTACGAAAGAATGAAATGAACCTTCAAGAGTAAAAGTTCTAGTTATTCCAACAGTTAAAGAAACCAGCTAGCTAAGATTCCAGGAAGGGGCAAAGGGGACATTAAAGAAGGAAGTTAGTCCTCAGTTACAGAAACTAGGACTGTGGCAGCTACTGAGAATCACTGCTTTCTTGCTTATTGGATACATATGTGTTGGCATATGTACCATGTTCTTGCTTCCTAATTCTTTATGTGTGTAGGGGTGCCTATCATCTATCTACCTAGCTATCTATCAATCTTTCTATCATCTATCAATCTATCTATCATCTCTATACTAGTACTTTCCTATCTTCTTTCCCCTTGTTAATTTATATAAGGGTTGCAGGTGGTAGGTAACTTTATAATTTAGTCTTTAAGTGAAGAATATTCAGGTGGGACCATGACTGAATTTGAGGAATAATTAACACTGTCCCTGTGATAGATACACTGCATATTATTATAATGAACCAAATTGATATATGTGTTTTAAGAGAGATGAAACCCTAAATCCCCATGAACTTGACTATTAGTTAGGCATGAAAACGATAATACAGATGAATATTTATTGGTGTTGTTATTTGTTATATCTTCTTGTGATTTTTTTTTTAATACTTAAAACCTTATGTGAGATTTCCATTTTATCCCACAGTGGTAGAAGATTTGCTTTCTCACTGTAAACAACTGGAAAACTGGACAAATGTGAAATAAACATTTTTTTCAGACGCTGGAAAGCAGGCAGAAAGGAGACAGATGAGGGGAGCCCCACAGGTGCCCCACTTTGTGTCTGGAGGCACATTGCCAAACCAACGCAAGAGCAAAACCTAAGCTGAGCACGGTGGGCTCTTTGGGCTGCGGAGGCAAGGATGATTTGGGAGGATGGACAGCTGGAGGTCGTGAGACAGCGAGTACCAGAGAGGAGGGCTACATGGGGAAAGAGCGCTGAGACGTACACAGGTGTCTTTTAAGTCTTGGACTGAATATTCAGCTGTCCCTGTGTTGCTGAAACTCCATGAGGTTGGGAGAGAGGATCACTGTGGTTCAGCCCTTGCTGGACAATTCCCTTAGCCCTGAAGGGCCAGAGTGAAGAAACCTTGCTGACCATGGGGGTATTTACTCCACGTTCCCAAATAAGGGCTGCTCTTGACCCAGGATGTCATGCTCACAACAAAGGCTCACCTCCTCTCCTCTGAAGACGTTGTGATGTAATGACATTTAGCACTGACTGACACTTATTCTGGGCCTTGAACTGTTCTGAGCATGTCACATATAATAACCACTCTACCCTCAAAACCGTTCTATGAGTTAGACACTTATTATCCCCATTTCAACAAGGAAACGAAGGCACAACTAAGGAGGCCCCACTGTTTTTACAAATGGAGCCAGAAATTGCACCCCAACTCCAGAGTTTACCCTCTTAGCAACTATTTCTCCTCTGCCTGGAAGTAGATATGACAATGACCATTTCACTGTAATGGGATGATGGTTATTTAAATTTTCTATAGTTTGCTTATGTGCATTTTTAAATGTTTCTAAAATGAACATGTTCTGATTTTGTAATAATGACAGATTTATTTTTAGCTAAGAATATAACAACAGTTGTGAACAGTGTACAGACGTGCAATCATTTTAGAAAGCAATTTGGCAGTGTGAACCTGGAACAAAAATAAGACTGTTCCTATCTTAGGTAAGGTTGGATCCCATGTTTTAAAAAATGAATAGTATATATAAATTTAAAAACTGAGAAGAGGATAGGATTGTGAATTATTTTGATTATTTTAATTTGCTTTCTGTGCATCTATCATATATTATACAGGAAAAATATAATTAATCTTAATCAGGGAAAATGGTAATTTTAAGTTCCCATTATTTAGCTAGTAAGCTCATTTGTAGGATTTTTAGTAACAGGTATTTAGGACACTATTGTTTATAGTGATGAAACCTCATGAGTAATCTATATGTCAAAAATAAGATTAATTAAACAATGATATAGTTATGTGATGGAATGTCATGAAGACATTGTTATCCTATTTTTGAAGAATGTTTAAGGACTTGGAAAATAATTCAGAACATGTTAATAAAAATTAACATTTTCAACTGTATATAACCTCTGTTTCCATCCAGTTTTGTAAAAATAAATCACAAAATACATATTCTTCCACCCACACCCCACCGCTCACAAGTAACAGGGAGACACCAAAAATGTTAAAAGTGGTTCTATCTGGATGGTGAAATTAGTGTGATGTTAATTTATTCTTTTTGTTATCTTTCCAAATTTACCACGAGAAAGATGCTTGTTTTTTCTTCCATGAGCAATAGGCATGTGTTCCTAATGTAGAGGCAAACCATTTGACCCTACTTTTGTACAGTTGTCAGGAATTCAGAATGATACAGAAATATTTTTTCATTTCCTTGGTGCTTACCGGTGACTTAGGGATGTCAGCCTTCTTACGTAACTGTGAAAGTTCCAGCTTTCTTCTTTGCCAACCATTTTATAATTATTATTTGGGTGTGAGTAAATATAACAACACTGGGGAGAATATGAAGGTTTCTCGTTCATCATAGGATTAACTGAAAAATAAAAGATGTGTATATTTTAGTTATTCAGTATAAAGTTTTATGTAATAATTTTTAATTCTCCAAGAAAAATACATCATTAACGTTACCTAGCATTCAATGAGTATGATGAATATGCACAGTTCATGTGGTGATGTTTGTAAATAAAAAAGCAAGGCTCACACTTTTATCAGTAATCAGTTATTTTTCTCCTACATTGTATACTTGCAACATTGTTTATTACATTAGTCTGCAGAAAGGTCACATTTGATTGCTGTTTTTTAAACCCTTATTGTTTCAGCTACTAGTTCTTTTGGTTTCTTTCCTCCTTTAATTTCAGACAAAACCGGTCACTGATTGCTCCCTCAAAAGCTGGAAACGCTTGATAGGCAGACATGCCTATTACTTGGCAGAAGATAAGAGGGTAAAATTCTTGGGAGATAAAAGCAAGTTTTATTTAGAATGATAAAACTGAAATCTTGAAAATCTTAAAATGTTTTGTGACTGAATTATCTGAGAAAATGAAACCACCGTGACTTTTGTGATTTTGATGGACTATCACAAGTTGCAAAGAGAATCCCAGGCCAACATTTTAACAAATATTTGTGATTATTTGAGTTCCTGCCTGCATTGTTAGCTACTAGGCTAGAGTATATAATGATGTGATGTTCTCTAGATTGCTGTCACACTGATGCAAACTAGCAAAGCTTCACCGGTGAAAGTTCGCAAACAGGCTCTGTAGGTCATTTCCCAGTAGCAGGGATCATCTAATCAATTCCGGGGATTAAAAGTAAAAATAATAATAATAAAGTGAATTCTGTGAGAGTAAGAATCAATACTCTTATGTCTTCAGTACTTAATACTTGTATCCCCGGCACTTAGTAAGGTCTCTGACACCTGCTGGGCTTCCAGTAACTCCACGGTGAATAGAGAAATGCATGTGGCACCATGTTAAAGGAACACAGTTTAGGCTGTGTCTACATCATGTCACAATTTCTCAAATGGGCTGGAAACTGAATTTTTTTGTTTTTATCCAGGCTCTTAGATTTATGAAAAGATGCCTAAGTATGTTTCCCTGGAATGTTTGGACTTTGGTAAACTTGAGTTTTCATATTTTATTTTTATAAGTAAATGACCGGAATAAAAGGAATTTAAAATTTTATGCCTTACTAGGATAAATTAACATGAAAACATACAACACCTATGGATAAGTTAGTGGCCTATATTTTTTTTAAACCAAGAATCAAGATTTAAAATATCCGACCTGATGTTCATATGTTCTTGGTGGAAAAACAAAGTATTTGCAACAAGGGCTACTCCTGAAAACCAAGATTTTTTCTGTCACACTTAGAAGTGCTTTCTCTTTTGCATTAGTGTCAATTATTACCTCATGCAAATTTAATATTTTAGCAGAACAGTTAACAAAGTCTAGTTAAGCAATGCTGTTATAACACGCAGTTTATATACCCTCAGCTGGCTAAGACAATTCAATACTTAGCAGCTGCAAAATGAGAATGTCAAAACAAAATAAGCCCAAAGAATTTAGGTTATTTTAGGACTAAACATTTAAAAAAGGCAATCAGGCAAAGGAGAGAAAAACCAAATAATATCATAAATATGGACAAGTTTCTTTGAGAGACTGAATTCACTAAACTCCCAGGAACCAGAAGCACCTCCTCTCCGACCTTAGAGCTTTTGGCTTAAGGCTGGATTTTAAAAAAATTTATATTCAACAAATGAAAGTGACCTTACTGATCTTACACTTTATACACAGTCAAAGATGTACTTCGGGTAACCTAATTCCCGCTTTTTTTCCCTATAACAATTTTTCAACTATGACCATCAAGAATTAACTATTCGGGCTTCCCTGGTGACGCAGTGGTTGAGAATCTGCCTGCTAATGCAGGGGACACGGGTTCGAGCCCTGGTCTGGGAGGATCCCACATGCTGCGGAGCAACTAGGCCCGTGAGCCACAACTACTGAGCCTGTGCACGTGGAGCCTGTGCTCTGCAACAAGAGAGGCCGGGATAGTGAGTGGCCCCCGCTTGCCACAACTAGAGAAAGCCCTCGCACAGAAACGAAGACCTGACACAGCCAAAAATAAATAAATAAATTTAAAATGCACAGTATTCCAAATCATTGTATAAAAATAAAATTATCATCCTTTGTACACTCTAATGATGACGTAAAAAAATTACCTCTGTAATTTGAAGTTGTAGTTTAGTTTTATGGCATTCTTCATGCCTTTTCTGCATATTTAGTCTTTAGTTTTCAGTTCTTACTTTATTATTTTTTGGATTTTCTAAATTTTCTTCAATAAGCAATATTTTTGTTTTACAAAAATTAAAAAAATTTTAACATTGAAACTACACTGAAATGTGAGGTAAATGTCAATTCATTAACTCAAAATAAATGAAGAAACATTATTCTGGTGAAATGGTATAAGTGGAAAGTCTGTTGAATCAACAGTGCATTGCACCCTCAAGGAAATTTGCAATATTGTGTCTTCTGCACAAGTAAAATCTTGGTGACATATGTGAAAACATTCACAATTTTCTTGGTGTGAAAAAAACTACAACTGCCCTATTTTTATTGCTTCTTGTATGCAATAAAAATATAACGTTTCCTTAACTGACACACATAAATTTACTATATGTTAGAAAAGAGATTAAATCTGAATCCATTCTGCTTTCATCTTATATACTTTCATCCACTTGTCATGCTCCCACACGAAAGATTTCTAATCAATCGTGTAAGTCTGAGATTGTCTTTTTTGCTTTTTTAACACCATGTAACCTCAATTTAGTATTCGGCAATCTGGTACATATGAGTTTCTAGCTTATATGGTAGTTTAATTTTTAGAACAATAAAACCATAGGTTGTTTTTGTTATCCAATATATTCTAATACACGAGTAATTGTCAAGAAGACATTATAAGGAGTTAATAAACACTGAATATCTATATCACAGTTATACTGCTTCATCTAAAACTCTAACAGGTTATTAATAGCATTAGTAAAAGGACACAGGTGCAAACTATCAAAGTGAGCAAATAAGGTCCATTTTTAGTAATAAAAAGAGAAATTAAGAAGCCGTCTGAAAACTATGGCATTTGTTCAGTAGTAAATATTAAAATATAAAAAAGCAAAGTTTTAAAATATACTTTATATGGTTAAGAAAATACACTAATGCACTACGCAAGATACTTTCTCTTTTTCTCACCCTCCTTAGTAAACTTATTATAAAACCATGAATACATACCAAAGTTTGAGAAAATTTTAAAAGACATTATCTATGTATAAAATTTGGCGATATCACTCCAACTCCTTTCAAAAGATAAAATATAATATATAACCAAAAGCTAAATGTAAAGAAATATAATATAGATGATAAACAAAGTGTTAATTTCTATAATATGGAAAGTGCTGTTTGATAATTACACGATAAAGAAAAAATATCAATAGATAGAAAATTCGATAAGGATCCGTTCATGGTCCACTGTGAATACTAGGGGACAAGTGTGGTCATTTATATTTAAATTAATTAAACAAAAGTTAAAATTCAGTCTCTCAGTCACATTGCTACATTTCAAGAGAATACTTCTACTATGTTGGAAAATTCTATAGAAAGCTGCTTCTTCAAATTGTCAGCTGATAGAAGAGCAAATACAAATGGCCAACTGGCAACAACAACAACAAATGGCCCAAATCACTAGTATATGGCAACAGTGATTACAGTAGCAGAGTATTATTTTACACTCACCACACTGGCAAAACAAGAAAAGAGCAAGAGTACCCTCCTTGCCTGGGATTCACTTATTCTTACCATTGCCACAGACCTATAATGCGGCATATCACTTTTAAAAGCAAAACAACAATATTTATTTAATAACATTTTATAATATGTGTGTGTGTGTGTGTGTGTGTGTGTGTGTGTGTGTTTTGTATAACTGTCTTGACAGCAGTATCATTCCTGGTAATCTCTCCCACAGAAATAAAAGTCCAAGTCCAAATGAAATATGTATGATGGTGTTTATGAAAGTCTTGCTTGTAATGACCAAAAACAAGCAAATAAACAGAAATAAAACCTAAAAACAAATAACTGCCCATCAATAGGAAAGCAGCTGAATATATTACATTGTACTCACATCTTGGAATATTCTGCAGACACTGGAAATAATAAGTTAAAACACTACCAGTTGACTTGGAGTGATGCCCACGAAGAGCTATAAGTGAAAAGGGGAAGATTTAAAACAATGTGCATTATATGAACTTATTTTTTTGCAAAGCAAAAATGACGAATACATTTATGCACATACACATATATGCCAATACACGAATGTACATAAATGATTATCTGAGCTTGGAAATATACGAAGACTACAAATTAGACTGCTCATTTTGTCAACATGCTGGGGAGACGAGGATGGAGAATCCGATACGGGAAAAGGGACAGTTAAGCATAAAAACACTTAAAATGATATAGGATCTGATTATTAATGTAATCACATACAATTATATACACCTATATCTGTGTAAAGACATTAAAATAATTTAAAAGAAAATTCATGCTTTCTAAATCTAGAGAAAAATTATATAATCCACACTGAATTTTAATGCACGTTTCTAATCCAAAACACCAAATAAGATTTTTCTCATGGCATACTGCTTAATTGTTTTATTTAGGTGTCAGTTATGCTTTTTCTTGTTTACATACAGATGTATCTAACACAATCTAGGAAAAGCATAATTGGTTCAAGTAACCGTAATTAGAAGGTTAAGATACTATAGCAATACCATCCAAAAGAAATATAAGGCACATTGTAAATGTGAGCCAATGTATAATTTAAAATTTTCTGATTACCACATTAAAAAAGTGAGAGGAAACAGGTGAAATCAATGTTAGTATTATATTCTTTTTAACTCCAAATATCCAAAACATCTTGTCAGCAAGTAGTTAATGTAAAAATTATTGAAATACTTTTCATTACTTTCTCATATTAAGCCTTTGAAAACCCGGGTATAGTTTACACTCTCGGCCGTTCTCAATCTGCTTGGCCACCTTCTATGGAGCACCCATAGCTGCTGGAGTGGCCAGGGTAGAACTAGACAGCTGGAAATAAGAGGAGGGAACTGATCAAAAAATGTTGCAGTAGTAAAAATTTTGCTCATGGTATAGAGGAATTCAGAACTGTCTAATATATATTTTTAATCTGTTCATTGGCACATGCAACATGTAATAGATAGCACTTCCAGAATAAAAATGTTGTCCGATGTTTCACAAATGGTTCCCCCCCAACAAGTTTTAGTGAGATACAACTGACATGCAGCACCGTATAAGTCTAAGGCATGCAGCGTAATGATTTGACTTACAAGCATTGTGAGATAATTACCACAAAAGGCATCCATCAACTCATATAGTTGTAAGAAAAGGAAAGAAAAAAATTTTTTCCTTGAGGTGGGGAGTCTTGGGATCCACCCTCTTAACTTTCACATACACCATACAGCACTGTTAACCACAGTCATCCAGTAGTAAAATGGTTTCTTTTATAAGATCCATAAGGACACGTTTCCTTGGTGCCTGCAAAAGCTGTTCTTCTCTCACACAAATGGTCATTTTAGAAGTAGGTCATTCTCCATTTAGAATGGAGAAATATGTATGTGTTTGTGTGTGTGAGTAAGTGAGTATCACTGGGTATGCTTCTTGTAGAGTCTGAAATTCTTCCTTTAAGAAACTCATTAGAATCATCTACAGAACTTTCCTTTTTTTTAAAATGCAGAATCTTAACGTCAATCCAATTTCATGGATTCAGAATTTCCAACTGAGAGATGAGTGCCCATCAACTGACTTTTTAAAAAAATGCTCACCTCATGATTCTGAGATAATAAAGACTGTTTTTTTTTTTTGTTGTTTTTTTTTTTGCGGTACGTGGGCCTCTCACTGTTGTGGCCTCTCCCGTTGCAGGGCACAGGCTCCGGACGCGCAGGCTCAGCAGCCATGGCTCACGGGCCCAGCCGCTCCGTGGCATGTGGGATCTTCCCGGACCGGGGCACGAACCCGTGTCCCCTGCATTGGCAGGCGGACTCTCAACCACTGCGCCACCAGGGAAGCCCAAGACTGCTTTTTGATGAACGCTGTTTGAGAAGCTTTGCTTCCATTTTTGGCCTGCAGGCATCTCGGCACTCTAGTTGTACAGACATTTCTCTCGTGTTTCAGTGTTACACCCACTCTCGATTTAGTTATTTTTATTCCAGTATTATTTTCCCTTCACCTTGAATATGATCTTTCCTAACCTGATACTGACCACAGTGAATTTTCAATACAAGTTATTCAACATAGAAAAAAATTGAGAAGTATTAACACATCTTTGTGAAATGTCTTTACTGATGCATGACGAGGCTTCGTTGCCCTGGGCAGTTAATTTGCCTGCAGAGATTAGTAATGTTAGAGAAGGAAGACAAATACATAGTTTCTGCTATGTATGTATGAAAAATAGAATTTTGCAGCAAAACCATTCCCTGTGCAAAGGCCCATTTACTGTGCGGCTAAAGACTGCTGTTTCCTTTCCCTTTTCATCAGCTTTATGAGTCAACAACCAAGACCAGTGCTACCTACCCTTGGAATTCTCCCATGTGTAGAAAGGATAGTTCTTCTGCCTACGACAGTACAGAGGAAGGGGGTATGAAATGGATGGGATAAAAGAAAAGCCCGGGGGCCTTGGGAAGGAATCAGAGAGGGAGGAGGTGGAGGCACCTCAACATCCTGACACCCAGGGGAGGGGTGGGGAGAGGCTCAACAACTGAGGACAACGTCGAGATCTCCCGTTTGGGATTCTGGATAGCAACCTCCTCTCAGGCCACCATATACCGACATGGGAATGCCCGTCTGCAAGGAATATGAGGCTCTGTGACGTGGGCGAGCAGCAGGGGACTTGGGGTGCGCCTTTCCACGCTGGCCCTGGGTCCATGTGATATATACTGGGGTCAGGCCTTGCAGGCGAATGAGGGGACACTTGCCAGAGGGAGTAAGGTGACCACAGGAACGGATGGAGCCTGTGCTGCTTGGGCTGGGAACTCAGGGTAATGCACAGCACCATGTGGGGTGAGGTGCACCTGGACTCTCCTCCAAGCTGAGCGGAGCGTGCTGAGCTGCACCGACTGTAGACGTTAGTCACCAGTGAACCCTGAGCGAGCCTTAGCCAGAGACAGGGTGGTTGGAAGTGAGAGCTTTGCCCAGTGACCACAGCACAGCGAAAGCATAAAAAGAGAACCAGAGCTCCCTGGTAGTGAGGAAACTGTCATAAAGCCCAAGGCCACGAGTCAGATTTTGCAACCAGACACATCTTAGGGGAGACACTTGGAGGACTAAGGATGCTCGTTCAACAGAGACTGATAACTGCCTATATGTCAGATTAGAATATGCTTTAAACCAGATGTGACCTTTAATTTTTTGCTTGCTCAGAAGAAAGACCAGATTACTTAAATAAAAACTTAAATTAATCATTCTGCCTACCCATTTTGTAACGAGAGTTAATTTTTGATTTCAACAAATAGATAAAGGAATAAATGATTTAATGAAATAATCATTATCATACGGATATTTGAATTGTGCTGAAGGAAACACAGGAGCTGTAAAACAAAACAAAAAAAATTTTATGGCAAAATGCCCTTTTCTGCAAGTTTAAACAACAATAACAAAAAACCCACTTAGGAGTTAATAACAAGATATGAAAGAAAATATAATTATAGTAAATCCAGTGTGATAGTTTCTATAGAATACTGTTACTAGTCAAAATATACCCAGGAAATAATGCAGTGTGGAACCAATGACTGGGCTTTATTAAGATACATTTCATTCCATCCCTTAGCAGCTCAACCCACGTCCAGAAAGACTCTTCACTTGCCTACTTAGAACAGAACATTCTCTGCACAACGATCAGAATATGGCTTGAAAATCTGCTTCTCCTTCTCCTCTTCTACTAAGTTTAAAAATACTTGTTGCCCTAGGAGAAAAGCTGATTCTGATATTTCCATTAAAAACCTATATCTAATTAGTAATGACATTATCTTGTAATTCTTTGAGTATGAAACTGAAAGACTGAACAGGAAGCACAGTCTAGCTCTATTTTTCAGAGATTAATATTGGGTAACTGTTAGTGAACCAACTTGCATCAGGCAGTGAAGCCAACATACTGACACTGGGTTGTGGCGAAGGAAAGGGCAGCATTTATTGTAGGGCGCCACACAAGGAGGACGGGTGGCTCATGCTCAAAACCCCCAGACTCTGCAAAGCGTTTCAGCAAAGCATTCTTCAAGGCCAGGTAAGGGAGGGGGGGGGGGCGGTTCTCAGGGTGTCTGATCAGCTCACGCATAATTCTCTGAGTAGCTGATGGTGAGGTAACGGGGCAGTATCACAGGGGTTAACATCAATTCTTAAGCACCAGTAGGTTTGGGCGTTACATGCTCAGGATCATCAAGTAGGTAATTTCTTCCATTTGGTGGTGCTTTTAGCATCTGTGAAACAACTCAGGAAGCATGCATCAGATACTATTATCTGGGTACTTCACAGAGGAGCTACGGCCGAGAATATAGGGGAGGGGTCTGTCCCGGGAAGACCCCATAGGGTCCTGCTCAGTTACATAAATACAACTCATTTTCTTTTCTTATCTGTTTCATATTCAAGGACTTTTCTAATTTGTATATGAAAGTTCATTTTTGTTCAGTTGTTTTCAGCTGTTCAGAATGTTCCTTTATCTTTATCAATAGACATTTACTAAGTAGTCTGCCATGTACTCTGTTAGACAATGAATTGCCTAAAGGTGATTCATTTTATACTAAATTCAAAAGGAATTCAATTTCACATATTTCAAAGCATGGACTTGTAGGATTTCAAAAGTATTATTTTATTTATTACCAATTATTATGGAAAATTTCTAATTTATTTCAAAAAGAAGAAAGGTGAGCATGAGGAAACCCCATGTGCTCATCAACAATTATCTCATGGCCTCTCTGCTTTTATCCCCACTCCACCTCTTCTCCGTCTTCCAGATAATTTTGAAGCAAACCCCAGACTTCCTATTATTTCATCCAATGAAGGTTTTTAATCCTGGGTGGGGGGGGGACACTAAAGGGAGGCTATTTATTATTGACGATCACAATTGTTCAGCTCTTACGATCAGAAAAGAAAGATTTCAAAGGAATTTCTTTTGGCATCACAGAAAATCCACAAACTGCATCATTCCATTTATATAACATTTTGAAATGACAGAATTATAGAGACTGAGAGAAGATTAGTAGTTGTCATGGCTTAATGAAGGGGTGGGGGTCGTGGTCGTGATATTAACACGAAAGAAGTCAGCCTTGGCAGCCCACTGATGAAGAGTCCTGCAGGGCTCACTTCCTGCCTGGTACAGTACTGGACAGCTGAATCTAGGGTGAGCTCTGCATGTCAAACACTGGCTCTACTTCCAAAATAGTTCTCCCAAAGGTTTCATGATCAACTACTGTCTCCTTTGCAGTAACTTAAGCTTTGTTGTTTTTGTTATTGTGAAAGGGTTTCATTTAGATGGAAATTTAGTCTTTTGAGCAATTTGTCTTACATTGGCCCCTAAATTAAGACCGTAGAAGTCTTCCTAAGTCTAGACTATACTCCTTAATATCACCACCACATAGCTACAGCAGTCTGTTCTTTAAATGTTTGAAACAAAATTAGTTAGATGCACAGCCTTTGCCAAAGTAAAACTTTAAAAATTAGGTTCTGTTCATTTACAGAATTTAGAGATAGTATTTCTTCACAGATTAGCATATAAATGGGACAAACACTTAAAGGTGTGTGATTCACAAGATATTAAATTACAATTCCTTTACAGTAAGATGGATCTTGTTTATAATTTCTGTGACTTTTCACTTTTTTCTTTTTCTCTTCTCTAATACCTCAAATCAGATATTTCATGATGTGGCCATAACCCTTGCATCTCTCAATCCACACACAGTGAACAACTGAATATGACAGCTAGAAATTCTGCCCACTGGGAAGGTCTGCCTTCACCAGGCAGACAGTGAGTTCTGAGAAGGCTGTAACCATGCAACAGTTCACTTCCCACTAGGTGCTCATGATTTTGCAGAGCTCCATGTTTTTATTCCTCAGTCAATTGTTCTTATGAAACTTCTGTGAGGCCACTGGTCAGCTTTCAAGCTCCAGCTCATGCAGACTTATTTGGACCTTTCAGACCTGCTCAAGCCTGATCTCTTAAATATCATTTCTACACGGTTATGGATTACTGTGGAGAACACCCAACCTTATGGTGCAGGGGTCAGATTTTCATCAGTTCCTGATGGGCAATGGTTATATAAAGTCTGAGACATGCATTCACTGCCTAGTAGATCTCAGAAGAAAGCCAGATACAGTTCCTTTAAAGGAGCATAAGGTATGTGTGCAATAGGAGATAACTTTTCTCCAGCATTTACAGATCTGTGCTGGCATCATCCTGTTTGAGCTTGCCAGAGTCAAGTTCACTTGTCAAAAACACTTCAATTATCATTGGATATTCTAAGGCCCAAATATTAGAGAAGCTTCACCAGCCTGGGCCTGATGCAAAACCTTCTCTTGCTCTATGCCTCACTCAAAATAGCAGCTTAATGGGATATATAGCAAATAAACCAGACTAAATATGCTGTATGTTGACTACAAATACAAAAAAGACCCACATACATGATGTGCCACATTTTAGTAATTGGAGGTGCAATGTGCTGCATCTTATCTTCTGCTTTGGAGAGGTAGGTAAACACACTCCAGATCCCTGGATGCTCAAATTTCCATGGGCTGGTGGGCTTCTCAATTTCCATGGGGTTTATCCCATATACTCTGGCATTCGTGTCTGCTATGAAGACACTGTAGTTTTCATTGCTCCTTGCCCCACAGTCTCAATCAGCACAACATCAATGAAGCAAAGCCGTGACACATTCTGTATTAAAATTTTTTTACAGACTAAATTATGGGTGCTTCAGTAGGTCCTTGCAAAGTAGCAGGAAAAAAAAAGAGCATTTTCCACATCAAAGGCAGGGTTAAAGGATCTATGTTGATTTGATATGATTAGAGAAAGAGCCATAAAATAAAGCAAACGGTATCAGAGTACAAGAATACATAAAGACAAATCTAATGAGTTAGAAAATAGAGATTAAGGAGAGTAATAAATAAATAAACCGAAAATCTGGGTTTTTGAAAAATTAATATACAAAATATATACGCTTCTATGTAATTTAGATAAGAAAATATTTAAAGCTCAAAATTTGAAAAAGAATGAAGGAAGTAAAAAGGTAAGGAAAAGAAAAAACCAAAATAATTTAAAAGAATAATAGTAGGGCTTCCCTGGTGGCGCAGTGGTTGAGTCCGCCTGCCGATGCAGGGGACACGGGTTCGTGCCCCGGTCTGGGAAGATCCCACATGCCACGGAGCGGCTAGGCCCGTGAGCCATGGCCGCTGAGCCTGCGCGTCCGGAGCCTGTGCTCCGCAACGGGAGAGGCCACAACAGTGAGAGGCCCGCGTACAGCAAAAAAAAAAAAAAAAAGAATAATAATAAGTAACTTTCTTAATCTGTTACTAATATATGTTTTAATCTGGGTGCAATAAATACTTTTTGGAAAACTATAACTTTCAACAATGACTGCAGAAATGATAGAAAATATAAACAGCCCAATTTTAGTAAAATAAATAGAAGAAAACTTCAACATTTTACTTTAATACAAAGCATCAGATTGCATGGGTAGTAAGTAAACAATGTTAAATATACTGTGTACAGTGTTAAATACCATACATTTAGCCCTTTGCTCATGTGTTTAGTGTTCCCAATTAAATATGATACTGGTGCTTTTATTTTTATTATATTAAAACAATACTACTCATGTTTTATCATTACATATTTTTGCCAAGAACAGATTTCGAATCTTAAAATGCTATTCCAGTATTAATGTAGATCTTCCATTTTTCACTTTAGATCTATGAATATGGTGAATTATATTAACACATTTCTTAATTCTAAAATATCTTGCATTCTTAGGTTTACCCCAATTTAGTCAAATTCTATTGTTCTTTTAAGATGTTGCTGAATTCTATGGGCTAATGTTTGGGACTTTTGTTTACTACTTATAAAGAAATTGGTCTGAAAATATCTTTTTGGACCAACATTTTTCATATTTTTAATTTTTCTTCAAATAGATTAGCAGTTTTCATTCTCATATAATCCAGAATAGTGCTGTCTACCTCTCTTAAGCCATGCTTCATTATAATCTTTTGGTTGCATTAGGTTCACACTTATCTATCTTATGGTTAAGAAAAGTTAATGTTATTTTTCCAGATCGCATCGTTAGTCATAGAATTTGATCTAAAACTTTCAATAAAAATAGCATACCCAGGGACTTCCTTGGTGGTGCAGTGATTAAGAATCTGCCTGCCAATGCAGGTGACACAGGTTTGATCCCTGGTCCGGGAAGATCCCACATGCTGTGGAGCAACTAAGCCCGTGCGCCACAACTACTGAGCCTGTGCTCTAGAGCCTGCGAGCCACAATACTGAGCCCACGTGCCACAATTACTGAAGCCCGAGTGCCTAGAGCCAGTGCTCCGCAACAAGAGAAGCCATCGCAATGAGAAGCTCGTGCGCCGCAACGAAGAGTAGCCCCCGCTCGCCGCCAACTAGAGAAAGCCTGCGCGCAGCAACGAAGACCCAACACAGCCAAAAATTAAAAAAAAAAAAAAAAAAAAGGCATACCCAGGATTGGCTACAAAATTTGTAAGACCCAGTGTAAAATAAAAATGCCGGGCCCCTTGTTCTAAAATTATTAGAAATTTGAAGATGACAACAGCAGAGCATTACACCAAGCCTGCGGCTCTTCTGAGTGCAGGGCCTGTGCCATTTCCCAGGGTACAAGCCCGTGAAGCCAGCACTGGTAACCCTACACACCCCCGTCATAAAACCACAGGATGTAGCGCCAGAAGGGACTGGAAACTGTACCTTGATTTCACAGACAGTTGAAATAAGGAAGTTATCGTAGGTCATGCTTGCACAAAGCGTTGCTGTTACATTAGGCTGGGGTGCCGGGTGGGGAGGGTGGCGCGGGGATGGTTGACCGCAGTCCTAAGGTTCTAGACTCAAGTTTCTAAGCTTTACCCTGCCAGGTCTAATTTTGGTTTTGCCAGGTATATCCTCAGTTGCAACACATTGCTGATTGAACTGCTTGTACATGGGGAAGATTGTCCAATAGCCAGTCTGTTCTTATTGCTGCAATAACTTAGAAGATGTTTATATTCTCTTCTCCACTTGTGCTGTTAATACCATCAATCCCTTAGCTATTTTTATACCACATGGACCTCAGTTTCAGTACTAGCAATCTCTTTTAAAATGACTACATAGCTGTTCTTGAGAACTAAGTAGTGTAACAATACCTACTTTGTCCTCTGAATTACTATCAGGCACGTCGACAGTTAAAGCCAGTAAATGTAAAAAGGCAGGTGTAAGGGTCTTAGGAGAAAGCTTAATAACCTTTCTTAACTCATGAGCTACAGAATGGAAGCCACTCCCAAAATGGCAAAATTAGGTTGTTTGTTTCAGCAAAAATGGCTGGTCCTGATAGACATTTTGCAAAGAATATGGTGGCTTATTACCAGTAAGCAAGTTTTTTGTTAACTAAGTTCTGCTTCCTGTTTATTATGCAGAACCATGGCATAAATGTCCACTTTCAGTCTCTGAGGACTGAAAGTCAAGGTTTATGTCACTAAAGAACATTTACTTTAAACCCTCACATTTAACAATTCTATGCCTTCTGAATGAACTAGGCCCTCATTTTTACTTTAAGTGGTGTTAGGACATTTTGTCCTTGATGAATTATTGTCATTTGGGTTCTAAAATCATTTAAAAATCACTAAACATATGAAACTTCCTGTGAGCATTAACCAGCAATTACTCTTCTATTGAAAAAGAGAAATCGTGGTATAAACCCATTAAATACTCTTTCCAAATTCAAAAACAAGGACCAATGTTCTAAAGTACCTCATAGGTCTTCTTTTAATCTTCAGTGGAAATTATTTATGATATTCAAAATTTTTACAACCGTTTAGTTTTTGAGTTAACTTTTAAAATTACATTGCCTAAATTTTTTATTTAATACATAAGGGTCACAAAATACTATGATAAAATTATCTTTACCCACGTTTACAGAATTTAACTTGGACTAAATAATAGAAAAGAATATATAGATTTCAAAATGGAGACAACATTTTCATCTTAGGTTTGAATGTAATTAGTACAAGCACACACATTTCTTGTATCTGTAGATTACTGAAATGGCTGAACCTTAGAGATTAATGAAAACAAAGAAAGCCCCAAAGTAAAGTAAGTGCTTTGTCTCAATCATCACACATACTACTTTATATCTGAAAATTCAAAAACCACATGAAAAGGAAAGTTCTTACAATATTCTAATAATGATGTTGAATTCTGGGTAACAGAGATACAGGTGCTTTCCTTCTTGTTTTTTTTTCTGTCTTATTAAAGTACCTGCTGTCATTTTTGTAGAATTTTGTACGGGCTAGAGAAGGCAGACCTTGTCCCCACAAGAGTGATGCTTGGGGATGGGGGGGGAACAGAGGTCCTTCTCTGCATTGCTGACATGTGGCAACACTGTAGGTGCTCCCTAGATAGGACAATAAGAGATGAGGCAGCAAAACTGCAGATGACCTGTGATCCATGAGGCAAGCTTTCCCTGTGTCTCCCTGTGTCTTCATGAAGTTATTAAATTCATGAAAACATGAGTGAGATTGGACTTTTAGCATGAAAATACTAGAGGAATCCAGATCTATGTATCAATCAGGATAAAGATGCAATAAATAAAACACTGCACACAGATGCAAAAGTGGAAATGAAGACCAAGAACCCAGAGGAAGCATGGGCGAAGGACGCTGAAGTCACAGAGGCTGGGAGATTGTGCACTTAGGTAACGCTCCAGGGCAGCCTGCCTCAAACTGTGCCTGGATGCCATCCCCAAATCAGAGGTAGAGTGCGGAGACTAGGTAAGACTGGCATCACAGGTTCTGAAAAGAGACACTGTTCAAGAGCAGTTGCTTCAGACAGAGAGTCTGATATGGGTTTACTAAAGAGACGGAATCCAGTAGGAAGGAAGGAAGAAAGCAAGGGAAGGGGGGAGGGAGGACAGAGAGGGTAAGCAAGCTCCTCAGTGTCTCACCCCTGGTGGATGGTGAACTTGGATGCAATCTAGAACCCATGTGCTTCACAGTAAGCTTTTTGACTTGTTAAGAAAATACTTTGTAGAAAGGATGGCAAGAAAGGAATCTGGAAATCAGTGAATGGCACTGTCTTGGCTGATGTGTGTAGGCAGATGCAGACAGATGGAAGAAGAGAACCAAGGGTGACGCAGATGTGACTCAACTCCCTGATGCTGCAGCTTCCAGTGACTCTCGTGTTATAACCACATTTTCTACAATGAGTATTTATCGCTCAAGAAAGTAAGAAAAAAGAAATATAGGGGTTTTATTTTAAAACCATACATGTATGGCACATGAATTCATTTGGGTATTAACTTGTGATTTTTCTGAGTTTTTTCCTCCTTTCCTCCTAAATGGAGCCAGGACCTTTTGTTCCCCTTTGTCAGGCTTGTAACAAGAGTAATATGTGCTTATAACAATGAGCGATCCAAAAATGAAATTAAAAATAAAGTTCCATTCACAATAGCATAAAAAAAGAATATTTTTTAAAAATAAATGGAGATACATTCCATGCTCACAGATTGAAAGACTCAATACTGTTCAGATGGCATTCTCCTCAAATTGATCTGTAGTTTCAATTTAATCACTATCAAAATTTTTTATTTTTATTTTACTTTTTGCAGAAGTTAATAATCAAACTCAATAATTTATATGAAGATACAAAACATACAAAATGGCCAAAACAATTTGGAAAAAGATAAAGTTGGAGGACTTTCATTTACCAATTTCAGAAATTAGTGTAAGACTCCAGTTATCTAGATAGTAAATGTAGACATAGGGATGCATGTTAAAGAATTGAGAATCCAGAAAGAAATAATTTATTTTTGACAAACGTGCCAAGAATATTCATTGGGGAAGGGACTGTCTGTTCAACAAATGGTGCTGGGACAACAGGATATCCATATGCAAAAAAGGTGAACTTAGACCTATACCTCACACTACCCACAAAATTAACACAAAATGGATCATGGATCTAAATGAAATAACTAAAATGATGAAACTTGCAGTAGAAAACATAGAGGAAAATCACTGAGTCCTTGAGTTAGGCAAATATTTCTTAGATACGACGCTATAAACACAGTCCATACAATAAAATATAACCAGCTGGAACTCACCAAAGTTTGAAATTTAAAATTTTCATTTCAAAAATCACCATTAATATATACCTATTAGAACAGCCAAAATCCAGAACGCTGACAACACCAAATGCTGTAGAGGATGTGGAGCAACTTAATTCTCATTCGTTGCCGGTGGGAATGCAAAATGGTGCAGACACTATGGAAGACAGTTTGGTGGTTTCTTACAAAACTAAACACATTTTTATCATATGATCCCACAATCGCTCCTTGATTTGCCCAAAGGATCTGAAAACTTATGCCCACATAAAAACTTGCACAGGAATGTTTATATTAGCTTTATTCATAATTTTCAAAATTTGGTAGCAACCAAGATGTGCTTCAGTGGTTGAAAGGATAAATAAACTGCGGTACATCCAGACAATGGAATATTATTCAGCAAAAAAAAAAAAAAGTTATCAGGCCATGAAAAGACATGAAGGAACATTAAATGCATATTACTAAGTGAAAGAAGTCAGTGTGAAAAGGCCACATACTGTATGATTCCAAATATATGCCATTCTGGAAAAGGCAAAACTATGAAGGCCGTAAAAAAACCAGTGGTTGTCAGGGGGGTTACAGGGAAGGGAGGGATAAATAGGCAGACCACAGAGGATTTTTAGGACACTGAAAATACTCTGCATGATGCTATAATGGTGGATACATGTCATTATACCAGATATATATTTGTCCAAACCCATATAACGTACAATGCCAAGAGTGAATTCTGATGTAAACTATGGGCTTTTGATGATTATAATGTGTCAATATAGGTCTATCAATTGTAACATATGTACTACTCTGGCGGGAAATGTTGAAAATGGGGGAGGCTAGGCATGTGGGGGCAGAAGGTAGACGGGAAATCTTTGTACCTTCTTCTCAATTTTGCTGTGAACCTAAAACTGCTCTGAAAAATAAATTCATTAAAGAAATGAGAAGATAAGCGATAGATTGGGAGAGAATATTTGCAAAATATTTATCTGATAAAGGACTTACAGCTAGAATTTACAAAGATCACTTACAACTCAATAAAAAGATAAACAATCTAATCAAAAAATGGAAAAAAGATATAAACAGACATGCTGAAGGTATACAAACAGCTAGTAAACACATGAAAAGATGTTCAACATCATTAATCATTAGGGAAATGTAAATTGAAACTATAATGTGATATTGTACAATTTCAAAATTGCAAGAATGACTCTATTAAATAAGACAGTCAAAAACAAATGTTCATGGAGGTGTGGAAAAATGAACACCTTCATGCATTTCCTGTGGGAGTGTAAAATAGTGAAGTTACTTTGGAAAATTTCTTTAGCAATTTTTCAAGAAGATAAACGTAAAACTACCATATGATCCAACAATTCCACTGTTAGGTATTTACCCAATAAAAATAAAAATTTATGTCCACATAAGACTTACATACTACAAAGCTACAGTAATCAAAACAGTGGGGTATTGGCACAAACACAGACATAAAGATAATGGAACAGAACAGAGAGCCCAAAAATAAGCCCACATACCTATGGCCAATTAATCTTCAACAAAGGAGGTAAGAATATACAATGGAGAAAAGACAGCCTCTTCAGCAAGTGGTGTTGGGAAAGCTGGACAGCTGCATGTAAATCAATGAAGTTAGAGCACTCCTTCACACCATACACAAACATAAACTCAAAATGGCTTAAGACAAATATAAGACAGGACACCATAAAACTCCTAGAATAGAACATAGGCAAAACATTCTTTGACATAAATCGTAGCAATATTTTCTTAGCTCAGTCTCCCATGGCAATAGAAATAAAAGCAAAAATAAACAAATGGGACCTAATCAAACTTATAAGATTTTGCACAGCAAAGGAAACCATAAGCAAAATGAAAAGACAACCTATGGATTGGGAGAAAATATTCACGAATGATAAGATTGACAGGGACTTAATTGCCAAAATATACAAACAGCTCATACAACTCAATAACAACAACAAAAAACCCCCCAAACAACCCAATCAAAAAATGGGCAGAAGACGTAAATAGACATTCTCCAAATAAGAATACAGACGGCCAATAGTTACATGAAAAGATGCTCAACATCACTAATTATCAGAGAAATGCACATCAAAACAATACAATGAGGTATTATCTCACACCAGTCAGAATGGCCATCATTAAAAAGTCTACAAATAACAAATGCTAGAGAGGGTGTGGAGGGAACCCTCCTACACTGTTGGTGGGAATGTAAATTGGTGCAGCCACTATGGAAAACAGTATGGATGTTCCTTCAAAAACTGAAAATAGAGTTACCATATGATCCAACAATCTTACTCCCAGGCATATATCCAGAGAAAACTCCAATTAGAAAAGATACATGCACCCCAGTATTTATAGTAGCACTATTTACAACAGCCAAGACATGGAAGCAACCTAAATGTCCATTGACAGATGAATGGATAAAGAGGATGTGATATATATAAATACAATGGAATACTACTCAGCCATAAAAAGAATGAAATAATGCCATTTGCAGCAACATGGGTGGACCCAGAGGTTACCAAACTAAATGAAGTAAGTCAGATAGAGGACAAATATATGACATCACTTATATGTGGAATCTAAAGTATGATACAAATGAACTTATTTACAAAACAGAAATAGACTCACAGACATAGAAAACAAACTATGGTTACCAAAGGGGAATGGGGGTGGGGAGGGATAAATTAGGAGTTTGGGATTAACAAACTACTATATATAAAATAGGTAAACAACAAGGTCCTACTGTAGAGCACAGGCTAATATATTCAATATCTTGTAATAACCTATAATGGAAAAGAATATGAAAGAATGTATATATATGCATATATATAAAACGGAATCACTTTGTTGTACGCCAGAAACTAACACAACATTGTAAATCAACTATAATTCAATTAAAACAAATTAAAAAAAAGACTTACATGTGAATGCTCATAGCAGTATTATTTTTAATAGCTCAAACCAGAAAGAAATGTTCATCACCTGGGAATGGATAGACAAAATGTGATACACTTATACACTAGAATAATATTCATCAATAAAAAAACAAACTACTGACATATGCTACTGCATGGATGAACCTCAAAAACACTATGCTAAGTAAAAGAAACCATATAAAAAGAATATATATTGTACGATTTCATTTACATGAAATGTGCAGAAAAGGTAAATTTGTAGACAGAAGATATTAGATTAGTGGTTGCCTGGGGCTCAGGGTGGGAATGGGGATCTGCTGTAAAGGGGTATGAGGGATGTTATTAGAAGGATGAAAGCATTCTAAAACTGACTTTTGATGATGGTTGCACCACGTACTAAAGTTACTAAAATCGATGAATTGTATACCTCAAGTGGGTGAATTTTATGATACATATTAATAAAATATAGCTCAAAAAATTTGGCAAGAAAAATAACATATGCATACTGGCTTAAGTAATTTGGATATTAATTGTTCTCTCTCAATAAAGAAATCGAAATCTATAGGTTTGCATGCAATTGGATTTTTAGGATGAAATAGTAAAGGAGAGTACATATCTGCATTATCAGTCAGCACAAAACTGATATATTGGAATACATTTGGTTTGTGAAATTTTACATCCTTTGTTTTTAATACTTTTTAAACTGGGAATAGTGTTTCTCTGTTCAGCAATGCTGATGATATCAGAATGGTAAATAAGTGAAAAATAACATGAAAGAATATGTCATTTAAAGTCATTTCTGAATTACTGTTTAATATATTATTATTATATATTAAATATGTCAAATGTTTATAATTAATTTTCAAGGCTTTTATGTCCTCTTTTTTTTTAATCCATGGAATTCTAAACTTATTTTATTTTATTTTACATCTTTATTGGAGTATAATTGCTTTACAATGGTGTGTTAGTTTCTGCTTTATAACATCTAAACTTATTTTAGATGTTCTTTCTGCCTAGGAAGAAACTGATAATTTGTCAATAGTAAATAAATTAAAAACTGTATTTGACATTTGTTTTCTCACTTTCAAGTAAGACTATGAATAAAGGGAAAACGAGCTCATCTATCATATAGTAAAAAAGAGAAAGGATCATTGGTAAACGAAAATACTAGGTCCAGTAGTGATAAAATAAACATAGAATATGGCGAGTCAAACCATGAAGACAGAGCTGGCTTCACGGGTACAAGACCTATGCAGCCATACAAGCCCACCTCAGAAGGGCCCACACTTGCCTTAATGCTCTGCTGTTGCCATCTTGATGTTCTTAATAATTTCTAGCGAGGGGCCCCCCCCCCTTTTTATTTTGCACTGGGCCCAGGAAATCAGGTCGCCAATACCGTGTGCAGAAAACAATATCTGAAAAAAGGTGGCACTTTACCATATTAGTTGTACTTCAATTGCCCTCATATGTTGAAATGTTTCCTCTTTGTATGCTTAGAGTTAGATAAATAGGGATAAGAATGTATGCCTTTCCGTGACTGTACTCAAACAGCTGAAAGAATTCATGGAATCTTCCAACTCAGAATAATCATTTTGTTCAATTTACTTAATTCTCTGCAGATATTCCCCTAGAGTAAACAGTTTCTTATTAAAAGATTTAGAGAAGGTCAGACTGGTACCCACCCAGTACTACCTCTGTTTTGCCAGCGAGCTCTCACGGGCCTGACACACCACGAGCATCTTTGCTGATTGAGAGAAGAACAGCTGTCCAGAGGGCTCACGCCCGGAGGCTACTCCACTCACAGGTGACACTGTGACAGAGGAGACAAAGGAGGAAGAGGTGCCAGATGGATAAACGGTACTTATTTTGGAACTGAAAACCGTAAATTATGCTGTATTAAACACACTTGTGAGAGCAAGCTGGTGTCATCTGCTCACGACGGTTTAGCTGCTGTAGGATTACATGCAGTCTATCAAAAGCTTTTTGTAAATGCGTAAAACATTTTCTGGACAGTATATATTTTCTAGGGACTAAAAATGTATTTTCTTTCAGCTTCATATAAATACTCTCTCTCTCTTTTATTTTTTTGGCTGCGCTGCGAAGCTTTCAGGTTCTTAATTCTCTGACCAGGGACTGAACGCGGGCCCTCGGCAGTGAAAGCGCAGAGTCCTAACCACTGGACCACCGGGGAATTCCCTCTTTCTCTCGTTTTCTATCTTTTCTCATCATTGAAATCCTTACCCATCCATCTTTCACCCCTTCTGAAGGAATCTACAGTTGTGAGAACTCTGCATCCCCTTTATACTAACACACAAACACACACTCACACATCACCCCTGATGAACTGACAGAGGCTGCCTCAGTGCTGCGATGAGTACTGTTAGCTGCACCCTTGTCAGCAGGAAAGTGACTTGTGATTGATTAGCGCTGTCTCACTACAGGGAAGATGCTGAGATGCTGAGGCTGGGGACAAAGGGAAGGGAGGTTTAGGAAAGGGGCGTGTTATGCACTTGGCTGACCTTAAAGAAGGAGCTGTTATACTGCTACCGACCAGCCTAAGGGCCCTAATGTTTGCAATTCCTTTTCATTTTTGCAGACGCTTGTATTTGAGAAACACTGATTTAATAAATGATGCTAGTTTATATTCACTTACAACTTGTTTGATGTTACAAAGTGTGAAAGCTGGAAATAAAGCTAGAACCTGGACTGAAATCTTGAGTGGTGCAGAGAGTGACTGAAGCATTGTCAACTGGATGAATACTGAGGACTCCATATTTTTCTCCCAAAGCTTTTTTTTCCCCTGGAGGGCCCTTGTTCATGGAATAATAGCATTCATTCTTAAAGCCTAGCTAAGAAGTCATCTTTTTCAGTAAGTTGTTCTGTCTTTTCCAACACAGGTCACTGCTCTCTTACCTCTGTTTTGTTTTTGATCTTTTCACTGTCAATAATAATGTGCTTATTTTCAAGACTGGCTTCTCTTCTAAGTGGTGAGCCTCACTGATGGACCTAAACAAAGTTCAAGAAGACATTCTTTTCACAAGACTTATTAGGGAGGGGCCTGTAATTTGGTCTCTCAACATGAACCCCAAAGGCTTTTTTATATTGCTGTCCATATGACTTTATCTTACATGTAACAGGACATTAACAAGAAGTGTTAAATCATCAGCAATGTGCAGCCGAGACGGAAGGAAATACTTAGACCCATCGATACCATTCTCCATGCACTTCCTCCAAATACCACACAATGTCTTCCATTTGATATGTGTTACTAATCATTTCTGAAGGAACTTGCATTGGTTTCCTGTAACAAGTACCACAAACTGGATGGCTCAGCACAACAGAAACGTATTGTCTAACAATTCCAGTGGCTAGAGGTTCAAAATCAAGGTGTCAGCAGGGCCAGGTTTCCTCTGAAACCTATAGAGGATAAGCCTTTCTTATCTCTTCCTACCTTCTGGTGGTGTGCGGGCAATCTTTCCTATTCCCTGGCTTGTAGATGCATCTCTCCAATCCTTCATCTTCACATGGCCAGCTTCTTATAAGAACACAGCCGTACTGGATGAGGGACCCCCTCTATTCCAGTATGACCTCATCTTACTGCAATTAATTACATCTGCAAGACCCTATTTCCAAACAAGGACACATTCTGAAGTAGCGGAGGTTAAGACTTCAACATATTTTGGTGAGGACACAATTTAACCCATAACTGACTTATTCTTCAGTGATTTTATTTATATTATACGTAGACATATTTCTAAAATACTTCCTACTTGCAGCAATGATAATGCCTTAAATTCCAAATTGAAGATTTTTAATATTGATTAAAACCTCTAACTTGACCATATGAGTTAATTATAGAAATTTTCTTAAATTTTATTTTTTCCTGATTTTAAAACATGGCTGGACTTTACTAAGGTAACAAATGTAATATGCACGTTTACACATTAGAATAATTTAGTGCACGTTTACACATTAGAATAATTTATGTACATTTCAATGATTACATATTGTTTTCAACTCTTTCTGAGTAAAGTCCCTTATAAAATAAAACCAGCTTTACTGATGTCACTAGCAGATTTAGTTTGGGTAACATTTAACCATCATGTAATGAAGAAAACAATGAAATATTCCATAAGCTGTTAATAAAATAAAAATGAATGTTCTGAATAGTTTAAAATCTACTCATAAGTCGTATTTCAATCATTTGGATACAGCATTTCTTTGCCTATATTATCTAAATAATTACTTCAGTTTTCTACTTTATATTTTGCCTATATTTATAGCACATTTTTTTCCAACAAAATTCTAGTAGAAAATGGTGTGTTTTACGTTACTTTACTTTTGCAGGACTTTTCTTTTTTTTTTTTTTAGTATCTTTATTGGAGTATAATTGCTTTCCAATGGTGTGTTAGTTTCTGCTGTATAACAAAGTGAATCAGCTATACATATACATATATCTCCATATCTCCTCCCTCTTGCATCTCCCTCCTACCCTCCCTACCCCACCCCTCTAGGTGGTCACAAAGCACTGAGCTGATCTCCTTGTGCTATGCGGCTGCTTCCCACTAGCTATCTATTTTACGTTTGGTAGTGTATATGTCCATGCCACTCTCTCACTTTGTCCCAGCTTACCCTTCCCCCTCCCCGTGTCCTCAAGTCCATTCTCTATGTCTGCATCTTTATTCCTGCCCTGCCACTAGATTCATCAGTACCATTTTTTTAGATTCCATATATGTGTGTTAGCATATGGTATTTATTTTTCTCTTTCTGACTTACTTCACTCTGTAGGACAGACTCAAGGTCCATCCACCTCACTACAAACAACTCAATTTCATTCCTTTTTATGGCTGAGTAATATTCCATTGTATATATATACCACATCGTTTATATCCATTCATCTGTCGATGGACACTTAGGTTGCTTCTATGTGCTGGCTATTGTAAATAGAGCTTCAATGAACACTGTGGTACATGACTCTTTTTGAATTATGGTTTCCTCAGGGTATATGCCCAGTAGTGAGATTGCTCGGTCATATGGTAGTTCTATTTTTAGTTTTTTAAGGAACCTCCATACTGTTCTCCACAGTGGCTGTATCAATTTATATTCCCACCAACAGTGCAAGAGGGTTCCATTTTCTCCACACCCTCTCCAGCATTTATTGTTTCTAGATTTTTTGATGATGGCCATTCTGACTGGTGTGAGGTGATAGGTCATTGTGGTTCTGATTTGCATTTCTCTAATGATTAGTGATGGTGAGCATCTTTTCTGCAAGACTTTTAAGCATAAGGAATGCTAAAACTCAAAAAGCAGTCATCAGCAAAACACCTAAACCATATCGACTTGACTGCTTCTGTAATTAATAGCCATGCTGGCAATCAATGAAGCCTAGATACTCAGCTAAAAATCAATGGAAGGGCTGATGATAATGTGCCATTCATTCTCTGACCAAGACAAAAATGAAAAATATGACAGTCAAACTGTCCCACAATGCATAGCACCTATGCAATTCTGCTAGCTTCATGTAGGAAAAAAGTGTAAGTTGTAATTTAAGACTAGAGAAGCCAACTCTAACAATGGAAGCAAGTGTGACTGTGATACATTCTTAGACCTAGGTACATCCTTTGGGCTAACACATTCATTAGTAAGGAAACAAAATGGAAAGTGTAAACTGAGCCCCAGATTTAAGCATGAATCAAAAGGAATTACCATCCATTTCATAAACAGTACTTTAATCCAGTGGATAAAGTTTGCTTAAAGGGTGTTTTTATTAGTAGTATGTTATTATGGATTAGAGCGCTTCAGGTTCTGAATCGAAACGACCTGTAGTAATGATCATTATCAAATTTTAATTATGGTGACAATGATGAGAGCTAACACTTGGTGGGTTCCAGTGTCAGTGATTTAAGACCAGTACCTGAAAGTTTCATCACTTCTATTTTAAATGCTACTGAATGCAAGCAAATCCTCTTCCTGTTACTATGCTTTGTTTTGTACGAATCTGGCCACAGATTGGATGAAAGATAATCAACTACCCAAATACACCAGCTACAAGCCAATCATCACTCTACAAGCTACCCCAGAAAATCTGCATTCACTAAGGTATTCAATACTTGATGGAGACTGACTGATCCAATCAACGGCTCATCCCCGAAAGACAGTTTTACTTTGGAGGAAATGGAAACACTTGATGGTGACCAGAAGACTAGAGCTAACAAAAACAAAAAGAATAATATCATGGCTCAATATTATGGCAGACCACTACTGCTGGAAGCAGAAGACAACTTCTGCTGAGGTGAAACACATCTTTTCCCCATAATGGTCATACATGCACTGCATCCAGAGAAATTCGGTTTAACTGAGGCTTGTCCGTGCTGCTATTAAGTTAGTTTCCTATCTTCTAGTTATTCTTCATATGGCCTTAAAATAGACTTGATCAACTGAAGTTCAGTGCAACTCTGGTCTTTAAAATTGATACCTGATGGTACTATTTAAAGAAGTTACATCATCTCACCATCATTACTAACTTTGGTATAGCAAATTCTTTTTGACTATTGGAAGGTGAATTGCAAGAAGTCTTAAATTGCAAGAAGTCTTAAAATAAAAGTATTTTCCTAATTTCCATGTTTCCATTTAACTTTGCCCACCACAGTATTTGTATTTAAAAGTTCTAACACACGTGGTAGTAAGAAATAAAAAACATTGGAAAAGTTACATTCTGAAAAGAACATGTCCATTTCTGAATAAATACATTTAATTACAAATCCATAATTGAGTATTATTAAGAAGAGTAAGTTCAGAATCTATTTGGCAAAGTTTTACTTCCACTTAAAATTATATTTTATCAAAATTTTGTCTTTCAAAAATATATATTGTCTTTATATATTGAGAGTTTTTGACTAGATACTTTCTATATAAGATCACCTCAAGTATCCCATCACTAGCAAAGGGATTATATTACCTTTAAGTTTATAATGTAAAATGGCACTATTTGACTTACCTAACTCCTAGACCCCGAGCAAATTAATGGGTCACCCAATATTTAGGGCATACTGTATAGTGGTTGAAAATATACTGAACAGGTAATTTGACCTGGATTCCAACTTTTGCTCTACCAAAATTAGTTGTAGGTTTTTGGTTAAGTTACCAAATTAAAATGAAGAACGGGAAGTCCCAGAGATGTTAAACAACTTTGATTAGATTACTGCTAAAATTTCTAACATTATTGAAAGCCTCTGATTCTATGGTATAAATTGGTGTACTATAACACATAAAATAGTATTCTCACTTTATTAGTTTAGTGTTTGGCTACGATTTAATGTTTCATTATCCAAGCAAACATTATTAATCAATCTACAAAAATGAACGGCAATGGATTTAAAATGTAATCACAGATTAAAAGATGAAGTCTTATCATCATTCTCTGATACAAGTATGGTTTTAATGAATCTCATAAGATTTTCAAGTTGTCTACTGTGATGTGTGACATAATTGCCATAGATATATTATGGTGTCATTCTTCATGTCTATTCCTTTTAAATATAATAATACATACAGTTCAGTCTCTGCAGAATGTAAGGTATATATAGCAGGTGTGTTAACAGGGTGCTTCTGTTCAGAACATCTTGGCACTGTCTTAGTATTCATTCCATTTTACGTAAAAATAGTGACTTGCTCAAATGCAATTTAAAATCTAAATATAAAACCAGTTACAGTAACACCCCAAGTAACCATGTCTTTTCCTTTAGGTATCACACACCGTTATGGTGCATACCTGCTCTCTTCCTATCACTTATACTCTTTCTCAACTGAAGCATTTTATAAATGATTCATGTAATTACAGCTTAGTTAGTGATTTGGTGAGGTCACTAGAAAGGAGAAGATTTAAAATTGTTTTATTTTTACAGAAATTCAGTATCAAATCATCAAAAATTATACCTTTTAGCATTCAAATTTTTCAATACTACTTTATTTCATATTAATGGTTCATTAAATTATCATCTTCCCCCAAATATAATATCAAGTTAAATTTACTATTATTGTGGTAAAAATGTTGGGGTCCCAGTTATCAAATGTGAAACAGTCATCTATTGTTTTATTCCTTGGATTCATTAACTGTTATTTAATCTCAAAGCAAAGCCAGCCACGTAAGGTTCTTATTCAGTTTGAAAATGCACATTTGAATTACAATACTGGAATGTTATCCATCTAATATTTCAGCTGGATCTTGCAAAACTTATCTCACATAGTAACAATGAAGAGCTGTAGAATGTCTTTGGGATCTTAACAATATTATTATAACATTAAAAAAGTCATTGTACATAAATTCTTCGTGATTTAGGAATGTGGAAATGATTAGTACCACAAGTAAATCTGTAAGTATCCTGGATGTCTGGGACGCTCTGCAGTTTCCTACAGAGGCTCAGGAGACAACACCTTCTCCTGTGAGGAAAACATTCCTCACAGAATCAGGATCCTGGGTTGAAATCCCTTAATATGCTGTGAGGCTTGTAGGACTCACTTTCTTTCTTTCTCACGTATAAGGACAATAATATCTGCTTTGACCATTTCCCACAGGTACTGCCAAAATGAAATGAAATATTAGATACCAAATAAATTTGAAAAATATGGAAATGAGATGCATGTTCAAAGCTCAAAGTTTGATATATGGAGTAAAGATCAGATACCAATATGATTTAAAGAGGTATTTTCAGAATAAAAATTACTTTATTGAGGATAAAATTAAGCAAACATTCCGAAATAAATTAAAGTGAATAATTAGAACATTGGCTTATATTACTGTGTTTGTATCATTAATATTAATGGTTATTTTTACCTCTGGAGACCTTGAAAGTAAGTCCAATGCTTTTCAGAAACTCATGTGGTCAAGATTGATGGAGTTCTTGGCATGGGGTCACCTTGTTTATGATAATCACAAGTCAATGACTCACACAGCAGTAGATTTGCTGTTGAAGATGGTGTTTCTACTTCCTCATGTATCAGTTTTCAACCATATCTCACATGCTTAAAGATCAAACATTAGGTTAAGACCATGAAAGAAAAATTACATAATCTTTCAATATTGAATATGTATACTTTTCCCAATCATGAAAAATGCATTAACTACACTAAGTCCATCTTTTAGATAAAGAAGTAAGATCCCTGTCATATCCTCAGCATTCCACTGCCTTGAGTATGCCGTGCATATATGATGAGGTCCACTTGATAGCTATGATGATACCTGGATCGATGTTGACAAGGAATCTAACTGCAAGGAGCAAGGAGGGGGATATGGATTCATCACCTGCAGTAGCCCTCCAAGTGTCAGGGCAGTACTGTGATCTTAGGTGATATAAACTTGTCACGCCTGGGATGAGAGAATGAAAACAGGAGCAAACCTTGGAACCAGCTAAAAGACTTTTTTGTTGGGATCCTATAAATATTTGGCCCATCTGTATTGTGACTAGACCTCTTGACATTTTGCTGTCTTCTCCCTTTGATTTTATTTATTTATTTATTTATTTACTTGTATGTGATTACTCTTTTTTTAAAAAATTTATTTTATTTTTGGCTGCAGTGGGTCTTCGTTGCTGCACTCGGGCTTTCTCTAGTTGCAGCAAGTGAGGGCTACTCTTCCTTGCGGTGTGCAGGCTTCTCATTGCCATGGCTTCTCTTGTTGTGGAGCATGGGGCTCTAGGCACGTGGGCTTAGTTGCTCTGCGGCATGTGGGATCTTCCCTGACCAGGGCTCGAACCCGTGTCCCCTGCATTGGCCGGCGGATTCTTAACCACTGCGCCACCATGGAAGCCCTCCCTTTGATTTTAATATGAATTATATTTTTTAACTGGGCCTTGTTAGAACTTTTTCCTAATACACTGTACTAAATTCCAAAAAGTACACACCTCAGAGTTGTTAATTAAAAGGACCTGCTGGTATAAATAAACACATATGCTGCTGATTAGCCACCCTTTAGGGGTCAACAGTGGGGAACTCCTGCTGGGCTTCTGTTAATTGTTGTCCAAAATCTTAACAGGAACTGTCTAATGATCTGGTATGGCTGTGGCCATCTGGCCCTCTGAGTTCACTTGCCAGTTAATAGCCAACCTTTAGAAAAAGAGAGAACTATCTCTTACAAGGTGAGTATCTTATAAGATATAACCTAGTCATCCACATGTGTGCATTAAGGATGGATTTACCCTAATTTGCTAATCAAACCTCATAGTCCTAATTTAAATTGTCCTTTAGATTTATTCTAATGTCAACTGCTTTAACACTAGCTAAGAACCAGATTTTTTTGCTTCTTTTACATAAGTAGCATTAGATGCATCAGGACTTGTTAGTATTGCATATTTTATATTTATGGCCATAAGCGATGAAGAATGCTTTTAATAATTAATATTTCTGAATTTTACCTATTTTAAGTAATGGTACATCTTTTCCTTCCAGTCAGTGGGGGTACTGTGGAACTGATGACTAAGTGCAAAATCTAGTTTCATATGTTCTAAAATAGACTTAGGATTTTGGTTGGTGTTAGCCTCTAAATATTACAAAGCTACAATATTAGCTAGTTTTTCAAGAAATCACCTCTCCCATTTTTAGCTGAATGTTACATAATAGAGTTAACAGATTTAAAGCAGCTAGTAAGAGAATAATCTTCATTCATGGTAAGACATTGTTTTAAAAACCTCTGTTTTATTAGTCTCATTTTTCAAAGAGCTGAAGGTCTGGATATAGGGGAAGAGATCCTTCATCTGAAGATGCATATGTGTATATTTTATTCATAGATAACTGTGTGCTGAAGAGAAGACTATAACTGGCCACATTTACTCTCAATGTTTAATCTGCTAGTACACTATCCAAAGAGATCTGGCAGTACTCTAAAATTTACCTAAGCAGTAGAAATGGAAGTTATTGTTTTTCATTTGTATTGTATCTTATTGGTGTCTTGCCTTGTAACAAATAGACACTTTTCTTTCTAAATTTTCAAACTACAGTAAGTCCCTTACATACGAACCTTCAAATTGTGAACTTTCAAAGATGCGAACGTGTGTTCCATCAATGTTAGGCATGAGTGAAATTGCAGCTTGCCTTCTGTCTCCTATTGCTGAGGATCCTTCAGCTCTACCGTCTCCCACCACCTCTCCCTCCTCCAGTCAGTAACTCTTCTTGCCTGTTCACTCAACGCCAGCCCCTGTAAGCCAGCTGTTGTACTGGACTACAGTACTTTTCAGGGTACTGTACTGTAAGATTAAAAATGTTTTCTTTATTTTTTGTTTTTTATGTATTTGTTTGAAAAGTATTATAAACCTATTACAGTACAGTACTATATAGCCGATTGTGTTAGTTGGGTACCTAGGCTAACTTTGTTGGACTTATGAACAAATTGGACTTAATGAATGAGCTCTCAGAAGGGAACTTGTTTGTATGTAGGCGACTTACTGTACTCTCTTCTCCAGATGATATATTTTTCACCTAAGGCTTTGCTTAATTGGTGAGCACTCTTTAAAGGAAACTACAGACAGAACAGTATTTGTGGCAATGTTCACTTTGACATATGATTGATCAATGTGGTAGCATGGATGGCAAAATATAGCCACACTGTGACTATCAATCATAACACACATCATGATTGCTTTTAAGTTATGTTGCCCTAATTCTGAAAGAAGAACTAGAAACTCAACTTCTTTCAAAGGTTTTATAAACAAATTTTACATGAGGTACAGAATGTCCAACTCTTTCATGTTTTGGGTTTTATTCTACCTCTCTTTTTTCCATGGCTCTTGCTAGCAAATCTGAAGGTTGGATGGGAAATGAGAAATCAATTAAACTAACCACAAATTTTTCTAGAACTATCTTCCTCCAAAAAAATTTCCATCAGGACACTTTCCAATTGCAAAATCAAACATCTGTGTCTATAAAAATTAAACAAAGATACAAACAAAAGAACCCTTGGATGATTCAGATCCTTAAATCTCTACATCCCTCCAGAACCCAGAATGTAGGCTTCCTGCCATTCTACTTGCTTTGCAATCCTTCCACATCCTGGTTACAGTACTCATAATCTCTGTGGAAAATCAAACAATCTTCTCATATTTTTTCTTCCACACATTTCTGAGACCCCTACTGATTAATTTCCACATACTTGTGAAATTTCCATATTTCCTTATGTTACTGATTTCTAACTTCATTTAATTGTGCCTGAGGAATACACTTTGTGTGATTTCAATATTTTTACATTTATTGAGATTTGTTTCGCATCCTAAGACATGACGTATATTAGAAAATGTTCCATGTGAATTGAGGAAAATGTGTATTTTGCTGTTGTTAGGAAGTGTTCTTATATCTGTTAGGTCTAGTTGATTTACAGTGTGGCCAAGTCCTCTAGTTCCTTGTTACTCTTTTGTCTAGTTGTTCTATTCATTTTTGAAAGAAGGATAATTCATTGTTGAAAAATAATAATAGTTGGATACTTCAATATTGAATTATCTATTTGTCTCTTCAATTCTCTCAATGTTTGCTTCATATACTTTTGGTCTCTGTTGTTTGATGTACATGTGTTTACAATTGTTATATCTTCTTGATGAATTGACACTTTTATTGATGTATAATATCCTTCATTGTCTCCTGTAACAATTTTTTATTTAAAGTCCTTTTATATGATATTAATAGAGCCAACCCAGCTCTCTATTGGTTACTAATTGAATGGTATATCTTTTGCCAACGTATCACTTTCAATTGATTTGTGTTTCTGGATACAAAGCGAGTCTCATATATTTGGATCACTTTTTTTTCATCCATTTTGCCAATCTCTGCTTAAAATTGGAGAATTTAATCCATTTATATTTAATGCAATTACTAATAATGAAGAACCTCCTACTGTCACTTCACTATTTGTTTTCTATACTTCTTTAATCATTTTGTTCCTCATTTTCTCCATTATTTTCTTCTTTTGTATTTACTTGATTTTTTAGTGTAATATTTTGATGCCCTTCTCATTTCCTTTCCTATTTTTTTGGTTTGTTTTTATTTATTTTTATTTATTTATTTATTTTTGCGGTACGTGGGCCTCTCACTGTTGTGGCCTCCCCCATTGCGGAGCACAGGCTCCGGACGCGCAAGCTCAGCAGCCATGGCTCACGGGCCTAGCCACTCCGTGGCTTGTGGGATCTTCCTGGACCAGGGCATGAACCCATGTCCCCTGCCTCGGCAGGCGGACCCTCAACCATTGTGCCACCAGGGAAGCCCTTTAGTTATTTTTCTTAATGGTTATGCTGGGGGTTACAATTAATATCAAATTTATAACAAACTAGTTTGAATAAATACCAACTTAACTTCTACAGTTTGCAACATTTCTGCCCCTGTACAGCTGTATATCCCTCCCCCTTCATGTTATTATCACATATTACACCTTCATATGTTGTATGCCTGTTAACATAGATTTACATTATTCTTGTATACATTTAAGAGAGCCATTATCATTGGATGAAATGTGTCTCCTCCTGAAGATACCTGTAATGTGATTTTATTTGGAAATACGGTTTTTACAATTAACTTAAGATCAGGTTATTAGGTAGGGTGGGCCCTTACCTAATATGACTGGTGTCCTTATAAGAGAGGAAGACGGCCATAGGAAGACACAGACACACAGGGAAAAGACCAAGTGACAATTGAGGCAGGGACTGAAGTGCTGCAGTTACAAGCCAAGGGTCATCCAAGATTGCTGGAAAACCACCAGAAGTTAGGAAGAAGAAAGAATTCTCCCTATAGGTTTCAGAAGAAGCATAACTCTGCTGACATCTTGATTTCAGATTTCTGGCCTCCAAAACTTAGACAATACATTTCTTTATCCACTATATACATAAAATTTACAAAGTATTAGACAGTGTCAGGGTTTGTTTTAACATTCACAGCTTTTGCTCAACTTGTGTAGGAATTACTATGAAAACATCCAGGCACAAGAATATTTTAACTAGACACTAATTATATCATGTGTGCAGGAGGAGAATAGGAGAAAGAAGAACTAAACTGAAGATGGGGGTCAGAGAAATCTTGACAGTGGAGAAAACATTTCAGTTGGGATTGAAATGATGAGAAGTGGTTAACTAAGCTGAGAGGCAATGGAAGAGAGTTCTAGATGAAGGGATTGTGCCAAACCAGGGAAGTATGAAATTACATAAGTTGTTTGGTAAAGTATAAGAGGTTCAACACTGTAGAATATTAATGTTTGAGATGTAGATGAGAGAACTATTAGTAATGACTAATGATGTATTATTAAGGAAACTTGCCTCAACTGAATTTAGGGGGAACTGAGAATGTCCTTCCTGACTTAGCCATATCTAGGGATTTAAATCACAGCATCTAGACTCCTGTTTCCATACCTTGTCTCTTCTTTCTTCTGTGTTGGCTTCATTCTCAGTGAACTGGCAAAGACAGTAGCTAAAGCTGAATATTCCTATCCATCAGTTTAGCTAGAGGATGAGAATTTTTGTTGCTATTGTTATTGTCATTGCAGTTCTCCTAACACTACAGTAAAAGTTCCAGGTAAGACGTGGATTGGCTCATTTTGGGTCATTTTCTCTTTTCTGAACTAATTACACTTGCCAAAAATAGAGGGTACTGTGACTTACTGAGTTCGATCTCACATGCCTATCTCTGGGGTAGGGCAGAGGCAGTGCCGACATCCTTCTAGTGCATAAAATGAACCAAATTATTGCAAACTCATACAGGGATATAACTTCCAAAATAGGTTATGAGCAGAAATGGAAAAGACAGAGACATAATAAAAGAAACCAAACAAACACCAACTCCTGAGGAAACAGGAAATGAATATGATGGGTGGGCAGAACTAGACCTTGATATTATAAAGAAGGAAGTCTGTCTTATTCTGTAGAAAAGAAAGATACATTGAAAAAAAAAGGAAAGGACAATGACAAATTGCATTTTCATGCTAGAAAAAGAACTCTGAGAACTGTGTGGAAGACTTGTTGGAGAGGAGTGAGATGGAGGCACTCTGGCCCCCGCCAAATATGTGCCCCAAATACAGACTTTCTTTCTTACCTGGATGCATTTTTCCTAATATTTTTCATATTTTTCAGAGACCTTGGGAAATGCCACAAAAATGTTGGCCAGCTATTCAAATATGATTCAACTATGAGATATAAATAATATATAAAATATATATTACATAGATAACATTATATAAGACTGGCTTTGTTCTTTTGAGATGCTGCATTTTAGAAAAATGCTAATGCTTTGCTTCTGAATTGAATATGTCTGTCTCTAGAACATTTTTATTTCCTGTACACTTCCATGTGTTTATGCATATATAATGAAATCTGTACTATTTTGGTATACACACTTTTTATGTAAGCATTGTATGTTCTAAGGAAGATATTTTGAATAGTCAAAGCAATAGCCTTCTGAAATAATATGATTTAGAAAATAGTAAAATCAACCAGAAAAACAGTGAATATTCATTACAATTCAACATGCTCTAATGACATCACTTATTAAATTTAATTTCTTGATTATTTTTATCTCTTTTAGTGTGTATTAAACATTAGCCAGCAGTGCTGCTCTTTACATAATGAAAGACTACCCATACATGCAGGATCTCACAAATATTTACATTTATTTTAGATCAGTAATCTCATGTGAGTTTTGTGTAAAAACATACCAGATCAAAAAAAAAAGCCTCCTACTCAGAATCTTGCAGCAGAGTATAAACATGAAGACCAACACTTTAAAATTCCTTTGTAAACAAAAAGACTTGTATTACTGAACCACAAAATATGTCAAGAGAGTGTGCTTGCTTATTTACTTTTCTGCTGCAAATTATATTGGGCCTTTTCCTAAGTTTATATTTGCATAGTGTTAGGCATGCAAGGAAAAGAGTGTGTCTATTTGCATTTTTAACATTTGGTATCTTTGGCATAAATGAAGGTAGGCAGTTTGCCCTCATATTCCCTCAGTACATTTCTTGACATGAAAATATCTTTCCAGTGATTCACTAATGTGGTCTGTAGAAGAAGCAAGACTATTATTGAGGCAATCTTCACATGTCAGTTAAAAGTTTAGGCTCTTGGTTAAATCTACATCTCAAGTGTAATTTTTAAAATGCTATGATGTGACTTAGTCACGCTCTCCTTCCTCAGACACCCCATCCACCACCTCCAACTATTCCATGTGTTTGCTGATACAAACTTTTACCTGACTCAAATATCTGTTTCTACCACGAGGAATGATGTTACTTGGAATCTTACAGCAGATCAATAAATATGTTGATTCATTTAAACTAATCTTCTAAGGCACAGGGCAGTCTGAATGCAAACAGGAGAAACAAACAAACAAACAAATAGTGGTGGTGTGTTCTGAAGATAGCAGCCAGAACTGGAGATTAGGGTACAATTCACATACCTGCTAAATGAAGACAGCACAGATACAAAGGCTTCAGATACAGAACAGTGGGCTCAACTCCCAGTCTTGATGCTTATTCATTGGAGGAATTTTGGTAAATTTATAACTTATTCATTCATTTTTAACCACAAATCATTTATCCAACAACTACTTAAAGCAACCTAGAGTGAACCGGGAATTTACTATGTGAATTTCATGTATGGGCCATTGTGGGGGATTTGATACATATTTGATAAAGAAATGAATAGTCTGAATAACATTAATTAAATATGAAAATTATTCTAAAATAAAAGAACAACTTTATTAGTATATGAAACAATCTTTTTAGCTAAGAACACATTAGTTTGCACAGGGCTATTTAGAAATTCAAAGAGAAACCAAACAAGTGATGTCTGTCATTTTTTTACCACTCACAGTATTTTTATTGTGCATACTTTGGTTTCTAAAATAATTGTAGTGCCTCGGATTACTAGCATTATCACATTATCACCGCTTTGGCAACTCTATATAATTTTTGTTAGTGTATTTAAGACAGCAAAAAGCATGGCACAAACTCTTCAAACCCACCATAAAGAACTGCACAATGTCTCAGAACGACATAACAATGCACCTCCACTCAGGTAGTTTTTTTTTTTTTTTTTTTTTTTTTTGCAGTACGCGGGCGTCTCTCACTGCTGTGGCCTTTCCCGTTGCGGAGCACAGGCTCTGGACACGCAGGCTCAGCGGCCATGACTCACGGGCCCAGCTGCTCCGCGGCATGCAGGATCCTCCCAGACCGGGGCACGAACCCGTGTTCCCTGCATCGGCAGGTGGACTCTCAACCACTGCGCCACCAGGGAAGCCCTCAGGTAGTTTTTTGATTATTAGCAATGATGAAAAATTTTCTCTAGCAAGTACAGTTTTGACCCTTGAATAATGCAGAGGTTAGGAGTGCCAACGCCCTGAGCAGTCAAAAATCTGTGTACAGTCTTGCCTCAGTGTCCGAGGAGGGCTGGTTCCAGAAGCCAACATGAATACCAAAATCCCAGGATGCTCAAGTCCCCAGGGTCCGCTCCCCATGTCTGCAGTTCTTCATTGCAGGTTCAACCAACCACAGATCATGTAGTATTGTATTTACTCAAAAAAATCCACATATAAGTAGACAGTGCAGTTCAAATAAGTGCAGTTCAAACCTGCGCTGTTTAAGGATCAACTGTAGTTTGTTATTAATGAAAATTTGTATGTTGGTGTCCATTAAGAAGAGAAAATTCAGCAACTGTAATAAATATTTTGTTTTAAAAATATGTTAGGAAATATATCGTGCATACAAACGTGTCTATGGCAAATAGATGAAGTTAAAGAATAATAAAAAAATGAACCCCATGAATCAAAGCTTTGCTAAATATGTTAGTACTTTAGATTGTCCTGTGGGTCATTCCCCAATCTTGTCCTTGTTGATTCCTGGAGATAGTATCACTCTTCTTAATTTGGTGATAATCATTTCCTCCTGTTTCTTTGTAGAATTATCACAATAATAGATATCCTTGGGGCTTCCCTGGTGGCACAGTGGTTGAGAGTCTGCCTGCCGATGCAGGGGACACAGGTTCGTGCCCCAGTCTGGGAAGATCCCACATGCCGCGGAGCGGCTGGGTCCGTGAGCCGTGGCCGCTGGGCCTGCGTGTCCGGAGCCTGTGCTCCGCAACGGGAGAGGCCACAGCAGTGAGAGGCCCGTGTACCTCAAAAAAAAAAAAAAAAAAATAGATATCCTTGAATAATATGTACATGTTTTAATTTTGCTTCTTTTCACATTTATAAAAAAGGACTGATACTGTGTTAATTCATCTCTGACCATGTTTTTTATCTTTCAGCATTGTTTTTAGAGTCACCCAAGACGATTTGGGTAGCCCTATTTCAATTATTTTCATTGCTCAAAAGTAGAAATTCTTGAAACTTTTGGCCTCAGGACTCTTTTTTTCTTCCCTCCTTACTAGATAGTAAAATTATTTCCCCAGCTAATTTCAGTTTACCATTGTCCATATCATCCCCCAACAAAATGAGCACACTTGCTGGTACTCATTCTCCATTCTCGATTGCTCAGGGTCTCTTTCTCCATTCTCGATTGCTCCACCCCTCCTCTGCCAATGTACGATAAAAACATCTAGAACTTTAGATCTAAATTGTTAAGAATAGACATCTGTTGCTTGCTTTTTTGTTTTATTCTGTTCCTTGCATTGTGAGAAAACATTTCATTTTACTAAGTTACGTGAAACCATTACTTCCATTGGCGCCTACCATCCTCCATGATACTGCTTTCTTATTTGAGTACTTCCCCCGAGGGTATTTATAATTAGATCTTGGCATGGTATACCATCTGATGCCTTGAAAGATGAAATTATCTTTAACTATTAATCCAGTGATAATTGAATTGAATACAAAAATAACAGTTTTAAAGTTATTTACTTAAACATTTGAAAATACTACTCATTTTCTTCCTCCATCAAAATTGCCATTGAAATTTGAGGTAGATCTGATGGAATTTGTTTTCTGTCTAGGGAAGAGTTCTTTCATCTCTGGAGGTTTTGAAACACACTTCTTTGTCTTTCATTTACTTAAATTTCACAAAAATATTTCTAGGTGTGATGCCTGGAGTACTCTGAAGCTTTTCAATCAGCTAGCAATGATTTTTCTCTTATCCTTGTAAATTCTAGGATAACATTCCTTTAAAAAAATTTTTGTTCTGTCCTTGAGTACTCCTTTCATGTTGATGTTAATGCATTTTTTTCTGTCCTCAATATTCCTAGACTTTTCTTTTGCAGTATCCACTTTGTTATCTCTTTCTGACACCTTTTTAGTAAAGTATCAAGATCTGAACTTCAAGTTCATTAATTTGTCTTTAGATTTATTCTACTCTTCCCAATCTGTTGTTATTCCTCAATATTAATTAATAATAAAAATAAATTAATACAAATCTGACCCTTGGTTCTCCTTATAATTCCTTATATTTCCTTATCTCCTTGAAAATACTTAATGTGACTAAATTAAACTCTTCAATTATGTGTTCCATTAATTTTACTTTGCGTGGTATAAGTGATTCTGTTCATCTTTATTTTATATAGCTGTGCTCTTTTTTTTTTCTCCCATTTTCAGTGCCAATTTATGTTTTCTTAGTGGTATAGAGATTATGTGATTTTTACAGTTATTAGTTTCTCATCTGTTCCCATGCCCCCATCATTCATCCCAACATGCAAATGAATAAAACTAAGCACAGGGTCTCACCCGAAACAAGGTGGCTCATAACAGTGGAATCTCTCAGTTTTGAAGGCATAATGCATTTCTCTCTAAGTCAAAGATTTTGAACTTAGAACACTGCAAGGTTTGTATAATTATGCACTTTTACAAATGTGGCATCAAAGTTTACAAACAGGAGTCATATAGCAACACAGTGCTCCATTTATATGATATTCTAGAAAATACCAAGGAATAGGGACCTAAAGTAGATCAAAGATTAAGGGTGGAGAGGTTCAATACAAATGGGCAGTATAAGACCACTATTTTCCCATGGTGGAGTGTTCTCCATTTCCATGGTGGTATAACCATACGTTGGTGAAAAACTCACAACTCTACTTAGAGTAGTGTGTGTATATCCTACAAACAATTAATGGAAAACAACAAAAATGCTTTCACCTGCTAGGAGAAAGTTAAACTTTCTGAACCTTGGTTTTTACATGGTTTTTGCATGTGTAACACTTCCACCACCTTGGGATCCCTCTTAGGAAGAACTGGAAGGATCGTGGAAGAAGGACACGGGCCAAAACAGGCCTTTCTTGGAACCAAGTCGGAAGTTAGAAAACTCTCTAGGGCGACACCTGCTCTCCTGTCATTCACACAACTGGTGAGAAAGTGACAGGACTCCAGGGTCTGCCTTTGGGTTGACATCAGGTTTCTGGGGTCAGATCTTGGGAAAGCTGTGGTCTGAAGCATAGGGTGCATATAAAAGACCTCCCCATGCGGGGTCCGTCCGAATTTATCCTAATCCTTGGGCATCAATATCACGCATTCCCAGAGCAGGTCTTGAGGCCAATCCCAGCTCTTAAACATCCCATCTCAAGCCCCCACTGGACCTGTTTTCCGAGAAACATGTTAAAAACACAACACCCGTCCCACCCTGGAAACCTTCTCTGTTGCAACCCTGCGCGACTGTGATCCAGTTAAAGCAGCAACAACCCAGAACCGACGTACCGAGGAGCAGGCCCCTCGGACACAATCATCCCCACCTTCGCATGAACATCAGCTCCGCACTCGACCAGCACAGCTTAACAAGAGTCTCAAAAGCCATAATGTCAGAAAGGGACGCCCTGCCGGTCCTGGCGTTAGGAGTCCCTCAGGCGCCCACTCTCCCTAAATCGCCCCCCTCCCGAGTCTCTGGCCTCTTCCACCGCGCCCGGCACCTCACCTCACAACCAGCGTCTTGAGTGCTCGCTGCTTTTCTCCGGAACTCGACTTCCTCCTGCGGAGACCCAGCCCTCGGCCCGGGAGCCGGCGGTCCCAGCGGCCCCTCCCTTTACGCGGCTCCCAGAATGCATCGCGGCCGCAGGAAGTGGCGGGAAACGCTGGAGTAGGCCTCTGCCCTGAGGCCCGGGCTCCACCTCAGCGAAGGCGAGGTGCGCCCACTGCCTCCCGCGGGAAAGAGCCGGGAAGAGGGGCGATGACCTCCAGTACCTTCCGGGTCCCCACGGTGGCGTCTGGAGACCTGGGGCCCGGGGTCGGCCTCCAACCTCCCGGACAGCCGGCGTTCTGGCGAGCAGCGAGGGAGGCCTCGGTGGGAAGGCCGCGCAGGGCCGGCGCAGGTGAGAGTTCGGGGGTGGGGACGCGCCGGGGGAGGCCCGCGGGCCGGGCACCCTCCCTGGGTGCGGCTGGGCCCCTGAGCTTGGGCTCCCTCGTCAGCGCTGGGCCGCGGGCTGCTGCGCGCGCCTCGCCGAGACCGCAGCTCCGCCCCGCGCTGGGGTTCGCCAGGGGTGAGCCTCCCGGCCGCCGCCATCTTGCCTCGCGGGTGGGGAGATGCAGGTTATGGAGTCAGCGCCGCCGTGTGTGCAGTTCCTTCGTCCCTGTTTAATGCAGCTGAGAGAGAAGCGCTCGAAACACCCGCCGCTCCTCTAACCTGGGCGCGTCCTGTCCCCGCCTTCCTTCTTCTAGAAGATTCCCCACCCAGTAGTTTGGGCGGCGCCTTGTGTTGGTTGGCAGCTCTGTCACCTCTCCGCAGCTCTTGGCGTGGGTGTGGCGGGCCCCAGGGCTTCCGCCTCCGTCTCGGGGAAACACCAAGCCCGCTGCTTGACGACCTTGAGATGAGTGACTTCCGCTGTCCCCGACTCGGGGAGTGATGGAGGCGGAGGGGGGAGTTGCGTGGGTGACGCCGGGTGCTCTCCTCTTCGGTGACTCGTCTTGTTGTGTGTCGGGAGTGAGAAGATGTCTGTATGCCGTTCATGCGGCGTGTTAGGCGCAGCCGAGGCAGGAGATGATCCCATCGCCAGTGGCAACACGCGCTGGGTGAGACCCGCCAGACACAGGGAGGTCATGCAGGAAATCTGTGCATTGTGCCGTCCAGAGAGACACCTAAGAGGATTGGGCCAGAAATCAGGTGGCTAGGCAGCCCACGGCTTGCATTTGGTAGAGGAAGATTTTTAAGATCTAAGGATAATTAATAAATAACTACAACAAGAGGTTCATGAAAGCATATCTTTGAAGAAGAGAAAGATAATATTGTCCCGAAAACTCGGATTAATAGCTCAGCATTTGTTCTTTAAGGAATGGTGAATTTGCTTGAACACGAGGTGCAAATATATAATGTAATGAAGAGTGAGTAAGGGAACCAATTGAAGAGCTCCTAGAGCTGACCTGAAGTTCCCAGGTAACTCAGTTTCGCTCTGAGGATGTTGCATTTCTAGAGAAGCTGTCCACCCTGAAACAGATTTCACACCTTTAGGTCAGAGGCCCAGTGATAAGGAGACCAGTACAATGACCAGAGGGCTTGCAGGCTTTCTGGACTGATAAAAACACTGAGGTACCTCTGATAAAAGGATTTGATGGGGAGACCCGAAAACTACACTTCTCTCCATCATTGAGGTGAAGGCGCTCAAGGCAGAGATGCTTTGGTTACATAAATTAAAAAGTGGCAGTTCTTATTCTTTAAATGCTATGGAGAAATCCAGACTTAATGTGCATGTGTACACACATACAGATACACACACACGTTAAAAGATCATAACAGAAAAATACCCAGAATACCAAAATGTTCAAAAAGTGCTTCTCTCTTAGTGGCAGTAAGGGAAGCAGTTATTTTCTTCATACTTTTATGCATTTTTCCACAATGAGAAATTACTACATTTGTTATTGGAAAATAATTTTTAATATAAGAAGAATGTAAACTAGTCTATAATCATTCTGCTTTCCTGCAAAGCTGTTGGAAAAAGCCTGCCATGACTTCTGCTGAATTTAATATTCTTTCTCTTAAGGCCAGTGTTCAAAATGAACTATATTGATAATATGGATGTTAATTTATAGTAGTGGAAAGAAAGACAAGGTGGGGATGTACCACTGTGAAAGGGCCATGTAGTTAGTAGAACATGACACCAGGCCATTTGTGGTACATAGTCAGCATAACCCAAACTTTGATCTGTTCTTTTGCCAGTGCTCCGATGCCAAGAGACCGGGTTTTGACATTCTTAGCATTCGATTTAGCAGCTTTTCCTGCACACATGACCCTAAATTTCAAGTATTCACCATTCTGGAAATAATCATGTAACAAAAATGTCTCAGGGCAATGTGCTGCCTAATTTGTTTAAACTGTGAGCAGACCGCCCTGAAAAATGAACACCAGACAATAGATTGGGTATACATGTGTAGCCCTTATTCATACCATCATATAAAAACCAATTTGGTAATTCATTCAACAATTGTTATTAATTGTTAATAATTTTATGTGACACAAACTATTTTAGTTGCTAGACCATCATAAAATGTCCCTGGCCTTGCAGAGCTAACATATTAGGGGCAGAGGCACACAGCAAGCGAGTGTACAGACATCCTCAGTCATAATTACAGATCTTTCTTGACTTATGGTGGGGTTACCTCCAATAAAACCATCATAAGTTGAAAATATCTAAGTTGAAAATGCATTTAATATACCTAACCTGCCAAACATCATAGTTTAGCCTAGCCTATCTTAAATGTGCTCAGAACCCTTAATATTAGTCTACACTTTGGGCAAAATCATCTAACACACAGCCTATTTTATAATAAAGTGTTGAATAGCTCATGGAATTTAATGAATACTCTACTGAAAGTGAAAAACAAAATGGTTGCGTGGGTGCAGAATGGCTGTTAATGCATGGGTTGTTGACTCTCCCATGATCCTGTGGCTGACTGGGAGCTGTGGCTTGCTACCGCTGCCCAGCTCCACAAGAGCATGGTACTGCATATTGCTAGCCCTAGAAAGATCAAAATTCAAAATTCGAAGTACATTTTCTACTGAATGCTATCACTTTCGCAACACTGAAGTCAAAAAATTGTAAGTTGAACCATTGTAAGTCAGGACTATCAGTATATGAATAATGCCCTTAGGACGTGACCTCTATCTCCTAAACATATCCTGAAGACCACGAGATAAGCCCACCATTTGGCAACTTCAGAATGTTATGTAAAAATGGAAATATTATCAATTTTGACATAATCAAGCCTCTTTTTTTAAACCTTTTTTACTGTTACTCTTTGAGCAGAAACTTTTTAATCTCCAGGCACATGCACACATAGTATCTGTATCCAGGGACAAACAGCGTCTTTTCATTCTGTCTTCACCTTTCCTTCCACAGGTTTTGGTCTCAAGGGCATGTCTTTATAAACATTTTTCATGCTAAACTCTCTCACAGATTATGCTTCTCAAGATCCCAGACTGCAACACACAGGAAATTAGGCTCTGGAAACAGAATAAACTTTCATAATTGTTTTGAGTTGGATCAAGAAGGCCAGGCCTGGCGTCAACCAGTCTTTGGATATGGGCCTCAGAGGAAAGGAGTTGACCTTGGGCAAGGTGTATAGCAGCTCTGGCCAATGGGCTGGTCCCTTCTGGATGCAGCCCACTAACTCAGGCTTCCTTGGCAAGTGACTGATGTCCCTTTCCTCTTCCTCATTCCAGGGCAAGAGTGTACATAGGGTTGAAACTCTAGTCTGTGAGGTTGCTGCAGGAGGGAATGAGGTGGCATGAGATGGATCCATAGCAAGATGGGTGCAAAGACTTGGTGAGAGAACACTGATGGATGTCTCTGGAATTGTGAGATGCTCTGGATTATGTTCATGGAGGAGAAGAAGGAGTACAGGAAGAGTGCAGCCGAGCCTGGAAGTACCCATCCTGACCCTGTCACAAAGTGATTTACAAACATGCTTACCAGTATGACCTTAGAATTTTGGAGAGTAAGAGAGCTTTACCATAGCCAATGCATTAGAAAAATGTGAAGGCAAGTCACACTAAAATATGTCCAGGGATAGTTTGACTCGATTGGAAAATATGGCATATATTCTAAAAGAAGAGTTTGCAAAGGTAGTTTGGGGACCGTGTTTTAGAAAGCTTTGAAGGCAATATGGGATGCATCATGACTTTGAGCCAGGGGATAGTATCGTTAGCCCTAGGCTTAGAAACATTAATCCAGGATCAAGGTTTGGGGTGAATTTAAGTGGTTAGAGGTGAGAGGTTGACCGAACTGTGAGGAAATGTAAATGAGCATCAGAATGAGGATGGAACTACATGGTGGCTCCCTGGCTTGTAAATTATATGACTCTGGCCAAATTTCTTAGCTGGTCTCGTTCTTAATTTTTTAATGTCTATAAAGGGAAAGAGTTTATCTACTTCACAAAAGTTCATATAAGCAAACAGTAAGACAAAGGTTGTAAAATATCTGAGCATATATTCCCAATAATTACTAGTTCTATCTGTCCGTATCAATCAGCCATCTAGGGTTCTGTCTTTCAAAGTATCCTGGGAATAAAAAAGATGTACCATAGATTGTTAGTGGTGAGGATAAATAGGGGAAGAACAGAACACTTAAATAGCCTGCATCCATGATTGTACTCCCAACAGGAAATGATTCATTAAAATTAATGGCAGTCATCAAATTGTGGCAAATCATCTTGGAACTTGTTTTTCACTGAAAATTATTGGTAGAATAGAGAAGCCATGATAAAGTTCATAAATGACAAATTAAAAACCTTAATATCCCATGCATTTTACCTTGTCAGTTCTTCCTCATGGAAAATTTGAGGCCAAAAAATTCTGTATATGGGGTTTGCTGATCTGTGTTGTTGCTCAAAATGAACTTTCAGAATCCTGGGGGAAATTTGGTGATCCTGACCAGAAACATTCCGAAGACATTGTGGCCATGCATCAAATGGATAATCAGAATTCAAGGAGTCATTACCAGGGGGGATTCTGTCCTTTCTTTGCAAATAAGATTGGTCTTTGGTTATGAAATGTACCAAGTTTAAACTATTGAAAGAGAGGAAACTGTTTTTAAGTTGTCTTAGTTTATTCGTCAGTATTTTCACACAGTAAAAAGCAAATTACCTCCTCCACTTCTTCCTTGAGATGGTCCCAAAAAGAGAGAGAGAAATGGCTTACAAAAGGGGAGAGAAGAAACCAGTAAAAAGAGCAAAGTGACCTTGAAATCACATGGTAGAATTATGTAAAAGAATGGAAAATAATGTAAATTTATAGATATAGATTCATAAGACAAAGTATATTCTCTTATATATATCAAACAACAATATGTGTATATAGCACACAACGTTTCTGCAGTCTTCCTGCACAACCGTGTCCATCCACGCACACAGGCATGTGTATGTACGTGTGTGGACGTACATGGCTGTGCAGGAAAACTGCAGAAACGTTGTTTGAGTCCGTACTTAGGACAGAGGATCAGTAGGGCCAGTAGTACCAAAGGCACGGGAGGATAATAAATAACAACTTCTTAGAATTACTTGGCCCAAACAACTTTTTATCTGAATTTAAAAGTAATATCTTTTTTTAAATTAAAGAAAAATTAACTAAAAAAGCAAGCTATTACTCAAAGATAGTCACTGTGCAATATTGTGATGTGTCTATTTTCTTTGAATACATTATAGATTCATAAGATAATAGCATATAAATTATATATATATAATTCTACCTTTATAATTTAACGTTGTATCACCAGCAAAACCATATATTAGTATCTGCTTTTAGAAAAAAAATTTTATCGTGGCTTCATGATATTCTGTTGAGAAACTTTATCAGCTATTTCTTGGTACTTTGACATTATGATTGCTTCTAAATTTTAACTATTATAAACAATATCTTATATAATCATATTTGTTCTAAAAACAAATAAGCAAACTTTTAAATGGATGCGGTAAGCTACCAAAAGCACTTTTTTAAATAACAGAAAACACAAAAGATTGAACTCCCTTTTGTGGGCATTGGTTTGCAAAGGGAAGCAGAGTGTGTGGTTGCTCCTTTTTTCAGAGAAGTTAATGGGTAAAGAAAATCTATTCATGAAGAATGAACTAGTCTGGGTTATTGCAAAGAGACTTTGCAGTGATGTTTCACATAATATTATTAACATTAGTTGAGTGGTTAATGTGTGCCAGGCAATATTCTAAGCTCTTTATATTTAAACATTTATTTGATCTTCACATTAAACCTCTGGCAGGTACTACTATGTATCCTTATTTTATCAGTGAGGAAAATGAGGAATACACACACACACACACACGCACACACGCACGCACGCACGCACGCACGCACACACACACGCACACCCCACCCCCTACATAGAATGAGCAAGTTACCCAAGATCACTCATCTACTCAACGGAAGTGTCAGGATCTAGGCCACTTTGCCTGAGAGCTCTATTCGTGCCAGGTACCTATCCTGCAGTAGTGTTGAGCTATTAATATTGTCTGTGCTTCAACTAATTGATCATGAATCACATGAGAATTCTTATTTGCAATCCTGGAAGCTAGAATGCAGTGGAACAATATTTACAGATTATTCAGGTACCGCACTGCCGTCTGAGAATATTTATACACCCAAGATAGCAGTCATATGTGAGGGCAAAAGAAGGATAAAATCTGGTATAGCAGGTGCTTAGTGGGTGTACCATCCAGGGTATCATTCTGAAGGAATTGACCAAGTAAATTCTCTAAACAAAAAGAAATGGCATCAAAGCAAGATTGAAAGATAAAAACAGACAACGTGTGCAAGAAAAAAATGTGTCCAATGAATTTTATGTTCTTAGCTAAATTTAAATGGATAGAAATTTGTTCCTAGCTGTGTTGAAATGACGAGGACTGGACTTAACCTACTGTCATAACTAATTAGAAAAGTGGAAAAGTACATGAAACAACTGTTTTCAGGTGGTGGATATCAAGTAGCCTCTGACTATGATCTTTGAGAGAAAGCACATAAAATGTGGTGAGTCCTAGGATTGTTATCCAGCTTTTTGCCTGGAGGCAGTTTTTGGACCAGGAGCATGAAGTAGGGGCAGGGAGGTAGAGGCCAGCATTCTCCTTGGACTGGCGGGGAGGTGGGACGTTAGAGAGGCGGAGGGGGCTGGAAGTTGTGGGACAGAGCTGCAGAGGAAGGAGCCCCGTGGTGAAAGAGCATTAGAGATCAATACAGGAACATTGTGGAGGCATTGCTGAGTACTAGGCCATGTGTACAAAGGGGGGACCTTAAAAAAGCCTAGGTAAAAAATGACCAAGGGATAAGCTGAACACTTGTCAGAGCTAGCACAAGGTAAAAACACATTCCAACTATGACCAGACTGATCAGAGAATTCTCAATGATTTGCTGTGGTGTTTAGCAAAACCCCCAGAACAGTAACGCCTTGTAGAAGAGCACATCTTTCTCTGGAGTGAAGTCTACTCCATGCCCATACCAGCAAAGTATGAAAGTAGAATGCAGAGGGAACTTGGGATTTTTTTCTGCAGAAATTTTTCACAGTAAATGGGTTTTAAAAAATTTTTCCATTTAGTTTTTATACAGTTTTGGAAAAAATAAGTAAAATTACCTTCATAAATTAAAGAGATATATACAGTGATATATAATTTATAAGTAGATATTTATGTATTGGGTTCATGCTCAAAATTTTATTGGAAAGACTATACAATCTGAAGAGTTGTAGACCAATAATAATGTAGAAGAGTAGCATTCAGTCTAAAGGTCCAATAATAGTGGGCCATCCATTTAAAGAAATTTGATGTGTCTATTTAATAGATTACTAGAAAGCCACTAAATTCACCACTAAATTACATGGAAAAGAATTGTATTTCATAGCAATGAAAAAAAACTTAAGAAAGCATATATAAATATAAAAGTTTAGTGTGTATTTTTATTTTCACATGAGTCAAAATGTAAGGTTATATAATACAATTTTAATTCTGTGAGTGTATGTGTGTAACTGTCTCCTGTATTTTTACATTCTTCTGTGTCATTTTTTATGTTTTCTGTAAGTACGTGGAATACTTTTTAAATTAAAATATATGTAGGTATTTGAAGGTTATGTCATATTCAGATTTATGGGATTCACATTCTCTAGAATATTGTTAGCATTCAATTTATATTTAGTGAATCCTTGGATGGATAAATGAATTAATGAATAAAAATTTTATTATTGTAAAAAATTATTTCTCAGAGATAAATACATTATTTGGTATTCTAACTAAGCAACACTATACTAAGTATTCAAAAGTAATAATTTAAAATTCTGAGTAGTCATCTGTTGCTCTTTGCTTAGATATTTAAAAAAATACTGATTGTGCTTGTGCTTAGCTTTCTCCTTGCATTTATATGCACAGAATTTTAGACAAATCTGATGGTCCTCTGGTGGTTCATTAGGATTGAAGGCTTTAGCAGTATTAATTGATTGAGAACCAAAGTTTGGTCCTGAGTACAGACTGAGTATTTATGATTATCTGGTCTCTCTTCAATTACTATGATTTTTATTACGTTATCTTTATAAAATGTAATTTGTAAGTGTGATGGACACTATGACTCATTAATTAATGGAAAATGTTAGGGGAAAGGAGACAATAAGAAAAGGGAAAATAGGCTATATAAACCATAGATTCATCTAGATAAACAATGTGAGGGAAAGTGAGGAGTGATGAATGGAAGGAAAGATGCGTATAGAGAGAATAGCAGTCAGCAAAACAAGCAAAGCCAAATCACGATAATCACAGTTGTAAGTTATTTTTATTCAGACCTTTGTGTTTAATGGCATGAAAATTCAGTGAAGCCTTATTCATGAGTTTCAGCCCCGCCCCCCTTAGTCCTATCCAGTTTATCAAGCTTCAGAACTGATGACAGAAAAATACACAGTTGTGCTGAGATACCAGCAATATTTGTAAAACAGAGATAATACTTTGCAGGAAGAAATATTTATAACTAAAATAACTTAATATTTCTACATAATTACTATTAATTATCATCATTTATTAAGTCTACATTTATTTACAAGAAGTTCTGTATCCATTTTGCACCTACATAATTAATTGATAAAAGTAAGAGAAAAGTAAACTAGAGGATGTACATAAGATAACATTTTTTAAAAAAATTTAATTACTTTCTCCTGCAGTCATTTATTTATTTATTTATTTATTTATTTATTTATTTATTTATTTATTTATTTTTGCGGTACGTGGGCCTCCCACTGTTGTGGCCTCTCCCGTTGCGGAGCACAGGCTCCGGACGTGCAGGCTCAGCGGCCATGGCCCACGGGCCCAGCCGCTCCGCGGCATGCGGGATCCTCCCAGACCGGGGCATGAACCCGTGTCCCCTGCATTGGCAGGCGGACTCCCAACCACTGTGCCACCAGGGAAGCCCAAGATAACGTTTTAAAGTTGACCAACAGAACAAAATTACAAAGATTCGAAACAATCAGAAGAAAAACACACACACTAATACACTCAGACAACACAGGCAATATGTTAAAAGCATAAAAAACAATAGAAACAAAGTATTACATAAAGTATTAATTTGAACCCAAGAACAACAACATTGATTATATTAAGAAACTTTAATTTTTTTAACTCATCTATTAAAATTCTGTAACTCCCAAATGGAATTATTGAATAAAATGCAAATGTATATGGTATGTAAGTCACTAAAACAAAGTGACTCAAAAACACTGAGAATAATCAGATGTTTAAAGCATGCAAGGCACAAATTGAAAACAGGAGCCATGATATCAGTCAGTGTTAAATTTAAAGTTATTAAGCATTGTAGGACACAAAAGGCCAATTTATATTGATTAAGTGTGAAATCCACAACAAAAATCTAACAGTTATTTTGCATGTGATAAAATATCATAAACATTCATAAAACAAAACCAACAGGCAATTCAAGCAGAAATAGGAACAATGTAGTAGGCAATTTGATGCATACCTTTCTTGTGGCACAGTATGTAGACAAAATGATGATAAAGATGACCTAGATAATTTGATGAATAGAAGATCTACTTGATATAATGAATTCAGTACCTTCAAAACAGAGAATATGCCTTTTTGTCAAGTGACCATATGCCCATCCACAAGCCCAAAGAAACTACAGGTCGTGGAAGGCATTTTAAACATGATCTTGTAGCTATCTGGAAACTTGTCCTTTGTCCTGGTTCTCAGACACTAAATTCATGAATTGACTCAGGCCAGATTGTACAGCCTGAGTCTGTGAGTGATGGATGAGGACTTCAGGTCTGAGTGCACTGTTGCCCTGCAGTGATGCATTGAACAGGATAGCTCAGAGATTGATGAAGCACACCTGGCCCAGGTGAGATGTTCTCTGGCATGGATTCAGATTTGACTAGTAGTAGGATTTCTATAGACTAATATACTAGGTTGGACCTAGGAGAAATTCTTAAGTTTTAAGAAGTTCTAGAGTAACCTTCATTCATTCACATATCATCAGTTGTTTGCAGCTTTATATTCTCCAGTGAAGGATTTTAGGGTCAAATTTTCACCCTGTTTGTAAAAATATTGCTGATATCCTGGCTACCTGCCAGTAGTGTGCTGATAGACCTGTATCCTTCAGATAGTTCAACACTGGTTGATTTACCTGTACCTTACCTACTATTGACACTTGTCAACAAAGTGGCCATTCATCTTTAAATAGTCACAAAAACAGACAAAGAAGACGTCAAACCATTCCAAAAAGAAGAAATAAGAGACATTATTATCTTATCAAAATGCAATAACAATCAATGAAGAAAAATGGGAAAATAAAATATCTTAGTTTCTAGAATTTGAACATTCTCTTCAAAGACTTTTGGCAAAGACTCTGGAGTGGGGAGGGTTGGTGGCAGAGAGAAAAAAATTATTGCAGAATATCTTCAAAATAATTGTAATAAAATATTACAGTTTGACCTTTGATGGAAAAAAGGCACAATAAAGTACATAAATCATTAGCTAACTCTTTCCAAGGGGAAAAAAAGAGAAGCGAAGCCCAACTATTCAAAAGCAGACATGATAAGGAGAACTAATCACAGACACAGGAAATTTAGACTCATGAGACTTTTTTGTTCAGCACTAAGCAAATAATTTTGAAAACATGGGTGAGATGTATTATTTTTAGAAAACTAGAAATAACCAAAACTAATCAATGAAAATATAGAAATTCTAAACAGACCTTAGACAAATTAGGGAAAGTTACCAAGCATCAAAAACCTGAAAGATGTTTTAGTCCCAGGTGCTTTCACCAGCAGAGAGCTGTGAAATCAGTGCAGGTAAAATGTCTGGATGATTTATTAGTATTTTCTTGTGTAGAAATGAGAGGGACTTTGATGCAAAAACCTCCCCTCATGCCCTGACAACTGATTCTGGTCATTCTAAATCTTACATTCAAAGGCTTATAAAAAGTACCAATTAAATAAATGAGTTACTGGTAAGAGGCAGGAAGTCTCCTGTGACTTCTCTAAAAGAATAGGATTCCTGGGCTTGGAATAATGGAGTAGAAGCCCAGTAAATGTTTTTAATAAATGGGGTTGGCACATTTAAATGGAAATAGCATCACATCAGGCATCAGGAGACTTGGGCTATATACTAGTTCCATTAACCAATGACCATTTGACCTTGAGCAAGTCATGTAATTTTTGTGAATTTATTTATTTATTTTTTGGTTTGTATAAATGGAAGGTATCTGTTTTTTTTTTTTTTAGAAGGGGATCTTTGATATATTAATAGGTTTCCCACAAGTGTTTGAAGGATGCTTAAATAGTGATAAATTGAAATGTTAAAAGAATAGAGAAAATTTAATGTGTTGCACACCAAAGTGGGTGGACTTCGATTGGTACCACCCACACATGGGAATCTTGCCTTGGATTGCTAAGAATATTTTATGGAAAAGAGAAGAATCTTGGACTTACCAATATCATACTCAAATGTGCAAAGTAAACTTAACATCTTTCCTTCTTTCATACTTTAAACAGATCCCTTTCCCTTAGAGCTCCCTTCCCACTGGGAAGTGGGGAAATATAATTTAACCCCAATGTATTAAACTCAGTCCCATGGGATAATTCAGACAGTCCTTTGAGAAATCGCTCAATACTCTTAGGGAAACATGCTCAGTCTCTAATATTACCCCTTCCTCATTCCTCCACTTAAGAGGACACCCAGGTGTATGAGGAGCTTGTTCTATCACATGGCAGCAGAAGAGTGGGGATTTTCCATTCACGGTTGGGTTCTATGGTTTTTCACTGATCGTCTCCGTAGAGTAGTTGGTTAAAGTCACTCCCTGAACATTCTTCTGACGTTTCTGCTAAAGATGGTACCTGGTAAAATGTGTAGCCCATTTCCCTTTAGCTTGATGAAGCCCTGATCACCTTCCAAAGCTGACTTTACGCACCTGGGTACTTCTGGTCTGTCAAACCCTCTCTCAGTTACCTCTACTTCCACTTTCCATCTTCTGGCCAGGCTATCAATGGCATAGATTTGACTGTGAAGTCATCCTTCCCTTCAACAGTTCAGACCCTGGAAGCAGACCTTAACCTTACTACCTAGCTCATAAGGAGACTTGAGAACTTCTGGGATTTGTCTACACCATTCAGGAAAATTGGATGACTTAGAGAAGCTAAAATCTAGCCTGACAGAAGAAATAACTACATTGTATAGCCAGGTCTACTTTATTTGGGGGAATCTCCTAAGTTGGTGTGGGGTGAGGAAAAGCACATCCGAAATGCTCTAGAGACTCAGTTCCTTCTCCCTTTCAGGAGTCTGCCAGAATCTGACTCAGCATGCACAAGTTGATTCAATGGAAGAACAGCTCCAGAAACTCTTATTTTCAAACAAGGTTGTTTCATCAGCAGTCAGCTAGATTGTTGTACAAGACACTGCATGTGCTCTGCTCTCCTTTCTCTATAATACACAGACTGATACTGAGGTGCGCTTCCTTGATGTGGTCAGCTCTGCCCAACACAAGCTGCCTCTGTGAACAGCAAGAGAATATGAGAACACTGCACCATACCCAGTAATCCTAGTTGTACAGATAAAGTACACAGCACTCTCATTGCTGTGTGTCTGTGCCACAGTTGTACAATGAAAGGAAGATCGCACACCTCCTTACTCAGGCCAAGAGCTGCCATTTTAGGGAATCGGGCAGCATACCCCTGGCTCATTGTAATCTAAGGCAAAAATACAGAGCCAATGTCCAGTGATGTGCTGGAGTGGGCTCCTGGCAATGCGTGACAGAGGATTGTGAATGTTTTAACACAGCCTTTATTACAAATTAAATTATATAAGCTTATAATTAAATAAATTTTGTTAAAACAAAAATAAATAATAAGTGCTCAACAGTCATCATTGATTAACTATTTTACTACTATGATTTGAGATTACTTACATCTATTATATTTTTACTGTGGATCTACTACATCACTACGTACTACTGCACATTTCTTCCCAACTCTGCGTTCAGCGACACTGTGTTGTCAGCTCCAAATTGGACATGATAGGTGTATTTACACCATAGAAAGTGGCAAACACATTTCTCCAAAGAAGACATGCAGATGGCCAACAAACACATGAAAAGATGCTCAACATCACTAATTATTAGAGAAATGCAAATCAAAACTACAATGAGGTATCACCTCACACGGGTCAGAATGGCCATCATCAAAAAAATCTACAAACAATAAATGCTGGAGAGGGTGTAGAGAAAAGGGAACCCTCTTACACTGTTGGTGGGAATGTAAATTGATACGGGCACTATGGAAAACACTATGGAGTTTCCTTAAAAAACTAAAAATAGAACTACCATATGATGCAGCAATCCCACTACTGGGCATATACCCTGAGAAAAGCATAATTCAAAAAGACACATGCACCCCAATGTTAACTGCAGCACTATTTACAATAGCCAGGTCATGGAAGCAACCTAAATGTCCATCAACAGAAGAATGGATAAAGAAGATGTGGTACACATATACATGGAATATTACTCAGCCATAAAAAGGAATGAAATTGTGCAATTTTCAGACATGGATAGACCTAGAGACTGTCATACAGAGTGAAGTAAGTCAGAAAGAGAAAAATATTGTATAATATCGCTTATATGTGGAATCTAGAAAAATGATATAGATGAACTTATTTGCAAAGCAGAAATAGAGACACAGACGTAGAGAATAGACATATGGATACTGGAGGAAATGGTGGGATGAATTGGGAGATTAGGATTGACATATATACACTACTATGTATAAAATAGATAACTAATGAGAACCTACTGTATAGCACCGGGAACTCAGCTCAGGGCTCTGTGATGACCGAGATGGGAAGGAAATCCAAAAAAGAGGGGATATAATGTATGCATATAGCTGATGAACTTTGCTATAGAGCACAAACTAACACAACATTGTAAAGCAACTATACTGCAATAAAAATGAATTAAAAATTTTTTTAAATTAAAAAAAAATTAGCAAACACTAGAAACATGGGCATTATTTTTTCTCTTGGATTGGATTGCTATCGTTAAACATTTGACAGCACACGACTGATATAACCCTCCCCAAATGGAGACCATTGTTTGTTGATGACTAGGACACAAGAGCCGAGAACTATCAACATGGCTGTCAGATTTTGAAAACTAAGCTCCTAGGAAACGCTGCTGCACAGGAAACAAAGCAAACTTTTTCATTATGGAACTGTAGCTGAGCCAGTCTTCAGGATATATAATCTAGTCTCAGTTATATGCATAAATAAAAATTAACCAGGAGGAAAAAAATATAATCATTTCAGTGTAGCTTTGTAATCCTGTATTTGGCAAGGCATTTACCTTTCCACATGTCTTTAGTTTAACTCAATTAGGTATTAACCATCTAAGCAAATACCCTTTTACAGAAGGGCTCTGCGGCTTATCCTGGGAGAAAGAGGAAAATAGGCTGATAAACATGTTTTGCTACAAATAATACATTCAAGAAAAATAGTATTTTTGCAATTCTTTTCATGCCAAGATTCTAAAGTTGTTTGAAGTTAACTATTCTTTAGTTTCTATGTTCTTGATTCTTTTATAAAAAATTTATTTTATTTAACACATGCTTTTAAAAAAAAGATGGAGGCTCAAGGATGAATAAGGAGTGGTCTCTGCCCTCAAGGCAATTATAATCTAGTTAGACGAGAAAGCCAGATAAACAGGAAATACCCAACAACAAAGTGAGTGCAATGATGTAAATGAAGCATGGTTTGTGGGAGTACGTGTGTGTACAAATATGACTTCAAGTATATAAACATGGTATTGCCCTTCCTCCCTCCCTCCCTCCCTCCCTCCTTTTCTGGTATACCCTCAGTGCTCCTGCTGGGTGAATCCATCTGAAATACATGGTGATATCCCTCATCCTCGGTTGCTTCATGTGGTACTGTGGAAACAAAACCAATTTTAGCATCAAAGGATATTTTCAAGTATTTTTCTTCACTAAGCAAGCTGTAAGAATCTTCAGCTGTTTTGTTGCCATGGTGAGTGGAGTTGAAGTGGTATTTCTAGTCAGAGAGGAAAATCTAGAAAATGAATGCTAATATATATGAAATAAACTAACAGCCATCATCTTTTAAAGCAGGAAAGTTTAAATGTGAGAGTCATCACCTCCTTTCAGACATACAGAGAAGCATGTAATTGTGCCTGAAGACTGGGGGGTAAGGGATGCCCATTTTCTCCTCTTTGCAAATTCAGTTTTGAATACAGCTAAAGTTTTAAATTGTACTTTATTTCAAGAATGGGTTTAAAATTTGGTTGTAGTGAGAAAATAATTTTTATGGGGATGGAGGACTAGGTTTTGGTCAGTCCTCCAGAAATTATTACCAGGGAAATTTATAAATTTGTAGGAGCTCATTTTCTTCATCTACAAAAAAGAAAAAGAAAAAGATAAAAAGGAGGAAAACTAATAATTTTTGTCCTTACAGAATTATTTTAATAGTAAATAATGTAATGTGTCCTAAAAGACTTAAACTGTTAGGCCCCAGACAAACATTTAATTTTAGTATTGGCACATCGTAATACAACACACAAAAAGATGTATTATTGATTACAACACCTGATGAAATAAATACAGAATTCTAGGTGGATAGTGAAATTCCCTCACCATTTCAGGTAACCCATTCTGTGCCTTTCTTTTTACAGTCTGTGAGATAGCATGGTTCTTTTTTAGACTTCTATAGCTGTAACAATATTTGGGAGACTAAACAGGTCTTTTTGCCCATTGTTTTTATGGAGGTTTTATCTTCTTACTATTGAGTTTTAAGAATTGGTTGTGTATTCTGGATATAAGTCCTGTTCTGTTTCGACACTGTACAAAAAAGGCATAGGAATGGCCAATAAGCACAAGAACAGGTGCTCGAATGCATTAGTGATTCAGGAAATGCAAATTAAAACCATGATTGACATACTATTTCACAACCATTAGAGTGAATACAATTAAAAAGTATTGGCTAGAATATGAAATAATAGAACTCTCATATTTTGCTAATAGTAGAGATAAATGGTAATTTGGTGAATTTTATTGCACTTTCTTTAAAGTTAAAGTTACACTTACCATATATTACCCAGAAATTTCATTCCTAGGTATTTTTCCAGAGGAATTCCTTCTGTAAATCCAATTTCATGTATGTAGGTTTATTTGATTTCCTAGAGGTCTCTGATACTATATTTGATTTCTTTTTCTTTTCTTTATTTTAATGTTTTATGATTTGAATGTTCCTACTTACCTTTATTTAAGTTCAGTAATCATTTTTTCTGCTATGTCAAGTGTGCTGTTAATATCATTCAATAAATAATTTATTTGATATTTTTTATATTTTAGGTCTGCAATTTCTGTTTAGTTCTAGTTTAGAGCATTTGTTTCTCTGCTGAAATTCCCCATCTATTCACACATTCTAACCATCTTGTCCTATAAATTAATAATTTTCTCCATTAGTCCTTTTATTTAGTTATTTGTTAATGATTTTATCTTAGCCTTTAATTCTTGCTTCCTAATTCCAACATCTAGGACATCCTTTGTTCTGACCCTGTTGACTTGTGGGTTTTCTTGATTATGGGTGACATTTCCCTGTATATTTGTATGTCTCTAATCAATGTAGTATGCTAGGCATTTTATATAAAAAATTCAGCAGAGACTCAAATAGATGATTTTGTTTTGTTTTGTTATGCTCCACTGGAAACACGTACTTTCCTTTGTTAGAAGCCTATTGAAGTGCCTAACACCATGAGTGGAACTGAACTGTGGGTGGACAACTGCAAATTTAATTAGTTTTACTTTATCTCTGGTTTTAAATGAGACAACAGGAAATGTCTTCGCCTTTTTTTCCCAACTATCAACTTGTTGAATTGACTTAGGGACTGTACTCTTTGATCTTTCATATATTACTTGGGACTGAGTCTGTTTGTAGCTTTAGTTATATTCAACTTAGCTGAATTCAGTTCCAGTTGTGCTCTGTTTCCAGCTGTGCTCTGGCTCAGTTAACTTAGCAACAGTCCAGTAGAGGGTAACTGTCAAGTCAAGATACTCGGTTTGTTTGTTTGTTTTTGTTGTTGGAGACCCTTCCAGTTACCAACCAGATTTTCCAAGCAACAATGTTAATAAAAATTGGGCTACTTTCTCCTTTTCCTAGAAAGGTCTATCTAGTTTCAATAGTCATATCCTTCTACTTACCATACCTAGGTTAGGCAACTGGTCCATATACAACAGCAACTGTCTCTCTTTGCTCACTGATGAAGGGCTTATCCTTTGCAGAATTTATTTAATTTAGATTTGTTTGCATGCATTGCTCTTTGATGGCATTAAAGACAAGCATGCTTTTATTTTATCCAGTGTTTTCTTCTTTCAGTGGGAGCAAGGGACTTTCACTTGAACTCAGTTACTGTTTTTATTTTGCAGTTTGCTTTTTCCTTTATCTTTAACAGTGTACATTTCCCCTATCTTCCTATAGTGGACAGCTCTCTAGATTAGTGCACATAGCTCTGCTTCATTATTTCCAATGGCTGAATGATATATCATATTATGACAATACCAAAATGTATCTAAATTTATCTCCTGTTGATGGCCATTACTATTGATACTTCAAATAATCACGGGATGAACAACCTTGTATACATAAGATACATATTTGTCTCAGACCTTCATGTGATTTTTTTCCCTTTGGTATATTACTGGGATTGGAATTGTTGACCCAAAAGGAACATTAATTTTAACCTGTCATAAATATCAACAGGTTATGTTTACAAACAAATATTATCAATAAATTCTTCAGAATTTTATTAATTCTCAACCCCCCTCCTTGTCACCACTGTGTATTTCATTCTTTTAAATTTCTGCCAATTTCACAGGGGCAAATTTCTTCCCACACTCCTTTCTTTTAGTATTTAATTTTCTTGTTTACTAGTGAATTTCATCTTTACTAGTAACTAATAGTTAAACTTCATCTTTGAAGGCCATTTATATTTGCCCATATACTCTTCCATTGCATCCTTTTTCTAGTCCCTGTTGATTTTGAAGAACTCCTTGAACATTATGGTTATATAAACATACATATTATAAGTTATTTCTGTGTCTGTATTTCTTACCAGGGTGGGAACTTCTTGACATTAAATACAAAATCATATTAACCTTTTCATCTCCAGGAAAATTACAGTTGCTTGCCTAAAGTAGATGTTCAAATATTGACTAACTGAATAAAGTTGACACAGAGTGATATATTCCATAATTATTTCTCTAATAAATAATATATACCCACATATCCTATTATATAAACAATCAGCTTGTTGAAATAGATCCCAACCTATTCTGCCTTCTATTTCAGTAGTTGTGTTCATCTACATGCTTTTTAATGAACTTCACCATTATAATCCTGCTTTAAGTCCTACCTACCCAGTCATCTGAACTACCCTCAATGTCTGTAAAAACACTGTTTATCATTTACAAATGATTCCTCTCTTTCCAGTGTATCACTTGTTCTTTTGGACTCAGTAATTGATCTTACTCATAATGTAGATATGACCTAAGAGCCCTTTAAAGTTGAGTTTGATCAAAGCACTTACCCAGAGTCCTGACGGTAAAATATGTTACAGTCATTGAATCTAATTAAGAAAGAAAACCCTCTTAAACCAGTATGTATGAGTATAGACACGAACCAAATTCATTTATATTTTTGTCATTGAAAGCTAACCATGGGACATTTTGATTGGAAAACTCTACTAAGAATGGCAAAACATAGCAGGTGAAGCAGATGTTTCACTAAAGGAGCATCAAGTGTTGACTGCTCTCATTCCCTACTAGAACAGCTTTTCCTAGCAGTGAGTCAGGACACACCTGTGTCTTGATCAATTATTGAATGTATGGAGAAACTAAAACTCTCAGTATATAATTTCAGGTGTGCAGAAGACATATAACTTTTTCTATTATTCAACTTAATGTTTAATTCAAAACTTTTATTCTGCTCAGACACAGTGCCCTTAAAAATGTCCCCTCTCAATTGGGACATAGCCATATAGTTATAAACATTGCAAAGAACTGGGGCCAGGTGGAGTGTGGAGAGCAGGTAGAATATGTTTCTTATATGTCTTATTCATTAGTCTACACATGTTGCTGCAAATTCCTACCCTAAAGGCTTATTATGCCTGCCTCCTGTCCTGCCATACTCCTGTCCTCAGTTAATGAGTGAGGAATCACTCATATGAATGGACACAAAGGAATAGGTTAAAACAGAGGGAGGGAGAAAATAAAATAAAAACATTCTCACTATCATATATGTGGGTAAGAAAATCACTACTGAATATTGTAAATTATTTGCTTTTCTATACATACATACATTAAAACAGATGCAACTTTTACATCAAATAACAGTTTTCTCACTAACTTGCATTTGAAGTTGTCTTTTTGAACTGGAGGGAAGGAAGTGGTTTACACAGCATACAGAAATATGTACATAACAAAAATAATTGAAATATGTAGTTAGTTACTTTGGATGAATACTGCTGTACTTCAGGATTTGTGGCAAAAAAAAAATGTAGATTGATTTCCCAACAAAATTAGCAAAGTTGAATATAGAAAATCTGGGTATATCATGGAAATGTGTCATGCATGAGAATATCTTCATTTGTGCCTGCAGCAGGAAAAAATGTGTGGAAACTATTTTATAGAGCAAAATGTAATAGGGCATAGCCGCTGACAGATAGCAGTTTAAAATAAAACAAAAAAGTTAGGAAGTATACGTTTAACTAGACTCATTCAGAAAAAGTTTTCAGGAATGAATGGACAGAAATAGAACAGAGATGTGTTGGTTGTCTTTCTATTTAATAGATACATTTGATCCTCTATTCTGTGCATTCATGAAAAATATGCATTTAATGGGAGCTAGATATCCAGGCATGGGAAACAAGGCCTCTGTGAATATCAGGCAGCAGTAACTAGAGGGAAGTGCAGGACAGTGTCATGTTCTACACTAAACCATAATGCATGTGCTCACGAGCCATCTATTATTATTAGCTCGATTTCCAAAATCCTGTGAGACAGCGCTCAACTGGCCCGGACTGTCTTATGTGTGCCTCTTGATTATGCCATTGGGAAAATGAGGATCAAGCCTCTTTGATTTCTATAGAGGAAGGCAGCCATTATCTCCCAAAAGTATCCAGGAGACTAGATACTGGTTACCCAAAATATGAAAAATATCTATTACACAGGATCACAAGAACTGTAAGACTTGAAAGCACATCAGTAAATTGATCAAAGTTGATTCTGCTGCATATGTACACATCATAATTTACATAGCTAGTCTCTTTTTTGATAGATGGTCAGATCATGCTCTTTATCTTTACTGTTTTATTTACTGTTTTCTAAAACTTCCAAGTAACATCCGTATGCATAACTTTTTTTTTCTAGCAATATTTCCTTCAGACTGTTTCATGGAAAAGACCATTTTCGAATAACATGTTGTACTTATTTTACATTGACATATATTGCCAAACTGGTCTTCAGAAAGGTTCTTTAAATTTATACAACCACCCATAACTTTTGAGAGAAACCATTTTACTCACTGTTAAGAACACTCTGGCAAGAGAAGGTAATATTCAAAGCTGGTGTGAGTGCAGCAAAAACTCAAGAAGAGGGGTTGGTATGTGGCTGGGATTATTACTGTTTACTTCGGGGTTCCTTATAGAGTGTGGTCCCTCTACTAAGAAATTTGAGTTGGAAGAATAGGAAGATTAAATAGAAAAAATATAGAACAACTGCTTTGAGAATTGTGATTGGAAGTGAATCAGGATGAATAAAATGATTAAAAAATGGTAGAAAAGGCAAATTTAAATTTAGAAAGCATAAATCTGTATAGAACATCGTCCTGCTTCTTCCTCTGTGAACTGCAAACACTAAAGGAAAAAATGAATTGGAGGCGGGGTAAGAGTGTAGGGTCTTGAGTTGGTCACTGTGTTCTAAGCTCACTGAGAGGGCTGAGTACAGGTATTTAGGCATCTAGGATACCAGAGAAAGTACCATTGAAATAAGATTAGAACATCTAAGATAGTCAACAGTACAGTCAATAATGTAACAACTGGACTGGGAAAATTAGGGGAAGATGAAGAATTAAGCACACTTTTTTTTTTTTACTAGAATGAACATTCCTAAGTGCATCCTACATAATGTCCACTAATCAAAACATATTGCACATTCAGTGCTCAGCAAGTATAAATAAAGAATATCTTCTTCCGCAGACGTAGAGAATGGACTTGAGGACATGGGGAGGGGGAGGGGTAAGCTGGGACGAAGTGAGAGAGTAGCATGGACATATATACACTACCAAATGTAAAATAGATAGCTGGTGGGAAGCAGCTGCATAGCACAGGGAGGTCAGCTTGGTGCTTTGTGACCACCTAGAGGGGTGGGATAGGGAGGGTGGGAGGGAGACGCAAGAGGGAGGGGATATGGGGATATATGTATATGTATAGCTGATTCACTTTGTTATACAGCAGAAACTAGCACACCACTGTAAAGCAATTATACTCCAATAAAGATGTTAAAAAAAATCTTCAAGAAAATTCTGGAAGGATGACCAACATTGTAAGGCAGACACCTGAAAGACAGCAAGGCAGACAAACACACCCACTGCCTTAGGAATGGAGGTGCAGCAGGAGGAAGGAGCCAGGGAGATGGTGGAAGGTTGTTCACTGCTTCACTGATCCCCTCCCTGTAAACTTTCACTTGTTCAGGAACATACAGTATCCAAAGTATGATTGTGAAAGGACACATTGATTGAGACCTGGGTAGGCTGAGCAGAATTGTAACCAGGGGAATTCCCTGGTGGTCCAGTGGTTAGGACTCGGCGCTTTCACTGCCGGGGCCTGGGTTCTATCCCAGATTGGGGAACTAAGATACTGCAAGACACACGGCATGGCCAAAGTTAATTAATTAATTAATTTAAAAAGAAAGAAAAAAATGCAGCCGGGGCACATGAATAGAAGCAGAGCAGATACAAAAATAAGGTTAAATTTTCTTAATAAAATAAAAAAAGATTAAGGGGTTCAGAGAAACTAGAGACAGCTTGGATTTTTCAAAGCTATGGAAGAGGTGCTTAGAGCTAAATTTGTCCAATCTTGAAGTACCTGCGAGTCTTCAGTGACACGTACTGTTTCACATAGGATTCTTGTACTAAGATGAAGTACCCAGTATGTTTTAGATTAAACCATCCCTTAGAATTGAATTGAGAATGGACTCACTGTGCCTGTTAAATCCTTGGATGTGAGGCGATCAGAAGTTGAGACAGATCAGGCAGGACCTGTAATGATCCTTATACACCACCTCAGAGTCAGTGACATTATGAAAGCTTCTCTGAAAGATCTTAATGGAAACTTCTGTGAGTTGTACCTTTTAAGACTTGGTGTTTCAGGTGGAGAGCCAGGTCCTGGAGCCCTGTGCGAGTTTGCTAGACAGAAAGGCTAAGAAACCATGTGGTGATAGGAAAATGTGAAAATTGGAGCATAAGCAGTTTTGAAAATGAACACTTTTATCAAGATATTGGATTTAGATGTCTAACCATTAAAAAAATGTCTATGGAAGATACATGTAGTGTGATGAAAGCCCTTTTCTTGATTCAGGAGGCCCTCAAGGCTGGTTAGCTGCTGTAGGATTGGCTCTCAAGTGTGCTTCTGAACTCCTGATGTTACCAGAATCTAGAAACATTAGTAGAATATACAGTGCCAGAAAACAGGAGTGGGGAATTTTGAGTAGGCGTTACAGTGTGTCACTGAAATTTTAGAGAAATGACAGGCCTTACACAGGAGAAGTGACATCTATAAATGGAAAGTTTGCAGGGCCTGGCATTAAGAATTATATCTGTCGCACACTCTCAAACTCCCCCATTTCTAAACTGATGCATAGTGCACTTGAACCTAGTGTAAAGTATAGGTTCCCAGAATTTTGGCATCAATTTTCTTCATAGCAAGCACTGCGGAAAATACTTCTGCTGTAATGCAGAGTTTAGAAAAACAGCCCTGGTTAGGTAAAACTGTTGTGGAAGCAAACTCTCTCTATATTTTTTTGAATTTTATTTTATTTACTTTTTTAATACAGCAGGTTCTTATTAGTCATCAGTTTTATACACATCAGTGTATACATGTCAATCCCAATCGCCCAATTCAGCACACCACCATCCCCACCCCCCAAACTCTATATATTGAATAAAGTATTTAAAAAACCCCAAAAACAAAAGAGACTTCCATGAGACATTAAAGAATCCCTAAATTCTTGTGATTATTGAAACTAATTCCATAGAAACAATGGTGGAAGGCAGCACTGAATGGTAGAAGACAAGATCCAACGGTGTTTTTGGCATCAGAGGCACCAGCTTGGAATCCAGAAGCTGGAGCTGATACAGGTGACTCAGCCCCAGTGGAAATCCTGGAGGTCATGGAAGGCTCTCTGCTGCTGTTTGCCCTGCTCAGACTCTGGCTAGAGACCAGAGATTTGTTTCTGATGTGCAGAGCTTGTCACAAAAAGGCAGGCTTGAACCCATTTGAAATTACCCTCTGACTCTTAAAAGACTTCTAGTAGCAGTGGGATAAATTCTAGAAAGAAAAAGGAACTCATGTAGTAGTGTACTATTTACTATTGAAAAAGATCCATGTGTAAATGGACCTGTACAGATCAAACCCATGTTGTTCAAGGGCCAAATGTATTTGGATTTTATTTAATTAATTGTGTAACATACAAGTATGAGAGGCAGTCAGGTACATATACTGCAAGGTGAAATTGTGGGGTGTGACGTTTGGATGACTTATGGAACGTCAGATCTCTTAATTGCAAGGGACAGAAAAGTTGATCCAAACAGTTCTAAGCAAAGAATCAACTTACTGGCTCAGATAATAGTCAGATCTAAAAATTGTTTTTATTTTGTCCAATACAGGTTCAAAAATTGCTATGATCTCCTGAACACAGAGTCCCATATTTCCATTTCTTAGCTCTGCTTTACTCTCCTTGGGCCTCCTGTGACACAGATTTTCTTCTTGCTATGGCAGTATGGCTACCAGCAGATCCATGCTTAAGTACTCTTCTCTCTTCCCAGAAGTTGTAAAAATCCTAAGATTGAACCTCAGGGGCTCTTTTGGCTGAGGCCTGTCTATTAAACAGTCACTCCCTAGAATCAGATGCGATATTGATTGAGAAGGCTTGGGTTCCAAGCTCACTTCTGGATGAAATGAGAGTTTATGTTGAACTGAGAATGAGGGGTGAGTGGCCGCCTTCTTCCTCTTCCCTTTGGAGATAACCACTCTTTAGTTGTTACATTTCTTTATAGTTTTACCATCTATATCCATCTCTGATTTTGAGTTTTATATAAGTATAATCAAACATCAGACAATATTTTAACTGGCTTCTTTCGCTCAGTATTATACTTGTGAGATTCATGCACAGTATTGATCATTGTTATTTTTTATTCCTTGTCATTTATGTATTATATTCCAATTTATGAACAGACCAAACTTTATTTATCCATTATGATGTGGGTGGAACATTTTTTGTGCTTTCCAATCTGAGGCAACTACCAAAAAAAAAAACCAGCGTGGTGATCACATATCTAAATCCATAGGAAGAACATACATTTCTCTCAGACATATACCTGGAACTGAGTGTCTGGGTCATAGGATATACGTGTTTTTACATTTAGAAGATAAGGCCAGACTATTATCCAAAGTATTTGTATTGTACATTCCTACCAGAAATGTATGACAATTCCTGTTGCATTACATCTCATTCCACTCAGTATTGTCAGATTAACAAAAAAAATTGACAATCTGTTGACATATAATTGTATCAGCTTGTGATTTTTCTTAGTGTTTCTCTGATTAGTGAAGTTAAGCATCTATCACATGTTTATTAATCATGTGACTTTCCTTTTCTCTGAAGTACCTCTTTACTCTTTTGCACATTTTTGTTGGGTTTTATGTCTTTATCATCTACATGCTCTCTTTCAGATTTAGGTAGTCTTTAAGTATTATGATACTAATTCATCAATGCCTAAATAATGTAAGTTATGGGTAGTGAGTGTTTCCTGTGTCTTGCTTACACAATTACTTCCTATCTTTAAGTAAGGAAGCTATTTTCCTGTATTCTTAGTTTTATAATTTTCCTTTTTACACTTGATTTTAATCAATTTGGAGTTTATGTTTTGAAAGGTTAGAGCTAACCTTCACTCTTACCATATGTTAATACAGTTATCCCATAATCATTTATTGTTATCAATTATCAAAATGTTTATTGAAAAATCTTCCACTGTCTTACATGCTACATCTCTCATAAACCAGGCATCCATGTAAGAAGGATCTCTTTCTGCTTTTGCACCTTCCGTTCTGTCCATTGGTCTTTATGAATATCTATCATCTAGTACTGCACAATATTACTTACTACAACTTAAAGATTAAGGTGACCATATAATTTATTTTCCAAACTGGGCCAATGTGAAAGTGAAAGAAGTTACTAAAAATTATGTGAGTTTTAAAAATATTTATTCATGTGTAACTCAATTTTATTATATTGGTGAGCCTATGGAAATGTCTATTCAAAATGATTTTTAAAAATAAAGTTATTTCTGAAAAATAAAATAACATTTATACAATGTACACATAGTCTTTGTTCTAGCTGCTATTTTAAAATGCCATACACTGGGCAGTTTATAAACAACAAAAATTTATTTTCTTGGTTCTGGAGTCTGGGAAGTTCAAGATTGGGTGCTAGAGGGTGATTAGAGTCTGGCGAGGGTGCGCTTCTGGTTCATAGATGGTGCTTCTCACTGTGTGCTCGCAGGGTGGAATATGTGAGAGTGTTCTCTGGGGGCTCTTTTATAAGAGCATTAATCCTATCATGTGGGCTCCCCCCCTCAAGATTTAAGCACCTCCCAAAGGCCCATTTCAACATATGAATTTTGGGAGGATGCAAACCTTAAGTCTGTAGCAACGTTACACATATTAAAGCAAATCTTTAAAATCTTTTATTGACTATCAGCATTAAAAGATAACACAAACAGAATAATTAATCTTGGTAATATTCACAAAATCATTCCTTATCTACATCTGTTTATAATAGCCTGTCACTAGTATTTTAAAGAAATACGTTACTTTTTTCAATATGATACTATCACTTATAATTTGTTATAAAATTTACTGAGATCTTCAGAATTTTAATGATGGTTAATAATTTTATATTTCTTGAGACCTTTATTGACTTTTCTCTGTATACCCAAATATTTTTGAAAAACTATTCCTTTCGGGTATGTATTTTTTTTTTTTTTTTGTGGTACACTGGCCTCTCACTGTTGTGGCCTCTCTCGTTGTGGAGCACAGGCTCCGGACGCGCAGGCTCTGTGGCCATGGCTTACGGGCCCAGCAGCTCCGCGGCATGTGGGATCTTCCCGGACCGGGGCACGAACCCGTGTCCCCTGCATCGGCAGGCAGACTCTCAACCACTGTGCCACCAGGGAAGCCCTGGGTATGTATTTTTAATATTTAAAAATACTAAGTGTGTAATTATTTTACCAAAGTATTTTCCAGATATTATCTTTTTAAGCCTCTATTCAGATCATCAGTATTTAAAAAAAATTTTTACAGGAAAAACATTTCTTTAAATCAGTTGATTCTATTTATGATTCTTTTGAATGTTTTACCAAATTTATATGCTGGAAAGTCATAGGCCTTCTTGTTTCATTCTGTCCCAGTCAGAGTATAAATTTATCCAATTAAAGTAGGAACTTCATCAAAAATTCTTCTCACAATCCAAGATATTCCAAATCACACTTGTAGAAGTTAAAAATTAAATTCTGTACACCATCTGAGCTCTCACTCTTTGATTTGTTCACTTCCTCTTTTGCTTTTGTCAGGATAATTTTCATTGTCTTCTAGTTTCCAAGGTCTCTTTTCAATAATTGCAGTTCACCCAGTTATTCAAAAGCTGAAGTTTCTCTTCATTGAATACTTGGATAAAGATTTCCAACCAATTTTGTGCAAATTAGGACCAATTTTTCAAGAACTCATTTACAAAATAATTCAATAATACATTATATGTTTGATTTAGCTACATCATTTCTGAATTTTGCTGGTTTTGATTGGTTATTTCAAAGCTTTGATTGATTATTAATTCTTCTAGATCAATATGAAGTGTTAGACTACAGTTCCATCTGCTTTGTGGCCACATATTTCTGGTGTGTTTTCATTATTTTTTAAAATGTTAATAGGATTATTTTTTATCTTTCTCCTTGTAATTCTTCTAGTAACCTTTTTATGGATTAGAATATATTCCCTTTCTTTCCTCCCATTGCAAAAGATGATTGGATGGGGATGAGCTAGGGAGGCTTTCTCTGTTTCCTGGCTGGCTTGTGGGCTCCCCACCTTTCCTGAGGGATTCAAAATGTGGCCCCACCTCACTCAGGTAGCCATTCCTCAGTTTCTCTAAATGAGGTCTTCTCGGGATGATTTTTTTCCTTTTGTGCCATGCCACAGGCTCTCACCTTAGGCATTCTCTTGCTTCCCAGTACTTCTTAGACCTGCTCCTAGATGTCTCCCCTTCCGGGCACCTGAACCTTCTCTCATTCCTGGTGTTCCTTCGGTGCTCAATTTGGATCTCTCAGGAGGAGCCTGTCATCTTCTGGAGGATAGTTTTTGCAGTTATTTCTCAGGCTACTGGGTTTCATTCTACCATGGCAGTGTTTGAAGTCCTGTCGTATCCTGGCTTCTTGTGCTTACCAGGAACTTGGAGGCTCTGATGGTTTCCAGCTATACATGTGGCTCTTAGCCCTTCCAGGCTTCTAAACTCAAGTCTCAATCCTCTCTTTGGTGGGGAGAAGAGGTGGGTATTACATTGTATTCCACAGGGTTTATAGGTTGTGGATTGGCCCCTTTCATGGCCTGACATTCCCATCTCACAGATATTGATTCTTACTGGTTTGGCCTCACCCAAATATTTCCTTGGGAATTCTTTGTTATCTACTTTTGTGGAATATGCCATCATCATTTTTCCTTTCACTACCCAAATTTATTTTTGTTTGTTTTCAGGAAGAATATTTTGGATATTCAAAAATTATGCTGCCAAAATGATCATATCACTTTAACTATTCATGAATTTTAACTAAATGATATAAAGTAGAAGTTCCCATTTTATCTTTCAGTCCCACGCCCCCAGAGATAAACATTATTAAGCTTTTATTGGATTTTTCATATGGTTCGTAAGTTTAAACAGATATAGCCGCATTTCTATGGACTAAACTGTGTCACCTCAGAATTCCCATGTTGAAGCCCCAGCCACCAGTTTGATAGTATTGGAAGGTGGGGCTTTTGGGAAGTGATTAGGGTTAGATGAGGTCATGATGGAGGGGCCCCCGTGATGATATTAGTGTCCTTATAACAAGAGACACCAGAGAGCTTGCTTCTTCTCTCTCCCCCATGTGTGGACGGAGTGAGGAGGCCTGCAAGCCAGGAAGAGAGCTCTCACCAGAGAACTGAATGGACACCTTGATCTTGGACTTTCCAGCCTTCAGAACTGTGAGGAATAAATTCCTGTTCTTTAAGCCACCCAGTCTGTGGTGTTTTGTTATGGCAGCCGAAGCTGACTCATACATTACCATATTCAAGTCCTTACTTTATTCAATCACATACATGCCCTTTTTCTACAAAAAAAAAAAATCTATTTTTAAAATATAGATGTTTAGAGATTACTAAAGAATATGAGAATTTTAAATTTTAATCAATGTTGTTAAATTACTTTGCAAAACAACTGCATCGATTCCCATTCTCACAATGAATTTACTAAGAAGACTTCACTTCATATATTACCTCTAGTATTGAATTCAATTGATCAGAGATATACAGTGTCAAATAGTGTTGTATTTAGATGCAGCCTGAAGGTGTTATTTGAATTAGAATAGTAATACTGTATCAGATAATACAGTGTCATTTATTCTAAACTTTGTGTCTTAATCAGCTGTTATGTTTCTGACTGCTAGTTCATGATAAAGCATGGGCAAAAGGCAAAACAAAAACAAAAAACCTCAGAGTTCCAGTGGATGAGAAATATAGATAAAATAGGTAAAACAGTTAGTTAAACACACCTGGTGAATATTGAGACTTAGGACATAACACTGGGAAGGCAAGCATTGAAAACTTAGTAGGAAAAATACAGGATATTACTGTCTACAGGAAGGAGGGAGTGCCAGACTGAGGTTGACACTGGCCTGTCTGATAACAGTGATATCTGCTTTCAGCCTGTGATTGAAAAGACTTAGACATCTAATAGTTGGGACCTTGTATGTTTAGAAAAGCCAAATTTCCAGTCCTAAGCTATTCAGGCTAAGCTAGACACAGGCGTGGACGGTAGACGTTTAGATGTATTCTGGAACCTGAGAGAATCCTGATTCCCTAGGCCTATCCTTGGCACCTCCTGTTACTCATTTCTGCCAAGACAAGGAACCATACCCTTAGTGTCAGGATGGTGCCAGAATGCAGCTCAGGAACCAGAGGAAGACTTTCTCACCCCCAAGCCATTGATTCAGACGGCCTAGAGGCATAGGCTAAATTAGAGACCTGTAATTCAAAGGCCTGAGTGTCCATGCTTATGAGTAAAGAAAAGGATATTGACAGACCAGATTCTAAATTCACAGATTATAATTGAGCAAGATTTCTGGCTTTGGTCAACATCACATGGTCAGCATCCCATCATTTCCATAATGACCAAAAAAACACCAGTTTGTTTTTAATGTATTAATTCATTTACTATTATTTAGTAGTTACGCTAGATATTACAGCCTATATCTACTCTGCCTTTATAATTTTAGTTATAGACTTTGTTTTATTTAATTTTAGAGTTTCTAGTTTTCTGACAAAATTCTTCATTGTGTAATCTCTTTAACATATTAATTAAAAATTACTTTAAATTTTATGCCCGATACTCCAATTTCTGGATCTCTAGCAGATCTATTCATATTTTAAAATTTTTCTCCTGAAATTCTGTCATGAAGTTTTCAGATATTTTTGGTCATTTTTTATTACATTTCAAATATTGATATGAACCATTGTAGACATAATTTGAGACTCTGGTTGATGTTCGATTTCTCAGGATAGGTTTGCTTTTGCATCAGGTAGCCAGTCCAGTTAGGGTAGACACAGGATGCCTGAATCTAATCAGGGCTTGAGCTGCTTCAAATTTGGGCATCAGATTCCATGAGGGCTTGCTTTTTTCTAGTTCTCTTTCTTACATTATAGTGTGTAAACATTTGGGCTCCCATTTGAAAGCTGGAGATATCTATCAGGGTCTGTCCTCTTTAGTAGATGCTGAATGATCTGTCCTACCCTCACTCCCAACCAAAAGAGAGGTGAAATCCTTTTCAGTCTCAACCTCTTAGTTGCTCCTTTCAGTTTAGTTTTAAAGCCTCTTCACGGTTGCTTTTTTTAAAGTAACTTTATTTATTTATTTATTTATTTTTGGCCGCGTTGGGTCTTCATTGCTGCGCGCAAGCTTTCTCTAGTTGCAGTGCGTGGGCTTCTCATTGCGGTGGCTTCTCTTGTTGCGGAGCACCGGCTCTAGGTGCACGGGCTCAGTAGTTGTGGCTCTCAGACTCTACAGCGCAGGCTCAGTAGTTGTGGCGCACGGGCTTAGTTGCTACGTGGCATGTGGGATCTTCCTGGACCAGGGCTGAACTCATGTCCCCTGCATTGGTAGGCAGATTATTAACCACTGCACCACCAGGGAAGCCCCTTCACTATCACTTTTGGATTGACAAATTCCTGAAGAACAACATAGAATGTTGGACTTTGTGTAGTTCATCATCACCTTCACACAGATGTATTTTGTATTTTATTCAGCTTTCCTAGCTGAAACAAACTTGTCTTAAAAAATGGAAGTGGAAGTCTCTCCTCGTTTATAAAAAGACATAGTAGCTCACTTCCCATGATGCGTTTTGGGGAGAGGGCAGGCATGTTGTTTGTGCCTGAGTGGTCAGGCACATTCATTTCATATCCACAATTGCCAGGCCTTGAGAAGCCACATCTGTGCCTGAGATTATGACAAATCAGTCAGATGGGAAAGTAGGCTATAGTATTTGAATAATTATTGTATTTTATGCTCAGTATCAACTTGCTTCTTGTGGTCACAATACCCTGACTTTATTTGGGGGATCTCTCCTTAGCCCATACGATTTCTGCAAAACAAACTTCATTCCTGGTTTCCTGAGTACCACACATGTCCAGGCTAAGTCCTTCAGCACATTCTATCCTCTTGGCCATAATGACTGTTTCAAGGATGGGCTCCAGGACCAAGATGGGCAGAGCAGGAGCAAGAAATTTCAAAATTGAGATTTAAGGGGACATTAACCTTGGAGCTCCAAGAGACGACAATGTGAATGCTAAGAATGAAGCCAGCACAGTGGAAGGAAGAGCCCAGAAAACAGAGAGGCCAACTCTTACTCACATTGGTTGACTGAATATGGATGAATGTAAAGCTCTGTCCCTGGACATTTTGGTAATAAAAACCAATATATTCCTTTTTCTTTTCTCAAAATAGTTTTAAGTAGATTTCTGTGACTTGCAAATAAAAGATCTCACTGATGAAGGCTGTTCCTATCTGGAGAGGGGAGAGAGGAGCTTATGTAAACCTGTGTATTTTGAAGGATATGGTTGGGAGGGAGGATATGTGGATGTTCGGGAACAACAGTACAGACTCCTTGCCATTCCTGGAGTGTTTTGCATCCACTCACCCTAGACCACACAACAGCCTCAGATTTTCATTTACAGGTGAGCCACTCTTAGGTTCAGTGCATATGGCTGGGGTGGGGATCAACCCCAGTTCCAGGTGTGGATCATGTGAGGTAGGCTAAACCATAGCCATCGCATCAGACGTGAGCACATGACTTAATAGTCTCCAATCGCAGTCAGTCTCAGGACTTCAGTGGGAGCTACTGAAAGAGGATCAGTCATTTCTGATGATCTTGAGCTTTGAAGCCTATGAGGTAGCAGCTGCTGACACAATCCTTCCACATAAGTGAAGCACCTGCATGTGAGCATAGCCAACAAATTAGAAGTCAGAGCAGAAAGTTGGACAGTAAAATTAGCCGAGAAGACAATGTTCAACCCTAAGAATCCATCTATGCTTGAACGAAGGCTTACCCCTGGACTTTTCAGTTCCGTGAGCCAATAAAGTGATCTTTATTTAAACCTGTTCAGTATTTTTTCCTGTCACTTTGAACAGAAGGAATCCTAACTGATGCTGTATGCAGTCAGTTGTCTTTGGTGTAGTTGCACTGTATGGGCATAAGAATCATTCATGGAGCATGTATTCGAGGAAAAGTTGTGCGAAGTCCTGTTGAATTATTTCTTCACATGTATTCACTTTCACTCAATAGATATTGATATGTGCTGTTAGTCTGTTAGCTGCAGTAAATGCAAAAAGACATTCTGCCTGAGAGGAGCTTACAACAAGGTGTTTGTTTGTTTGTTGCTATTTTTAAAAGGGCAGATGTATAAACAAACTCAGGCAGTACTTATGGGCACATGCCAGGATGGAAAGGTCTACAACAGGTATTTTTTGACCCGATGTGAATGGCCTATGATGGAGTTTCAGGAAGTTTCTGAATGTTGCAGAACTGTAGGCAAAATCTTGAGTGTATGAGCAATAAACTTCATTTGGGGAGAGTGTGCAGAGCTTTCATCAGAGTATCAGAGATACTTCACTCCAGAAATGGTTAGGAGTCACTGCTGTATAGAATATTGTGGAAAAACTAAAGAGGGAAGTAGTCAGTAGTAAAATTGCAGCTCTGTTCAGAACACGTTGAGAACATATTTGTTCATTTATATTCCTATAAAGACAAATAGTAGATACGCAGTATATATTGGCTAAATAGGTTAATGAATAAATTTAGCTCTGTCTGGAATGGTCAAGGAAGGCAGAAGGGAAAAAGTTATGTCTTAGCCAGGTCTTAATAGTAGTAGAAATTCACAAAGTAGACTGTATTGGTGACACACTTGCTCTTTTGAGCGGATTAGTTTACAAAAATGTAAAGCCCTTAAAAGCACAGTATAAAAATATCTACCTATATTTCTAGACTGTGAGCACCGTGAAGTTAAAGAAACATGTCTAAATGTTGATCTTTTTAGTTAAGGAGACTAAGAAATTTACCTAACGCTTAGTGACTGTGCAGCTAGAGTGCTTTATAACTGAATGGATGAATGAATACACACTGCACAGTATTTCAAAAACTTTGACCCTGTATGTTTATAAGCTTGTGGAGGAAATGTGTTTCAGTATCAGGGAGTGAATCAGCTACATGAATGCAACACCCCTGAATAAGTAGGAGTTCATTTTCCTTTCAGTCATAGCTATAACTTTTTACAAACAAAAGATTAATTATTTCATGAAGTTAAATCTTATAATTTATCACATGAATTTTTTCATTGGTTTAAGCCTTCCTCCATATTTTCTCCACTGTTGTTTAAGTTTTCATATTTAATTATTTAACATGTCTAGAGACTATGTGAAAGAAGTAAATATATAAATGAACTCATATATCAATATCTAATCCATTGTCCCAGAACCATTTATTGTGTTATATTTTCCCTAATCCTTTATCATATGCTAACTCTTTATAGGTCTTGTTTCTGTGGTTTTTATTTTTCCCCATTCTTTGCCTACTTTTAGGCCACTTACACGTTGCTTTAATTATTAGATAATTAAAATATGTTTTAGCACATGGTAAGGTTATCACCCTCTTTACTTTATTTATTCACTTTAAAATTCACCTGCATTCGAAAGCTCCCAACTGGGTGGCCACTCCCTTTGGATGTAGATCTCTTAGGTGTGTTCTCCCTCCTCTCTGTTTACAGTTGATTTTCTCCTGACCTCTGTCACTACCATCTGTGCTGATTTTAAGGTCTGAGAGCCAGAGAGAGAAATACATTACTGTCTACTCTTTGGTGGATGTATCTGATTTCAGTTTGTGATTAAATCTGTAGCTGGTGTCATAAATCCATTCTCTGTATGGTAGTGTGAGAACAGCACTATAGTATCTGGGAATAACCATCCAGGTATGGTACTCTGAGATCTGTCCACCTGGCCTCACTCACCTAAGCTCTGGCTGGAGATTCTCTGAACACTGGAGAGATATGGAAGGGCAGAGGCTGGATCCTGCATCAGTTGTTCATGGAATGAGTAAGTCACCATTTATATCCCCCTCCTAGTCTGCTTTCCATAATAGCCTATTGGGTCTTGTGATGGAGAGGCCAGTCACGAAGGGAGAGCCCTGGAGATGTCCTGTCTCAAGGGCAGCTGAAGGTGGAGGCAGACGTTCCTGTGCGTGAGCACATTCAGGGAGGATCCATTCTAATATCTACTTATGATTCCAGATTACCTTTATATCTTGCTATCAGTTTCTACAGAAAATTCCTGCTTTAATTGAAAATGTATTAAACAAACCATATTTGTGCCTGAATATAAGGGAAACCGAAATAGAATGTGTCTAAAGCCCATCCCTTTTGATGAATCAGAAACTTACCCAAAAAAGGCTTCTATAAGCTTGTACTTATCAAATTTAAGGATGAAAATAAATAGCAAATGTCTACTCATAGCATTTTATGTATAGATTTAGATACACACTTATTTGAGTTAGTACGTAAAGTAATACATTAATTTTGAAACACCTTTTTACACTCTCACAAGCCAACAAAAAATATTACTCAAACTCTCCACTTGCATTTTTGTGAGTATCTGAACTTGTGTCACCGCTAGAGACAATAACTGTCACTAACTTTACTCTTTCTGCCTGATGAGCAGCACTTAGATGGTTCTGTGAGGATGCCCCTGGGAAATTTTGTGCCAAACCAGAGAATCCATTTGCATAATGGTGATAATGTTCTTTTCTCTTTAAAAAAAAATCCCTGAAAATGTATTCTTAACCACTGCCACATGAACATTATATTGTTTTCTACTGTGATCTTTGACATCGTTACTTAAAATGAAATCTGATACTTAATATTGTGGAGTCATTACCCCAGAAATAATAACTAAATTTACCTCCTTTAAAAAAGTTTTCCTTCGTTAGGTTAACAACTCCCTTGGGTATCCTCTGCAAGCATGTAAAATTAATGTTGGTGGGTCTTATTGTAGGGGATGTGTCTTCCCCAGAAGAAGTTTGGGGTAAAGTAGAGAGAGGCCCCACAGCATGAAACATTTTGTAAGGGTTCAAATATTAGATGGCTCCCTCTTATATGGGGATACTTTCAGGAAGAATAATCTCACCTTATTTTTAGGCATATGTACATTAATTTGGGGAGAATTTCCATCTTTATAATAATCATCTTCCTATTTAGACACAGGCTGATTTTTCCTGCTGTTCAAATCTTCTCTTATATTTCTCAGTGACTTTTGTTCATTTCTCCATTTGGACCTTGCCCTGTACATCTTGAAGGAAGTGTTTTCCCTTTGTGACTTCTTTACCTGCAAAATTTGGTGTGTGTGTTTACACATACTCAGGACAGTATTTGGCAAATAATAAATAATTTCTATGATGATGATGTAGATTTTTTAATGGTATGTGTTGGTATACTATATTTGCATTCTATGGAAAGTGTTCATGAACTAACCCTCCATGTGCTAACTCTTAATCACAAATACTATTATCTAACATTACATCCTCTAACAGATGGATCTTGATATTGTTTTAGAATTTAGAGTGTGTACTCTAATTTGACTGACGTGGGCTGCTCTATCCAGCAGGGCCGTCACCGTGGATAGCCGGATTCACTGGTCATACAAAGTTACCAAGAGAGACTTGTTAAAAATGCAATTTCTCTGCACCTCATCCTAGTCCTACTGAAGCAGGTCTCTGGAGAGTGGCACAAATTTCCAAGCCTCCACTTGATTTTTTTGCCCGCCAGTGTCTGAAAACCACTGAGCTAGAGCACACTGGAAGATAGAGAGCAAGTTCTAGTTATGCCCAACCAACCCAATCAAGTCAAGGTCAGTTGAGGTTCAGAGCAACTCTGGCACATTTACCATTGTTGGTAATTAACCAGAGCCCTCAGGTACCTGATGGTGCTAGAACCTGCCCTCTTCTTTAAAGGGAGTTTATATTAGCAAACTATAGTGGGCCTAAATCTAAAGGCTTAATCTTACTTTCTTTATAAATAAGCTTAGCATACTCTTCATTAGCTCTTTATCCATAATTTGTTTTTAAAAATATAGATATGTTGGTCAAGAATTTGCAGGTTATCTGTGAATTCTGAAAGCACAAAATGCCCTTCTAGAACAGTAGGTATATAGGAACATGATCTGTTTTCACTTATATGTGGCACATAAGCAGTGTCATAACAACTAAGAGGAGGTGCCTATTTTTGTGCATCCAGAAGACATTCAAAGTGAAAAAAGAAAATAGCTCAGGATTGTTATATATTTGATTTATGGAGTTGGCATATTCAAGTAATGGTTTTCACTAGAAAAAAAAATATTTCTTCTCGGTTTGACTTTTCTATGGTAAAATTATTTGGTAGATAATTAACTCTAAGGAATAAAGGTAAATTTTTGAGAAGAGGACAAAACATGTTATTTTAATTATTTTTATAAAATAGAACCAAAGTAAAAGAAATATCTCCTTTCCAATTCATAACAATTTAGCCATTTAAATAGGAATAAAAGTACAGTCTCATGAAAATAAGTATAATCAAATAACTTCAGCACTTTGAATTCTTCGAAAGATATAAGCATAAATGACACCCAGAAAAGTAAACACAGAGCTGTGATATATATGTAGATTATTTCTGCAATGTTCTCTTGTAAGAAGCACGTTTAATCACCAGATCCCTCAATATATTTGCAACTGGGTACTATTCAGCTGCCTTCTGAAATGTGCCTGTGCTATTAAGCTACTCTGTGCTGTTAGTCACACTGTTAGGTAAAACCTACGTAGGAGTTCCTAGACTCCACAGCCTACTTTTTCTGATAAATGAAACCTACATACCAGCCAAGCTATTTGCTCTTCTTTTCCACTGTGCTACATTTGAGCTGATAAGCTAACAAGAAGCAATGTATTTACTAACCTGGTTAACACCTTCCCTGCACATATTTCTCATTTTGATTTTAGTGAACAGTGATGTTAGTGAAAACCAACTTTTAAATCACTATCTAAATTTCCTCAATGAATCCCAACCACCTTCAGGAGAAGAGCCAGTTTCTTTGCTCATGATACATTATCATTCACGAGAGTCCAGCCCTGTTCTCTGGTCTCTTCCTTCAGCTTTGCCATGTGCCCTCACACTCCAGGCCAGCCCACTCACCCGTCGGTCCTCCAGTGCCCTGGGGTCCTTCAACATTGGGGGTCTTCTTCAAGGATCCTTCCTAATGTCACTCAATGACCCCAGTATCTTCCTATCCTGGTCCCTCTCAAAATCGGGTTGGAGTTCATCCCTCCTCCTCTGAAGCCTCCCAAATCGCTAATCCATTAGCATTCCCCGCCCTGTTGTGGTTGCTGGCCCAGTCCGTCCCTTCCTCTCCCCCTTGACTAAGCTTCAAGAGGCTGGACATGGTCTGTCATCTCAGCCTCCTCATGGTTCATTCTAGGACCAACACATAGCAAGCAGAAGTGGGATTGGTTGTTGACAGTTTACTTTCAGAGGGCATGTACCCTTAAAGTTGTCTTATTTTAAAACATCCTAATTCATGGGAACTATAAGAGAAGGGCAAGGTCCAGATTACCTAAAAACAAAGAATTGACTATAGGCTATTGTAGAAAGTATTATCCCAATTATTAAAAAAAAATTAGTAAAATGCTATTGCAGTGTATTAGACTTTTACTAAGCATCATTGAAATATCTTGTGAGACATAGTTTGGCTAGATATGACTAATACTAAGATAAAAATAACAGAGCCTGACTTTGCTTCTTCCCCTTGTTTGAGAGTAATGAACCTTTTTTTTTTTTTTTTTTTTGCGGTACGCGGGCCTCTCACTGTTGTGGCCTCTCCCCTTGCGGAACACAGGCTCCAGACGCACACGCTCAGCGGCCATGGCTCACGGGCCCAGCCGCTCCACGGCATGTGGGATCCTCCTGGACCGGGGCACGAACCCGTGCCCCTGCATCGGCAGGCGGACTCTCAACCACTGTGCCACCAGGGAAGCCCTGAACCTTTAATTTTATATATTGTTCATTTCTTTTTTTTCCCCATTCCTAGTTCTCTTTCTGATTTAATCACACGCTCAGGGAAAAAGAGAGACACTAATATTTTGAGACACCATTAGAATTTGTGTGTCTCTGGTTAAAATTAACAGTGCAGTACTGAGGGGAAAATTTATTATCTAGTACATGTGAATACGTATGCTATCAGACTTCCTACTTCAGTCCTTAAAAGAAATCTGATTTAGTAAATGTCACAAAACAGGGGTTTCATAATATAAAATAAATGTTAGAGAGATACTGCAAAATGGAAATAGTGACTATATCTGGGTGTTGGGATTACTTAAGACTTTTAAAATTGTTTGCATTTTGTAATTTTCTACAACGTGCATATTGTATTTAATGTGCATGTAATAACAGTAATTACATTTATGAGCATATACACATATATTTAGTTCAGTTTATTATATACTATGTATAAAGTACAAACAGTTGCCTGATTAGTAAACAGTCTGGTTAATAAATAATATTTTTATCGGAATTATGGAGAAAAATTCTGACATTAATCAGATTTAAGTGTCACTTATCCCCTTAACTTTCTATAGAGAAGAGAGTGAGAGGTTAAGGGAGTTGCAGTATTTTCAATATTAGTCTTTTAAAAGTATTCTGTAACAAGAGATGTATGAGGAGGTGGTGATTCTGGGTGACGATTGTAAGTTCCCTGTATATAAAGCAGAAGTTATAGGTTCATCTGTGATGCCAGAACTTCTCCCATGCAGATATGAATTAAGAAACCACCACTTTGAGATGTTTCTAGAGCAGTGGTTCTCAACGAGGGTGATTTTGCTCCCAGGGGACATTTGGCAGTGCTAGGAGACATTTGTAGTTGCCAAAACTGGGGAGAGGTGCGTGTGCTGCTGGTGTGCTGTGAGTAGAGGCCGGAGAGGTGGCTGAACCTGGTGCGAAGTATAGCCCCACCCCATGCTGGAGAAGCGTCTGACCCCATGTGTCAGTAGAGGCGATGCCGGGGAACACTGTCTGGAGTGGTTGTGAATGCTTTGATTGCAATAGCTCTGTTGATCCTTGGCTTTAAAGTCCATCCCCTAGGTAATGGGTCTGTCTGTCAGTAGTGAGAGCGCTCAACAGAGAGCACAACTCCAGGCTACCGGACATGAAATTTGAAGCTGAAAATGTGCATGGAGTGGACAGTTGGGGAAGAGAGTTAGTAAGAATTGTGATGTGTTGGACTTGGGACAAGAAATACGTATTTTGAGGAAGAAAAAAAAAAGAGCAAATATGGTAATTCATTTCAGTAGAACATCTGCCACTTTTTCCTCGGAAGCATAACTTCAGGTCTTCCTTACGTTCACTTGGGGTGTTATTTACCCCTGTGAACAAGAGCAAGTCTGACCTGAGCTGAAAGTCCAAACTGCCAGGATCAGAGGCACACGGGGCAGGGGGAAGCAGGGTTGGGTGGTGGCCGGGTGGTGCACAGCTGGGGAGTGGGGGTCCAGTCAGGCAATTCAGCCTTGCAACCCTAACAGTCACTTTGCCCACCTCTCTCCCTTCGGGGTAGCAGAAGGGCTCTGGCGGATTTTGCTTTCTTACATTAAAAAGCCAGTCACGCTCAGATCATCTTTTGCTCTGAAACTCAGTCTAGTCTGCCTGTGAACTTTCTGTGTGAGCTTCCCCACTCAAGGACACCATGTGGACTTCCTTAGCCAAGGATTTTCTGAGCTTTCTATCTTGCATAGTAGAGATCAAGAAAAATATAAACCTGTCCAGGCAGCATCTTTAGATTAGGAAGAAACAGGGTGAAGAAAAATGAAGAGGTAGGTGAGAGAAAGAAGTACGAAATTAAATCCTGTAACCCAGGTATTAAACAACTGCCTCTAGATAGAGATAAAAATAGATAGACGGATAAGCAAAAAAATTCCTTAAATTAAAAAAAAAAATCCTCACCCTGTGTTTATAGAAAGAAAGGCCTTGGATTATTACACTTCATCTATATTTTATCACAGAGGGCCAACAAGTTCAAAACAAAAGAGAGGGAGAATCATTTCAGGATTTAGAATATGATATGTTCAATTTCATGTTCTGCAAGGTCTTTTATCGAGAAGTAGAAATCAAGACTTCTGATATTATCTTCCACATGTATTGTATTTATTTATACAATAGAAAATGCCACACCGGTATATTCACTTATGTCTACAAGCGGACTTTATATTGTACTTAAATCTGATTTGGTTTAAGAGGGTTGACGTTTTAAATTTAAGAAAAAAGTAGAGGACCAAACAAAATGCTTTCTAAAATTTACAGGGATTTTTCCAAAGGATATCTTTATCCATATCACTGGTTGAGAGAATATTGTATTCAATGTCAAAATAATTTAAACTATCAAAAGAGAAGAATTGAAAAGACTATTTCCTCAGCTTATGCTGGCTTCCTATACAAAGCTCAGATAAAATGTTTTCATTTCATGTTTAATTTTCAACATGGAAATTTGCCTACTGAAAGATGCTATAAGGTAAGGACAAACCTGCCATAGAAAGTATATCTTTTAGTTTCTAGATCTTTTATGTAGCTAAAATTCAACACATTAAAAGCCAAAGTGCCAGCATGGTATACTTATACAGGTTGTCTTGTAAAACATTACATGACACAGATCAAAAAGCTGTCACATTGCACCAAGCTTTGACGGTCACTGCATATCGTTTTTAGAAACTTACAGTTTACATGGGTAAAATTTAGTATTCCGCAGAAAGGACTGGTTGGTTGAATCCGGCCCATTATCTTTTGCAACTCACCTTTTAAAAAATATCTACTTCTCCCTCCTGCCAACACTTAAGGAATGTGAATACGGATGATCCATCCTTTTGTTTTCTCAACATAGCTGCTTAGAATGATGGCACCCTAATACTGCCCATGTGAATGTGCACCCTACAGAATAGTACAGTCATTAGAAAGCAGGGAAGGGAGGTTGACACAGTGAGTGCCCGGTGGAACAAACCGCTGTCCTCTGCGACAGCCGGAGAGAGCTCAGGACAGTGCTGCGCTCCGGGTGCGCGCGCACGGGGAGGCGCTGGCCCCGGCACGGTCTCCTGCCCTCGCAGCGCTGGTGGGAGTGAGGGGCGAAGTGGGCAGGGTCTTCAGATAAAACGAGACGGCTGTTTGCCCCCAGCACTGATCCACGTGAGGCGGGGTCGAAAGAATCCCTGGTTTTCCCAGCGCGACTGAGGCTTTTCCTTCTCGGAACTCCGAGAGCCAACGCTAAGGGGCACCAGAGGCTCGGGTTGCCGCGGCTGCCACCCGGGCAGCCTGATGGCCCGCTGCTGTGGAAGTCCTGGGCTATAGCAAAACCCCGCTCGGTGGGGGCTGGGGCACAGGCCTTCGGAGCGGGAGTCCCGGGAGCTTGGGGTGCTGCAGGCTGGAGGGGGAATCCCCCGAGGTCAGGGTGTCGAACTCGAAACTCTGCGCTGGGCAGTGAGCCTTGGTAGCCGAGGTCTTACTAGTTTTTCCTAAGACTCTATGAGGCCACTTCTAATCTCCTTCTACTTTATGAAAAATGTCGCTGTCCTATATACAGCTAAAGATGTCGATGCGCGCACATATCCCTTCCGTATACTAAAATCATTTAAGATGATTTGATGCACGGGAAGCTGTTGATCTCTAGTTGTCTAGGGATCCTGAGGCACATGCAGAGGGATCAGATGTCACCTCCTCCACCTCCGCCAGCCAATTCATGTTCACTCCCATGCCCCCAACCTTTCATTTGAAGTCGACTATTCTTTAGTTAAGGAGGTGACACCCAGACCCTCGCCCCGCTAGAAGCCTCTAACCACCCGCCGGCAACTCGGACTTTTTCCGGAGTCAGAGAGGGAGCGGGAGATGCTGAAGAAATTTGCAGGCATCCTCAACCTTGCAGTCCGCATTCTGACTTTATCCAGTGATAACAGTAAGAAAAAACCCAAAACGTGGGGAGGGGTGTGCGGAAGGGAAAGCGCGAGCGTCCGAGCGCAGCAGTGCAGGCCCCCCCACCCGCGCCGGACCCCGGCGTCCTCGCCCCCCTTCTCCGCCCCGGCCGAGCCCCGTGCCAATGCGCCAGGATGGAGACATCTCGGCGCGGGAGGAGATGACGCAAAACCCAGCGCTCCCCCCCAAAAAAGTGTTTCTCCAGGACGAAGATGGCGGCAACTTAGCCGGGGACTGAAGATGACTGTGGCTCTCCGGAGGCCCAGCCCCGGCGATTCGGCCCCGAGGTCTGGGGGAGGCGGCGTCAGCAGTCGGAGCCCGGCGGCGGCTGCGCCCGCGGGCAGACCTGCGGCGGCGGCGGCGGCAGCGGCAGTTGGAGCGCGGGGTGGGGGGTGGGGGGGAGGGAGAGCCCTGCCGGCGGCGGCGGCCCAGGCTCCGGACTCGCGGAGAGAGAGCGAGAAGTAGGAGCAGGAGGAGGAGGAGAGGAGGGAGCTGGGGAGGCGCTCTGGTCGCCGCCAGCGGGCAGCGGAGACGCGGCATGCCCCCGGCGGGCGAGAGAGGGCTGTCCTCGGCGGGGCCATGGGGACGCGCGCCCTGACAGTGCCTGGGTGAGAGGGGCAGCGCCAGCCACTCCGCCGCCTCCACCATCACCTCCTGCACTCCGCTCACCGCCGGCCGCCAGCCCCAGCCTCCGACTGTCTCTCCCCCCTCCCTCCCTCCCTCTCCGCCTCTCTCTCTGCATTATTGTTTCCCACTCTACAGAGGATGGGGTCGGCTGATGATTAGGTCGGAAGCAAGTCATATCTTCCTCCAAAGCCTGGTAATATTTATGTAGGCAAAACGAGAGAGAGAGAGAGAAGAGGGAGAGAGAAAGAGGGAGAGAGGGAGAGGGAGAGGGAGAGAGAAGAAACGGGAGGAGGGGATAAGGAAATTAAACCCTTTAAGTCAATGCATATCGTGGTGACACCGGCACAGGAGCCCTCACGGTGGAGTCGGCCAGGGCTGTGCGTTCCCAAAATATGACCAGGGGTGCTTGGATGTGTCGGCAGTATGACGACGGGTTAAAAATCTGGTTGGCGGCACCCCGGGAGAACGAGAAACCGTTCATCGATTCAGAGAGGGCTCAGAAATGGCGACTGTCTCTGGCATCTCTCTTGTTTTTCACAGTCCTGCTCTCTGATCACTTGTGGTTCTGCGCCGAGGCCAAGCTGACCCGGACCCGGGACAAGGAGCAGCAGCAGCAGCAGCAGCGGCAGCAGCGGCAGCGGCAGCAGCAGCAGCAGCGGCAGCGGCAGCAGGAGCCCTCCTGGCCCGCGCTCCTGGCGAGCATGGGGGAGTCCTCGCCCGCCGCCCAGGCGCACAGACTCCTCGCCGCCTCCTCGTCCCCCACCCTGCCCCCCTCCCCGGGAGACGGCGGCGGCGGCAAGGGCAGCCGAGGCAGAAACAGCCGGGGCAAGGCTCTTATTCTGGGCAACTCTGCCAAGCCCGTGTGGCGCCTGGAGACCTGTTACCCCCAGGGCGCCTCCTCGGGCCAGTGCTTCACGGTGGAGAGCGCGGACGCCGTGTGCGCCAGGAACTGGAGTCGGGGGGTGGCGGCCACGGGGGAGGAGCAGCAGGTGAGGGGCACGCATCCAACTCCGCTCTGGAACTTGTCGGATTTTTACCTTTCATTTTGTAATTCCTACACACTTTGGGAGTTGTTCTCGGGGTTGTCCAGTCCCAACACTTTGAACTGTAGTCTGGATGTGGTGCTCAAGGAGGGCGGTGAGATGACCACTTGCAGGCAGTGCGTCGAGGCTTACCAAGACTACGACCACCACGCTCAGGAGAAATACGAAGAGTTTGAAAGCGTGCTCCATAAGTACTTACAATCGGAGGAGTACTCGGTGAAATCGTGTCCTGAGGACTGTAAGGTAGGAACAGTGGATTTTCCCCATCCTTGTGCTTTTATATCCGTGTGTGTTTGGTTGAGGCGTCTTCTAGAGTGTTAAAATGTTTTTTGGACTCTGGTTTTTTTGTTACTTCACCGTTGTTTTTGTGGTTATAAGAGCTTGACTTGCTGCTTGATTTGGGACTATCCCGTGGATTGCTGGTGGACTGGTGCCTTCTTCTGGGATCCTGGGAAGGTCAGGAAGACCCTGGTCTTCTGAGATAATAAAGCCAGTGCTATGGAGTTGGTTCAAACTCTGTTGCCTTTTTTTTTTTTTTTTTTTTAATGGAATTTGAGTGAAGCTTGTTAGGGAGACAGGGATGGGATTGCATACTGATGACTGCAGCGAAAATGAGAATAGTCTGAGACAGGCATGTATGGTCTGGCTTATGGGCCTTACACATGAGCTCTCTGATTGTGACATCATTAAGCTGGTTGGCCGAAGGGACAAGAGAAAGTGTTTGTGGCTGTTTATGTAGGAAGAACTAAAAAAGTGTTTTACTTGTTTTACAGGGGTAGTTCTGGCCATTTGGAAAGTCTGTGGGCCTACCTAAGCGTATTTACTCACATAAGTTTCCTGTTTTCTCTTAGGAACTTGTATAATTATTGATCGGAGACTCATTATGAGTAGAAAGCTTTAATTAAGTATCTGGTGATAACTGATCAATGTTAGATTTTTTATCAGCCACCTTATGTAATTAGCTTGAATTTTCAGGATGCTCTCCAGTGGTACTAATTGGCAAATGCTTGATCTATGAATGAAAAATACTGAACTCATTAATAACGTATATTACCTTTAACTCCTTCCTATTAATATAATAATGGCTATAATCCTTGCTGATTCACAAAGAAGTGTATGCAAGTTTTTTAAGAAATGGCTAATGCAACCATGGGCGCTTGTCCTAGTAGAAGTGTTGCTGTCCGTGGTGCTGAAATTTGCTCAAGAGCTCTGTTGAAGATGAAGATACTGCAGTGACCTTTTAGTAGGGAAGAAATGATGACAGAATCTCAGTAAGCCTTAATGTTTTGTTCCAAAGGTATTTTCTTAAAGAGTGCAATAAAATAGTATTGCTTTTCAAAATAAATAACACACCACATTCTCTCTCTCTACCTTTCTCTTCATTACTTCCCCAGCCTCTCCACAGGAAGACAGCAAATGTCCCTTTTTGGCCTCACTTGCTTTGTACCCAGAAAGCGTAATCAAGGGCAGTATGGATCAAAAGATTCTGTGATGCTTTCACAAGAGAGCTGGCCTAAGGGATACCTACTTAAAATGAACATAGTTCAAGGACTGTATTTTAGTTTGGATTGATTAGTTGTGCTTTTGACAACTAAGCTAAACTAAAACTAAACTTGTTTTGCCAACATTCTTTAAGACCAGAAACATATCTTCTTTGCAAATAATAATATTGCATATACAACATTAATTTAGAATGCTGCTTCATTAGATAAATGGATTTTAAAAGTTTTTTACATATTTTTCTTAACCATACCCCGTAAGTCATGCCTGGGAATTAAACTTAATCTTAATGGTAGAAGTTAATAATGAATGACTAGTGTATTTATTGCAGTTATTTATTTTGACAAGGTACGTTGCATCAGAATTGCAAGGAAACTGACGTGCCTGCTAATTCTACTACTAATAAAAAGCTTGCAAAGGTTTCAGTATATTTATGTTTAAAAGTGATCCCTTGTAATAATCTGAATTTGCTTGCTTCCTTGAATGTAAACTCTCATAGAAATTTCTAGTAATTCCAATTTGTATAGTTTCAGTATTTAAATGATAGTCTACATTGTCAATATGCTAGAGCATATTTTCAAATAAGTCTGTCAAATATGTTTTTGTTTAAATATTCAAGTTTTAAATATGTATAAATGTATATTTTCCTCTTGACCTGAAATCATCATCAACTTTATACTTATATCATCATAGCTATAAGGTACAGTGTAGGTTAAATTAATGTGTAATGTTATGAACTACTTCTGGGTTGTGTTCTCATATAAAGTAGTAGTTGTTAGCTGTATACACAAAGGCATATTATAAAAATCTGAACTCCTTTTTAGAAACATTTCTTCACACTGAAAAGTAAACACAGACATTTGAGTTTTTCATCTCCACAACACAGGATTTATTACTTGTGATGCCTTGTAGCTATTTCTTGGTTGTTTGTTTGTCAGCTGGAAACACTTGAAACATTTATTCCACGATAACTGTTCTCACACAGCTTCAGATTTTAGGTGCCAGGGGTTGGAGGGGGGCAGTGTTAGGTGTTCTTGGTTGATAACTCACAAATCTGTTGATTAGCTCCTGAGCTTAATATACAGCTTCTTTATGATTCTGCAAAACCACAAACACATCCACATACCAAGTATATTACACATGGCTTAGAATGCTACTTGTAGTCTTTGAAGAATGTGTCTGAGTTTCTTTCTGAACATTTTTACTTATTTCAAACATACTTATAATTATGAAATGATGACTGTCTTCAGGAGCAATGTTCAAGATATACAGTCTGTGCAGAATTTTCCATATTGAAAGTAAATGCATTATATTTCTGGAATTGGTAATATATTCATGAAAAAATCCAATTTAATAGTTTATTAGTGTATTTATAAATTTATGGACAGGAGAATATATGCAATAATATTAGCTGTACAAATTAGTAGAATCCATATTTGAGGAGCAATATATTAACTTTGTTATATATAATTAAATGATTAATATAGTGATTTCTGACTTTTAAAAGTGAGGTCATGTTATTACCCTCTAGTTTTATAATCTCCCCCATTAAAAAAAATGCCACATTCCATATACGTATAAAATTAAAATGGATTAAATTTAATTTTTATTTAACTTGATTTAAAGGGCTTTTGGCCCATTATACTGAAAACAAAACAAAACAAAACAAAAAACACCTTAATATTGATCTAATCCAATCATGTTGTCTTGGGCCCGTAGTAGTTGGAGATCAAATATAGCTTGGATTTTCTTTAGCGAACCTTTGTTTGCAACATATAATAGAAATCATTTGCACCCAGGAATATTTTTTAATATTCATAGAAATAGCTGGTTTAATTTTTAAAGTAAATATACACTTTTATCAGGGAAGTAAATTATAGTAAAATAAAGAACAAGAACTTCTGCATGTATCATTTAGACTATAGCATTCAAGCTGCTATATTACATAAATCAAGTTGCAAAAATTTGACAGTAATTCTTCTCTGGATTTTGCAGTGTTATTCAAACTAATGTTTTTGACATACAATAAGAATCTGAAAACCTTCAAATTGGCTGGTAATATTAAAAAATACACTATTCTAAGCTACAGAATTACATATGTATATTATTAACATGCCTGAATTTTTGCTTAAATATGCCATTCTTTACCTCCTAAGCATTCTTGAAATTACATATTACAAAACTGGGATATGTAGGGAATATAAACTTCTATGTTACAGTTAAACTTTTGTTAATGATAGTTTTATTGACTTACTATTCCTTAAGACAGATGGTCAGGGAAAGTGGGTGTGAGATTAGATTCTAACATAAATCACTGCATCATCTGTATTTTAGTTCTCTCCGAATAGATTCTAATCTTTATACTATCAAGAATGTATGCATTCTTACATTTTTATATTATAATTTTGTATTAAAGCGAATTATATTGCCTATTTTTATTTAACAGACAATGACTAAAAGAATACTCTGCCAGTGTTCGGCATATATAACAATCGTGATACTCAGGGCTTTCTGTATTGTTTGCAGAAATGACTCAGAAACATTAACCAGTTTGAGGACACAGAATTTGGGTTACATAATGTGCAAGTTAAAAAAAAGGCATTTTTAAGTCCTTATTTATTTTGATGTCATATACTATAGATTCTTAAAAATAGTTTTTATAAGGAAATAAAATATCTAACAATTCTTTCCACTTAAATATTGAATCTAAAATATTATTTTGCTCTTACTTGATTAAGTGCTGTTGTACATATTATGACACTGTCCAGAGTGTGGAATACGTCTGCAAATAGATCTCTTTTATATTATACCACTGTGTTATTTTTAAATCATATTTTTATAGTTGAATTGCTTCTCTGTAAAATCAAACAGTCTAACCTTCAGATGATCACATTAACCATTAATAAGGCCATTTATAGTATCAAAGCCACTTTCATAACTGTTTTTATAACCCAGATTTTCATTTTCATATTTTTGCTCCATATATAACTACTGATTTATGATATGTGTTTTATTTTTATCTTAATTTTATTCTATTTTTATCAAATTTTATCTTAATATTATATGCTGTTGCTTTATAGACCAAAGAATGATTATTCTTTTTTAACTTTGGACTTGTAACTGGGTCAAATTAGTAGCTATATAGGGCATAACCACAAAGTTTTAATAATTGCTGTTATACCTTGGTTTTAACCACTTTAATTAGATGAGATTGGTGTCTGCATATGCAAGGTGAATTAAAATATGGAGGAAAGGAAATCAAATAATTTTCTCAGTCTCATGCTCCCCCACAAATAAATTATAATCCATTAAGATATATTTTCATACTAGATTGAATATAAAAGAACAAATATACGGATAACTGTTTGAAACACAGTACTATTTTGGTTTGAATTATCTGACCTATTGCTTTCATTTCAATTCCCAGTTTCCTTTTTAATCTTAATCTTCTAAGTTGACCTCACATTGACTAGGCTCCAGTCATGTTGTTGTGTGCTTTCTACTGATTTACACTTAAAAGATATTTCTTCGATATCAGTAAACATTTACTCTAGATCAGTGGCCTTGGGGTCACATTAGAATATCCTGGGAATCTTTGAAGACACCCGCAGCCCCAGGAGATTCTGATTTCATTGGTCTGGCTTGTGTCATGAGCTTGGGATTTTCCAGTTTCCCTGGTGATGTGCAGCCCAGGTTGAGAACCACTGTTCTAGTTGAGTGCCAAGCAAAGTGGAAAGACCTTTTAGCTCCTGGGCCTCAGTAATTAGTACATAATAACCTCATTTGTTCAACTGATGATAAAGCAACTTAAATTTTTTTTAAGTGGTAAAGGCAGTAGGTAGGACACAGCCAGAGAGCAGGGGAGCAAATAGGTAGTGACTGGGCTGAGGAAGTAGATGAGAAGTGAACCAACTGGGTGCAAAGTTTAAGGAATGTACCAGGAGAGAACATGGAGAGAAGGAGAAGGATGCATAGAGGACCAGAGTCAAGGATGGGCCTCTTGGCTGTGGATTTTCTGTCTTTTAGCCAGAACTGTCATTATACTAGTCTTCACTAATACGCTGAGCACATGAATGCAGAAATTGGATGATTGTCTCTGTGAGACTTATCAACTATTTGATTAGAGGAGCCTCAGCCTCTTTATTTTTGTCTCTAATTTTAGATTATATAAATGGCTAAAATTTAGAATTTTTCAAAAGTATGGGTTGGTTTTAAGAGAAAACATTTTGGCTTTTCATAGTATTTCACATAGTTCGGGTTTATTCTTCACCTGTTCACTTTATTAAACCTAGGAAATTACTAATCCTTTTTTACTTTTCTTTTAACATTGTAATGATGAGCCATGTTTCCTTTTTTATTTATTTCTGTCATACTGGAATAACTAGTTGATATTCATACAGTGTTTTGAAGATACAAGTTGCTAAGTAGGCACAGAATACTACCTAATTTAGGAATTCATTTTAGAGGGATCTTATCATTGTTCTCTTTTGAAGTGATTATAACATAGTCATATTTTTTAAAAGTTTAGATTACAAGATGCTGTGAAACACTAAATTTAAGTTTTACCTTAAATTAATAAGCAATTAAACCTTATAATCCAAATCATGAAATTCTAGTAGTAAAATGTTTTAATTTACTCTGATTCTTTAAAACTGGAAACAAGAGTTAACATCTGCCTTTCTTTGGTAATAAATAGTTAATGATTTATACTATGTATTGTAGTAGAATGCATGAAAATATTTTACTTCTTGGGTGTTTAAAATGTTAAAAGGTAATAGTTGATTTTTCCCCTCCCTTGGTAGTCTGTTTCTAAACACATTTATTTAAAAAGAAAAGTTGTAGATGTTACCACAGATGGTAAAAAGAAAAATATCCTGCAAATAATACAAGTTTACTATGTGTTTAAATAGTGTTATCGATCTTAGCAGCAGCAGTAGTGTATCTACATGTGTGCGTGACGGGTGAATGCAATAATTACTTCTTTGGAAATACTTAGGGATTTTATATGTCAGCTGCTCTGCCCTGCTTGAGAAGGAAATTGGGCTCTGCTCAAAACTCTGAGTCTTCACCCCTTGGTCTCCTCTTCTTCCTGTCAGTGTGCCTTCTTGCTGTCATCTGGCTGAATCCTCTCCTCGTGTCTGGAAGCTTCACTTGCAGGGCCTGTGTCCCATGGGAAACCCGAAGTTCAGAAGTCTTACTTCTCTGCATCTCTACTGACATCAAAAATGATCAGTCTCTTTCCTACTGAACTATCACTGACTTAGTTTCTTTGAAAAGAAAACTGAACTAAGATTTAAATGGATGATCATGACAATGTGTTATTAGTTTTCTAAGAAAGTGAGTTGAATCACTCAGAAATTTAAGTGCTGGAATGAGCTTCAGTAGTAGCTAACAAGCTTTAGAGTTTATTAGAAGTCAGAAACTAGTCTATTTCATTTAATCGTCACGTCATCTTTATGAGGTAAGTACTATCACATATTTTACAGATGAGTAAAGCGAGGACATAAAGTTAACAGTTCCAAGGTCAAATAGCTGGTAGTGTTAAAGATCAAGTTCACTTCCTCACTTGATCGTTATTTTCTTTTTCCCCTTCGTTATGATCATTACAATCATACCAAAGAGTGAAGAGATAAGTATAATAAATCCACAAATAGATTTAACACCTATTAAAAACCTCACCATATATACTTCTTTTTATTTTTAATTTATCATTAAAAACGTGTTATAGATGATACAGAAAGCTAAGATGACAGAAATTTTGGAGCCCTAGACAGCTGGAATGAATGGCCAGGAATTCCTGGTTCATCATTGCAAGTCTTAGAGGGAGATATGAATATGAATAAATGGTATGACGATCAGCAGAGCACTTAGACTTCTGCTTTCCTTTTTAGAGTGGAGCAGAGAAAGGATAAATACACAGCTTTGGAGGGAAGGAAGTGAACTTTGGAAATCTGTGGTAGTTCCTACGCTGAACTCATCTTAGATAAGATACAATCACTTTCTGTTTATAAATTTTAAACAACAGTCCAATTTTTACCATATTGTTTTAAAAGATATTGAGTTTATTAGTTGAGAATTGTGTACACATTGCCTGACATCTATAACACTTAGGAATCTTAACATTTATCTAACCTTTATTAGCTTCTTATAAGCCTTATCTCCAAATATAGTCACATTGAGGGTCAGGGCTTCAACGTTTGAGGGTCAGGGCTTCAGCGTATGAATTTTGGGGGACATAGTTCCACTCATACGTTGAGTAAGGTATATGGCAAGGGCTGTAGGAAATACCTTGGAAAGATGGTCGTGCTCAGTTGTGAAGAACCATGTATCCCGTGCCAAGTCTTTCTGAACTTCATTCTCTGTGTGATAAAATATCAGAGAGGAATTTTAATCAAGTGATTTACTTGGGATGGTTTGTTTTTCTCAAAACTTAGCCCTGGCAGCAATATGACGATAGGTTGGAGGAGGGTGAAGTGATGTCAGAAACTAAATTTTAAATTATGCTTAATTTCAATTAGTCTTAATTTAAATAGCGCCATGTGGCTAGTGGCTACCATGATGGACAGAAAATTCTAAATGACTATGATGGCTATGGAAGTGGAGAAGAAAGCAAGATTCAAGAGACTTTTCTGAGTTCAAATTTACCAGTTACTGTGTAGAGGAAGGATTTGAATATTACTCATCCATAAAAAGAAATGAAATTGAGTTATTTTTAGTGAGGTGGATGGACCTAGAGACTATCATACTGAGTGAAGTAAGTCAGAAAGAGAAAAACAAATACTGTATGTTAACACATCCGTATGGAATCTAAAAAAAGAAGAAAAAAAAAGGTTCTGAAGAAACTAGGGGCAGGATAGGAATAAAAACACAGACGTAGAGAATGGACTTGAGGACACGGGGGGGGAAGGGTAAGCTGGGACGAAATGAGAGAGTGGCATGGACATATATACACTACCAAATGTAAAATAGATAGCTAGTGGGAAGCAGCTGCATAGCACAGGGAGATCAGCTTGGTGCTTTGTGTCCACCTAGAGGGGTGGGGTAGGGAGGGTGGAAGAGAGACGCAAGAGGGAGGAGATGTGGGGATGTATGTATACGTATAGCTGATTCACTTTGTTATACAGCAGAAACTAACACACCATTGTAAAGCAATTATACTCCAATAAAGACGTTAAAAAAAACATGCAAGGGAAAAAAAAACTTTATAAAAGGTGAGACTCTGGATGTGGATACATCTAATGAGATAGGAAATACAGGAGGAAGAACACGTTGGGATTGAGACTGGTGAAAGAAACAGGAGTCCATTTTTGGAGATAATGACATCAGATGTCCAGTAGATAGTATACCATGTAAGTAGGGCCTTTGGGTGTGAAGTTTACTCTCTGCGCCTCATGTAGTTTGATCCAGGAAGCTGTGGGCAGAGATTAGATGATTTAACAAAACAGATTACTTGGAGAGAATGTCAAAGATGAATTCTGAGCAAGAGCAATATTAAAGGGCTTGGGCAGAAAAGGAACCAAGAATAGAGACTGAAAAAACAAGAAATGAGAGTGAAAATGGGGGAATGAGAACAGAAGAGAGAATGGAGGAGGGAGGGGGAGAGGCAGAGGTAGAAGGGAAGGAGAGAGAAAATCATTAGAATGTGATGATCTGAACAATACAGGGCAGCATTTTAAGAAAGATAAAGAGTCAGTCAAGAGTGTCTTATGTTGCAGAAAGAACATATAGGATGAAGCCTAGAGATAGGTCACTGCATTTGGCAATTAAGTCTTATTGACCTTACAAGAGTAGTTTCATAGAATGGTGGAAGACGTGTCAAATTGTGATGGATTAAGGAATGAGTTGGAGTTGAGGAAATAAGAACTAGTCCAAACTATTCTTCATTAAGCTCAGCAGTGAAAAGAAAAAGAAAATGAAATAGGTGGGAAGATGAGAGTTTAAAGAAAGAAATATGTTATGATGAGATAAACATCAGAATCTTTGTAGCTTTTGATCTAGGACCCAGATGGGAGTATGATATTGAAAGTACCACTTTCAGAAAAAAGTTAGTGAAGGCACCAGATCCCAAAGAAGAGATAACAGGCTCTGATCTGTTGCTTACTCTTGGGGAGGAGGGAGGTTTTATCTTGTACATTGTGCTGTGCATCTAAGATCCTTTGTTTTGTTGTTTATATTTTAAATAGGAACAATGCTTTAATTTCAGGATTTCAGACAATAAGCACAATTATTATCTTGAATATGCTTAAATAAAGTAGAATATTCATTTTCAAATAGTATAAAATAGTTACTGGCTGTAAATATGAGACCATAAATAATTATATCATGTGTGTTACTGCAAACTACTTTCTTTAGGAATGTGCTGCCCTGGGGTTCAATGACATATTTAGAGAGTCCATGGAATTAAATATGGCTATCTTATTATACATTTTCTTAAAAAATATTGATGTGTTTGATAGAAAGTTCTAAAAATAGAAATTAACTTTAAAAAAATAGAAATTAATTTTAAACCTAATAGAGAAGTATAGTAAAATGCTTAAAAGAAGTATTGAGGAAGACTGGGTTCAACTCCAAGTTTCATCACTTATTAGTTATATGACATCATCCAACTTAAAATAGGGATTCTAGCATCTCTTTAGTAAGACAGTTATGGGAAGAAATCAAGAGACTCCCATGCAGATTAAAGTACCTAACCTAGGGCTTGATGATGCCCAATAAATGGTAGCATTTCATTAAAACAGAAGCCATGGGAAAATCAGTAAAATTGCTTCACTTGAGATCTCATATAAGTTTTCTGGTAAAGACCACTTACTTACGAGAGTTTTATAAGCAGACTTTGCATTCTGCACGGTAAAATTCTCAGTTTTATTACATCTACATTCCTTCTGCTTCTCTAGAAAGGTGACTAGTGGTGATTCTTTAGAATGAAACAGAAAACAGAAATTCAGCTAGGGTGAAAATGGTTCATTCCTAAAGCTTGACTTTTTTCCCCCTGTTATTTCAGATTAAAAATTAACATGTGCTGGGTTGTAGACCGCGTGGATCCTCTTAGACTGCTGCAAAGGGACTTGAGCCCCTTTGTGTACAAACCTTTTGGGGAGGACAAGCGGAGAAACCATTGTAATGACTCTCCATCTCCTGAAAACCTCTGGGTGAAAATAATCTTGGGGGAAATTCTTTGTTATGTAGTCTGTCAGGCATTGCAAAGTCTCATGTGCCTCCAAGTTTCATTTTAAATTTTGGGGCCCTTTGCTCTACCCACTAGCTACCTGGCTTTGTGTTTTGTTTTGGTTGTCCCTGTTATTTTCTGCTCTTCCCCCCAGAACTTATGCACTCAGCCATACTTAGTAATTTTATTGATTGGGGAGGGAGAGGAAGTAGAGTAGAAGATTGCCTCGGCATTTGAACTAGAGCTAGCAGACAAGGCAAACATGGCAGGTGCCAAGATATGCAAGACTGTATGGGCTAGAATCAAAGACTGTAAGCTGTGCTCCATGAATGGGAACATTATTGCCCTGAGAAAGAGAAGACGCAGGGAGACATAGCAAGGTTCTTTAATTTGATAAAAATTGTCATGTGGAAGGGGAGTCTTATTATCTAGTACTTAGTTTTGGTCTAGGGGTAAGAATGAGGCTCTGTAAGCAGGTGTTTTAGAAATATCTCTCCTCTGCATAAGAGAGAATGTTCTGTTAAAGGATAAAATGGAACAATCTGTCTGGAGAAATCAGGTGCACATTGCTACAGAAGATGTACAAATAGGATGGGAGCTATCTGCCATGACCCTAGAGGGCATCTTACCTAGGTGTTGCAGGTTGGCCAGAAGATTTTAAATATTCTGTCTAACATCCTTTGGCATAAAATGAGGCACCCAGAAGTGATAGCTTTGCACAGTGAGATTGCACTATATTCTTTGCCTAACACCTTGCTCATAGTAATAGTTCTTTGCTTTTAAAAAAGGAAGTCTTGACGACTTCAACTTTAAATTATTTCTCTGGTTCCCATTCATATTGTTGTCAACCTGGATAATTTTTAAAAAGACAGAATCGAATACATGTGCTTATCCTGAAGAAATATAGAAATTGAGCTGTACTAATCTCTAAGTAAATTTTTTGTTATTGCTGATAACAAGAATAAATACTCATTCTTCTCTCCTAATCACAAACACATCAGTCACTTTTATAAACTCTCAAATGACCTTTTGAGCAAAGCAAGACTCGACAACATGGTCAGATCTGAAGGGAAGTGGGTGCGGCCATCCTCCGTTGGTCTTGCAGCACTTCTTGTCACACGTAGATTCACCCCACATACAGTTTCTGTGGGGACATTATCACTAGTAATTAAAATCACTGTATAAAATTCCCATTCTTGTGGAATTGTGCACATTATGTTTTTAAAATAAACAAGTTCTACACGATAACTTTAGCATCCTTATCTTATTTAATCCCCACGACAATCCACCATTATGGGCAAAATTAGCTTTCTTCAACAAATGGGTTAACTAAGGCTTAGAGAAGGTAAGAAATGTGCCAAAGTTCTCACAGGCAAGTGTGGCATAGACAACTCAAACCAGTAACATCTGGCTCTTAATCTCATGGCCCTGACTTAACTATTATAATATCCTGTTCACTCTGTCACAAATCACTGCTCACGTCTAGTTTTTAAAAAAATTTTTTAGGGGGAGAATGTGGGTGGGTGACAGCAGCAGTGGATAGAATATAAAGTTCTTTGGCACATGAAAGAAAATGTAACTCACTTCATCCAATTTTTCTATTGCAGCAGCTTGGTGTAGGAAAAGAGCATGGGTCTAAAAGTCAGAAACACCTAGATTCAAATGGCTGTTCCATGAGTCCTGTAAGATGGGGATACTTATATATCCAGGCTGAGGAGTCACTGAGACAAGAAACAGAGCAAGTGTGTAATAAAATGTAGCTGGCGAGGGAGTTCCCTGGTGGCCTAATGGTTAGGATTCCGGGCTTTCACTGCCATGGCTCGGGTTCAGTCCCTGGTTGGGGAACTGAGATCCCACAAGCCGTGAGGCCAAAAGAAAAAAAAAATGTAGCTGGCAGGTAGAGTTGTCATCTTTTCAGTCCAAGCTACTCTGAGAAGAGAGGGTGGCGTCACACTGCAAGGCATACTCTGCTCTCTTTACTGTAAGACACTGAGCTGGTAGAAAACATTGACAAGTTTGTCCTTCTAATCCAGTTGTTGGTTTCTGATCAGAGCTGTCCTAGTGTAGAGATCTTGGATTTAGTTTCCATAGAGGCATTTAAAAAGGCACTGGTGACATATTTAATCTTGGGAGTCACTGTGACTCTAGATAAGCAGTGAGAGACTGTCTGAAGAGAAGCAAGTGTTTTTAAAAAGGTAAATCTGAATCCTAAGCTATTTAAAAACAGAATCTCTCCTTCGGCATAGTGAAGACTGCGCTGGTCACTATGGGCCATTGGGCAAGGAGGTGTGGCCCCCCCCACACACACCCACCCACCCCCGCCCCCGTGTGCTTTTCGAGGCAGTGGCTTCAATGCAAAGCCCAGCTGAAATAATGGGAAAAAAGACTACATGCAAATGCAAATGATCTTGCTGTCAGTGGAGCTGTGGGTCTTTGTACCTGACTGCTTTTGTAGAGGGTTGGCAGAGAAATGGCAGATTTCAGGTATGTTCTGTTTGTCCTAAGGATTTCTAAATATATATTGAAATTTTAAGAGTCTCTTATGAAAAAATGAATCCTTTCCTATCATTTCAGTTTAGACTTTTTCTTTTTTTCTTTTTGCGGTACGCGGGGCCTCTCACTGTTGTGGCCTCTCCCGCTGCGGAGCACAGGCTCCAGATGCGCACGCTCAGCGGCCATGGCTCACGGGCCCAGCCGCTCCGCGGCATGTGGGTTCTTCCCCAACCGGGGCACGAACCCGTGTCCCCTGCATCGGCAGGCGGACTCTCAACCACTGCGCCACCAGGGAAGCCCAGTTTAGACTTTTTAAACTAAATGTTCATTTTTATTCAATGTATCTGAAAATTCCAGTAGGATGGAATTCAAGTCTGAGTAAACAAAATCCTTGTCAACATAGTTTGCTTCATTGACGAATATAGATTATTTTCAACTGTCGTAGTTATAACTGCTCAACCACGGACTTGATTTCTCTATTCGATTGACTGGCTCTTCAAGGTTATTAAAATAATTGATTCAGTCTTTAGGTACTTGATATTTTTTGTTCTTATGACTTAATGGATAAAACAGGCCAATAAAATAGCACTTTGTATGTGCTATTTCACCTACAAGGAGTCAAACCAGCTATTTATCTTTTTTTTTTTTGGCAAAAGCAAGCATATTAAAAGAGTACCCAGTACCCAGACTCTTATTTGTTTATTTAGTCTTTGAGGAATAAATTTCTCATTTCCAAATAACTTCAAAAATCCATATGAATATTTATGTATTAAATTTGTAATTTTACATTTCATACATTATATTAAGTGCTTGAACTTTTCATAACAAAAATCTAAAATGGTTCCCCAAATACAGTGGGGTTGATTTTTGATGGTTCTCAATTATTTCATAAAGGTAGAGATTTTAAAAGGCCCTACATACAGGAGTAATTCTTAACATGGACGAAGAGTTCGGGCTTTGCCCCAGTCGCACTGTCCAGACAGGCAGCACCTCAAAAGTGCATGACTGAGAGTTCACTGATCACTTGGTTCACTGTTACAGCTTCTCCAGTATTATACTCCAATTGGATGGATGTTTAAGTTTCTCACAGTATACGCTTTAAACAGATAAATGCAAAAGCTAAGCAGTGCAAATTTGCATCTTTAACAACTTGATTACATTAATAAACTGAAAACTATATAGCTAAGGGAACCTAACGATTTACTTTTTTTTTTTCAAATCAAGACTAGATTTTGTAGTAGGTGACCTGTAGAAAAGTTAACTCATGATAGATATTGTTTAGGGAAAAACATTCTTTCTTCATCCAAATATATTAATTTATCTTAATGGCCGGACATTTGACATACATGGGACCAGATGAAGGTGCTGCAGATAGACCGAGGGAAACACACAATGATTAATCAGAGTCCCCATTTCCTACCTGTGATCGATTGTCATGAATTTACTTTTGTCTGTGTAACGTTGTCTCCATTCTGGGCTATTTTCTACGGCCTTGAGCCTATTCCTCTTCTACTGTTCTGGGTTTTTTTTTTGTTTTTGTTTTTTTTCCCTACCGTGACAATATATGATGCATTTAATGTGGTAAATTATTAAAGAGAATTTCCCAAGGGGCTGTTCAACTCAGTTCCTCTGACTTCTCCAATTAATGGTGAAGGGCCATTCTCATGGCTGCTGGTCGATGCTTGTTGTGGAATGAGCAGGTGAATCATAGGGACCAAAGAAGTGTCAGCACTGAAGAGAACACATGCATTTTCTCAGAATGATCACAGTGATTATTTGCAAAGGATATGATAATTGCCATCCAGATGTATTAAAGGATGCTTCATAAAGAACATTTTAATAACTTAATTTGTGATCATTGCCTCTGGGAATGCACTTTGTCATACAATTTTTGTGTGCTCTATAGGAAAAAAACAGTATAAGGACAAATGAATATTTCTTTCTAAAAATAGATCTTTAGTGGAAGCTGTTCTTAGATAATTTGAGCACTATTATTATATGGCAATAGTAATTTAGGTACTGAGATAAAAGATATCCCACAGTGCACCTAGTTAAAAAAGGAATAAATAATCAGATGCTTCATCATGTGTGACTCTCATATGGACGTGAAAAAAATGTAAGAAATTTATATATAAACAGCGTGTTTACTAAAGCAAGAGGAGGAAAGAATGTGAGGGAAAATCAAAGAGAATATTTGATTTTATTTTTCTAGGTACATGTTTATGAGAACAAGATTAAAAGGTATGTAAATCTCTTAATCTGAAAGCTCTTGTGTTCATAATCTGCTGCTGAAAAAAAAAAACCCAACAACTTGGTAACAAATTTTTCTTTTCACATGGTCTCACTTTCAGCCTATAAATGAAAATTAGATTTCATTCAGAGATTTGAAATCAGGGCAGTGTTGCAATTTCAACCTGAAATTGTTCCTTCTAACTTGCTTATGAGAAGTTCATTGTTTCCTTCTTAAAAAGACAGTTGGCCCTAAGTCAAATAATTACAAAATACCAATTTTATAAAATACGGTGCTTGATATCTTTGTTGCTGAACAACAGATCTTTTTATATGTTAAATATAAACCCAGTATTTTATTTCTACATGCTTCTTTATGGGTAATTATGGGTTTGAAAAGTAATAAACAGCAGTGTAATTATTCCATAGCTTGCAGTGGGGATGTGTGTTTCCTTAATCTGACCACTTAAAGAAAGAAGTAGCTATTCATCTCTGAACCTTCCCAGAAAAGCAATTTTTAAAAAAATTCAATGTTTTTTTTCCAAATTTAGAAGACTTTAGAAAAATATATCACTGTTTGGTTCTGCTGATTAGTTTATGACGTTTAAGAGACTGGAAAGATATTATAACTTTACAATGGTGATTTCATCTGTGAAATCACCTGGACAGGTCAGATAGTTCCAAAAATTCAAATAACCCACAGAGAAATGTTTTAAAATATCACTTTCCACTTAAGGAGAGTGTTGTGACATTTGCAGCTTACTTTGATATGGTTTAGGCAGAAAATATAAATGTAATTATGGAAACATTTGCCAAATCTAGGTTATGGTTATATGAGTGTTTAGTTATTAGTCTTTCAACTTTTCTATATGTTTAAATTTTTTCATAATTAAAAAGTTTTTTAAAAGCAAATCAATGGCCTACAGGGAGGAAAATGTTCACTACTTTGGGGGTTGTTTTTTGTTTTTTTGTTCATTTGTTTGAAAAGCAAAAAAAAACCTCAAGCTGCTTCACTTCAACCCAATTAAAAAGAAGTCGAATATAATATCATCTCATTTTTGAAATTACTTATGAAAACTGGCAACCACTCTGTTGAATAAAATGTTTAGTAAATTACTGAAAAAACTGATGGGTTCTTTCCTTCGTGATGGTTGTTTGCCTCTTCCTATTCTACCCGACGTTTAGATAATGCCACTTGCTCCTGATTATACCGTGCCTAGTTTTCTTTCTTGATTTCTGGTCTTTAATTCTTCCCAGAATATTCCAGATAAATTGAATGTGAAAATTTGTTCAAATGATGTTTAGAATATTCCAAAGATATGGCTAGTAGGTGGATGATACAAGAGGTGATGATTTTAACATGTGAGTGAAAATGTAACTGTTTTTTCCTAAAGAACAGTTAAAAACTCTGTGGCTGAGAGAGAATATCATAATAATCACCCACTTGAAAACAATTAAAGTTATAAATGCAGAGTAAATTATTCAATTTCAAGTGGACTAGTTCACTATAGTTCCTTACTTTTAAAAAATCAAAACATGAGGATTTCAACTGAATATTCCAGATAACACAGCCTTAAAATTAGTCTTCCCTCAAAAATTTCAGCAGATATATTTGGTACTTTATTTATTTGGACAGTTATACTAATTTCCATTTAACTTGCCACATATGGACACACAGTGAAACACATTAGTATAACCCAGTGAAAGAAGTAAGAAGTGGACTCTGCTATATATCTTTCCATGACACCGTTCATATGCAGCCTCAAACTGAATCTTTTCAGTTGTATTGTACACAGCTTGCTCATAGGCATTGTTAATCTGCTTAACATCATACATGTCAAAACTTCCCAGATGATGAATTGGGCGCAAGAGTCAATGCATGAATATTGGCTACTAAATGAATTAAATGAACTGGCAGGAGAAAATGTCATAAGAACAACTTCAAGAAACTGCTTAGCAGCATTGCTAACCAGAGAGGGAAAGAATACAGTAAGGTACATGAGGCCACATAGGTTTCTTTTGTTTCAATTTTCATTAGTTTTACTCAATGGAACCTCTAACCTAATGGAGAATCAATCATTCAGCAAGCTGTTATTGAACACTGTCCTATTATCTGTTGCATAACAAACCACTGAAATGTAGTATAAAACAACAACTATTTTATTACAGTCTAGGATTCTGTGGATCAGGAAATCAGACATGGCGTAATGGGGGAAGCTTTTCTGTCCTCCAGAGTATCTGGTGCTTTGAGAAGATTTGAAGGGCTCAAGGTGCCTTAAATGGCTGGGCATTGGGCTCATCTGGAGACTTTACTCACATGTATGGCACCTGGCCTGGGACAGTTCAAAGGCTGGACTCAGTTGAGACTCTCTATGAGAAAGCCTACCCATGGCCTTTCTATGTGGCTTGGGCTTCCTTACTGTATCGTGGTCTTGGGTTCACTGACTGCCTTAAAGAACAGCCCAAAGCTTCAAGAATGCATGTCCCAGCAAACAAGGAAGAAACTGCATAACCTTTTATCACCTGCCTTGGAAGTCGCAGAGCATCACTTCTGCCCTGGTCTTTTGAATAAAGCAGTCACAAGCATGCCCAGATTCAGAGAGAGGACATGCTCGCACCTCTCAGTTGTAGAAGCATCGAAGAATCATGACAATGTTTTTTAACCAACACAAGCTCATTTTCTTCTTTCTTTTCTTCTTTACCAGTGATTAGACAAAAAATATGAATAAGACAGAACTCCTAGCTTTAAGAGTAGTCTCAAAATCTAGCAGGAGAAACAAATGGACTAGTACATATGTACAAAATCAATATTATGGACGTATCATGTAAATCATCCACATGTTGCTAGAAATTGTCTTCAAGCTAATGTTTTCAGTGATTTCCTACTTTCTTTCTTTCCAATAATCTGTAATCTTTGAAAATCAAGACTGCATCTATACCATAGCAATGTAATAGAAAACAAATATAAGATAATTATTAAGAGCTTTAATTAAAAGTCTTGTGCCCTTTGTTTACTTTTATGCAAAATGGGGATAATTATCAGACCTACTTCAGATAATTACATAACTTGGTCTATCACTAACACTAGGTGCTAACTGTGAACTATTATGATCTTAACAGAGAGGAAAATTGTCCTCCAACTTTGGGCATAGCTTTGCTGCCTACCCACGAATCAAATTAAAATTAAAAAGTAAAATTTATATTTACAAAGACAGAGAAGTAGATTTTCATCAATTATTTTCCCTATACTTGGGTTGTTGACTGATCAACAAACTTTCTTCAAATCAGATGACCAAAGCAGTCACTGTAGAATTAAAGGCCAGAAATAAAGAAAGAAAGCCAGGCACACGGTATAATCAGGAGCAAGTGGCATTATCTAAATGTTGGGTAGAATAGGAAGAGGCAAACAATCATCATGAAGGAAAGAACCAATCAGTTTTATGAGTAATTTGCTAAACATTTTATTCGACAGAGTGGTTGCCAGTTTTCATGGGTAATTTCAAAAATGAGATGTTATATTCGACTTCTTTTTAAAGTTTAGATTGAAGTGAAGGAGCTTGAGGTTTTTTTTTTCATTTTTTGCTTTGCAAACAAATGAAAAAAAAACAACCCCCAAAGCAGAGAATTCCATTGTATTAGTTATCTATTGCTCTGTAACAAATTACCACAAATGTAGAGATTTAAAACAATGTATGTTTATTATCTCACAATATCTGTGGGTCAGAGTCTGGCATGGCTTTGATATGTCCTCACCAAGGCTACAATCAATGTGTGGGCCAGGGCTGGGGTCTCGATTGAGTCTTTACTAGGGAAAGATCAGGTTCCAAACCCACACGATTGTTGGTAGAATTCATGCCTTGCAGACTGTGGAACTGAGGACCTGGGATACTTACTGCCCATTGGCTGGATGCTGGCTGCCCTGGGTTCTTTGCCAAGTGGCCCTCCCTAGGGTTGCTCACAACCTGACATCTTGCTTCTTGAAAGACAGCAAGGGGGAAGCTTTCTCAGCAAGACGAATGTTACAGTCTTTTGTAATGTCATCATGAAAATGACAACCATCACCTTTGCCCTGTTGTATTCTTTGGAAGCAAGTCCTCAAGGGGAGGAGGCTACCCGAGGACATGAAGACCAGGACAATGAATTGTGGACACATTAGAGACTGTTTGCACATCCATTACTGTTAAAGGTCCTTCAAAGATATTATTCTTTAGATAAGCAGAGACAATTTCATGTATTTTTAAATCATCTCAGGCAAGATACATCTTCATTTTTGTTTTGTCACTAAGTCAATGTTTGATAAATATTTAACTATTAATGTAGGATTTCATCAGCATTATTAAGTACAAATGTGTTTTATTGCAGGGACATATGTAAGTAAAATTTTATTAGGCTTGATTCTGCCTAGAGGAAATGAAATTTTAATTAAAGAAATTGAAAGTGGTCATTTTCAAGCCTTCTTATTTCTTCCAAAATTGCTTTTTGTGTAAAGTCAACATTGTAAAGCAACTATACTCCAATAAAAATTTTTTAAAAATTGTAATTTAAATTTTCTTTGTAATATTTTTTAAAATTTAAGAGATTTGCTATAATTATAGAATGATAAATGTCACATAATTGCTTTAGATGAATACAGTCCGTTTCCTAAAATGTATTTTTAGGGTAAATTAATGAATTTTAGAACCTGTAGTTTCTAAGTGGTGACCTGTAATTCCATAATAAGATTGACTTGTCTAGACCAGTAGAGTAATTGCATATGCCTATTTAGTCATCTATATAAATCTCATTTGTCTGGAATGCTGACCATAATGCTGAATTCAGATTAAAGTTTTCAGCAGTGGGATTTGAAATAAACTTGAAGGCACTTTAGGGCAGCTGCCTTTATGAATAGAGGTCTGGAAATGATCTCTCTTCAACTATTCTGATCCAACTAGAATACTTATTTCTTTTTACCATTCTGGAATGGCAGATATTCTTCTAGGAGCTGCTTTTTTTTGTCATTAGTCCTGCATCCTCATTAAAGTTCAAATTCTGCATACCTAACACTGCTATACATTTACTTGAGTAAAATGGTTTTCCATTTCTTGCTTACTGTATGGTCTTTTTTTAGGGAGAGGAAAAATATACCTGGGGTAGGATTGGGAGTATTGAGTCAGACTTGGAAGGTGAGAAGGCTGTATCAATCAGGATAGGTCAGGGCTTCCCTGGTGGCACAGTGGTTGAGAGTCCGCCTGCTGATGCAGGGAACGCGGGTTCATGCCCCGGTCTGGGAAGATCCCACAAGCCGTGGAGCGGCTGGGCCCGTGAGCCATGGCCGCTGAGCCTGCGCATCCAGAGCCTGTGCTCCACAACGGGAGAGGCCACAACAGTGAGAGGCCCGTGTACTGAAAAAAAAAAAAAAATCAGGATAGGTCAGGTTATGGTGAATTAATAAACATCCCCAAATGTCAGTGACTTACAACAATAACATCTACGAAAGATTTCTTTCTTGCTAACAATATATGTCGTTGTGGATTGGCAGTGCCTCTGTTATACATTTTCAATCCAGAGTTCAGTCTGACAGAACAGTTGCTGTTTAGAACATTGTCAGTCTTGTGGCAGAAGGAAAGGAGACAGGGTACCATAATCTGGCTCATAAAAGTCCAGCTCAAAAGTGAAACATACCACTTACAGCTACATTTTACTGACTGAAGCAAGTCACACTACCACTCTTGTGTTCAACAGAGTAGAGAGGAAACTAGGGTGTTTGTCAGGTGGTGATACAGTCTACCAGAGATAGTAAGGATAAAATGCAGAGAATCTGGGCTCAAAGAAGATATATTTTTATATTTCAGGACTTTGCTTATGGTTGGTACTTTTTAATGTATTTTAAAAAAATTGTATATTAAATCCAACTCTGCCATTATCTTCCAAGTTTTTTTCAGGAAAGTGTTCCAAAGATTACCTTATTAGTGGCATCCTTTAGGATGGTATGATAATGGAGATAAAGTTAACATAACGGATAGATGAGACTTTTCCATATGTCATTTTAAAATGTAAGTAGTTTGAAGGCAAATTCTAACTTTCTGGGGAGTGGGAGAAGTAGAGTGGGGATATGTGTAGAGCATTGTTTTGGAGTCCTCTCCCGAAAAGCACAGGAGTTAAAGGAATCCCAAGGTTTAAAAGGGTATTCTCAGTTACATTTCCCCATTTATATCACTGTGGTTTTATGAAGTTAAATTATCTAAATAGATATGCTTAGTATTGAAGAATGTTTAGTATTGAAAATGGAAAACACATTTTGGAGATAGTGCTCTAATTTCTGGATTTATACTCATTGAGGAACTGGTATGGTTTTGTGTGGAGGAGCAATTAGATTGGCGCTTGGGCAAACAGGGTAGGGTTAAGGTTACCACCGTTCTGCCTGCCTCAGCTTGCACCCATTCTTTGTCATCAGGTATCCCTGTGTCACTGCACAGACCAGACCTTTTGGTTGTTTAAAGAAGCTGAAGTGGGTCACTATTTGGAAAATGAGTCCAAACATATACCACCCGATAGCATCATCTTTGTATTTAAAGGAGAGAAAGGAGTTAACAGTCCTTCATCTGGACTTGGGTCATGCCAAAGTGATAAAAGAAACTAGTACAAAATTAAGAATTTAAAAAAGTATTTCTGGATTTTCCTTTTGCCATAAATGGAATCATCTTCTTGGACATTCTGAACTTTTAAACTACATATAAGTTGTTAATTTTTCATATGCATAATTATTGACTTAGAATTAATGTGCTATGTAAAATTAGCTCCAGGTCTTTATTATTTATCCTTTCAGCACAGTTGGTACATAATTATTCACTAACTATTTGTTGAATGGATATATCCATTTGGAGAAAATCTAGTTTTAATTCCATAATCATAAAAAAGTGGGGTAGCCAAATCTGCTGTGACTCCCAGAAACATGTATCCTTACGCTACACTCTTAAAATCAGGCAGAATTTAACTACGGTCTTTTTCTGCATGGTTTTTAGGTGAAGTCATGTTGGATCAGAGTGTCAAAATCTTGTTTGAATTAGGAAAAAAGAAGTTAAGCAAACCCATGTCTTCATTTCAAAGTATATTCATTCTATTGTCAAACTATCAGTGGTTGCTGGATTTCTTCAAATCAAAGCATGATTCATATAATTACTGTATTATGATTAGCTTTATTAAAGGACTGAAGGTATTTTAATGGTTTGTGATGAATGAAAAGAAGATGGAGTATGAAGAACTCGTCTGCAGTGAGAACTGCTGAATGTTGAATTCAGTTATAGTTATTGTTGAATATTCTTTAAATAAGATTGAATCCAGAGGCAAGACATTTTGTTCCTCAAAAAAAACCCCACTGAAGTACATTTTAAGAATGACCTACATAGTAATGAATTTTCAAATTCTTATTAACATCCTGCAAAAAAAAGAGAGAGACAGAGAAGGAACTCTGGCATAATTACTTTGGCTTTTAAGTTTAAATTGATGCTCAAATTCATTTTAAGTTTTCTTCTGGTCACTTCATAAGATTCTCTTGTATAATTATTGATTTTATAGATTTTCTTTAAATATGTATTTTATTAGTGGCTACTTACAACTTGCTACTCGACAGATTGTACTTATTTCTAGTCACAAATATTGGAGGAGGGAATGTTCAGTTATATTCTAATTAACTATTTTTAGAACCCTTCAAAAAGGAGTTTCCTTTAGAAATTTGATGAGAGTGAATATTAATGTTCATTATTTACTAATTTACATCAGATTTAACTATGCAGAAAGTAAAGACCAAGCAGTACTTGAGTGGAAAATAAGAAACATACTTTTACAACACTTTGCCTCTTTAGAAGCATTTAATGTTAGAGGCAATGTCTGTTTTATAAAATAGCATTTTTGATCATCAGTTGATATGTAGTTTCTCTCCAAATGTCTTTAAAGTGCTTTTAAGTTTATTTTCAATTTATTTTCTGCTTGATTCCATTCACAGATGGCTTCTGTTTCTACTGGCTCTTCTTAATGGGTTTTTGGTTAATTTGGCCTCTGTCCCAGGGAATACAACACAGAGGTCTTCCATGTGCACATTAGAAGTTGTAGGATGTATCTGATGGAAAACAAAGCTGAAATAAGGAATTATAGTGATTAGGTTTGTTCACTTCTAGATTTCATTTCAAGGTGAACCTCTTGGGGAATCTTACTAAAATACCAAGTCTGATTAGTAGGTCTGGGCCTGAACTTCTGCATTTCCAACACATTTCCAGGTCAGAACCAGGATTCAGGGACATGGAATGGACCATGTTTTGTGTTGCAGTTTTGTGGGGTTTGAGGTAGTCGTACCAGAGAGACTTGCTCACGTCCCACCTGCCTTTGTTTTAGCAGCCCCTTGGCATGTATAATTTAACATTCAGAGTTTGAAAGTCCATTACTTGTAGGTTTAATTTATAATATTACTGAGGTACAATTTTGAATTGCAGTTATGATAATAAGTCATTTATCAATTAAACATATATGTATTGATATCCTACTGTATGCTAGGCATTCTCTTAGGTGCTTGGTGACAAAGGCAAACAAGACTCTCAGACAAGCAAATGGATAATTGGAATATAGTGTGATTATTGATACTCTGAGGGATGTCCAGGTACTATGTGAGGCTTTGGAAAGCCTACTTAGAGGAACCAGCGTCTAAACCGAAACCTGAAGCCAGCAAGGGTTATGTGTGTAAAAGGACAGAGAGATGCTCTGGGTTCCCTGCTGCCCAGAGTGTGTTCCATAGATCAGCAGCATAGCCCTGACTGGGAGCTTGTAGAAATGGAGTCTTGGGCCCTGCTTTGGACCTGCTGCATCCCTGAATTAGAATCTGCATTTTAATAAGCTCTCCAGGTGATGCATGTGCACATTAACAAGATACCCAGGTAACTCAGTCAAGGAAACACTGACTGTAGGTGAGAGACAAAAAGGTATTTTAAACAGACTACAATAAATTTATTTCATTGGAGGAGACAGCTGAGCAAACATCAAAGAGCTGGCACCTTGAAGGCCAGGAGGTGAAAGAGGTTATTCTTGAGTTTTTAAGTTAGTTTAACTATCACAAAGTACACATTCTTTTCATTGTTTTTAATAAACTGATAAAAATGTCTGGAAATGCTAGGTACAAAGTCCATTGTTTGCTGGGAGCTCTACCACCTTGAGATGCGGCTTCTAATTATGGGAGTTGGTCCTCTCTGACTTCAAGTGCTTTACTAAAGTCTCCATACTAGGTCATTCAGGGAACAATCTCTGCCTGAAAAACCTTAAATTATTTTGCCAGCCATAAGAACGTTGCTTATGCCAGTCTACTCTAAGAAAGGTGTTTTTCTTAAAGACCCTCACTCATATGCAACACGCTGTACTTCATGTCAGGATCCATTTCCAGTGATGCAGATTAAGCTGTGGCTCTTCCTAATGGATGCTCCCCATTTAATTTCAGATGTCAAACAAAATAGACTGGGGTCTCAGGAATATAAATCATCACGTAGAAGCACAAGACAGACACAGTCTTCCTGAATTTGGCCACTTCCTATGATGGAGTATTTTAGGCTCGTTGAACATGATGTGTTTACTTTCCAATGTAGAAATCTGACCACTGATGATGAATCATGGGTCCGCTATGGTACTGGGCCAGCCCATGGTGTCTGGTGAGAACTTTTCACCTGGACTTGGATCAAGGTAGCTTTTACTCTTTGGTGTCAGAAAACAAGCAACGTGAAGGTATAAATAAGGAAGAAGCACAGGGGGTTGTCAAGACAGTTGATTTCTTGTAAGCCCCGTGTATATACCAGAAAGGTATGTGGAGACACATCCACTCACTTGTGTGTTTGCTGCCTTTTCTACCTTTAGCCACATCAGCACAGAAATCATTTTTACTTCCATATACGCAGAACATTCTAGACCTTAAAGTGCAACTTGTGTGAGTGCCAGAGCCACCTCTCTTTACCTGCCCTGTTCTTTGGCCAGAGATTTCTGTTTCTGTTTCCACCAGCTTTGGGTCTCTTCATGAGCAGGCTTGACCACAGCCTTCTGCTAGTAGAGTATTGGTTTCATGGACTGAGGAGATTACTAATACAATTCCGAGCTATTATGGGAGAAGAGGAGAGTGATATCAGTCAAATGAGGTTCAGAATAACGGTTACAAAATTAGAAGATTACATGCGTATGGGCAATTATTCAGGCATTAAAAAAAGCACCAAGTAGAAGTTGAAAAAATATCAAAGCTTGCATTTTTAAACTAAGTTTCAGAATTTAAATAATTTCACAAAAAAACCACTGATAATCTTAAAATATTATTATATTTTTATCTTAAATGTATAATCCCTCAAAAGCTATATAAAGAGACCAAGACATGTTTATTTACAGTGAGGTTACCCTGTCCTTTATTTTGCAGAGGAAGTTACAGGTGCTTAACTATATCTTAGCTGAGGTTATTCAAGAGCAGCTCTAGCGCTGTTCAAAATAACCTTCCACAAAATCAGTTATACTTCAAAAAAAAAAAAAAAACAAACCTTCCATGATAATAGAAATGTTTGATACCTTCACTGTCAACACAGTAGCCACTAGCCACATGTGGCTATTGAGTATTTGAACTGTGACAAGTATTAACAGAGGGACTGAATCTTCAGTTTTATTTAAACTTAATTAGTTTAAAATTTAATTTAAATGTCCATATGTGGCTAGTGGCTGCCATAGTGAACAGCACAATTCTAGAAAATAGTAGCTATCTCATAAGTATCTGAATGGCTTTTTGTATCTCCAAGGCAGTATCAGGGTAACTTGTATAGACCCTGTACTCAGTTAATGATTAATAAGGCGAGGGGTAATTAAAATTCATTGTGCCAGCCCTTACTAAGAAGTCATTTTATCCACATGAAAGTCAGAATATATAACCTTCAATAAGAAACTCTCAGTGATTGTCAGTTCTTTGATAAAGTCAAATGAGTTTGCTCCAATATTTTTAGGATCAATATTATAGGATCTATTATTATGTGATTGTGCTACATGCCACGAATAGAAAGATGTGACTGTTGGTAAGGTGAGCTTTGAGGGGCTCCTGTCATATAACACTCTCTCTTTGGTGGAGCTGCAGATCATAGGGATAATTCTCTCAAGTGTTGCTTGAGCTCCGTAGTCAAATCTACATTCAAACTTTGTCTCTGCAGTTTACTGCTGGTGTGGCTTAGAGCCATTTAGTTAACTTTCCTGACTCTCAGTTTCTTCATTTGTGATAAAGGGTTAATCACAGCACCTAACTCGTGGGGTTGTTATAAAGATTAAATAAATCCAGATTACTAGAGCACTTAGAATAGTGTCTGGCACACTGTCAGTGCCATAGAAGAGTATTTGCTAGATAAATAAAATACGCTGGGCATGTAAAACACGCGGCCGGCCATTAGTCTCCACTGATGTTCTGCTGAATGTGGTTAGTTGAATGTTACATGTATTTCTGCTACCTAGGGAAGCATCAGTGGCCTGAATAACGTGCACATGACCCATGGAGCCCGAGCGCTTCCCTGGCTTGTCCAGGAATATCTGGGTGATGCTTTCTTGAAGGGAACACGTAAGAGCTGATCAGGGTGTAGGCGGCGGGTCCTGGTGATAGCTAAATAAACAGCTGGGCCTAAATACCACGCTGGCAGGTGTCGTCTTCCCAGAGAGTTGCCAAGATTGAATTAGATCGCTGTCAAGTTTTCCCAAAGAGTGCGCTGGGGAATCACTGATTACACAGGAGGTTAAAAGATGTTGAAAGATAAGGAATGTTGTCCTCAAGTGTGTCAGAATTGGTAGCTTTAAAAATAAAGTGAATTATATCTCTTTACGGCAGGCCTACTCATAGTCTTTCACATACCAGTGTGCTTTGTGAGTCTCCAAGCTTGGTAAATGTACAGATTTCTACCTTTGCTCTTTATATGTAATATACTTTCAGTCTACATATTTGATTTTGAAAACAATTCAAATTTTTGCATCATAATGATTGGCAACAATTAATAAATTTTAAAATGCCAGTATACCAAACATCTGTAGTAGACACATTACTTCTTCATGACCTTGCACAAGTAATTTGATCTCTCTTGGCTTTGATTTTCTTATCTATAAACTAGGCTTACCTCATTTGCATACTAGTAAATGATGAAATGGATCTTTTTATGTTTTAATTCTGATATCTATGAGTACATGAATCTTGGATCACATTTGCTTTAATGATATATTGGTTATTTCTGTCACTTGTCTTACCTTATTATACTTAGAAGCCAAATTGGCTAAAATGTTTCAAAATGAGATCAAAAAATTTTTTAATTGTTATGTGTATGTAAAAAGAATATATTTCACCAAGTTATATGTAAGAAGGATTTCATAAATATAAGCAGAAAAAATAGATTTTTATAGATAACTATTCATTATTTTTGTGTACTTCTAAAATGATAGAAATTTAAATATAGATGTACATTTCTATATATGGTTTGTGAAAAGCATTCTTTTGCAAGAGTATTTGAGATTTCAGTGACACTTAAGGCACGAAAAAGTAATGTAAAAAGTAAAACAGGCATATAATCAACTTCTTTTCCAGAACTTACTCAAACAATATGCTTCCCCCATGGCAGTGTAAAAACAGTCTTTGTGAAATGTGTTGTAGAAAAACAAAACAAAGCAAAACAAAGTTAAACAAGAAATTGAAAACATTTTTATTTTTTCTAGTTTGGGGTTTTAAAAGAATTTAGCAGAGATTCCAGCTTTTCTTTTGTGTTTCTGTTTTGCATGCCCTGAGTCATTCTCAGAGAAGAACTAAGGACTAATAAAGGAGAAAATATCTATGAACCGCAATACTTATAGAGATTATTTCAGTGCTGGGATGTTACCATTTCCCCCCCAAGCACTTTAATATTTTTTTTCTGTTAAATGAAAATACTCATGAATGGCGCATCCTAATGGCATCAACTGTGCTAAATGGGGCATTGCCTCTGAGTAGCTCTTTCCCCTTTGTGATGGTCCCTTGGGGGCACACATAGTCGGGGCTCTCATTCCAGGGCAAGCTCCTTGGGCAGTAGTTTTGGCAGTCACAGATGGAGGAGGCACAGACATTCCCAGATTGCCTTGACCCCTCATTGGGTTGTGAAACCTTAAGCGCTGTTAAAATGGTGTTTGAAATCCGCTTCAGTGTAATTGCATAATTTACCAAATATTTATTGAACATCTTCTATATGCAAAACATCGGGGGAGGTGCCCGTAATAGTCCCTCCATTCATGTTTGCTGCATGCATGAATAAATACATGCACTGATGACCCCTGCCTCCCACTAGCATATCATTTAATGGGAGAAACAGAATTGCTTAAAACTATTTGTATTCCAAATCAGGATGCTGTGAATCACTAGGGAAAGGTCAAGTTCAGCAAGAAAGGATTAAGAAAGATTTTATTTTGGAAGTAGTTTTAAAATTAAACCATAAGGATGAGTAGGGTCATAAATTACACAGAAATAGTTATTTTTTTCTTTACTGTTTTCTAGTAGAAACCCAATATCCTGAACTCAGTTGTAGTTATATGGGGCCATGTGACCAAGTAGTAGCCAATAAAATGTGTTCAGGAATTCAGTGTAGTCTTTCAGTGGGGTCATCTTAGAGGGAAAGGGCCTTTCTTTACCTTTTATCTCTCCACTTTTCTGCCTGGAAGGCAAGTGTGATCTTCTTCAGCTCCAGCAGGCATCCCGAACCTTAATGAGGAAAGTCTGTTAGATCCTAAGGATGGTGCAGTTTAGCCATGGGATCTGGTGAGTATTTGGAGTTACTATACCCAAGTGGACCACCTGGTGCCAAAATTTTTCCGTTTTAAAGCGAGAAAAAAAAAAAACAACTACCTGCTTGAAGCCACTATTATTTGGGATTTTACTGTTACATGTCTGAGAAAATATATTATGGCAGCGGCATTGCTAAAGAGCTTTACCAACTGTGCTCATTTCTTTTAGTTTATACATACTTAGATCTTAGGATATGCATAAGATCAATTTGTAGATCTCATTTTATCTACACAAAGAACATAGGAAGTCCACAGTATATATGTGTTTTAGAGTATTTGCATTTGTGTATTTGTCTGTTAAAGGGAGGGAGATACAAGTTTAAATGTGAACTGAATACAATATGCTATACCATGTCACCACTTTAAATTAAGCACTGAATATTCTTAAAATTATACATAAGGCATTAAAAATAATGGCCTTTTGCCATCTTTATTTTCTCCATTTATTCCTTGCCTTCAAAGTTTACTCCTTATCTTACAATTTTTTAACGGGTAATGAAAATCCTTATCTAAAATGTAAGTAATGTTTAAGAGATATTTTTGTCTTAAACGTGCACACATTTTTACACTATGGACCCAGAGCTGGGACTCCAACTCTGTTACTTTCTAGCTGCGTGACCTTGGGCAAGTTTCTTAAACTTTCTTTCCTTTAGTTTCCTTATGGGTAAAATGAAGAATAATAGAATTTACCTCAGAGGGTGAACTGAGTTAATATATGGAAAGTGTTTTCATGGTACTTGGCACCAGTAAACACTATCAAATGATCAGCAATTCTAGTGGTAATCTTTTCACAATAAGCTATAGAGTTTAGACTTTATCAACATGTAAAATAGCAAACAATTTAAATTGGCAGTGGAAGCATATTAATGAGGAAACTGGGACTCTAGGTAGGTTAAAGAGATTGGAGTCTAGAAGATGGATTAAAACAAGGATAAAGCAGAGATGTCAGATCGTCATTTAAATGACAGCTGAGCTAAGCAAGGAGACTAGAATAAGAGCACTAAGACTGCTTTCACCTTCCTGGCATGAGAATTGGTCCAAGCACTAAACTAGCTAGGCCAACTAAATATCACTCCTTTACCCAACATCTTACTACAAATCCTACAAATCAGGTATTTTTCTCCCAGGAGGATGGCAATTATTAACTTACTTGGGGTGGTGGAGGTCATCATGAATCCTCGCTCTCTGAGAGGGTAAGTAAGACCCAGAATCGAACACAGAATCGGAATCTGAATTTTGCTGTCAAAAATAAGGCACCTGCAGATTCCTGTGGGGGAAGCATCTATGTGCTCTCTTTCTGCAAGACAGTGCTGTTAATTCCTCACTTGCTAGAACATAATAATTACTCACCAGTAAAATGTGATAGAAGAGGATTTGTTTTCGTATAATGACTTTCATACTCAAAACATCCCCAAACTCCTTGCAGATGAGTGACTGAAGAGCTCCTCATCACCCTCCCACCTGCTCAGGAATAACTGGAACCTCTAACAGCCTGTATCTTTTGAAGCCAAGTGAGATCACAAGGGGGGAGGACAAGAGTGGAGGTGTGTTTGCATGAATTTAAATGATAGCTTGAATAAAACATCTTTGAAGCACTTCTTACACTCTTGCTGTCTTCACTGTCCCTGCTAAGACCTCTTTAATCAGTGATATAGCCTGGATGCATACTCACACAAGCATGCTTCCCACCAATTAGCTGTTACCTGCAACGGCTTTAAGAAATGTGTCCCCAAGCCCCCTTTGAATAGGAGAAACAGAATAATTTCCAAGTGTAGGATGCTCTGTAGAGTGTAAGCAGTTACAGGAAAAAAATACTGGCGCTGAAAAGGAAAAATAAAAACATTTAGTGTGATTTTATTTTATTGCTTAAGGAAAGAGTAATCCATGGTGGTGTTATGTATCAAATCACCTGGGGATCTGTTAAAATGCAGATTCTGGTTCCGTAAATGGGATAGGTTCTGAGAGTGCATTTATATCAAGCCCCCCCCTGCCGCCGGGGTCGGGGCGGGGGATGCTGATGATGCCGGCTCTTTAGTTCCACTCGGAGTAGCAAGCATCTATGGCATAAAGGTGTAACTTGTTAGTAAACGTGAGAAATAGTCAAAGCCAAGCTCTTCAGAACCCTACTCTTTCATGAGTGGTTCTTGTACTTGTTTTTACTGGGCTTCCAGCATTTGCAAGTTGTCTAAACAGAAGTTACAGACCTTTCTACTCACATTCTGAGCACCTAATCTAAATACCAAACCAGAGCTCATTTCTGAAGCATCTTGGGTCTAACATGCATTTTTGGACCTATGTTTAAAAGAAAGCTGCCTAATCTAATGATGGATGCTCCCTTGTAAATCAGTTATGACTGCTGTCTCTCAGAGAAGCCTCTGTGAAATGATCTTCGAGGTTTTCAGGGTATCTTTTTTTGCAGAAAGAACTGGTAAAGTATCATTTCCGTTCATCATCCTCATCAAATGTCTTTTCTGAAACCCGGGTGGTGCTGTGAAGTGCTATATCAAGAAAGTGAAAGCAGATGTCATGCTGACTCCTGGGAGAGTCGGTGCAGCTGGTGGGGCATTCAGGGTCCCAAAGCCCTCCCCAGATTGTTTCAGGTCATTTGTATTGCTCAAGCTTTGATGTCTCTCAGCGTTCTCAGCGCCTCCCCTCTATTTTCAGGACCCATTCTCTGCAACATCCTCTGTGCTTACAGAGCTCATCCCAAATCCCTCTAGAAGGTAGATGCCCAAGGAAACTTGTGGAGGTGCGTTTGATGTTGGGAGGAAAAGGCTCTTTATTGCTACAAAGAGTTATCATCGTGCCCACATATTTCTTCGTTCAATAAATCAACTTGAAGCTTTGAGAGTGTTGTCTGCTGCTCTGTCTTATCCTCTCTGGGCACCAGTTTCCACATGGTAGATGCTCTTTGAGATTGATGAGTTTATAAAAAGGGTTGTGAATAACATCTAGCGTTAGCAACATTCATAGTGTGCTTTACCATTTACAAAGCTTTTCATAGAAATTGTCTCAACAATGAATGTAGGACAACTTGCCTGAGGTCACTTGGCTAGTGAGGATTTTAAAGGAATTCTGAAGCCAGGTCAGAACTTTCACTGCTAGAAAGATACTGTTAATTACCCTTCAAATATAGAGTAGCATTTAACCCAGAATATTATGGAATCCTGTTTTTCTTCTGTTTTAATGTTACGATCTATTTCTACTATTGTCCTAATTAAAACTATAATTAAAAAAATTTAAAGCCCCACTCCATGAGCAAATGTGCTAATTCGTTTTGAGAGAAATTTCTCATTCTTGATGATGCCTTTGTTGGCATATTTAACAAGAAAATAACACTATTAAATGTTAACTACCTTAATTTCAAGGTATATTATACTTTTCTAAGTGTTTTTTTGGTATCAAACACAAATAATTTGATAGTTTTGCAAGCAAAATGTTTCCTAAAATGTTTAGGAAATTCCTAAAATTTCCTAAAATTTATGTTCCCTAAAACATAAAATTGCTTCTGTGTTGTGCTTAAAGTCGGGCTGGCTCTCTGTGTCACTGCCTGGATTCCAGTTGTTGTGATTAAAATGAGAATGTACAGCACACAGCCTAGTGGAGAGCAAGCATCGCTGAATGCTAGCTCTTAATTAATATTGTCATTTCTCATATTTTATGTCATGTATTATTTATATACTTTAAAATGTTGTTAATAATGAGCTAAGTCCTCAGCCACTGGTCTGCCTGTTGATCTTGTGCCTACTCTTAAGTTTACTCGAATGGGCTAACTATAGCGTTTATGCTTCCCACTGTCTCAAAATCGGTGTCACGAAAGACAAATGTCCCTGGATCCCTCACTCAGGGCAGAATTGGCTGAGGGAAGGGACAGTCGCAAAGTCAGATTTACTCTTCCAGTTTTGGGGAGGATGAGTGGGTGGATGAAATGGTCCTTTTTTTAAAATTAATGTAAATCATGCTCATTTGTAAGAGCTTTCACAGTGCAGAAAGTTAGGAGGGGAAAAGAGAGGTTAATCTATCTTTCCATCATTCGGTGGAGGGGAGATATTGATGACGTGTAAAGAGATTTGTAAGGGTTTTTATTTTCTGTGTATCTAAGAATAGAAAGATGTTCCCATGAGCCATTTTACATGTGAACTTGTGCTCTCATGTGCTTCTGTGTCCTCCATTTCTAACCTGACACTGTATCTTGACCACTGTCTTGTAAATAAGTACCGTACTACATCAAAGGGAAAAATAAGTAATTAAGTAGTAATTAGCCCTGTATCAGACATCAGGGATGATGTATGATCATATATTTCCATGACAAAAGAAACAGAAGAAAAAGGAAGATGCTAACAAATATATGACTGCTGTGTGTTCCAGAATCAGTCCTTAAAGCCTATTATTTATAGCCCATCTCCTGTAAAGTTTCTTCCCTTTCTTCCTCGGTGCCACTTACTGTCATATTAAACCTGGAATTAGTTTGGTGTTCTTGTCTCGTTTCCTTAGGAACCTTTCTGAGTGATTCGTTATACAGGAAATTATCATCCCACAGTTAGGAAAGTAATCTTAGAGATGAATAATGTTTTGACAGAATTTTCAAAATTAAATTGCATACCATACCTTAGCAGAGTTGAAATATCTTAATGTATATGTTCCTGAGAGTTATCTTTATCATCCACATAGGGAATATGAGAATGAGAAATGATTCCATTTTTCTTATCAAAAACTGGAGAACAGAGCTTTTCTCCAGGCAAGTAATCCAGCTGTCTGGGGTAACAATTAGACATGAGAATCAGAATCTTTTTAATTACACTCGTTAATTGTTTACCCAGTTAGTGCATCATTAATTGCCACCCTTGTTGGGCCAGTACCCTGATGACTACCGTCTCACAGCTTGGCTGATAAGTAGGGGATGATTCATTGCATTTCCCTCTACTCTCTTGACATAATGGTAAGAGCTTTACTGTTACTAAAAAAAGTAGGTAACAAATTTAGTCTCATGTTCTCTGACTCAGGTATGAAACAAAAATGGTCTAATTTAGTGTTAGGTTTGAAATTTGTCACAGTCGCCAGAGTTAATACATATGTTAGTGAATGGCATTATTAAAAATAAAAGACAACTATCTTAACTATACAAAACCCTGAAATTTTAAATATTATGAGAAGAAAGTAAAATGGTTTAATGGAATAATACCTTTTCATGAGAAGCATTATGATGGCAGATAACAAGGGGGTCAGAAATCTTAGTTTTCATTTTTCTTATTTTTTTTATTGTGGTAAGAACACTTAGTATGAGATTTACCCTCTTGAAATTTTAAGCACCCTCTAGTGTTGTTAAATATAAGCAGTGTGCTGTACTGACGATCCCCAGAAATTACTCATCTTGTGTAATGGAGACTTTGTATCCCTTGACTAGCAACTCCCTATTTTCTCCTTACCCAGCCCCTGGTAACCACCGTTCTACTCTGTTCGTATGAGCCTGACTATTTTATATACCTTATTAAGGGTAAGTATTTGTCCTTCTATGTCTGGCTTATTTCACTTAGCATAATGTCCTTCAGGTTCATCCATATTGTCCCGTATGGCAGGATTTCCTTCTTCTTTTAAGGCTGAATAATATTCCATTGTGTATATACAAGATTTTCTTTAATGTTATATGCTGCATTTTCTTTATCCATTCATCCATCAATGGACAGTTAGTTACAGAAATCATGGCGTTCATTTTGATACTTTTGCTAATTGGTTGAAAAATTTTGGACTCATTATTTAATCTTGCGATCCTCCATTGCTTTGCTATGTAAAATATCTTATTTTTAACATCTTTCCATTTGAGAGGATTATGAAGGGAGCAGTGACCATTGAATATGAGGAAAAATAAAGTTAAATATGGCACACAAAAAAGCTAAATAAATTTGATAGTTCATCGTGATTGGGAGATTGGAATGTAGAAGATTAGTTGTAACGATAGAAGCAACCAGTGTAATAAGAGAACTAGCAAGAATAGTTTCACATACATGCAGACACATAAATTCTGTAAGTGGGGAAAAAAAGGAAAAGGTGACTCTTCATCCAGCTATAATACACGGTGTTCAGCAGAGTGCTTATTTTGAACCTGATAGAAAATTATACCAGTAACATTCATATTTGTACTCAAAAACATATCTATCTTCCTAAGGCCAAAAATTTCAAATTCATAGAGACAGAAAATGTAATGGTTGTTACCAGGGGCTGGAAGGAAGGGGAAACTGGGACTTTTTGTTTAATGGGTATAGAGTGTCAGTTTGGGAAGACAGATGTTTTTGTCTTCTTTTGTCTGACAGATGTTTTGTGAACTATCCATCATACCAATTTGCTGACCATACAGTGAGTCAGACTGCTTTGAACACCCCAAAGGAGGGAGTAGAAAGGGGAGTAGGCCATGGGCAGGTGAGTCAAAGTGGTGTCCGTGTAGTTCTCCTGCTTCTTTGACGAGGGTTCCTCAGGTTAGTGATAGCATTCTTGGGATCATTTAAATGGAGTCTTCTGTGGGATAGGGTTGGAGTAGGTTGTCAAGCTATCATATTCCCTCCTGTAAAGCCTCACTGTGACTTCATGTCCTTCTAAACACAGTGGCACTATGAGTTGAAATTATATGCCATCTCTGTTACAGAATACAGTTGCATAAAGAGAAACAATTTATGTTTATTGCCATATACCCTCCTGTTGCAACACAAACCTTATAAAATATAGTGAATCAGTGATTTTGAAAAGTATATACATGTAAACTTCACTGATGGAGAAAAACATGTAAATCTATTAGTATGTTTCTTGCCAGCAAATGTTCAGAAATGAGTCAGCTCATGATCTTTTTATCATAATTTATTCTGACACAATGATAATACCTTGAGTTCAAAATTAATATGGTTATCTTAGCTTTTATTTTAATTAATTATCATAATATCAAGATGCAAAAAGGAGGTTCTGTTCATAACATGACCTCATAAATGTCAGTGCTTTTGTCTGAAAGTGTTTGAAGACCCGGTTGTATGAAACCGCTGCTAAGAAAAATTACTTGAGTTCTAAAAGTTATTTCCTTGCTATTGTGGGTGCATATTATTTCAACATTGAAATATTGAAATGTCAGGTTCACTGCTGTATTTTTGGTCTAGCAAATTTCTGAAATATGCACGTGATGTGATATGCTTTGTCAGAGCCACAGGCTAGGATTTGACTAACCAACACTATTAGAAGCAGATCAGTCACTGCTTAATATTGTGTTTCCTTTCTAGAGTGTGGAGCAAAGGTGGGAGCTGGATGTAGGGGGAGGTATTTTTATTTCACCTCCATGTCATCCTGACATCTCCCAAAGACCTTTCTTGTCTGTGCTTTGCATAAGCGATGATGGGAAGTGTTTCTGGTGTATATGCCTTACATCCAGATTTGCCTCTCCATTTTTGCTCATTTGTCCAGCTGCAGACTCACCTGCAGAGAAAGAGTGGGCATTGTCATGCTCCAGCCACCTCTGAAACTCTTCTAAATGGAGACCATGGATACCGGTGTACTGAATCTTGGGCCAGAAAAAACAGTGCACATAATCTAACTGCTTAGAGAAATGTCTTTGTCTAGGTGATGATACACCTATAACCAAAATGGTGAAATTGGTACCATCCCTCCAAGCAGATCTGAAGCCACGTCCTTGTTCATATAGACTGAGTTGCTAGTTATCAAGTGAAAATATAAATTCATATCTGATTTACATGGTTTTTGAATAGGTGACCAGTTGTTAAGCCATCATTCTTTTATCTGCTTCTCCAAGCAGAAATAAACCTCTGAAAAGAGATGTGGAATTGGAATGAACCAGACATGGAAATTGTGTTTGTTGTTAGGGGAGACTGTGTGTGTGTGTGTGTGTGTGTGTGTGTGTGTGTATGTATGTGTGTGTTCTGATTAAATTTAATGTGAATCACTACATATTCTGAATTTCCTCATGGTATTCTTTATTTTACTTCTTTATATTATTCTTTATTCTACTTTATTTTCTGAGTGATTTGATTTAATCAACTTAGATAAGATGGGTTATAGACAAGTATTTAGCATGCAGTGATGTATGCAGGTGCAGTTGCTGCATGGAGCCTAACCTGAGACCTTCCGCTGCCTGTGCTCCCCACTGTGACTGCAGAAGAGAACCACACACAAAGACACGAATGTGGGCCAGATAATATCAAAATTTGGAGTGTAAATGATACTAAGGGGAGCCTTAATTCTAATCACTCATGAAAACCTTTTCAAAAAGAAAGATAAGGGCTTCCCTGGTGGCGCAGTGGTTGGGAGTCCGTCCACAGATGCAGGGGACACGGGTTCGTGCCCCGGTCCGGGAGGATCCCACATGCCGCGGAGCGGCTAGGCCCGTGAGCCATGGCCACTGAGCCTGCGCGTCCGGAGCCTGTGCTCCGCAATGGGAGAGGTCACAACAGTGAGAGGCCCGTGCACTGCAAAAAAAAAAAAAAAAAAAGATAAGATTGTGTAGTTTAATAAAAGTGCTATCAGCATTTTAAGACTAAGCTGAAAATTGCCCCAATGAGAAATAATGTGAAATCTAATTGACAGATCCCTTCGGTTTGCTGGGGCAGTGTAAGATCACTTTCCGCTGAGTGCCCAGTGAGAGGCGTACACATTGGCACTGGCACGGCAGCCCAGACGGCAGCAAGGAGGTCCTGACTGAGGGACAAAATGCTTCCTCATCTGCTTCAGCTGTTTTCAAATAAATATGTGAGCATGAATATGCCCAGAAGAGTGTGTCTTTTCAGTGCTGAAATAGTTTAACTGCTCTTACCAAAATTTACCAAAGTTCAGTTTTCTTAAAACTATAACCAGGATTTATTACATTGTGGGGTTTTTTTTTGTTTTTTTTTTTGCGGTGCTTGGGCCTCTCACTGCTGTGGCCTCTCCCGTTGCGGAGCACAGGCTCCGGACACGCAGGCTCAGCGGCCATGGCTCACGGGCCCAGCCGCTCCGCGGCATGTGGGATCTTCCCAGACCGGGGCACGAACCCGTGTCCCCTGCATCGGCAGGTGGACTCCCAACCACTGCACTACCTGGGAAGCCCTACATTGTGTTTTTTTTTTTCTTTTTTCAATTCACTACTATACTGATAAAGAAAGAAAGAATTGATTTATGTCCTTTATATATGTCTGTGGAAAATAACACAGAGTGGTTATAAATAGAATTTTTTAAAAAGCATGTTTGTGGAAAAAAATTAGACTGTTGATTTGCAGGGTACCATAGACTGAATGTTTGTGTTTCTTCAAAATTCGTATGTTGAAACCTAACCCTCAAGGTGATGGTATTTGGAGGGCCTGCCTTTGGGAGATGATTGAATCATGAGGGCAGAGCCCTCATGAGTATGATTAGTACCCTTATGCAAGAGATCTCAGAGAGCTCTCTCGCCCCATCTGCCACGTGAGCACACAGGGAGAGATGAGCAGGTGAATCAGGAAGCGGGCCCCTGCCAGACACCAGCTCTGCTGGCACCTTGATCTTGGACTTCAGGCTCTAGAACTGTGGGAAATAAATTTTTGTTGTTTGTTAGCCACCCAGTCTATGGTAGTTTGTTATAACAGCCTTAATGATGGTGATACAGGGCAAAGATTATACAGGCAAATAAATATAAAAACAAATAAAAATGTGGTTAGTAGTTAATAAAAAGTAAATAGGACAAAGCAAGAGAGATACATGGACATATATACACTACCAAATGTAAGGTAGATAGCTAGTGGGAAGCAGCCGCATAGCACAGGGAGATCAGCTCAGTGCTTTGTGACCGCCTGGAGGGGTGGCATAGGGAGGGTGGGAGGGAGGGAGACACAAGAGGGAAGAGATACGGGAACATAAGTATATGTATAACTGATTCACTTTGTTATAAAGCAGAAACTAACACACCATTGTAAAGCAATTATACTCTAATAAAGATGTAAAAAAGAAAAAAGGAAAAAAAAGGTCATGAAGAACCTAGGGGCAGGACGGGAGTAAAGATGCAGACTTACTAGAGAATGGACTTGAGGGAGGACACGGGGAGGGGGAAGGGTAAGCTGGGACAAAGTGAGAGAGTGGCATGGACATATATACAATACCAAACATAAAATAGATAGCTAGCGGGAAGCAGCCACATAGCACAGGGAGATCAGCTCGGTGCTTTGTGACCACCTAGAGGGGTGGGATAGGGAGGGGGGAGGGAGGGAGACACAAGAAGAAAGAGATATGGGGATATATGTATATGTATAGCTGATTCACTTTGTTATAAAGCAGAAACTAACACACCATTGTAAAGCAATTATACTCCAATAAAGATGTTAAAAAAAAAAGTAAATAGAATGAATTGGCCTAGAGGTGCATAGCACTTACTAGCCTGGGGAAGTGAGTTTTGGCAGTTGAGTTCTAATGCTTCCTTATGACCAGGGATCCTTGCGGGAAGACACTGGGTTTAGTTCCTAGGAATAGGTCTCTTCTCAGTGATTTTGCAGCAAACTCTTTGACTCTGACAAATATTATTCCTGGGTGCCTGGGTGGAATCCTTCTAACAGAAAGACATAACTCATTTAATAAGGAACCCTTATACTCTTTTAGCTCAGACGAACTCTCAACTAGCTGAAAAGTAAGTAGGAGAACAGAGGAAAAAAAGGCAAAGTCTAATGCAGTTAAGAAGACTACTACATGTGGCCCTTTATTTATTAGGAAAATATTTAATTCTAGAATAGATACTCAAAAAATATTTATTTCTATTTCTGTAAGATGAGTCAAATAATATTAGATTTGATAGGTTAAAACAGGTATATTGCAATACTTGTAGTTTTAAGGCACATCATAAATCATAAGGCAGTGTCAGAGATTATGCTCAGCATGAGGTTTATTCCAGAACATGGTGAATGCTAAATCTTGTAAATAAATAGATTTACATGGATTAGTAGCCTGAGGCATTCTGACATAATTTGATATGCTAACTTGCTTTCTCTTATAATTTTATTTCCATGTGTGTAAGGTCTTGTTTTTCTCATAAATTTATGAAGATCTAACACCTACAATGTGTCAGGCAAGGCACAAAGCCCACTACGTATTTTTTTCAACAGCCCTTTGAGACATTTGAGGCCAGTTATTCCAATAAGAAAACTGAGGCTAGGAGAGTTGTGTGTTTTCTCAAGGTCACATAAATAATAAGGTGGAACAGAATTTTAATTTAAATGTTTCTGCATCCAAAGGCCACCTCCTGTCCAGAGGGAAATGTCCTTTTGTCTGTGAGGTGACCGTGGTCTTCTCCACTAGTGTCCTTTATGTTTTATGTAGGAAATCTGACATTAACAGTTCTAATGCTAGAAAGACTTTCCTACCCTTGCTGAAAATTGTTTATAAGCTGCCTTCTCTTTTTATGAATTTGTTTTTCTGTTTCATACTGTCAGCCTGGAGCTGCTTGGCATCTTTCTGTTCACACTGAGCCATTATAGATGGCGCCTCTTTTCTGCTCTTTCTGGGCATGCTCTTCTGTGAAGCCTGCAGTATCGCTCCTGCTGTCTCTGTTGCTCATGGCCCCCCTGCTGCGTTTGACAGCTTTGCGGTTGCTGGTATCCTCTGAGGCACACTCCCCCAGCTTGTGCTGTTGGCTGAGTGGCTTTGCACTATAGTAGGGGCTGCACACACGCACACGCACGCACGCAGGATGGTGCATATACAGGAATGGGATAGCTCAGAAAGGCCACTTTGCCAGGACCTCAAATGAGTCTTTCCTTCTCTCTTTCTCCCTCCCTCTCATTTTCTGTCTAAAATTCTACTCTCTTCTCCAGCAAAGTGGCTACATTTAAAAGACTACCAGCTGTATGATTTTGCTTTTTAATGAGTTATACTAGTTGTAGTCAAAATACAGCTACCTTACTGGACCTTTTCGGAATGGTAACTGATCATTTAAAAAGTTTCTCTTCTTTTTATAGTTTTGCATGGGTGAAGAACTGTTTATATGAGTGATAATGGAAGTCATTTATTTTCTACAAGTATATGAGTTTATTTTTAATTATCTCTGTAGCTTTGATCATTAAATAATATTTTCAGGAGTTAATGCTCACTGTGAATTGTATTTTCAACTTGAAGCATAGGCATTGAGGCCTAACTATGGATTGAGGCAAGAGTTCAGATAAAGGAAAGAAGATTCTAAGGAAAGATTATAGATTTTTTTTTTAAATTAATGAGCATCAGTATTTTTTTGATGTCATAAGACATTTGATGTTGAAAAATGGCATTTCACCAGTTATATAACATGATTCTTTTAGGTTAGGTTAGAGACAAGAAATTATATATATATACATAGAGAGAGAGAGAGAAACAGGCAATTATAGTTATAAAGCCTTTTGATCATTGGGGATCATTCAAAGTAGACCAATATTCTCATTTTACAGTTGAGGGGGTGTCTGGAAGGTAGATTTTAGGTTACTTATCACAAAACAACAAAGCTAATTGGAAACAAGGACAGAAATTCTAACTCTCTCCGACCCAGGAATATGCCTGTTTTACCCTAGGAATTGACAGTTGCATTTTGCTTTTGAGAATCATGAGTTTGCTATTCTCAAGTATTGCCTTTCCTTTCTAAACATCCAAAGTACTATTGGAATCCAAACAAACAAGAGAATAAATCACAGCGTAACCACTAGATTCGTGGTTTTGGATTGTGTCCTAGCGTTCAGGAGAGGTGGAAAGCAATTTATTTATCTCTAATATTTCTGACATTGGCCACTGAAGTGGCAAACAGAAATTCATAAGGGCAGTGGTGCAAAGCGAGCATGATTCACGACTACAGGGTGATGGACAGGCCCGATACACACGCTGGGAAACGTGTGCACTCACACGCTTATCAGGTTCTCATCAGAAATGAATTGCAGCTAGGCTCCTGGCTTCTTTTCCCAGAACTCTATGATTTCCTATATTTATATATGAAAAATGGAGGAATCCACACATGAAGAATGGAGTTGAGAGACAAGCAATTTTCAGTTTGAGTCAGTTATTTTAATCCTTTAATCTGGATTAGTTTAGGCCAGAATTTCCTGTTTAGAATATCAGACCCATGACTTCTATTCTGCCCTTTATCTTCCTTGTGTTCTCAAATCTCAGGAATGTTTCCCCAGGCTTTGTATGAATGGTAAATGCATTCCATTACAGCATTTTCAATCCAGTGAAGCGTCACCCAAAAGGCAAGCAGTTACGGAAATTATGGGAGAAAAAGGATTTAAGACATTTAATCTATTCACGCTTTATTTTCATTTATTTCCTAATTTGTTCACTCATTCAATAAATATTTACTGTATGTCTTTCACTGTTAGGTCTGGAGTCAAAACAGATGACTTTGACATAGTCCCTACTATTAACAGTCAGGCAATATAATGAAAAAACAGAATTATGTACTTAGAATAATTATTTTAATATGTGCTAAATATAATAATAGTTGTAGCCATTTGTTTATTCAACAAACATTTTATGAAAGCCAGTCATGTACCATTAATATGTTACAAAGGTGAGAACACAGAAACCATCCTTGTCTTTAAGGAGTGTATATCCTGGTGGGGGTAAGAATAATCACAATAATAATATTGAGCATTTTCTAGATGCTGGCACTGCAAGAAACACTTTTCATGTATTAATTCGTTGATTCCTCCCAACAGCCTTATGAAATAAGCATTCCTATTATTCCTATTTTTTTAATAGATGAGAGAATTGAGAGCAAGGAGGTGAAGTAACTTGCCCAGTATTGCACAGCTGGTAAATAGCATAACTAAGATTCAAATCCAGGTTTCCCAGCTCCAAAATCTATAAACTTATTATATAAACTTACGTAAAGTTGCATGGAAGGAAGAGCACAGAAGGTCTCTGGAAGGTCATAGAAGGCTTCTCTGAAGACTTAAGCTTTGAAGGACATGCAGGACATAAGTTGGTGGAGAGGGAGAAAGAGCATCCCAGGCAGACGTGCAGAGGCCCTCTGGAGAGGGTGCACAGGCTCTAGGACGTGGCAACAAAATCCAGTGGGACTAGAACACAGGCAGGTGAGGCAGGAGGTGCAGGCTTCTTGGCCTTCGTGAGGAAATTTGTTTTTAAACTCAGAACAGTGGGAAACCAGTGGGCTTGCATGATTATGTCTGGAGAACAAGTGGAACAGGGCAGAGACTCTCGTGGAAGGTAAATTAGAAGAGTATCTCACTTACCAGGTGAGAGATGATAGCAGTGCAGACAAGAGTGATGGCAGTGAAGTCCACAGTTTGCTAACTGCCTAAGGAGTTTTTAATTGTATCCAAGTCTCTGTGGGAGAAAGACCCAAAAGAGCGGTAACAGGCACATTGGGCCCATAAGGCAGGACTTTGCCAGACAGACAGGGAGGGTGTCTGGCCATTCTAAGTAGAGGAGAGAGAGAGATATTGATGGAAGAAATTCGGGTAATTGAACTGTCACAGTAAAACCAAACAAATGCTCCTGGCAGCGGCGTTTCTCTTGGTCAGCTGCATCCAGCACTTTTACACAGATTCTCATTCTCAGCAAACTGCAATAGTGCTGGCTTATTTGTTATGGCCAGTGGCAAATGCTTTATTAAAATCCAATTTGAATAGAGAGCAGACATCCTCAGAAAGATGAACTAATATTCACACATCATAAGTTTTTGGCTTAGCTGTAGCAGTTTAACTGACCGTTTCAATCTTTGGGTTAATCTTTTTAAGCCATAATTTTTCATTGTTCTTTTTATATTTAACAATGTCCCTAAGTCTTAATATCTTTCCAGAATGTTATTGCCATCTATCCCTTTAACTATAGTGCCAAAACTTGGGACATTTTCAGTCACCTTAGTGCTAAAATATAAGGGAAAAAACATGAAAGGCTATAAACAGAAGGAGCTCAGGACTTTAACAATATTTGTGATTTGTTAGCTGCAGTGATAAAACTGCATTGCTGACTGTTCTGATGGCGTAAATGTGTTCACATTGAGTTGCTTTAATGGTGAAGCGCTGGGTCTCACATTTGGGTGTATTGTGGAATCACCTGTAGTAAGAACACAGATTGCTGCACTTAGCCTGGAGAGTTTATGATTCAGTAGTTGTTTTTTTTTAAATAAGTTTATTTGTTTATTTTTGGCTGTGTTGAGTCTTCGTTGTTGCTCACGGGTTTTCTCTAGTTGCGGCGAGCAGGGACTACTCTTTGCTGTGGTGCAAATGGGCACTTTCTAAAAGAGAGACATGTTTGCAATTAATTCTTATGTACAGGAGAGGGGGTAAATGATATAACAAAAGAAAATGTTTTCATGCATCACCATTGTCCACACCAATTGTGGTGCTAGAGTTATTTTGAAGATTATATTGTGTCCTGGCCATTGATTCATTATAGTCCTTTGAAAATATGCTCCAATGTAAAGATGAATCATGATATGATAAAGATAAGTTGTTTAAAGGTTTAGGAAAGGGTATGGAAAATAACAGTATTTTCACAAATAAACAACTAGCTTAAATTCTTATTTTCTTTTTTGTTAATACGGTTAACGATATGGATTTATTTGGGTTTCACCAGCTACCCCATTAATGTCCTCTTTCTGTTCCAGGACCAAATCCAATCCAAGCCACCACATTGATTTAGTTGTCTTGTCTCCCCAGTCTCCTCTTGTCAGTGACAGTTTCTCAATATTTCTTTACTTTTTCTGACTATGAGAGTTTGAAGAATACTGACCATGCATCCAGTAGAATGTCCCCAAGCTAGATATGTCTTTACTTTTCTCAAGATAAGACTAGGGTTATGGGTTTTGGAAAGAGTACCACAGAGAAGTGCTCTCGTAATATCATATCAGAGGATGCATGATATCAACAGGACATCACAGATCTATGCCTGTGTTTATGTAATGGCAGGCATAATTACTGAATCTAAGTGCTAATAATTGCATAATAGTAATCACCTGAGCAGATTGGTATTTCAGTAGCTGAAGGATATCTGTGTAAGCCATCAGCAAATCAGGTAGAAAATTCTCTTATAAATGTTGCTATAATAAACCAAAATTTATGAATTTCATTAACTTCAAATCAGTAAATTTCAAATAAGTAAAAGAGTCATACTTAAGCACAGAAATATTTTTTGTCCCTAAAGAAACATTTATTTTCACCTCTAGAGACATATTGTAACATTGAAGAACATAGGCAGTGATGCTCATGTGCATATAGTGACTGTAGTTTATGCTTATATTCCTATTTCTAATGAAATGCTAAGGGGAGGGAGTATGCAAAATAAATAGCTATGGGTTTTATCCGCGTACATGAGAGTGCAAGTAACCCAAGACAATTTTTCCTAATACCTGAAGTAAATATCTGGCAGGGGCATTTAGCTGCCAGGTTTCGAACATTGATAATGAACTACACCATGGAATAATATCATATTTTGCCAAATCAGTGTCTCCTGTGGTTATTAAGCTACAGACTAGAACTGGAAAATCTCTGTCAGCAGCAGTCACTGTGACAGAAATACCAATGTAGTGAGAACAGGGAAACAGATATTTCCTATTAAAATGTGAAGCCCTTGAGCATGAAGAGAAAGATTTATATGGTAGATAAGGGGAAATAGATTAAGTTTCCCAATATTCATTTCAAAATTATCATTTAGATTTTTGGACTCACTGAATACCATAAGCTTCTGCCTGGCAGGTTTTGAAAAAATAAGTTTGTGTGTCAGCACCTTGACAAGGTAGACAGGGAGCTGCAGGTAACAAGGCTGAGGGCAATTTTAGCCAGCTTGTGTGATGCACCATGAAGAGTCTGGAATAATCCATTCAAAGTAAGTGTCAGATCTCTATGCACATTCAGTTTTAAAAATATAAGTGTGATTCAGGCCACTGGAATCAGTCGTACTCAAGGAAGTTATATGATTGACAGTGAGTCCATTTGACTATAAAATACCTTTGGAAGAATAGGAAATTCTCGCATTCACAAAACATCACACATCATTCATGAAACATGTATTTATTGAGCTCTTACCTTGTGCAAAACACTGTGTGAAGCACTATAGATGATGCAAATGATATATGGCATAAAGAATCTACTCCTAAGAAGAGTGTAAGTAAGAGCATAGCTGTCTGAACGTCTTGTCTTTTTGGACTGGGAAGGGGACGTAGAGTTCTAACAGGCTGTTTTGCATGAAACAGGGCTAGGTTTTGGAATAGAAAGCTTTGGCTCTGAGATCTGAGCAGGAAGTCTGCAATCCACATTTCAAGAATTTAGTGTCTAAATTCCCTCTGAATGCATCTATTATAGGAGAGGAAACTGATAATAAGCTAGAACCGGTTTAGACAACTATATAAATAAATGACTGCAAATCAGAAACCCTACAAAATAGAAAGTGGCAAGGTATAGATTAATCTATACACAAGGAGGTATAGATTAATCTATACACAAGGAGGTATAGATTAATCTATACACAGGGAGGTATAGATTAATCTATACACAGGGAGGTATAGATTAATCTATACACAGGGAGGTATAGGTTAATCTATACACAGGGAGGTATAGGTTAATCTATACACAGGGAGGTATAGGTTAATCTATACACAGGGAGGTATAGATTAATCTATACACAAGGAGGTATAGATTATGGGATATGTTTGAGAGAAGGAAGAGAAGGAGGGAAGGTAGAAGGAAGGGGGAGAGAAAGAGAATTTCCAGATGGAGACTGTGGCTTCATGTCATGGGCTTGTAGTGTCAGAGAACAAGTAACATACTCCTAAAGTAATTTAAGTCCAGACCTTACTCAGTGGTCAATGGGAAGTGATTAATATTTACAAGTACTAAAATAACATAAACAGACTTGTACTTCAGGAAGATTTAGCAGTTTATAAAATAGATTTTAGGTGGGTAGAGCACTGCGTATACTTTCTTAGTAGTATGTGCAAAAGGTGATGACGTCCTAAGTTTGGAAAAAAGAGGCTACACGTACAAGAAACACTGTTGTGGTAGACTCTGACACGTTATAGTTATTTATAGAGTGATTCATGTTTAAAGGTATTTATTGAGTGCCTATTCTTTATGTGATAGTCACTGTGTTAACATTGGAAGTTCAGAGTGAACAAGGTAAATATGATCCCTGACCTCATATTACTCATACTCAAATGGGAAAAAGAAGACTTATTCAATTAAGTGATTACGAATCATTCATTCATTTACTCAGCAGATATTTATTGGGAACCTAACGCTCTGCAAGACACTAAGCTCAGGAGATAGAGCAGTAAGCCATGAGATCATGGTCAGTGCTGCAAAAGTGAGTATGCATCAATATGTGGACCTATTCCAAGGGAAACAAGCACAATAACTGTGTGCCTTTCAGGAGCAAGCTGTCATTCTCCGTGATTTCTCAGCATTCTCTTCCTGCAAGAACATAGCTGGATGCTTCCACACTTAACACTGGAGTTCAAACCTGCTCAGTTGGATTTTTAGGACAAATTCTGACATCAAGTGAAAGACGTAGGCAACTCTAACTGCAGTCTACAGCTCAGCACCAGGTGGTCTGTGTTGCCTGATGAGGGGCTCTCTGGGACTGGGATTTATGCCTGGACCCTACTTCTTCCAATGTCGCCAGGGCCCTCATTCACACAGCCAAGATACACTGAGCACTTGCTGTTCCCAGCAACCCCTGTGAAGGGTGGCTTCGAGCTAAGGTTATTTGACACACAGGCTCAGAGTGCTCTGTGCTCTCTCTCCACTGCCATGCCCCCTACCCCTTAAAAAGAGAGAGCAACCGGTGGACTGAGTCCTTCTTCTGATTGCTGCCCCTGTCCAGCTGAACAAGAGCAAGCTTAACTCTTCCCAAAATGCCCCCAGGAGATTAATGCACCCCTGACTCTGGCCAGGGAATGCTTGTTGATGGTCCTCAGAGTCCCTCACATACCAGAGAAGAGATCTTTATAAGAAAGACAGCATTGATCACCATACGACTTACAGGGAGAGTTTAAGAACGATAGGAATTGATCTTTTATTGCATGTCTGTCTCTACCACCAAACAGCGACTTGAGAGCAAGGAGCTTGCTTTACATATCTTTATATTCACCCCACTTGGACTACCTGACAATCAACAAATATTTGTCAAATGATAGATGGATGGGTGGATGGATGTAGAAAGCAAAAACCTTTGTGCTACTACAGTACAAAAAAACAAATGGAAGCTAGATTACATGGATGCTGTGTTGAGGAAGTGTAGGACTCACAAGGGCAGTGCCCCTTCAGGAGGTGTGTCAGTGAAGTGGAGAGGGACCATGCACAGCAGAAGCACTGTGGAGTTACAGGGGTGGCTGGAGAATGACTGCAGACTGATGGGGTGTCCTCTGTGACTGGTGAGATGTTGGAAACAAATCTTAAATGAGAAGTGGCACAGATGGATGAATTACCTACAAAAGGAAGAAAGATTTCTTTAAAAGAGAATTGGGAGAGAAGATAGGAGAGATTATAGAATAACTATTTATACTCTCCATGGTGAATGTTTTAAAGATAACATTTCTTAAGATGTCATAATATGTTTCTTTGTATTAACTCTGGTGTGGTGTCATTAACCTGTCTGTACTTCTTTTATCACAGATCTTGGTTTAACTCTACCTATAATTTTAGAAACATCATTCTAAATAACATTTACAAAGATAACATAGCTGTTACATATTGTTTCCATACCTATAATGTGTCATTTTGCACAAATCACAGTTTCAAATGCATTTAATTTCTTGACAGTCTATTAAACGATAACATTTTCCGTTTTTATTTGTGAGATATATTTTAGATGATTCTTACATGAAGATCTTAATATTTATTTTTTATTAACCTATTACATTTTACTCACATATTTACCTCTTCATTTATTGACATTGGTATTCATATTTCATATAATGCTATCTCTTTTTTCCTCCAACCAAGAATAAAGTCCTAAAGAAATTTAAAAATTACAAAAACATTTGTATTAAATTCCCTGAAGAGAAATCCATGTGTATTATAACAGAATAAGGAAAAGGTGAAATAATGAGCTTGGAAATGTCACTCATGATTGTATTTGCTTGATTAGCTGACTGCCATTTTTTGCTTTTAAGTGGCCCTGGCTCCTTCTGTATGCTAGATAGAAGTTAATTATATGAATTAGGTGGATACATCCTACATAAAAATAAAATTCAACATAATTTTATTGCAATTTGATTTTAAACTTATTTTTGTTTTATTTAACACTAAATAAATCAACAATTCTTGTCATATAGACAATCACATATGCTTTATCGTCAATAACACCTTTATTGCTGTATGATTCATGTACCATCCGATTTACCCTTTTAAGGTGTACATTCTAGTGGTGGTGAATACTATGTTCACAAAGTTGTGCAACGCTCACCACAATTAATTTGAGCACATAGTCCTTACTTCCGAAAGAAGCCCTATCTCTATTCGCAGGCACACCCTATTTCCCCTCAATACCCCGAGCCCCAGGCAACTACTAATCTACTCTGTAGACTTGCCTATTTTGAGTCTTCTATATAAATGAAATCATACGATATGTGGTCTTTGTGACTGGATTCTTTCACATATGTTTCACTGGATTCTTTAGCATATGTTTTCAAGGTCCATCGTATCTTAGTTTGTATCAGTACTATATTTATTTTTATTGCCGAGTAATATACATATTTTTTTATCCATTCACCAGCTGATGGACACTTGAGATGTTTACACACAGTAAATATAAATATTAAAAAATATATGTTATGTATTATATATAATAATGTGCAATAAGCAGCATCTAATATATAGCCAACCTTATAAGAAAATGTAAAATTACATAAGTAAACATTAAAACAAGTTTGAGTTTCCCAAAATTTATTTTATGAGTTTTCAAAATTGAGATTGTTATAGGAGGAATTAAGTACTTTTGTTTCTCCAGGTAGGTTTGTATGTTTCATGTGTTGTTTATTTATATAGTAAGCTTATGCTTCTAAATTAGCCCCCTTTAAGACCTATAATGCTATTGTAGAATATAATAGTCATTTTTTATCAACTTAATTATAGCTTTGGTTTCTTTGTTCATTGTGATAATTTGCTGTGGGCAAATGACACATACAAATAAGCGTATTTATTCAATGCTCACAATTCACAATTTATCAAAATTTGACCAAGCCTGTGTCACAATGATTACTTATTAAGACAGTTGCTAATCTTATCGCAGTAAGGCCAAGGCAGACTAAGCTTTCTAAAATTTTATAATATTGGGGCTAGAAATAATGCAACATTATTTCAAAATTTCCATAAAATTATACTACTTGAAAGCAGTCACTTTGGCTAGGGAAAAATAAAAATAAATACTAACTACTTACAGTCATGAGGAGTTTTACATGACAAATATTAGATAAGTTGTATAAAGCTCTAGATGGATCCATGGGCGAAAATTATAAATCAGTAAGGAGAAGTTTGAATGTTAATATTATAACACAAGCCTTGTAGCCATTATCAGAAATGCTCTTTCACTGACATGGCTAAAAAAAAAATCACATTTCTCAGCTGACCTAGTATGAGGTATGCAGTGTTCCATATTCTCTGCATCTTCATCAGATGAACCCATTTCAGGTGATCTTTTTCACTAATCTAAGTGAACAAACTATCTTCATATATCTCAGCAGTGTTCATTTGCGTGGTCAACAAATATTATAGTAGAAACATTTAATTCATTGAAGCATGTCGATGATGTTTAGGTTGGCAAAATTTGGTTGTTAGTTATATTAATCTTAATAAAACTGCATTTATACTGGGTATTATAGCATCTATTCTACATACAGACTTTTCATTAATTTAGCATATATCTAGTGGAAATGAGTGAAGTTTATCCGTTTTAAAATTTCACTATTCATAATTATGTTTACGTATTAAACACTATGTAATATTCAACATTAAAATATTTTCTACTTCTTAAATTCTATTTCTCAGGCCTTATGAAAATATTGAATAGAACAAATTTTCATTTGCCATGACTAATTTCCCTAAATGTCAGTGAAAACAATTTAAAGTGTAAATATGCAAAAATGTTAAGGGATTTAAGTTTAGCCTAATCAAAAAGCATATTTTAGACGTTAGGAGGCTGTAAAGATTAATAAGATATATTTCCTGTCCTCTGTGAACTCATAATTTAATAGAGGAGATCTATATGCTTTATGTATATGATGTCAATCAGCATAAAATATAGAAAGTGTTAAGTAGAGACTAAAAGGTATATAGTCAGAGTGAAAGGAACAATTATTTCTGATTCAGGAATCAGGGACAGGTGTTGCAGGTGTTAGCCTTTCAGTTGGGGTTTGATGGGTTAGTAGAATTTCTTCAGTGGACAGAGGGGAAATAGCATTCCTTCTGAGGAAATAGCATGAGTAAAAGCAAGTATGAAATTGCATGCCACGTTTCAGTAGCAATTAAGTTTCCAGTGGGCCTGGAGCTTAGATAGTGTTCTCTAGTGGGGTGGGTATTGATTTAGGAGAACAAGCAGTCTGAAAAGCTAATCTAACAGAAGGCCTGAATTTCATATGGAGGATTTTGGATCCCACTCCTACAGGTAAATATTTCTAAATAAAGGTATAATGGGTCACCATACATCAGAGGATATATTTGCTCATTGATTTATATGTTAGATTACACATATATGATATTTGTATAATTATATGATTAACATAAATAACATGTATGGAAATTGTACAAATGTTAATCTGGTTGTAGAGTGAATAGAATGGAGAGGCAGAAGGTTGAAGGAAGGTTGGTCACGATGCTAAAGCAACATCCCTAGAGAGAGACACTGAAGATACAGATTACAGAATGACATTCAGATGCAAAAGGAAAGAGAGGATGGGAGAGATTTTGAAGTAAGAATTGGCAGGATTTGGTGGCTGACAGAATGCAATGAATGTAGGAGAGAAAGCAATCTTAGACAAGCATAAAGGTTTGGCTCAGATTAAAAGAATGATCATGGCAGTGACCAAGATAAGATGGAAGAAGTTGTTGTTTTTGAAAAACGATAAATGTGTTCAATCTCTATGCAGTTTGCAAAGTTATCAGCATATCCATGCGTAAATGTGCAAGGTGCTATTGGAAAAATGTATATAGAATTCAGTGAAGAGATCAGGGCCAAGATATAGACTTGGGGATTATCTGCACAGAGGTTATGGGAGTGCATATATAAAGCATGCAGAGAAGAGAAATGATTTTGGAAATCTGGGAGAGAGAATCTTTTAATATGGCTGAGTAGAGAGTGAGGAATAAAGAAACTCTGAGATGAACTGTCACTGACATAGAAAGAAAAGCAGTACTGAATCATCATAAAAGGACAAGGAAGGACATGATTCTGTGATTGGTCAAAAATATCAAATGCTGTGGAGCTATTGACTGGTGTGTAGACTCTGAATTTGCCATCGGGAAATGGTTGTTGATCTTGGAGAAAATTTCTACAGAAATGGAGAATAAACCAGTTTGATCGTATTTAGGAAAGAGGAAGTAAATATAATGAATGTAAATTATTTTCTAGAAAACTTTGTCAGTGAAGAGCATTAGCTGGAATAAGAGTAGACCTGGTGGACAGAGGAAACATAAATATGCCTGACAAGGGGAGGGAACAGTAAGATATGAGAGGAAATGGGAAGGAAAAGATCAAAAGTATGATGGAGCAATTTGCCTTGAAAAGGATGAGAATGATTTCTTCCTTGAGAGAAAATGAAGATGATGACTGAGGATAAAAGAAAAATTGGGGGTGTAAGTGAGATATATGGAAACGTTTACATGAATATGAACTCTGTTTTCCCGAAGAGGTGCACAAGTGAATACAAGCTGAGAGCCAGTTGTAGGAAGGAACGTGGAGTTTTCACATTTGGGGAGTGAAGCTCCTGCTTGGGAAATGTACTATGAGTATATCAGTTGGCTTAATATTTCAGGTCCAGTACCAGAGGGGTGAGCACAGCAAAAGCAGGTCTTCCAGAAATTGAAGGCCCATCCCATGTTTCTCTAAGATGATAAAGCTCACCCCCCAAAGACAACCAAAGACAAAATTAGCTCTTTTCATTTGCTGCAGAAAAGGCAACTGTGGGCATTTCAGTCAAAGGCAATGGAGAGGGCTTTTTCAGGGTTTGAAATTTTGCTGAATGACTGTAAGAATGTTGTGAGTGAACCAGAGAGTGACTTTAAATGGCATTTGTCATGAGGCAGAGTCAGTTGCTGATCTCAGTAACTATGCAGAAGGTTGAGGGGACTGAGAGGGATATCTTTGGAAAGAAAGCGGTGATTGCACGAGAAGATGGGATGTGCGTGGCTTGGGAAGAAAAATTATCTACATGGCCCTGCCCATATCTAGGTAAGGACATCATTTTACGTTCGGTTAGGAGATTCATGATTTGATTAACGGTAGTGTTGAGAAGTAGACTTGGGGTTGGGGTTCTGTTTCTTTGTAAACTATGTGATTAAGAGAAATATGGAATGTTGAATCCAAAAGCTCCCAATCTGAGGATCTGCATCTTGTTTTGGCAACAAGGCTGCTTCCCATTGTCAGGGAGCAGATTCCCAGAGAAGATTGTTTCTTTTTCACCAGTATGATTTTCACTGCAAATTCTGCATGTTCTGTGATTTCAGAAAACAAGGTTTCTTAACCTTGTATTTGATGTTAATCCATAAAAACTGGCTTACACGTTCACAGACCTATTTCCAGCTCTGGGAGTTGGTCCTGGATTGGACAATCTGGTCACAAAGTACTTTGATTTGAACCTGCCTTTTGAGGTTTCTCGACCATATTCCCTGTTATGTCTAATACTGTGAGCAGAAGCACGGAGATAAATGTGGAGAGATTTCGGGAAGATAGCTATCTTCCAAATGCCTTTTCTTTTACTACATAATTTTCCACATTGTTCTCATAATCTGTCCAAGGAGTACTTTTTTTTTTTTTTTTTTTTTTTGCAGTACGCAGGCCTCTCACTGTTGTGGCCTCTCCCGTTGCGGAGCACAGGCACCGGACGCGCAGCCTCAGCGGCCATGGCTCACGGGCCCAGCCGCTCCGCGGCATGTGGGATCTTCCCGGACCGGGGCACGAACCCATGTCCCCTGCATCGGCAGGCGGACTCTCAACCACTGTGCCACCAGGGAAGCCCCAAGGAGTATTTTTTTACTGCATATTGGGAATTCTGTCACAACTAGAAGTGAAAATGGAAATAGGGAAAACCACTCCCTCTATCAGCCAAGCTTTCTTTCCTCCGGAGTCACCTCTGTTTCTCTAAGAGCCTCTGTCCATGGTTGCTGTTCATAGTACAGGGATCTGTTGAAGCTAAAATAATGATGTTGGACAGGAAGTCAGGAGAAAGAGAAAGGCTAAAACAAGCCAAAAGTAGGAACAATCTTGGAAGAAATTTCTAAAAAACTAACGGAAATTTATATTTTCCAGGATTAAATTAAGAAACATGGATGGGATGGATTCCTTTAATGTGGAAAAATCTAAGTATTTTAAACATTTCATTGTAAGCACTGGTTGGTACCATCATTTATATGGTAGTCCTCATAAGGTATTCCCTGTGGGGTATACATCTAGGCTGCAAAAGCCCTTGGGTCTCACAGTACCCTTGCAAATTAAGCAGTCATTATGGTTCCCTTTGATAAATAAACTAGAGAGAAAAAAAGTAATTTTCTAAATCAGACAGCCTGTTAATGAAGGGGGCCTACAACTCACTAGATATGCTTCCTATGTAAATTATTGTTTGTAGAAGGAACCACTTTGAAATATGGTGAGTTCATTTATCATTTATGCATTTACTGTTTTATCACAATATGTAGGTAACGCAGTGTGGAAAGAGTAATATAAAATCTGCAAGTGCTGCTTTAGTGGGAACCATCGGTTGGCTCTTAGCGATTTTTCTTTTTGGTGAAAATCAACACTCATTTAAAAAAGTTGCATATTTTTGTGAAACATTTTTGATATTCGTGACTCGTTTATTTGATGTGCTAAATGAACCTTTTGTTTTTACTTATTTGATTTTGTCAGGCTTTGCAGAATCAGTCAGGTGCAGTAATACTATTCAATAATTTATCATAACGTATATTTATGCATGGTGATAGTTTGTATTCTAGATGTACATAGTGTACATTACATGTTTAAATAGTATTTTGCAATAATTCAAAGTGTTTTATGAAACTGAATAAGCAGCCTCTCATACCAATGAAATCATACATACTGAGTATTTTACAAATGAATTTACAAAGAAGTCATGAAGGGATTAATACTAAAAGAAACTAAATAACACTGTTCTGTTCTTTTGCAAGTAGATGTCAGTATTAAAATAAGTGTCTACTGACTTACCTTGATATTTAGGGTTTGAAACACATGTTAGAATTCAGCAAAACAGAAAATAAGAGGACTTGCCCAAAATTGTTTTAACTTTGAGAAAGAATCATAGAATATCTACTAGCAAAGTAATGTAATTTATAAGAATGATTTTGAAAGAAAAGAAAAAGAGCATAGTACCTATGAGCCAGGAGTTTTAAAGCACATGTTATTGATTTCTTACGTTTAAACTCTTGGGGTTAAAAAAGTCTTTGTTTTCAATTACTTGTAGTTGGTTGGACACATACACAGAAAATAAAGTGCAGACCTTTCAGTGTCACTGGAAACTATCATAACTGCAGGTCAGAGATTAAGAAATGACTTTTATAAATAAGAAGTGTTCTCAAAGCGAATTTCAAATTTTCTCATCCACTTGGTATACTGAATCAACCCCACATAAAGACATTTTTGCTTTTCTAAGATGTCATATTTTGGCACCATGTTTATGCTAAATGAACAATCCATTGCTTTATAAAACTTATAAAATTATATATTTTTATCATGTAGAAATTTTATGAAATGGTATTAAGAGATGGGCACAATCAATACATGATTGACTTTTTAAAAAAGTGGTGTGCCTCAAGATTCATTCTTCTTTTATAGTTCTCTTCTGAGATAATTTCTTTAATTTTATTTAGAATGTTTTAACATTTTTACACATAGAAAAACACAATATATTCTATCTTATGTCCCTTAAATAAAAAGGTCAGTATGAAGCCACATCCCTCAGTGACTGCATTAAGGAAACACCTAAAGGCATAGAGAATTTTAAAGCTGTCAGTAACAGAACCCAGAGCACAGAAGAATATTTAGTATTAGAAACTAGGTCATCCCTGCACAAATGCATGTACCTTCCTTTTCTCTCTAGGTCACTTTGAGGTTTATATGCTTAGTTCAAAAATATTGGGTTGGCCAAAAAGTTCGTTTGGGTTTTTCCATAAGATGTTATGGAAAAACCCGAGCGAACTTTTTGGCCAACCCAGTACTTGCAATCTGAAACCGTTACAAAATGGGTGAGCTTTCTGAAGGTTTCTCCATGATTCTCTCTATATCATTCTACAAAATCTATTTTTAACATTAAATAACAGTAAAAATGTATTTTAAGACATTCGGTCTGTTTTCACCTTATTATTTTAAACCTACAAGTGTTGGGACTGGCCCTTTTAATTTTATGTATGACCAGAAGCCCTATCCATGTCAGGGATCTGGGCCAGAAGAAGCCACAGATGATAGTTAAACTGAAAGTCCACACTGACAGGAGTTAGAATTGTTACCAATTCATTAAGAAGATATTTCCAAAATGCTTATCCAAGACTTCTGAGACTATAATAAATGCTTTATTTGTACATAAATTTACTCTTGTGATCACTAATCTGGAGGGTTCATTGCACATAGGATTAAATAATGTTCCATTTCTCAACTAAATGTGTATTTACTCGTGGATTGTAATTTAGAAGTTTTGAAACCATGAATTTTTTTCCCTGCATGGAAATAAAGGGTCGGAAGAAGGTGGATAGACTCTGCAGTCTATTAGAGCTTTCTCTCACCGCCCTCCCTTCCCTCTGTAAGAATAAAAGAGCCTCTGTGACGGTGGAGAATGAACCTGTTTATTTCATAATTATAAAGGCGTAAACATATCTTGGACATCCTAAAATATTACCTATGCCTATGGCATAGAGAATGCAAGTGAAACGCTGCAAAGAGAAACATGGCTGAACCTGCCAGGGGTAATGACTCTGATAGGATTCGACTCACTTGAGGGTATAATCGATGGTAATATACGTACATTTAAAAAGACTGCATGTAATATATAAGTAAGCTCTTAGAAGTCACTAAAAAATGGTGCAATGACCTATAGAATTTACGGACAGTCTGATGTAGTTAATGCCATCTCAGATGTTACACAATTGGACCCTTAAAAACACACACCAAGGATAATTACACTTCTCTAAATGTATTTCAATTACTGTTTTCAGCTGCCTGACTCAAGGATAATTATTTGATGTCAGTTGTCCAGGATCTCCCAGCAAGTCAATGATATATTCAGTGAGTTAAATTATTTAAATTTAAATACATTTCCATTTATTTTGTATGGTACATAAATTATGATATAAATTTTATTCTTCCATGTTAACTGTACTTAATTCCTTAGGTCCCTTAAAACATAATTTGAAGCAAAAGATTAAATATATAAGGCTCAACACCATATTTCTTTGTTTATATTGACAAGTAAATATTTTGATTTCTATTTATTTGTTGTTCAAGGCAATAAATCCCACATGCACATACTTTTGTGACAACTAACTGAACACATTTGAGATACTGTGACACAGTTCATCACGCCTTAATTTTTCTTTGTAAATTTAATGCTTGAAATTTTAGTAACATATATTATTATCTTTAAAAATTTTAGTAACATATATTATTATCTTTAAAAATGACCAACATGTATAGACATTCAAAGAGACCTCACCCTGAGAACAGCACAACAGTGTAGCAGTGTTCTTATGTGGTGGGGCAAGAACCTGTTCAGTCCAACACGTACGTACTGAGTGCCCCCTGCATGGCGGGCTTTGTGAAGGTCTGAGGCACATGGTCCCTTTCTTTGGGGAGCTAATCTACAAGTGGGGGACATTCCACCACAGATGCGGAAGACTATGCACAGGGAGGATATTAAACAGGTTTATACTGGGGCAGGGACTGGAGAAGGCTTCTCAGAGAAAGGAAATGGCCTTTAAGCTCCACCTGAAGGAAAGGGAAGTGGAAAAGATTGAGAAATAGAACCTGTGAACCTTTTTTCTCCTGCCTCCCAGCAGTAGAGAGGTGTCTTGGGCTTAACTGATGCTGAAGGCATTTTACAATGGTTGAGTAAGGAGCATTCCAGACAGAAGATGGGCGTGTGTGAGGTGTTGAAGACAGAGAGTGCTCAGAGCATTTCTGGAGGGGCGCTTGCTGGCCCCAAGGTGGGAAGGCGAGGGAAGAGCTGTGAGATGGGGGACAAGAACTCAGGGCTGTATTTTAGTCTGTGCTGTGTTTAGCGTCAGAGCAGGGGCTTATAGCATGGGATTTGTGTGATTGCATTTTTGTTTAGGAAAGAAAATCCAGGGAAAGTAGAGGAGAGGACACAATGGTGACATATTGTGTTGGAAGAATGGACAGGACTTGGAGATTCACTGTGATGAGGGAAAAGTCAATGAAACTACCACTTGTCTGGCTGGCAATTCACTGAGATTGGAACCAGGGAAAACGGACCAGCTCACTTTAAAATAATGGAAGGAGAGGAAAATATTGGATATTACCCTATATCTGAATCAGTGATTCAGGAGTAAGATGTTCACCATGGTGGGTATGCTAAGTTTGTTTTGCAGAAAAGCAAGTCTGGAAAATCTAAAGCAGATCCCATTTCTTAGTATAGGCAACTTGTCTGTCTCACTTTGCTAGGGCCAGTGGCTCCTGAAGTCTTAATTTTAGGTTTTAATTGGGATCTGCAGTCCTAGACGTGCACCTTGAGTAACTTCTCTACATTTAAGGGTAAAGGAGATCAAAGGAATATGGCCTGGGTAACAAAACCCAATAATTTAGGAAAGTTTAGTGCCATTCTGGGTCTAGAAAAGCTTAACCACCTCTAAAGAGAGCTCCCAAAGCCAAGAAAGACCATTATTCAATATCAATAAGCTCTGGTACATGATGTCCAAAAAGTAAATGGGCAGGTGAACCCTTCCTTAAATGAAAGCAATTAATTTCCTGCCCACATGCTTCCACCTACATATTGTTCTGTGTCTCCACTGTCACTTAGAAAACAGAAACAAAGTTCCTAGTTCTGTCTAGCTGAACCTTACGGCAATGCATTCCTGAGCTGTGGAGTGATGGCATGTACAAGGAGAGAAGCAAAGATGTTCTGCAGGACTCAGAATGAATGACAGAGGTAAAGAAACATTTAGGTTTGGTGAGGAAAGGAATGAAACATTAGTCATGTCTACACAGACCATGGCATTCCAGGTAGCTCTTTCTAGTACTCGTGGCTCTGTCTCCCTCTCTGCTATGTCCAAAGACACAACACCCTGAGATTCATTTTCAGTTTGAGGTACAGTTACGATGTATTTGAAATATTTTGCTCTGGTGAATTCTTACATTCACTTGAAACAGAGCTGAGTACCATCCTTCACCGCTGATCTCCAAGGCAACAAGGCTTGAAATGTCAAGGTCTTTCACTCCTCCCTGGCCATTTCCGTCAAATCCTCTTCCTCTGTATTGTCTCACCTTACTTCAAATCCTATTGCATCACATACCACAGAAATTGAAAATGATCAATTTCATGCGTAAATTATTCCCAACACTACTGTTGCTTTAGAGAATATACAAGAAACATCAAAACACCCTCCCTCAACCAGCCATTGGAAAACCTCAGCTGTTAGCACCCAAATCGTAAACTTCTAGAAAGGTCTCCATGATGACAGTGTCCATGTGGAGTAGTCAGAGTGCACTGATTCTGCGTTGAACACTCCGCTGGAGATTTAGGAAGTTCAGTTGTATGTCCCAGAAACGACTGGTTGAGCTGAATTATGGAATCGGTCCATGGTGCATGAAAAGAGCCCTGACTTCAGGGCCAGTATCTGGATCGGGCTCTGCTGTTTTCACCTGCATGTACTTGGGCAAGGAGCCACCCCTCTTGAGTCTGCCATATTTATTGTGGGAGTTAAAGTGCCAGTATATAATGGCCTTCGTTAAAGGCTTGCTAAATTTGTTGTTTGGAAGCCATTTTATTTCTAGTTAGTTTAACAAATTAAAACCATAAACACAGATAAAACCTCCATATTTTTGAGATAACTTTTCTAAGGGAGATTTTAGTTCAGAGAGTTTAGCACTTGTCTGGGAGAATGCATCCCTCTGCACTGTACATCATTATAAAAATATGTGCAGAAAAAGACAGCAAAGTTCATATGTAGTATTTTGAAAATGAATATTCAGATAATGCAAATATTTCTTAATGATTTTTATCCTGAATAATACAAAGCTATTTTTAAAGGTCTTAATCCAGATTAGAGCATAAAATAATAATTTGACTTCTGTTACATACTTTTGAGCAAGTTGCCAGTTAATCCTCATTATTATTTCCTGGAAACCAACTTGGATTCTGAGGGAAATATTGACCAAGTTGTGTTAATCTTAGCAATGTTAAATTTAGAAATTTGGTGTCATTTAATTGTCATTTTTCTTTGAATTCTTATCAACATAATTTACAAATTGAATCCAATCTCCTCTGTTTTTCTGAGCTGTTCATTTGATTATTTCAAATAATAGGGACAGCCCATGTATCTATTTGCAGTCTGAGAGGGCAAGGCTCACTCCTTTCATGTCTGCAACAATGCTGACACTTAAAAGGGCTTAGTAAGTATTTTTGAATAGCTGTATGCATGATAGAATGACACCAAATTGGAGGTTTTCTAGGCACTTTTTCCTCTTGCTCCATGAAGAGGTCTTTCCATTTCTACATGAAGGATGTGATGAAGGTTTCAATATCTAGTACAATTGAGTTTATTGGTCATTGAATTCATTTGAACCCAACTTTCCACTAAGATTTTTCCTTTTGCTCATCCTCAATCTTAAAGTCAAGCATTTGAACTAATAAAATTTCTAGCAATGGGGATGGTATAAAAATGGCTTCTCCCTTTTAATTCTGTCTAGCACATTCTGCAACCTTCCTTTTATTCACTTATCCATCTACACTCTAACAATTTATGAACTATATACTCTCTGCTAAGCATTGTGTTAGGTACCACAATTGATATACCAAAATCATGGTCCCTTTCCTCAAGGAGCCCATGTTTTATACATCTCTTCTTTCTGGGAAATGTATATCTATGTATGTTGTGCACTTGAGTAAATTTTAGATGCCTGTAGAGAAAAGAAAAAAAGGGGTTAGAGAAAAAAATATAAAACATTATATATTTTACTGTTTTTAAGATTTATAGAATTATTTGCAGATTATGATTAGAAAATTGACATGCAAAATATATTTATAAGGATCTATTTTACAAATAGTATGATTTTGATATTGTTTGTAAAAGTTGTTTTTATTTTAACAATCTGTAGTATATACAAATATATTTACAGATATTTTATATATACATATACATACACACACATACACACACACATACAGATAAATTAGCTGTAGGCTGTAAAAGGAAAAGTGAAAATATACCAAAAACATATTTTGGGAAGACTAATTTTGTCATTTCTATTTGTGGTAATAAAATATTTTTCTAGGTATATCTACACAGCATACTCATTTATAATATGCTAAGTGAATAATAAATTTACCCAAGTGAAAAAAAAGGGAGAGGTTACAAATTGAAACAAAAAAATTATAACATAAAAGATGAGTGACCTATATGGAACTTTGATACACATATCTTTTCTTTTTCTGTGAGAGGAGACATCTAGCAACCAACTTCTTGATAATAGAGCTAAAGATATTTCTGGTGAGAAGTTTTTCATACTGAGATCTTTACATAAGACAGATTTCATGCAAATTTCTATTTTTAAAAAATTTCTAAAACATATTCCCATCTAACAACATGGGCAAATGAGATAGGTTCTCAAACTACTTACACACAAATAGTTAGAGACTTGAGCCAATGAAGTGTGCAAAAGGCAGAGGTAACTCACAGTCATTTCACTCAGCCAGCACAGGGAAGGGTGTGTGCTGAGGAAGGAAAACATGCTGGGAGCCAGGAGGGCGAAGTTTGTGCAGGGCCTCACGGCCAGTTTTCGAGAGCTGAGTGAACCTGGTTCATCCTTGTGAGACATTTTTGAAATTGCTCTCTATCAGCATTAATTAGGATATGAAATTAAAATCTGTTCACATCCAACTGAATATTATGTCAGCAATACAGGGCACATCTTTAGTTGGCCCCTGACAGGATTTTAATTTCTGCAGTCAGTTTCTAGAAAAACCTTGTAAGGAATGGAATGTGCTGATCTATATTTTGTACTGACGGCTGCCAAGGTGCTGCCAAATCCATCTGTCTTATTATGATTACCTTTCACTGGATGTCCTTGGAATTCCTCGTACATAAAGAGAAGAAGAGTACCTGAGCATCACCTGTGACTGTTATAATTGCACCACACCCCTCCTCAGTGATTGCTCATCTATTCAAAACCTTTCTTGCAAATATTTGAAAACAAATTGACATCACCCTAGTACACCAGTTAATCTACTCTTGTGTGACATCTGGGAGATGTCTTACTGCTATGCTTTTTATGCATTGGGTAGCTAGGAAAGAGAATTAGCTATGGAGGCAGTGGAGAATATTTTAATGAAAGAATTACATTCAGTCATCTAGAATCCTAGATTTCTGTGAGAGCAGTGACACTATTACAGTTCTAAATGCTTTTCGGACAAATATCTTAATATTATACTATGTAGTGTACCTTTTAATTTTTATTTTAATGTGTAGAAAAGATGCAGGACTAGTCAAAGCAAATGAAAGCAAATATTATTTAAGGCATTTAAGTAGTTTAACTGACAAATTGTATAGAACCTGTAGCAAGATAATTATGAAAACCAATTTCCTTGAAGTGTGACTAAGGAAGTGGAGTTAGTGCAAGACAGTTTGTTGATGTCGCTGATTTTCTTCTGATGGATAAAAGATAATTCTAGAGCAACCACAAAGCTTTTGTTCTGAATATCTGTAGTTTATTATTTTAGAAAAGAAATATACTATTCTAACTCAATCTAAATGGTGCTAAGAGGAAGAGTTGAATGTTTCTTCATTTGTAATTTACAAATTACTTTGACTTTTTTTTTTTTTTTTTTTTTTGCGGTACACGGGCCTCTCACTGTTGTGGCCTCTCCCGTTGCGGAGCACAGGCTCCGGACGCGCAGGCTCAGCGGCCATGGCTCACGGGCCCAGCCGCTCCGTGGCATGTGGGATCCTCCCAGGCCGGGGCACGAACCCGTGTCCCCTGCATCGGCAGGTGGACTCTCAACCACTGCGCCACCAGGGAAGCCCTACTTTGACTATTTTTTAATTTATTTTATTTAATTGTGTGAATGCAAGCTAGGAGAGAGCTTCTGGAAAAATAATATAAAGAGTAATAATAACACAATAAACTAATTCAAGAGGATTTTCTACAAAATATCAAATTTGAAAGTCAAGTATCTTGAACTAAAAAAAAAAATTTATTTATTTATTTATTTTTGGCTGCGTTGGGTCTTCATTGCTGTGCATGGGCTTCTCATTACGGTGGCTTCTCTTTTTGCAGAGCACGGGCTCTAGGCGCACAGGCTTCAGTAGTTGTGGCTCGCGGGCTCTAGAGCGCAGGCTCAGTAGTTGTGGTGCACGGACTTAGTTGTGCCGGGGCAAGTGGAATCTTCCTGGACCGGGGCTTCAACCTGTGTCCCCTGCATTATCAGGCAGGTTCTTAATCACTGCGCCACTAGGGAAGTCCCTGTCTTGAACTTTCTACTTCACTTGAGCACTCATTTTCTTGCCCACAAAAGTTAGGCAGTGAGTAACTCTGAATGACTCCTAAGAGAAATCTTTAGACTGTACTACCTTTTTCTTTTTCTTTTCCTCTTGCTCCTTCTTTCTTAGTTCTGTACTTCAGTCAACCAACAAATGTTAACAGGATGCTCTTGAAGTGTGAGGGTTGTGACAGACATATTAGGCATAGTTTGATTCTTCCTTCCTTCCTTCCTTCCTTCCTTCCTTCCTTCCTTCCTCCCTCCCTCCCTCCCTCCCTTCCTTCCTTCCTCCCTTCCTTCCTTTATTTTCTTTTACATCTCTCTCTTTTTTCCTTTCTTTTCACTCTCTTTTATTTCCTTTCTCACTTTATTTTACTTTTTCTGACTTTCTTCAATTTTCATTGCTTTCTCCTGTTTCCAATAGTTAGCCAAAAAAGATGTAACTCAAATTCCAGAGAGTCTTAACCTGTTGTTGTTTTTCCTTTCTTTGTAAAGTACAAGGAATCTGAACATTTGGATCCTCAGTCTTGCTATTTTGCTTTCACCTACTAATTGTAATACAGTTTTCAAATTTTTAGCATTCTTTTGATGCTCTTTTGTATAAAATTTTTAATGTGTGTTAATTCAACTTTTTTTTTTTTTTTGCGGTACGCGGGCCTCTCACTGCTGTGGCCTCTCCCGTTGTGGAGCACAGGCTCCGGACGCGCAGGCTCAGCGGCCATGGCTCACGGGCCCAGCCGCTTCGCGGCATGTGGGATCTTCCCAGACCGGGGCACGAACCTGTGTCCCCTGCATCAGCAGGTGGACTCTCAACCACTGCGCCACCAGGGAAGCCCAATTCTACTTTTAAAAGTAGCTAAGAAGCAGTCCATAGATCCTTCTACCCTAAGATTTATGATTGTAAGCAAAACAAGCTCCGTTAATTGTAAGGCTTACTTGTAGAAGTAAATAATGAGTCCACACTTCTAGCCTTTAACCATGATGGTGGTTGGGACTGTAGAAAGCTGATGAATGTGGAACCCCTTCCATTGCTTTCATCACTCTCGTGTTCTCATATGCAAGGGAGAGGGAGATCAAAGGAGGTTCAGGCAGACGAGTATCTGTGGAGTGCCCAGCAGGCCCCCGGCCCCGTGCTGAGCATCGCACACATATTACCTCATTCAGAGGCAGGCCCCATTCCCATCAGCACCAGCGAGGCTCCTCGCCGGAGCCAGCCCCAGGAAAGAGGCTGAAAGTAGGGCATAACAAGAGGAGGCTGGTGGCGGCACCAAAATGATTTGCTCCTGACTTTGCAGTGTGTGTGTTCATATCCCAGCAGAAGGCGTTTCAGTCACTGCAGTGGATGTCTAGGGTCACAGTCCTTTTTGCAAGGTTTCCCCCGATGGGCGTGCAGGGATTCTGCACTAAGTAGATGTGAATACCGCGATGAGGAACAAGCTTTAGGAATAAACAAGACCAGAGGGACTAAAGTCTGCCCTTTTTTGGTTGTGGGACTTTATTAAATACATTAGGCTCTCTGAGGCTGGCTTTTTCTATTTAAGAAAAGGGTAATTATGAGAGAGTTGTGAATTTAAAAGAGAAAACAAATTTCCTGGCATATATAAATGTTCAAAAGGCCATCATTTATATATTTACTGTTATTACTAATTTGGCAAATGTTGCATTTTGTTCTGTAGTATTTTGGGGCAGATTGTTCTTCTCTATTGCCAGGACTTTATAGACAGTGGGCTGCATTCAAAGTCTTACAAGCCAGAAAGACACAGTTCAGAAAAGAAATATTGTTTTATCTCACATTAGCAAACTTTATTTAGAAATTATGAAAATGAAACTGTAAAACCATTCCAAACGGAACAAATTTCCCCTCTGAATACACTGCTTCTAATAAATTAAATTGCACTGTCAGTTGGCTCATCTGCTTGTGAGTAGATTTCAAAATTCAAAAGAAAAGACAGGACAAAAGACAGTCCTACTGTTAGGACTACTAGGACCTAATTCTGAATAAAAAATATCTTAATCTCTAGAGACAACAGTCAGCCTACTTACCTGGCAACATATATTTATTGTGCATTTTGTTTTATAAATTTTGCACTTTGAAAAATAATTCTGCAAGCAAAGGACGAAAAGATACACAAAGCTAAAGGCGACTGTCATCAGCGATTAATGATCTGTACTAATTGTTAGTGAAAAGACAGATGCCAAAGTGTCCCATATTCAGAGGGCAAAAGCAGGAAGCATCAGTCGTGGGGAGAACTGTGTACCGTGCCTTACACATCCACATGTCTCTGAGGCCAAGAACATTGTTCTTCAAAGCATAGTGGCATGCCTTGCTTTTGAAGGACTCACACAGAATCTGCTGTAATCCAGACTGAGGAAAAACCGGGATGCAATTTGAATAGTTGCAGATTGCTTTCAAACTTTTTAAATATAGAAAAGAATAGCCATCTTGGGCCATTTCTGTTAAAATGTATTTCATTTGCTCTGTTGAAAATACTTTCATGGGCACAATAGGAAGACAACATAGGAAGTCTGGTGAATGGTCTTGCTGGAAGAGTACCAGGTGTCAGAGGTTTGCATTTCCTGTTAAGGAGTTTCTCTCCATTCTGTAATTAGAGATGTGATATTGAAAGATTGTATTCAAGTAAGCCTAAACAGTAAATCAGGATGGTATTTTAGAATGATAACTTTGATAGCACCTTGGAGGATAAGTCTGGATTGAAACACTGGGAAGACACAGGGAGGATAGATACTCTATGACTGGTGGGGGAGTGACTGCACTAATAGCATAGAGGAGCGACCCAGGCGCTTAGAGAAGCCAAAGGACAACAGAAATCAGTGGAAAATGTAGAGCTTAAAACTGCCAGAGATTGTTAATAATCCTGTTTGGAGATTATTCCCAGAGAAATACGGGTTTCACAGAAAATTTAAGTGGATTTGTAATAGCAACACCGGTGAAAATTAGGGTTAAACACTCCTCAGGCATTTGTTCATGTCAAAATAAGAGAAGATTTGGAAAATAATAATGTCAAAGAGAATTCTTATATTAAATACAAGCAAATACTAAAAGAATATTATATTAAGCTAGAAAAAATTCAATTTAAGAAGTATAACTGTGTAATCCCAGACCAGGGAATGATGAATTGGATGCTATTTGATGTGACTAAAAAATACACTGGATTTATTATAGTGCTCAAAACGTTGAAAGAAACAAGGTACATAAGATAAATAAAAGGAAATCTAATAATCATGACTACAAATTTTAAGAGGGAAATATATCTGAGGAGAATTATTAGTCTACATTAATTACCACATACAAAGATTACCTTACATTAGTCTTAAAGCATGTTTTGATGTAAAAAATTATTTACAGTTGATGTTTTTAAAAAATAGTGACATAGGAATACAGTAAGACACTCACCAATGTGAGCATTGATGTACTTTTGAGTCTGGTAGTCATCAAACTGGTATGAAATTTAACAGGTAAAAAAACAAAACAGTTTTTAAGACTACAGAAGAAGAGGAAGAGGAAAGCGAAGGGAGAGGAAGGGTAGGGAGATGAAAGAAAAAGAAAGTTCTACAGTTTAGGGGTATCCTGTTTGGAGAATATTTTTTCTCACTTGTACTGACATAGCACAAGACAACTGAGACGAAAAGTACAGCAGAGAAATGTGTTTTATATTCGAGGATGTTACAGTCAATGGAATACTGGAAATGTATATTACGTCCTCATCCATTGTTAACTTAGGGTAATTTGGGCTTACAAAGTGCAAAGTACTTTATGAACTATAACATTATTAGACATAATCAAATAATTATTATGTGTATAGCACTATGCTAAGATAAAGAGAGAGTGTTGAAATCACAAAAGAACAGAGCTTTCTACCTTCTAAACATGGAGTTTGAGAAGAAAGGCTTCATACAGAAAAAAGTAAAGGTTTTTTCTTCCAGCATTTTAAACCTCAACTCGGTAAAAGGCTAGCGATAAGTGACACTAGAGGAAAACCTTGGACTAGGAGGGATGGACTGCTTTGTTTCGTGAGACCTTCCATCCCTTTGCTGACCTATGGCTTCTACGGAAGGATGCCTAACTGGATACATTGCCTGTGAACAATGAGCCGTATTAAAGCTTTTCTGTTCTTCCCAAGATCAGTGGCTTTTTCCTCCTCTTTCACAAGATGGGTACTGATTTTCTTTTTTGCTTGAGAATGAAAAAATTAGATTGACCTAAATATTAGTTGACTGTAGTTTATTTTATCTAGAAACACTGGCATGGTTTATAATTACCCTTGTGCTCTGAATAAAAATTACAAATGCAGGACTGTAACATTACCTTAGCTAGTTTTGCCTGCTTTGCTCAATGTGCTCTCTTTGTTTTTTTTTTTAACAATTATTTGTATATGCAAATAAACACTTTGTAAAATTAATGTGCATGTTCACTTCACCTCTTTCGTTTTATTTTGTTTCTTCTTTTTGTTCTCATTGTTACGCTCTCAGTCAATAAGGTGACTGGGAATAAATGAATCCAAATATTTTCCTGTCTTTTCAATGCTAAAAGAATGTGTTTGGACAGATATTTTTCCTGTTGCTTAAGAAGGTAAACCCATTATTTGGTCCAGTTTAAACACAGCTTTAGGCATGAATATATTGTACAAACATTCAAAATAGAACTTAAAGAACATAAGTAAAAATAATTATTCAGTGCTTTCTTTGTGACAGAAGTTTGCCTTACAGTAGCTTAAATCCTTAAATGATCCTGTAATGGAGTCCCCATTATTTCTGATATTCCATAGATAGAAAGTAGTGCTAGTGAGAATTTTTTAACCTAATTATGTAGATTCCAAGAATACTTGTAGAAACTGGCAACAGAAGTCATATTTTAATAGAAATGGTTTTTTTTTTTTGGTGGATGAGGGAAGTTTTGAAAAAACAGTCTTTCAATATATTGACATATTTTGTGTCAAGCATTTAACATTGGCAATGAAAAGCGAACAAAGAAACAAAAAAACCCACATGCTTGTCTGAATGGAGAATAAAGGACTTTTCCCATTATAATCAGCATTTTCAGATCCTGTGCATCTCTATCCAGTTTAGGAGTCCAGCAGTTAAAGTGGGAAAAGAAGGACACAGCAGTTATTCAAGAGGGGAGAGGTCAAAAGCTCACAGGAAAACAACCATGGCTTCGATTGGGGGGTGGGGGGAAGAAAGCCAAAAGACTGACATAACCAAGAGCTTTCAGATCCAGTGAAAGGGTAACAGGCAGCTGTTCTTCATTTCCGAGGGCATAGAACAAGAAATAAGGGGTATGCTGCTGTGCAGTGGATTTAAGTTAAGTGTAAGTTGGCTGTAGGTTAAATATAAAATGGCTGTGAGGATAATTTACCTAAAGATTAATTACCTAAACTCTTTTTTCCAGATATATTTTAAAACTGTGAAGATTCTCACACCTGTTTGGAATGGTATTAGTTACCATGCTTAAAAACAAGAGTGAATAGGATCCGTTAATGAAATTCATATTCAAGCTCATCTTTTTTTCAGATAATTTCAAGCAACTTTTAAAGACTGAAATTTTTAAAAAGGCTGTAGTGATTCATTGTCAATTTAGAGACTAAAGAAAGCAGTTAAGCTGAGGTGGGTTTATTTGTGTCTGGATATCAGAATTTATAATAGGCTAGGTAGGTGGGACAGACTTTATGACCTAAAATTTCAGTAGAAATTGATTCAGAATAAGTCTGATTCAAATTTATGACTAGTTAATGGCAGAAACTTTGAAGCTGAGATTAAAAACACAAATACTAAAATTTTGACACAAATCTGCTTCCTAGTAGAAGCAGAATCAAGTATTACTTGCTCTCTGCTTGGTGTCAAAAAACGTAGCTTGGGAAAATTATGAAAATAGTTTAAGTAAAACATTCAGGATAACATTTTGCAGAAGGAAAATCCCATCCTGACTGGAAGATATGGATGTAAATATGAGTTAAGGTTTCATGACTCACAGTAATGGATGAAGCCACCAGGTCTAAAAAAAAAAAAAAAGGAATTATATCACCTAGGAAGATTTGATTAGGAGACACGCTTATTAGTAATTTAAGCACATACATTGTAGCTTTCAGAAAAGAGTGGCTTTATTATTGCTTAACCTATAAGCTATATATATTAGGTTGTGAGAGAGTTCAGACTGGTAGTAATTTTCTTCTAAAGAAATAACTTTGTAAGTACTTTATTTTACTTACCAACTTATTAGAATAAATGATATACTAGTTATAGTAGCCAGAGTTAGGTAGCTCTGAATTTGGTCCCTAAAACTCCCAAGAAGACATACAAACATTGGCAGTTAGTTGTTAATTGCTTTACTAGGAGCCAACATAACATAGATCTGGTAACACTGGTTGTAAAATTAAAGACATATAAACTGTGAATCATAAAGAGAACAAAGGGCATAATCAAAACTCAACTCATGTGAATTTGCAATGCCTTTGAGCCTCAAATGAAGTCTGTATTTTTGAAAAGTCTACTTACATAGACATTCACATTCATATAATTGTGATAATATTTTCTGCCATCTGCAGCTATTATTGGAAACATTTAAGGCTAGAATTTCCGATTGGTCAGAATAATCGGTGTACATGCGTATGTACAGATTTCTCATCAGTGTAAGATGTAAAATATTCTTACATCAGTGTAAGAATGTTTTCTCCCATGTCTATACAACAGAATTGGTAAGAAGAATTTTTAAAATCCTCAGTAATGAATAGATGACAGGTAAATATAACAATAAAGAAGTACCATTAGATGCACATTACAGTCTAAAGCTTGGCATATTTTCAGTGTTGGTTAGTAGCAAGCACAGACTGGGAGACAATAATCGTGTGCAATGATTACATTAAGGTTCCAGAGTATCTCTCTACTAAGTAGGTTTGTTAACCTAGGTCTGGAGTCCAGTGTTCTGATCTCTAAAATGGAGATGGCAAATACGTGTTTGTCCCACCAGATTCACTTTCCACCACTGTCCACTCTGCTGAGGGAGGTGGACCTGTAACAGCTACTCTAAACTTTATCTCAGTGAGCTCCTTAGCCATTCGAGTTAGGCAAGCCGTTGCCTCAGGAGAGATGAGAGAGAGGGGGGAACCGGTGGTTAGGGTATTCATTCCTTGGTTCCCTTCCTATGATGTTGCCTTGTCCTGGATCTTCCAAGGAGACCCTCTCTGGAATTTTCTTTCCTTCTCCGTCCTTTCCTTCCCTTTGTCTTTTTGGGTGTTGGTTGTGGGAAAAGGTAGCCCCGTGCTTTTACGCTACCCTTTATGGTATCCTTACATCTTGCCCACAGTTGTCTCTTTGTACATAACGCCTCCCCACATTATCCCAATTTGAGTGCCATCTATGTTCTGTCAGATGCTGATTGATACAGTAGTCTCTAGAATTTCATCAAGGAAAATGATTTGTTGTTTCCATAGGTTTTGAGAACCGCTGTCATCAACGTAAAACCATTAGTAAGTCTGTTCAGAAGAACAGTTATCGTAGACACTTCTTTGCATCTCAATGGAGTGACACCTTTCACCAGTTTCATTTTAAATATTTATCAAAGCAGGCCATAAACTGGTTCATCTGTGATACTTTTAGACAGTCTGAGAAGTTTTCTTTTCTATATAAAGAAAAAAAACCAGTCAGTGATTTACTGGGAAAAGTCTTCCTGAACTGACAGGAACAGCTATTCTGGTGTGTGTGCATGCTTTTGTGTAAACACACAGGACAGTTGCTATTTCAATGATTACTAGCAACATGCAGTTTCCATGTCTTCACTTCTTGTTTTATTGCTTAAAATCACAATTTCTATTTGAGATGCATCACTCCGATTAAGCAGGGGAAGGGTTATTTAGGTCATGCCTTCATGGGCATCTTCTTTTCTAAAATATGTGTAGACCCTAACATGTACAAGTTTTCCTGATATCCCATGTAGCTTGTCATCTCATACACCATCTGCAGCTGTCACCTACTTGTGACTCTTGGGAAGGAAAGTTAGTTCTTGAGTCACTCCCCCTAATTGAAGGGAGCTGTGGTGTGGACTTGGTTCTCCATAACCCAAGCTAGATCTGCTGGTCTCCCAGGGGCTCAGCTCTGTCAGGGTGCTGTGTAGAGAAAGAGTGAGTTCACCTCTAAGATTTAAGATGTTTTCATAAGATTTCTTTAAAAACTTGGTCCACAGAAATGTAACCTGGCCTTTACAGTTTTTATTATCTACTAGGGAGTCAAACACCAAACAAACAGTAAAACAGTGTTTGGTACATAGTAAGTCAGTTTTGTACAGAAAAATAATCATAAATATGACCATAGATTAGTTGGTTGTTTGGTTCATTTATTCATTCAACAAATTTTACTGAGCTAGGCAATGAGAATATTATTATGATTAAAGCATATGTACTTATTCTCCACATAATGATTACAGTAAGTGCATACAACATTCAGTTAAATAAGTAAAATCAAAGAGCAGAGCTTTTAGAGGCATGTAGCAGAGGCATCTAACGCAAAATTAGAGTCCCAGATGAAGGGCTGTAAAGAAGAAGTGCTTCTGACATGGTCTGGTCAACTGGAAATTTTGTGCCTTTGTCAGTTAGTCGGAGTTACTGATAGATTTTAAGTGATCATACCAAACATTACACTACTCATATAATACAATTCAAACATGTAATATTATTAGTGATGGTGAAACAGATGTGGACAGACTCAAGTATCACCTGGAGTTAGAAAAGGAAGAGAATTTACATGTGGTGGTTGGGGGCGAGCTGAATTAAAGTTCTGTACAGATCCAAGATGTAGACCAGATTTAAAAAGCACCAACAAATTACTCACGCTGTTTCTTCACCTGGATGTTGATTTTTAAATCTCTTAAGGCTTAGGTAATACAGCCTCCAATCCAGGGACATATACTCTCCTATAGAGCCTTGCTTTGCCTTAGAATGATTAATGTGGAAAAGATTCATTGAATTAAAAATAAACTTTCTTTTTTGAAGAGACACCTCTGGTTCCAGAAATATACAAATGAAATTAGAACCTTTGCATAATAATATTAGCATAGACAATATTGGTTATTCTTCTTGTACAAGAAGAAATTTGCAGTATTATCAGGAGTAAAAAGCAAGCTGCAAATCCACCATAAATTTCGTAAATATTTGACATTTCTGCTATGTTCTAGTTTATGCAACTGATAAAATTCTTAGCAGGTATTGATTAACTAATTCAGTATTTGAGCATCTAATATACGACAGGCAATATACTAATGCTAGGAATATAAAGATGAATAAAAACCTGGTTTCCATCCTTGAAAGCTCACATGCTATCATTGAAGGCATTGCAAAAGAGGTTTTCCCCCCCAGGTTTATTGAGGTATAATTGACATATACCACTGTATAAGTTTAAGGTGTACCATATGGTGATCTGATACACAAATATATATTGTGGAATGATTACCACAGTAAGGCTAGTTGACATTCTTTACCTCACATAATTATCATTTTGTTGATATTGGTGGTGGTGTTGCTATGGTGAGAACATTTAAGATCTACTTTCATAGTAATTTTCAAGTATACAATACAGTGTTTTTAACTGCAATCACCATGCTGCACATTAGGTCTCCAGAATTTGTTCTTCTTGTACCTGGAAGTTTTTACTCTTCGATCAACATCTCCTTATTCCCCCCACCCCCCAGCCCCTGGCAACCACCAGTCTGCTCTCTGTGTCTAAGTTCATTTTTGTTTTGTTTCTTCTTAGATTCTACATATAAGTGGAGTCATAGAGTATTATCTTTCTTTGCCTGGCCTATCGCATTAGTGTAATGCTCTCAAGGTTCATCCATGTTTTCTCAAATGGCACATTTTTATAGATTTCCTTCTTTTTTATATGTGAATATTATCGCATTATATATATACATACACACATCACAATTTCTTTACCCATTCATCTGTTGATAGACAATTAAGTTGTTTCCATGTCTTGGCTATTGTGAATAATGCTGCAATTAACATTGGGGTGCAGTATCTTTACAAGATAGTGGTTTCATTTCCTTTGGATAAATACTCAGAAGTGGGTTTGCTGGATTGCATGATAGTTCTGTTTTTAACTTTTTCAGGAGCGTTCATACTGTTTTCCACAGTGACTGTACCAATTGATGTTCCCACCAGCAGTGCACCAGGGTTCCTATTTCTCCACATTCTCACCAGCAGTTACAATCTCTTGTCTTTTTAACAATAGCTATTCTAACAGGTATGAGGTGATATCTCATTGCAGTTTTGATTTGAATTTCCCTGATGGTATTGAACACTTTTTCATGTACATTTTGGTCATTTGTATGTCTTGTCTTCTTTTCTATTTTTCTTTCTTTCTTTCTTTCTTTTTTTTTTTTTTTTTTTTTTTTTTTGCTATTGAGTTGTTCCAACAAGAAGAATAAAACAGCAACAGGGAAAAATGTGTGTTTTGTGTATAGAGATCAAAGTAATAATAGCACTTTTTATGTAAAAATAAAAAAATAATTCTCTTTTAACTTTTATGAGTACAACTTGTTTTCCAAAGGGCTTAAGACCACGAGTCATGCTTTAAATTTTATAGCAGAGGGTGTCCAACGTGAAGGTCTCAGCATGAAAAGGAAAAGAAGTATTGAAGTGCTGCTTCATAAGAAAAGGAAGTTACCTGAGGTTTTAGGAGAAAGTAGAAAGAGAGTAAGTGAAGGAATTTCAAAAGGCAGCTTGAGAGGGTTGATTAAGTCATCCAAGTGTGGAGACATCTCAGGTAACGTATGAAAGTGTCATGTAAAACTTGGTCTAAAAGGCAGAAGAGTAAAGAGCTAGCCTTAGGTGTGCTGGCAGTCAGCGTTCTTTCTCCACCTGTGAATGGTTTGGCTGAGAGCGGATGTGAGCAGGGAAGGGCATTTCCAGGGAAGGGGGCAGAGGAGCCTCCTTCACCCTGCTTGTTATAAGCAGAAGAGCACATGGAAAAATATCAGTGTTTAAAAGCCACTAGATCTGGTTTTTGGAAACAGTATCATCATACGTGTGAATCAGAGATTATGAAGTATCTGATTTGTAATTGTATATTCCCTCAGTGAAGTATGGAAAGAAAAATTACTTAAAGATATGATACCATTCAATATGTAGCTCTGAAGGTGGTATTAGCGATGGACTTTCTGGTTCTGAGCAAACGCTGGAAGGTTGACGTAGCCTAAGAGGACATCATGAGCTCAGGTGTTTGAGTTAATTCTATAATGATGCAGGTGTTCATCCTCATTTAGGTCAATATGATAAGATGATGGAATATACAGCAGAAAAATGAAGGAAGGTCAGTGAGCTTTGTGTATGAAAAAGCATAGAGCAATGAAAGTATTACATCTGTCTGCAGTAACTCAGCCAGAATATTCTGAATATGAAATGAGATGTGTATAAACTTTATGGACCTAAAAAAGAAAGAAAGAGCAGAACTTGATGGCATATTGATTGCAGAGAATGTAAGATTAGGAAAAATCAAATAGTAATACTTTTTTAGTGAAAATAATTGGAACTGGAAAAATGTGAGTTTGTGGCTAAAAATATAAATTTAGGAGGAGATAGTTGGCTAGTGAGAGCTGAAGCTGTTGAGAGCCATTGGCTGTTTAGAAAGAATCCCTGAGAAACTGGATGCTGGCCGGAGTGCTTGCTGATCCCGGAGAATGAGAGGTAAGAGAAGGCAGAGGAGTGGGCAGTAGAAACGGGAGGGAATTTCAGAGCTTACGGCCTCCACGTTCTGTCTGTAGAGGAAACTCGTGCTTTGACCTTTGAGAAACAGGGAGCCTGCTCCTCCACCACAATATCCCACTCCTGTCTCAGCTGTGGCCTGCAGTCTGCCTTTTTCGAAGGCCCAGCCATTGCTTCTGGTCTGTCTTCAGTCCCAGTTCCTTTTCTATGTTCAGACCTTTGACCTGTGAGCTCAGCAGTCGTGGGCCTCCTAAGCCTCCAGTCCGACAGCTGCAACATTCCCCATCGTCCCTTTAACCAGCCCTCATGTGGTGTGCCTTTACCTTTCCACCCTCCTGATTTTCCTCCTCTGGGCACACTCTCATTAAGTTCCTTCCTAAACTGTGGTGCCCAGATTTAAACACGATGCTCCAAATACATTCCATGCATTAAGGAATAGAGGGAGGCATGTGTTTCCTTTGTTCTGAATCCCGCGTTTCTATTTGCGCAGCCCAAGTTCACAGGGAAATTTTGGCATCCGAGTCTTTCTCTTCACTCCTGTTAAATATGCAGTCACCCTAAAGGCCCTGGGTATTTTTAACAAGTTTTAAAAAATTTATCCAGGTCGCCTTGGGATTTGGATCAATGTTTTAAAACTTAACACATGCAAATTAAGTCTATCTTACTAAATTTTATTTTTAATTCATCAGCAGATAAATCGTCAGATAATTTGAACAAGACAGAAAGTAAGCACAATGTCATGTCACAGTCATAGGAAGCACATTTCTAGGAATATGTTATAAAAATATGTTTATCACAATTTTTAAACATACATTACATAAACTCTACATAATATGTTAAGGGCTTGTTGAAGTTTATTTTCTCCGATTTCTTTAATCTCTCTTTTTTGCTTCCTTTCCTATAATTTGCATGTAATTAAAGCTCTGTTTTTGAAAGGCATTGGTGGGTGCACTTCCTTTGCTTTGCATCCCTTCTCCATTGGGTGATAGAGCTTAAGAGGCAGAATGTGGCTGACCACTTACTACCTGCTTGTCTAGGGTGAATTTTAAATTTTCTCTTAACCTTAGTTGCGTTACCTGTAAAATGGGTAGCAGTAACAATATCATCCTCATCAGGATGCTTTGACGGTCATACGTGATACCTTATGTGAAGTGTTGGACAAATGGCCAGATTCAGAAAAGACATCTGTAAATATTAGCAATTTTTAGTGGGCCACCGCTGAATCTGGATTTTTCTCTATTTCAGCACTTACATCAAAGCATATTTCGAGCATATTTCAAGCATGTGTTTACATTTTTGTCTGTCCAAAAATCTGTCATGTCCTTAAGGGAACTGTTTCTTACTCAACTTTGTATCCATAAGATGGTTCCTGGCACACAGTAGGTACTCAGTAAGTGATTGTGAAATTAATGTAATAAATGGATTAATTGGTGAAATTATGAGGCAGTCTAAGAACTCTTGAGTCCCACTAGACTGTTGTTTAGTGGCAGTGCTCATCACAATATAATGCTCGTATAATCCCAAGACCTGTTCTTTATGTGTTAACCACTGTATTACTGTTATCACTGAAAGCTCACAACGTGCCAGGGCTGTTTATGTGCACTTTTTCATTGAATCCTCCCTCGACACAACCCTGTGAAATATGTTCAGTCATTTGCCTCTTTTTACAGGTGAGGAAACTGAGGAACAGAGGAGATGAGACTGACCAAAGTCACTCAGCTGGTGAGGGATGGAGAAGGGATTAGAGACCAGCCTGTCTGGCTCCAGAGCCAAGATCACCCATTACTGCCCTCTGTTGCCTCCCACCTGCTGAAATGCTCAAGTTCCATCTTTCTAATGATAATAATGATTTAAAACACAAGACTTTGCCCCAGATTTAGGTCAGCTTGTACATTTGTTTTGTGCTTTCAGAAGCCACAGCTGATGGGCCATGGCACTTTCTTCTTCCCTCTGGCTGCCGAGGCCAGCAAGTCTTACAGTTGACGTGTGAGAAAAACAGGGTCGGCTGTCACTTTAGGGCAACTCTTCTGTGTGAGTGTTACTGAGATATCACCGCTGAGCTGTTATAGGCTAGGTGTGTAACAGCCAACCTGCTATGACAGCCAAGCTGGGTCACTGCCTAGCTAACCTCAGAGACACTGTTCAGCCTTCCCCAAACTCAGTTCCCTTGTCTTTGAAAAGGTGGATGCGATACTTTTCCATATTGTTGTGACGAGTAAGTGAAATAACATGTGAGCGCACCTAAAATATTTTGTACCTCAGCGTAGAACTTTGTGTTTCTCACCCAAATGAAGTTGATAATCCAGTGGAAGACATAGGAATTTACATCAATAACTATAGCATGATGGTCTCTGAGATATATTGTATTAGACATATGTAGGATATAGAGCTATTAGGGAGGAAAGGTCCCTCCTGATTCTGGAAAAAGGGAGGAGGAAGGTCCATAAAAATGGGATTTCTGGCTGATCCTTGAAGGAAATTTTCCGCTTCTTTGGAGCATGGCTAATTTAATAGCGATTTGCTCCCATGGACTCCATGAGGGCAAAGAGAAGGATTGTTTTCCCAACACTCCAGCCCCACTGTCTAGCAGCAAACCTTACATACAGTTTTAACAAATATCCGTTGGATCAATTAGGAAGCAACAGAGAATGTAATAACCACAGTGACATACTGTGTGTTAGGTCAGAAGTATTTTTAATTCCATTCCACTGATGAAAAATTTAGACCCAGAGATGTTGTGATTTGTCCAAAATAGTTCATCCAGTCAGGAAAAGAGAAAGGAATGTAGCATTTCCGACTGTAAAATCTGTGATTGTATTTTCTCAGGAGTTTTGTCTTCCTAATTTGTAAAGAAATGTCAGAATGAAATCAAGTGTTCAGATTGCTTTTGGAATCCACTGGTGATTGTATAAGCACCGCATTTTTCTAGCTGATTTAAAAGCTTGTTGGAACTGTTGAGAGCTCCCTAATAAAGTACTGCCACTCAGATTTGCAAACCGTTCAGAAAAATGCATGGCATCACATCCAGAATCGGAGCTCTGTAACAACATGTATGCACATAAACATAAATACACACATTAAAATTGACTTAGAATTACGGCTACCATAATGAGCCGCCTTAAATATGTGGGAAATGTCAAGAGAAATGAAGTGACCGCTCTTCTTGCATTCATTAAGGGGTAAATATTCTAGCTCAGTATGTGTAGCATAGTAGGCCCTCAATTAATAGTTGATGAATAGAAGCGTAACAGGTATGCTGGAAGCATAACAGCATAATTAGGTAATTAATTTAATAATAAACTCTTTAAAACACTTGAAATTGATCTTTTAAGGGGAAAAAAAGCTGTCTTTAGCAGGACTGTAAATGTAAAATAACCTTTACAACCTAATCTTAAACTCATACAAAATAGTGATACTTACAGTTATTTTATTTAAATGATAAGGAAATAAAACAAAAAACAAGCATTATAAATTAAATGTAAGAGAAATCTCTTGTAGGATAATTTTTTTTTTTTTTTTTTTTGCGGTACGCGGGCCTCTCAATGTTGTGGCCTCTCCCGCTGCGGAGCACAGGCTCCGGACGCGCAGGCTCAGCGGCAATGGCTCACGGGCCCAGCTGCTCCGCGGCATGTGGGATCTTCCCGGACCGGGGCATGAACCCGTGTCCCCTGCATTGGCAGGCGGACTCTCAACCACTGCGCCACCAGGGAAGCCCTCTTGTAGGATAATTTTTGTTTGGTTTGGTTTTAGAAAATTTACTGAGAAATGGAGGGGTATAATTAGAAGAAGAACAAAAAACTTAATCCCCTGAGATTATTTTATAAAATTCATAGTTTGCTCACCCCATGGCAAAGTAATCACAAGATTGATCTACTAATAACTTCAAGGTATAGCCCTAGAGTAGCTTTAAACAAAGACATTAGTCTGTATTCAGCATTATTTTCAACCTGGCTTATTCTATGAGTATGATTTATAACCCTGAACTATGATTTATCATATATATCAAGAGAGATAGTTTCACATTTTCTAGTGCTATCTTTGTTTCAGCTCATGTTTCTTATAAGAAAATTGCAAATAATTCATCAAGGTGGAATATGACCAAGCTGGAATATGTCAAAATGTGACTAAAATATAGATCACAAGTCAAATGACTTCTACAGACACATGGCCAATATACTGTTTACCTTAATTAAGAACCAGTACTTTCATTTTAACCTATGATAAAAATGAGCTCTTTAAAAGTAAGAACTGTGAATTATTCATCCTAAATTACTTGTGCTTGCTTAGCAAAGTACATTCTAGATACTTACCTAATGCTCATTAGGTAACACAAATGTAAGATTTAAGAAACCTTTTTTGAAATGTAATAGGTAGTAAAGGTCTATCCTGAAATGTTCTGTTCCATAAATTTAAACATTAATTTTTAACTGAGAACAATCACAAATCAATTGGAAGAGATTTTCCTATATGATTAAAAAATATCGAATTTTAAAAGGTGCATGCCATAGAACACTGCTTTCAGAGTTTAACGTGGTTTTGTCACGTAAGAACCCAGGCTCTCAAAGGTTTTATTATAATAGGCTGATACGGAAGGTCATGGCTCAAGAAGAAATATAATTACTGTGTTTCCCATGATTATTTTACCACAGAATGTTTTTCATTGAATATATTTTAGGAAAGTTTGATGTAAATGATGCTGCAAATTTCAGGTTAGTTTATTTTTTGCTGATATATTTTCTACATTTTTTAATAAGAGATTTTTTTTCCACATAACATTTCATACAGCTCCTTAAAGGCCTCACTGAACTTATGTTTCAGGTTGAATTTATCTCAGAAAATGGAGACATACTGATGGTATTACTTGTGCCAGGACAGGATTTTTTTTTCCCCACATCATTTGTAAGCTCTCCAGAATATATAACTGTATGTGTGTGTATATATATTTATACATATATTTTAATTTTTATTTTTATGAATAATCGAATTCAATTTACTTGATAACCATTAAATGTTATATATTGTGTTCATAATTAACTTTCTAAAATCTATATGTTCAATTGCAAAACATTTAAAAAATCAAAATCCAAGTACTTATTATATACTAATAAAACCTTCATATAAAATTCAATCTCAAACCAACCTAGAGATTTGAGATTTGGAAACTTCCAGAAAGTAAAAATAAAAGTTTTGTTAATTTTATATTTTTTATAGATTTTTTTTAACTTTAATCACTAACCTGCAAGACATCTAAACTGCAAGATAAAATGGTATGCATAATATTATAAGTACATGTACCATAAGTACATTTTCAAATGAAATTGTTTTATGCCCCTTTGAAAAAAACATGTCAAGTGATTTTATTTAAGGTGCTAGACCCGAATTTCCTAATTCCTCAGAAGGAAGAAGGCAAATAACTGCAAGGACTGCTAAAGGTCAAGGAAAATTTAGGCCAGAACCAAGAATGCAAGAAAAGAATTGCCAGAAACGAAGAAGACATAGTGAAAAAGGAAGTCAGCAAGTTCTTTAAAAAGGGAAGAGCGGGGCTTCCCTGGTGGTGCAGTGGTTGAGATGCAGGGGACATGGGTTCATGCCCCGGTCCGGGAGGATCCCACATGCCGCGGAGCAACTGGGCCTGTGAGCCATGGCCGCTGAGCCTGCGCGTCCGGAGCCTGTGCTCCGTAACAGGAGAGGCCACAACAGTGAGAGGCCTGCGTACCACAAAAAAAAAAAAGGGAAGAGAAAAATGAAAGTTTAGGTCATTAAAGATTTAATTGACTAGTCAGAGTCAGCGAGAACAAAGCCATCAAATGAACTTCTACAGTGGCCCCACGGAGATTTCACCCTGGCCATTAACATATCTTCCTAGGCAACTCTCAGAACAGGCTGTTGGTAAACCCTGCACGTTTGAGAAACATAATTGGATAATGGCTTGGAAGCAATTAGCAGGATCATTGGATAAGATAGTCTTTATTATTTACTTGTGAAACCATAGAATGTTGAAATTTGTTTCAGAAGTTAAAGCCCAGTTGTAGATACTTATGGAAAATATCTTTCTTTAAGAAGTAGAGCTTTTCTTCAGAGACCTTCAAGATGGCGGAAGAGTAAGATGTGGAGATCACCTTCCTCCCCACAAATACATGAGAAATACATCTACATGTGTAACAACTCCTACAGAACACTTACTGAATGCTGGCAGAAGACCTCAGACTTCCCAAAAGGCAAGAAACTCCCCACATACCTGGGTAGGGCAAAAGAAAAAAACAGACAAAAGAATAGGGACAGTACCTGCACCAGTGGGAGGGAGCTGTGAAGGAGGAAAGGTTTCCACACACTAGGAAGCCCCTTCACTGGCGGAGATGGGGGGTGGCAGGGGGGAAGCTTTGGAGCCACGGAGGAGAGCACAGCAGCAGGCGGGCAGAGGGAAAAGCAGAGAGATTCCCGCACAGAGGATAGGTGCCGACCAGCACTCACCAGCCCGAGAGGCTCGTCTGCTCACCTGCCGGGGCGGGCGGGGGCTGGGAGCTGAGGCTCGGGCTTCGGAGATCAAATCCCAGGGAGAGGACTGGGGTTGGCTGCGTGGACACAGCCTGAAGGGGGTTAGTGCACCACGGCTAGCCAGGAGGGAGTCCGGGAAAAAGTCTGGAGCTGCCGAAGAGGCGAGACCATTCTTAAGGGGTGCGCAAGGAGAGAGGATTCAGAGCGTTGCCTAAATGAGCTCCAGAGATGGGTGCGAGGTGCGGCGATCAGCGCGGACCCCAGAGATGGCCATGAAACGCGAAGGCTGCTGCTGCCGCCACCAAGAAGCCTGTGTGCGAGCACAGGTCACTATCCACACCCCCCTTCCAGGAAGCCTGTGCAGCCCGCCACTGCCAGGGTCCCGTGATCCAGGGACAACTTCCCCGGGAGAACACGTGGCACGCCTCAGGCTGGTGCAAAGTCATGCCGGCCTCTGCCGCCGCAGGCTCGCCCCGCATTCTCTACCCCTCCCTCCCCCCGGCCTGAGTGAGCCAGAGCCCCCGACTCAGCTGCTCCTTTAACCCTGTCCTGTCTGAGTGAAGAACAGACGCCCTTAGGCGACCTACATGCAGAGGTGGGGCTAGATCCAAAGCTGAACCCCAGGAGCTGTGCGAACAAAGAAGAGAAAGGGAAATCTCTCCCAGCAGCCTCAGGAGCAGCGGATTAAATCCCACAGTCGGGGGTTTCCCTGATGGTGCAGTGGTTGAGAGTCCGCCTGCTGATGCAGGGGACACGGGTTCGTGTCCTGGTCCGGAAGGATCCCATATGCCGCGGAGCGGCTGGGCCCGTGAGCCATGGCCGCTGAGCCTGCGCGTCCTGAGCCTGTGCTCCGCAACGGGAGAGGCCACAACAGTGAGAGGCCCGTGTACCGCAAAAAACAAAGCAAAACAAAACAAAACTTCCCAAAATCTTGTAAATAAAATGTAGAAAATACAAGAAACCTTTAAGAAGGACCTAGAAGAACTAAAGGGCAAACAAACAATGATGAACAACACAATAAATGAAATTAAAAATTCTCTAGAAGGAATCAGTAGCAGAATAACTGAGGCAGAAGAATGGATAAGTGACCTGGAAGATGAAATAGTGGAAATAACTACCGCAGAGCAGAATAAAGATAAAAGAATGAAAAGAATTGAGGACAGTCTCAGAGACCTCTGGGATAACACTAAACGCACCAACATTCAAATTATAGGGGTCCCAGAAGAAGAAAAGAAAAAAAAAAGGGACCGAGAAAATATTTGAGGAGATTATATTTGAAAACTTCCCTAATATGGGAAAGGAAATAGTCAATAAAGTCCAGGAAACACAGAGAGTCCTATATAGGGTAAATCCAAGGAGAAACATGCCAAGACACATATTAATCAAACTATCAAAAATTAAATACAAAGAAAAAATATTAAAAGCAGCAAGGGAATACCAACAAATAGCATACAAGGGAATCCCCATAAGGTTAACAGCTGATCTTTCAGCAGAAACTCTGCAAGCCAGAAGGGAGTGGCAGGACATATTTAAAGTGACGAAAGGGAAAACCTACAACCTACAACCAGGATTACTCTACCCAGCAAGGATCTCATTCAGATTTGACAGAGAAACTACAACCTTTACAGACAAGCAAAAGCTAAGAGAATTTAGCACCACCAAACCAGCTTTACCACAAATGCTAAAGGAACTTCTCTAGGCAGGAAACACAAGAGAAGGAAAAGACCTACAATAACAAACCCAGAACAACTAAGAAAATGGTAATAGGAACATACATATTGATAACTACCTTAAATATGTAAATGGATTAAACGCTCCAATCAAAAGACACAGACTGGCTGAATGGATACAAAAACAAGACCCGTACATATGCTGTCTAGAAGAGACCCACTTCAGACATAGGGACACATACAGACTGTAAGTGAGGGGATGGAAAAAGATATTCCATGCAAATGGAAATCAAAAGAAAGCTGGAGTAGCAATTCTCATATCAGACAAAATAGACTTTAAAATAAAGACTAGTACAAGAGACAAAGAAGGACACAACATAATGATCAAGGGATCAATACAAGAAGAAGATACAACAATTGTAAATATTTATGCACCCAACATAGGAGCACCTTAATACATAAGGCCAATGCTAACAGCCGTAGAAGGGGAAATTGACAGTAACACAATCATAGTACAGGACTTTAACACCCCACTTTCACCAATGGACAGATCATCCAAAATGAAAATAAATATGGAAACAGAAACTTTAAATGATACATTAAACAAGATGGACTTAATTGATATTCATAGGACTTTCCATCCAAAAACAACAGAATACACTGTCTTCTCAAGTGCTCATGGAACATTCTCCAGGATAGATCATATCTTGGGTCACAAATCAAGCCTTGCTAAATTTAAGAAAATTGAAAATCATATCAAATATCTTTTCCGACCACAATGCTGAGACTAGATACCAATTACAGGAAAAAATCTGTAAAAAATACAAACACATGGAGGCTAAACGATACACTGAAATTAGAACTCTCCATAACACCATACACAAAAATAAACTAAAAATGGGTTAAAGACCTAAATCTAAGGCCTGATACTATAAAACTCTTAGAGGAAAACATAGGCAGAACAGTTTATGACATAAATCACAGCAAGATCCTTTTTGACCCACCTCCTAGAGAAATGGAAAGAAAAACAAAAATAAACAAATGGGACCTAATGAAACCTAAAAGCTTTTTGCACAGCAAAGGAAACCATAAACAAGATGAAAAGACAACCCTCAGAATGGGAGAAAATATTTGCAAATGAGCAACTGACAAAGGATTAATCTCCAAAATTTACAAGCAGCTCATGCAGCTCAATATGAAAAAAACAAACAACCCAATCCAAAAATGGGCAGAAGACCTAAATAGACACTTTTCCAAAGAAGATATACAGATTGCCAACAAACACATGAAAGGATGCTCAACATCACTAATCATTAGAGAAATGCAGATCAGAACTACAATGAGATATCACCTCACACCAGTCAGAATGGCCATCATCAAGAAACCTACAAACAAGAAATGCTGTAGAGGATGTGGAGAAAAGGGAACCCTCTTGCACTGTTGGTGGGAATGTAAATTGATACAGCCACTATGGAGAACAGTATGGAGGTTCCTTAAAAAACTACAAGTAGAAATACCATATGACCCAGCAGTCCCACTACTGGGCATATACCCTGAGAAAACCATAATTCAAAAAGAGTCATGTATCACAATGTTCATTGTACTTCTGTTTACAATAGCCAGGACATGGAAGCAACCTAAGTGTCTGTCAACAGATGAATGGATAAAGAAGATGTGGCACATATATACAATAGAATATCACTCAGCCATAAAAAGAAATGAAATTGGGTTATTTGTAGTGAGGTGGATGGACCTAGAATCTCTCATACAGAGTGGAGTAAGTCAGAAAGACAAAAACAAATACCGTATGCTAACACATGTATATGGAATCTAAAAAGAAAGAAACAAACAAAAAAACCCAAAACGTTCCCATGAACCTAGGGGCAGGACAGGAATAAAGACAGATGCAGACATAGAGAATGGACTTGCGGACACAGGGAGGGGGAAGGGTGAGCTGGGACGAAGTGAGAGAGTGGCATGGACATATATACACTACCAAATGTAAAATAGCTAGCTAGTGGGAAGCAGCTGCATAGCACAGGGAGATTAGCTTGGTGCTTTGTGACCACCTAGAGGGGTTGGATAGGGAGGGTGGGAGGGAGATGTGAGAGGGAGGGGATATGGGGATATATGTATATGTATAGCTGATTCACTTTGTTATACAGCAGAAACTAACACACCATTGTAAAGCAATTATACTCCAATGAAGATGCTAGAAAAAAAAGTAGAGCTTTTCTTGAAAAAGAAGCTAGAGTTACTATTTTATATATTTGTGGAGATTTATTATGCATAAATAGTATTGAATAACACTTTCACATTGAAAACTTAGGGCATAAAAACCTACATCACATATAAAGTAGATATATATCTATGGAGATTTACTGCGCATAAATGATATTGAATAATGCTTTCACATTGAAAACTTGAGGCATCAAAAGCCTATGTCAGATAGAAAGTTGACCTGGACCCCTCATCAGTACTTACAGTGCAAGACAAAGTGGATTATGAGACATAACACAACTGCCTCTGAGTTGTAGGCAGCTCCCAACAGCAGAAATAATGACAAGAACGTTTTGGGGAACTCTGGCTATTATTGGAGATTATCAAAATAATAGAAGAGCTAAAGTAGATTTAGAAGTTTGAGATATTAGGAGAGTCTGCACTGATGCAGTTTTCCAAGTAATGCCCGTAGCCTGCTGCAGTTAGGCTCAGGGGCAGCACTTCATCTGTGTCCATACACAGCCAGTGATCTAATGGGGGACTGGCTGGTTTAATTAAGGTTAATGAACAGTTTTTATGGTTAAGCACTATTTATTTCTAAATTCTGAAGAGTTTTCTATATCTGCTAATGAGTTGCTATTGTTTATCAATTTTACTGGTAGTACGAATTTTTAAAACTTACACTTCTACTTCCAAAAAAGATTTGATTTCATTTTCTTCTACTTGTGTATCAGGTGTTAAAGATGGAGGGAAATTTATTCAGAGAATTGTTCAAACTGTCCATCCTTGTTCTTAATAAATGTTTCTGGAGATCTCAATTAGTAGAAAAAAAATAATTCTCAATAATTTTGTTTACATCCAAATGTTTTTGAGACTACCATGTACTGAAAATTCGTTGTGCCCCTTAGTGTTAGGATATTTCCATAGATTATCTCTAGTCCTGAGAAGGAGTCCCAGGTATAGGTAGGTATGTTTACTTCTACTTTGTAGCAGAAAAGTCAAGAAACACAGTAGTAAAATAACTTGCCACAGGTGTGCAGTACTTAGCCTGTCCGAGCCATAGTTTTAGAAATAACCTTTCATTCATTTATTGAGTACTTACTACAGCCCATATACTGTTCAAAACGCTGTAGATGTAATGCCTAATTTTATTCTGAAAAGAATCTTATAGGGTATGTATCATTGATCCTCCTCTCAGTTGTAAAAACTGAGGCTCAAATAAGTGAAATAATCTGTTAAAGGCCACAGAACTCTTCACTGACAGCTGAGATATGCATTCAGGTTCACCTGCCCCCCACCCCCGCTCTAGTTCCCAGGAGTGTTTGCAGGAATGACAGCCCAGTGATGGTTCCTGGGAGTTTTGCTTTCTCAGTGTCTCTCTCCTTTATGCATGTCTCCTCACTCCTTAAACTTATTTCTTCTTACATAAAAACATAAAAATGAGAAAAACACTCTGTGAAGATCTAGCCCTGCCTCAGAGTATGTACTAAAGCAGGGTATGATATCATATGTAAACAGAAAAATTCTATCATGAACGGCATTACAGGGTTATATAAGCAACCACACATACACATGTAATGTATAAAGTATGATTTATATGAAATGACCTTTAGCAGCACCCATATAACTCTTACACTATTACATGAAAGTACATGATACAGTTAACATTCTCTCTAACTCTATGGTAGTAAAGCAATTCTAGGATACTTTTCAGAAGGAACACAGCTGTCCCCTAACTGATATACAGATATGGGACATCCTAGAATACTCTGATGTGGACCAGGAAACTAAATCTTGCAAAGCCTTTATAGAGCATTTTAGGACAATGGACTAGCATGTAATAACCAGTCATTGCTACTCTCCTTGGATGTACAGCAGGGAGAGGGAATCCTGGGCCCTTGACTTCATTTCATCTGGCCCTGGGGGTAACAGGAAGTGACAAGCCATTTGCGCATCCAGTCACAAAGCACAATGTGACCTTAGAAAAACTACCTTAAGAGGTCACGTGGTATGGATTTCTAGCTTGTTAATTTTTTCCTCTGCTTCTGCTTACACGTGTCATTTATTTCTTTGTATGTGAGAAAAACACACTGTGGGGTATTCCTCTGTCACTTTCTGCATGTGAATCTCTCTCTTTATATTTCCTCCTCTTCTGTTGCATTTTTCCTCTCACTCTTTTGTCTCCCAACCCCCCCACCAGTTCTAATTCTTTCTGTTGTCAGTTACCGGCTTCTTTTATTGATAATATAAAATAAAAGTATAAAAAAAGTCTGAGCTGCTTTTGGGCTCCTTCTGTAATATGAAAATCAAAATGAATTTGTTTTTACTTCTGTAGCTTTTAGATGATTCTTTTTATGGATCAGACGCTGTTCAAACAAAGAGTAGGGCCTGAGTCCACATTCTCTTTCCATGAACTGTTTTGAATCCAGTACATGAAATAAATATATGATAATTTGCAATTTAGAAGTTTTGTTGCATTCAATTTATTTTAGTGAAATTTGTCTTCTATTTTAAATTGAATCAGCACTCTTTGATCATTGCTTTAATACAAAGGTACCAATATGCTCACAACATATGAGAGGAAATTTTTCTCATATATTACACATACAGATACAAATTCTGTCATAGGTTGGCAACAATTCTCTAAAATACCCTGTTTGACACTTTACTCATCAGCTTAAATCTGTATTGAGTATATATGTCATTAACCCAGACAGTATTTGGGACAACAGATTCACTACAGATTTCAATATGTATTTCTCCTATTATTATTAATGCTAATAAGCCTGCATTTTGATCTGTTGTGTAGTATAATTTCACTTGAAAGAAAATTTTTAGTGACCTAGTCATACATTTTCTTTGATTTTCGCTTGATTTAAAAAGGAAATGTTTTGGTGAGCACATCGTTATCTACAACCTACTCCTTTGCAAAGCAGAATTTCTAACACATCTGCTAAGCTGCTGTTTGCTTTAGCTTGCTGTCTAATATGAAAGATGTCTGTTTTGTTTACTTGATCTCTAGGGATGATACAGATTCATCTTACTAACACCACCCTTGGTGAGACTTACTGAGGTTCTCAGGTAGCCGTTAGCCACAGTGCTCTTGTGCTAGAAAGGGAATGGCACTGAAAATAGGCTTATTGCAGCTGCACCTGTATCTGTAATTACACCCACCTCCCAACTCAACATGAAGAATAATCACAGAGTGTAAAGATGGATGATCTTTCTCTTCTTTATGGTTTTTGTAAATTTTTACAATGAGCAAAGAAAACACTCAGCTAAAATATATTTATTTTTATAAAAGAGAGTAATGTGACCTACATAAAGAGGAATTTAAAACAGCTAGTTTATTAGACCCTAAAGGAATGTGATTTGTCATAGACATAATATGTTCCTCAAATATTTATAAAGGTTAATAATAGCTACTCTCCAAATATTTCATTCCTTTTAAAACAACCCAAATCTAGGTAATATTTATTAATTTAAATATTTTTTAATTTAGTAGGCTTAAATAAACTAAGGATGTTTCAGGAGCAATCAGTGAGAATAGGTTTTATAAATGAGGCAAGCAAACTATCTCTTTTCATTTATTGTGAATATAAAACATGAATGGGCAGGAATTCTATTTACTAAATGGTATTATGAGAGACCAGTTAATTTCTTTTAAAAATCTGTCCTCATTTTTAAAACCTATCCTTATTTTAAAATCTATTCTTAAATAGTGTTAACTGTATGTTAATACTATATACATTTATTATATACATACACATAGTTGGAACTAAATAGATAAATATTATGTAAGTGGGTGTGCAAGTTTATGTGCTCAGCTCTAACAGCTAATCAAAATAAGGTGACACTTTCGTGTGCTGTCACTTATATAACCAAACTATACTGTCCCATCCACATTAACCTGATATTGAGCCTTGGAATTTTGTCGTTAGATAAATATTTTAGGGAGAAATTTAGAAACCCCACTGGACTGGATTCATTCAGGACAGATTCTGATGATACCAGCTCTTTGGAAATGGGTATTTATGGTTTGTTGAACATTGTGGTGTAATGAAAATATGTAAATTGCAATTAACACAACAAAGTTGAAAAATGAGAAAGTTGTGAGATTTCAGTATCTTCTCTGCTAAGCTGCTTGTGCATGTGGTGGTGGGGATTTCTGTAGTATTCTAATCCTAGCAACGTATTTTCTTTCCATTCAGTGATAACTCTCATTCAGAGAAGTGGCAAATATACCTACTAGGTAGCTCTTTCAGTGGCTGAGGAGCAGCTCTTGTTTAACACATTGTTAAGGATGCAGTAATTTGCACTGGCTTGAAAAGCAGGGACTGATATCCTCTGTGCATAAGCTACTCCCGAGTTGTAAGATAAATCACTTTATAATCTGTCTTGGTTCTTTCAGTCCAGTGGCTGGAAAATTACTATTCAAATGTAGTTTTCTAAAGGGCTTGACTCTTGAGATCACATAGTTGACCTCGGCACAGAGAATATTTTGCGGGAGAAATTGTAAACTCCGTTAAAGTATGTCCCAATACATCACTGGGTATTTTGCACTGTTTCCACTAACTTTATTGATCTTGGTCATCTGATGAATATTTCTGTGATAGAAGAGACTTCTAGCTATTATGCTTTACATGTTTGACAACACAAAACGGCCATTTTGGCATAATCACATGAATTTTTAGGTGCTGTTTTTAAGTCAAATGTACTTGGTTTTCTGTTTCTTGATTTTTTTTTTAACATTACTGTCACCTAGATGAGACAAAGTCTCTTCATTAGGATATTTTACCAGATATTGATGTCAAGGTATCTCAGTCTCTCTCTCTGTGATAAATAGATACAGATATGGATACGGATAGAGATAACGGATACAGATCTAGATATAGACATCAATATAGAGATATACAGATACAGACATATTTACAGATTTTATGTATATAATAAAGCTTTGCCTTGGTGGTGTAGTGTATTGCAGTCTGTTTCCTTTCCTATCATGCCCAGGTTTCATAATATTTCTACTTCAGCTGAAAGAAGTGAGAAAGAAAACGAAATGGTCACCACAGTGGGGAAAGTTCCTTGATGTTATGGTAACTCAAAGTATGTTGCTTGGCAGGCTCTCCCAGAGCTCAGGGGATGGAAAGATTTGAAGACCAAACTAAGAAGATCGAATTACTGGGACTATGATGTTTATTTAAATGTACAGTGCAAAGCATTAGGAAGAAAATATTAGGACAGGGTGCCAGTGGGGTGGGGCAGCTTTTGATCAAGTAAGGTAGACCTCTTGGCCTGTGGTGGGAAAACTCACCCAAATGGCTGGACACCTGGTAGTCCTGTCTTTATATAACTTTTTATAGTATTGCTTTATTAATTCAGTGACATGAAATAGTAAATATTTGACTAGGAGAATGTATATATTATATTTTTGCATATATCACTATAACCCCAAAGTCAGTGACAGAAATAATTAGCTATTTCTAAACTTTCCAGTAATATCAATTGGCTGCTTTTTCATTAATGTTTGTTTAGGACAGGTAGAAACAGACCTCAGAGCTTAGCAAGAAATATTTTTGAAGAAAACTTGAAATGGAAACCCTATCTACTATTTTTCTCCCCAGTGAACTGGAAAGGCCTGCCATTTTTTTTTTTTTTAATTTCAGTATGGAAAACTTCAGTATAGATCCCAGATGTTCTAAAAGTACATCATCTGAGAACCAGTGATTTAGTCTGAAGAAAATAATAACAGGGCAACTAAGTAGCTATTTTAAGAATGTAAGTGGACATTATATGGAGGATGGCATCTAGTGATACTTAATTTACCAGAGTCACTATTTTCAGCCATTGAAATCCCATTGGTGACTAATTCTTGGGGGAAGAGGAGGGGGTTTAAGAACACTTTAAATGGATACCTCTTATTTGTGTGGATATTGATTTTCTCATTTTCTCGTTTCTGTTGTAGTATGTTTAGAAGATTTTACGAAATATATGAAATATATGGTTTCAAATGATTTGTTGGATGCCAGAATAAATGATGAATTCATTTTTCTCTCTTTAAGCTAAAATTTGAGACCTATTAGAAGAAGAAAAAATTATCAGAACAGATGTGTTCATTGTTATTCTTTTCAGCATCTACAAAGGCTGATATCCAGAGGCTGGAAAATCTGTAATTCTTTTCCTTGTTTCAGTTCCCTCTCTGAAAACCTCATAATAGTTTCTCAGTACCCCTCAGATACAATCAAAACTCCTTAAGAAAATTTATGACTTTCTTTTTTTAATGATTTTAAAGTTGTGTTTAAAAAACCTATAACATAAAATTTACCTTCTTAGTCATTTGTAAGTGTACAGTTCTATAGCATCAAGTATATTTACATTGCTCTGCAACAGATCTCCAGAACGTTTACAAATGTTCCTTGCAAAACTGAAACTCTGTACGCATTAGACAGCAACTCCTCATTTCCCCCTCCTCTCCAACCTCTGACCACCACTGTTCTATAAGACTTTCTTCATCCAGCTCCTGCCTATGCTCTCTGATTTTTCTCTAACCCATCTCAAAACCTGCTCTCCAGGCACACACCGTCTTTCCATTACCCATTCAAACTCTCATTTCGGGACTTTGGTCTATGTTCTTTCCATTGGTTAGGACACTCTTCCCCCACCTCTAGTATTGTTAACTTATGACTCAGCTTTCACATATAGACTTACATGGCTCTCCTAGAGTGGGAGATGTACACCTAACTATGTGTTCTTATGTGCACCTTATATTTCCAACTGCCACAAAAATGGCTTTAAATTTTTTCTAACAGAATATGAGTCTTTGAAACTAAAAATGTGCTACACAAATAAGAACATCCATTCCTTCCCATCATTTTATTCCTGGCACCATAGCACACACTAAATAAATACTTGTTGATTGAATGAATGGGTCAGTGCTCAAAATGCCTAAATTTGAATTTTATTTTGTCACCTACTGGTTGTATGCCCTTGAATACATAAAGATAATTATGATGACAGTAATAATGATTACAACAATAGTGATAGTAGTAGCAAGATGCTATCCCTGACATGTCAGAGCACTTATTATATGCTAGGTATTTTTTAGCCCTTACTTATATTAACTCATTTAATCTTCATAATAACTCTATGCAGTAGATATTATGATTATGCCCATTGTCAGATGAGGACAGAGAATGGGGATATTAAGTGATTTGTCCAAGGCCACACAGTTCAAAAGAACAGAACTGTTTGTAGAATCAGACATTTTGAATCTGAAGTCATGTTTAGAAATATTGCTTGAAGTGTTGGGGCCCCACTTCCTTATATAATAACGATTATTGTAACCATTTCAAATATGGATGATGAGCATTAAATCTATGAAAGTTGCTTAGTACAATGCCTGGTATGTAGTGAAAATTCAATAAATGACAGCAACTACTGTCATAATAAATGTTAAGTGCCTTGCTCAGTGCTTCTAATGATGGAGGCTTTCAATAAATGTTAGCTCCTGTCTTCTCTTTCTTCCCCCTTAATTAGAGCAAGTCAGAGGCAACTACTAGTGCAATAGAATGAGGTCAAGAGCATGTTGCAGTGGCCGCCAAGAAAATGAAATATAATTGGTACAAGCTGTAGAAGAATGGTGCAGATTCAAGAAGAAAACGGCTTCCTGTAACTGAGTGCTAGGACTTTCCTGGGATTGTGGCAGAAATGTCTGGCATTTAGATATGCTTATAACTTTGAAAGCTTGTTCACATTTTTCATATCCTTTTTATTTCATAGTTGACTTTGAGAGAAAGGTTAGACTATCACAATTCCCATTGTACAAAGTGATTTGCTGAAGATAAGAATAGTTAGGGTACAAAGAGGAACTAGAAATTGTATTTCTAGAATGCTTGTCCTGTAAAAATATAATTCTTCATCACAACAGGACTTTTTGAAAGTGGAAGGAGAACCTTAGCAATTAAGTTAGTACAACAGACATAAACTGGGACTGCCCAGGGCCCACCAGGAGGTATGTTGCCCTTACTTCTACTCATATTCTTCCTTGTACATCTTTTCTTTTCTCTTGCCCCACAAGCAAGCATCACATTGTTTTAAAATATTCCTCATCCTTGATCCCCAGAGAAGGAGTTATTTCTCCTCCTCAGGGCTTCCATAGTTGCATTTATTATGCACATGTATATGTGTGTAACTCAAATGTATCTTAAAAAAAACCGAGAAATTTACCTTGACGCAGTGACTGTATATACATGTATGCGTGAGTGTGTGTGTGTGTATATACGCACACATATACGTATGTCAGATATGTCACGTATATTTGACAAAGACTGAAAGGCCGGTATACTTGATACGGTTTCCTTCTGCGACTGAACTATCCTTTGCTCTATTGAACCTCCTTTATCAGCTGTATTAAATCATATGTCAGTTTCCTAGTGCTCATAATAAAGTACCACAAACTGGGTGGCTTAAAACAACAGAAGTGTATTATCTCACTGTTCTGAAGGCTTGAAGTCCAAAACCAAGCTGTTTGCAGGGTTGACTGTTTCTGAAGGCTCTGAGGGAGAATCTGTTCAATCTCTCTCCTAGCTTCTGGTAGCCCCACATGCCCCTTGACCTACAGATGCATCACTCCAATCCTCTACCTCACAAGTCTTCACATGGCATTTTTCCCTGAGGGTCTGTGTCTTTATATGCCCATCTTCTGTGGTCATATTGGATTAGGGACCCATCCTGCTCTTGACATTAGACTTACAATGATCCTATTTCCAAATAAGGTCACACTCTGAAGCACTAGGGGTTAGAAATTCAACATATTTGGGGGGGAAGAGAGCACAATTCAACCTATAATAAGTAGTAAGAGCCAAATGCAATCATCCTGTAGGAGGATTTGCCATTGTTGCACAGTCTGTGTAAATCTGTTTTTGGTTAATCTGTGTTTTAGTAAAGAAAGAAAATATAAGAATTAATTGGGTCTACTGAAGATATAACCTCATATGACCTTCCCTTTTCATTGAATGAAAGATGGTGATGGGGTTAAATTTTATAGACAGGAATTATAAGCAGAGTTACTACAGAATGAATATTTCGTTATTTTCTCCACTTGCTGTGTTTAAAAGATATGCAAATTATTTCCCTCTTTAAATTTACAAAACTTTACTACCATTTTATTGATAATGTTATATTGATTGTATTCATTTTATATTTGTTTTAGTCATGCACAGTTGTTTATTGGAATGGGAAATAATTTGGCCTGTTAGTGGAATTATAGATTATTAGATAGATACTTCACACTCCAGAAAACGTGACAAGAAGTTATTATTGTAACTTGCTCTGGTTTCACGTAAACGAAACAGCATAGTGGTGTCTGGATGGACTTCTCATTCCCAGCAGAACTTACCTGGAGGAAAGAACCAATAGGATTGAGAACAGCGTCCTGGGCAGAATGACAGATCCTCTGGGAAGACATCAACAGTTCCAAGCAATTAAGTCCCCAAGAGACAGGCAAAGTAAATACCATTTGAAGATAGCTAATTGAGGCTCCACATAGAGAGGATGAAAGAGGTACTGAGCAGGTAGGGCAGAGAAAACGCAGGTAGAGTGTTGGCTAATGGCTTCTATGCGAGTTGAAGTGCCGGGATTAGCTCCTTGTCTGGCAGGCACCAACTAAACCAGCTAGTCCCCTGGGACGATTTGGAAAACAGATCTGGACTCATGAGAACCAGCTTCACGTGCAAGAATGAGAGACAGGCATGGACCCATTCCCTCTAACAATTTCTACCGAGGTAAAGGGGTATTCTTCAAAGATAGCTGCAGGTAGCTTTCCCAACCTTGCAGTTTGCCATCTCTTTTTAAGCAATTGACTCCTCAACCCAAGAGGACAGTCTCAAAAACCCCACAAGCACCTTTCATATCCCTACTCTGAGACCCCCAGGGTTCCCCACTAGGAAACTGACATCATTTGTAAAGGTCATCCTCGGCCTCTCTCAGACTAGGTAATCTAGTGTGGCTTCCGAGAGTCTTGCAACCTGGAGGTAGGGTTTTGGGTTTTGTTGTTCTTTATTGAGACACTGAATAAAATGATTCCATACTTAACCTTTTTTTCCATTATGCATAAGACATTATTTTAAACATGCATTGTTAGGAAAGCCAAAAGTATGGCAAGTATAACATGCTTTTTATTGACTCAGCAAATGAGTCATGTAATAAAATAATGAATGTGCTTTTATATAGAACTTAAAACGGAATGATTTGATAGCTTTGATCATTTGAGATTGATGAATAGGATGATGTCAATACAGCAATGGAAAAAAATTGTTTTGGAAATTATCAGTTTTGTCAGCGTAAAATCCACACATATTAATAGTGAAGTAGGGAGGAATAACATAGATAAGCAGGTATGGTTGAAATCAAAATCCAATCAGAATTCTTTTGATCTTTTTAACCCATTTCTCATTGGTTATTTTGCTTATATTGCCTAAATAACATAAGAGAGTAACTGCATTTTGGTGTTACTTCCTCTTTTCATTTTTGCAGGGTGGTGTTGGGGAGTTGCCACTGTCAGTTGGATATATGAATGAAATAGCCAAATACAGAGATAATTGATTTATCTCTCTGATCAGTCCCTGTACAGTTGGTAGTGGAAAATGATTTAATACCATTCATAATGTTCAAAAAAGAGATTATGCACGAGCTATTATCATTAAGGGTGACATATCACAAAACTCAAGATGATTTTACAGAATTTTTCAAACTGTTTAAATCCTTTAAGCATCCAGGTTGGAAAAAAAACATAAACCTTCAAAACAGTCAAGTGATTGACTTGACAGATGCTTTATTTTACTGATCAGCCAATAAAACTAAGAAGTCATCTTAGAGTCTTAGAACAGGTCTGTTCTTCAGTGACAAAATCAATAATTTAATCAATTACATAAGGGGAAATATGTGTGTATATGTGTATGTGTGTGCATGTGTATGTGTGTGCGTGTGTACATGTAAACATATATTCACCTAAGTTTTTCAAAATGAAAGAGATACTTTGGGAGTAATGATACGTTCAACTCTTTATATCTATAATGATTCTTTACTATCTATGAGACAAAATTCAAAGGTTTTTATAGTTAGGGGCTGCATTTTTACAGATCTCTAGCTTCTTACTGTTCAAATAGACTTTCAATAGTATCTGTCGAGTGAACAAAATCAAGGCCAAAGCTGTTAACTGGAGTGTGAAGCCGTGCGTGATGTTCCTCTTCATCTCCCCAAATAAAGCCTCCGTTAAGGTCATGTTCATCCTCGCCACAAATCTCCCACCCTTCCTCCCGCTGCAGTAACATGCGTGGAAGGCCTTCCTTCCTTCGGGCTGCTACAGTGGTGATCTCACCTGACCAGCTGGATCGTGCAGGCTTCATACCTTCCTGTTTTCTCTCTCATGGCTCTGCACCGGCATGTACTGCCTCCTGGCCTTGCTCCTTGTGTAAAGGTGTGGACCGTGTCTCCAGTCTCCTCGCACCTTGAATAGGGCAAGGCCTTTGTGCTAATCTGAGTCTTTAGTCTGGAATCACATCTGTGTATAATTTTTTTTCTTTTACAAAGTACCATTGGATGAATATTTATAATGAGGGACAACTGGAAGTTAAGGCACATGTCAATTTGTAGCTTTTAATATGAACTTATTAAATGAAACTTATGACAGAAGTGCATCAAAGAATTCATGAGACTAATTGTGAAGATTTGTGTGACAAGTGAATCTAATGTCATTACAACAAAATCAGATCCTTAAACCTTCGTATTTGACCAAACAATTAACTTCACAAAGCACTGAGTCTCCTGTCCTTGTTTATTGTGTGAAAGAGAAAGTGCGGATCTTCTTTTTGAGGTTAATTGTTGTCTTCACGGCTCACACACCCTCTTTCCTTGCACCCTTTCAAGATTGCCTCTGACCCATGACATACTTGTGAAAATTGATATTCATGATTTATGGGCCATAAGGAATGATTTTAACGGTAACTAATCCCTGGACGTGTTCAATACAGTTAAGCGTGAATGTTGAATAAGGGCTAAACGTTTTTAAATGACAACTGTGAGGATACAGAAGCTGTGTCAGGCCTGCCTAGGCTAACGTTTATTTTATTTTCTGTTAAATGTGGAGCCTGCATCATGACTTTATGTATTTATGGTTTATGTGTGTCTGTATTAGTGCTTTATATGCACTGACATTAAACTCATTTCATATTTCCTTATGACTGATTCTAATACTCTACATATGTGCTCCTCAAAGTTCAGTCCGTGGACCAGCAACATTGGCATCACCCAGGGGAAGCTGTTAAAAATGCAGAATTCAGGTGCTGCCCTCAACTACTTCGTCAAAAATATTGAGTTTTAACGAGAACCCCCAGCCTAATGTTTTCTATGCATATTGAAGTTTGAGGGCTGTTCTACATCTCTATGAAATGTACTCTTTGTAGAGATGTGAATTAGCATTTGGTTTTGAAACATTGCCGGTTGCTTTGGGGAAGTTAGAGCGCCTAGAAAAAGTCATTTAATACTTTTCATAACAAAGTCTTCTAACTTCCACCTGGTGGATGGAGATTTTACTCCGGAGTCACGCAGATGGAATATTACAAAGAAACATTAAACATAACGTCTTTAGTAACCTAAAAGGCAAGATTTCATTAGATACTCTATGTGTAGCAGGCCTAAATATTGCTGAAAGTAGGTTCTTTCTCATTAGTGACCCTTTTGTCCTTAGTTGTCACATTTGTAGTCCTAGAAATCTACAGAACTGTAGTAGAATTGTATATAAATAAAAATTTTGGCCAAGTGAATTTGCTGGATCTGATTTCCATTGCTACTTAAGGAAAAGGGCTTCCAGTGGCACTGCTAAAGATTTTTTGTTCTGAGAGAAATTCTACCGGCTGAAACTTCGGGTCAGTTCTCAGTCTGCGGCAGACTGTAACTTTTCCCTGCGAGTGTACATATGTGCAAACACATGAGCACTCAAACATACTTAGAATCAATTCTGAGCAGCTCTAATAGTTTTGTCTATCAACCTAAGTTCATTATAGGAGCCGTGGCAGTTAGAGGGATAAATAGAGAACAATTCTTGCCTTCTGGGCATTTGTAATATAGAATGCAAGATAAACTGAACAGAAATCATCCCCGTATGAAATGCAACAGAAGAGCCCCTGATTACTTTGGGTAGAGTAATCAAAAAGACTTTTCTTTTTGGATAAACTGGTATTTAATTGATCCTTGAAAGATACACGACACTCCAACAGGTAGAAGAAAAAAAGAACATTTTAATTGGAAGCAACAGTGTGAACAAAGACAAGAAAACCAAAAATGGTGAGGACTGGAGAGGAAATAGTTCCACTGAGGAAAATGGTGGAGAGAAGACGATTTGAAGCTATAGCTTCTGTAAGTGTCAGAGGCTAAACTAGAAACTCTGCATTTTATTTAGAAAGTGAAAGTGAAAGGTAAGACTGTGTATGGAAAGTCATGGGATCTAAACAGAGCCCTTGGCAGAGGGATCTGGCAACGCACACACAAAATGTTTTTTTTTGGGTTTTTTTTTTTTTTTTTTTTTTTTGCGGTACGCGGGCCTCTCACTGTTGTGGCCTCTCCCGTTGCGGAGCACAGGCTCCGGACGCGCAGGCTCAGCGGCCATGGCCCACAGGCCCAGCCGCTCCGCGGCATGTGGGATCTTCCCGGACCAGGGCACGAACCCATGTCCCCTGCATCAGCAGGCGGACTCTCAGCCACTGCGCCACCAGGGAAGCCCCCAAAATGTTTTTGTTATCTTTAAAGATTTTGTTCTTTCTTTTTGGTTTGGGGAGTTGATTTACTCAGGAAATACTTGACAAGTTCTATCTCTTGAGCCTTAGCTCCCATATGTGATAACAGCTACTGGAAAATTTCTGTAGCCTCAAGAGTTCTCACAAGTAACTAGATCCCTTGTTTTTGTTATAAAGTTGAAATGTATAACTCTTTAACTCTTTGCCCTTATATTTCATTTCAATTGGTCAACAATTTTAGAGCTGAGGTTTGAAATTATATTCAACAACGACCATAGGAGACACACAGGATTGATACTACCTATCAATTGACCAGAAGACCGTAACTTCTTCATGAAAAAAAATCCCAGAAAAAAAATGAGAAAAATTGAAAATACCAAAAATTGAAGGAAGAGAGCTCTACTTGCCACCACTCCATAGTACTTACATCTTCTCACCTTTCTAATAGCTTAGGTATATAAAGGCATTATTTTTATAAATATTGGTAGGCTGAAAATACTCAAGTCAATTTAGAAGACAAATGTGAAAAGACACTTCTTAAAGTAGTTAACTACAAAATGGTGTGGTCTTAGAAAGAAAACATCATTAAGAACCATCTTCTTCAACTTTCATATGAAGGACAGAAATCTTCTGTCTCTTTTCTGGTTTCCATCCAGGTTTGTTTAAATTCATTTATTGACAATTTTCTTCATTGAAATTTTCAAAACAGCATCTGGAAAGCCTTTTTATCTTGAATTGATTGGAAATCAGAGGAGAACCATTCAGTGGTCTACTTGTTTGTCCATCCCTGACCCCAAACTAGGAAATTGGGAACACATTTTTAACTTCTGCTTAGAACTTTGGTATTTTTCTAAGCTTATATTCTTCAAATGTTCCATACATGGTATAAAATATTTCTGTGTGTATTTTTGTCTGTATAAAATTTCTAAGTACTCTGATATCCTTTCTTTGGATGAGTTCCCAGGAAAGGACCAGTAAATGCAAATTAGATCAAAGACTTTTCAAATAATTGCATTAAAAATCACTGTCATGTATCTAATTTCACCGTTATTACATAAATAAAAATATAACTTTCACTTCAAAAGTAGGACGAAAATAATCTCAGAATAAAACAGCCCTTATCTGACAGCAACTTAATTTTATCATACGTAGCAAAACTCTGCACAATATAGTCCTTATTTTTTTCACTTTTTTCCGTGGATTACAGAAAAATCTCTTCATGGTCAGCAGACCAAAATTTTGAAAGCAGCCTTCTCTGTGACCTCTATTTTGTCAATATCTCTTTGTAAAATGTTATATCAGAATTGAACACAGTGCTCTGAAGTGTAGTCTTCTCCTGTTTGGACATGCGTCCTGGGAAGGTGCAGCCAAATACTGCGTTAGGTATTTTTGTCAGCATTATCATTCTGTTTGCTCATCTTGCACTCAGAAGAAACTCTCAGCTCTGCCACTCCACGTCTTTATCTGTGCAGTTAACTTTTTGAACCTAAAGGCGACACTTTATATTATCCTTTTCAATTATATCAGTACTGCATTCTGTTGAGAACTTTCAAAATAATGGTGATGTACATCTGTAGTTTCATTAAAAATTTTTATTTAGTTATATTTGACATATAACATGTTAATTTCATTATGTTGTACATACAGATGTTTGTATATATTGCAAAATGACCAACACAATAAGTCTAGTTAACATCCAGCACCATACATAGTTACAAAATATTTTGTGTGTGATAAAGTCTTTTAAGAACTACTCTCTTAGTAACTTTCAGATATACATTGAAGTATTATTAACTGTAGTCACGGTGCTGTACGTTACCTCCCCTTGACTTAAATTTATTTTAAAGCTGGAAGTTTGAACTTCTTAACCTCCTTCACCCATTATAAAGTTTATTGCCAATGTTTTCAGGCTGTCAAAAAAATTGAGCAGAAAAATTATATAAAAATTTTTTCAGGGTGTATTCTGTGTATCATTAGTATGTCATATTTCCTTCTTGACATAAATAAAAAATGTATCAGTCTTATGTATTTAAAAAAAGTCTGCCAGGTTGAAGTTTTGGCAGACACAGCTTGGTATACCTTAATCATCTGCTCAACATTTTTTGTAATGAGTATTTCAAATAAAAATTGTATATATTTAAGGTATACAACATAGTGATTTGATATACATAGTGAAGTGATTACTACAGTCAAGCTAATTTACATGTTATCTCTTCACATAGTTACCATTTTGTGTGTGTGAAGAGTGTACCTGAAATCTATTCTCTTACCATATTTCCAGTGTTCAGTACAGTATTATTAAATATAGTCATCATGCCTGTACTTTAGCTTTGCTCATCCTGCATAACTGCAAGCTTGTACCCTTTCACCAACATCTCTTCATTCTCCTCCCTCAGCCCAGCCCCTGGTAACCAATGTACTACTCTCTGTACCTGTGAGTTTGACATTTTTTAAAAATTCCACATATAAGTGAGCTCAGACAGTATTTATGTTTCTCTGTCTGACTTATTTCACTTAGCATAATATCGTCCACGTTCATCCATGTTGTTGCAAATGGCAGTATTTACTTCTTTCTCGTGATGAAGGTAGATGGATAGATAGATAGATAGATAGATAGATGGAGATAGAGATATCACATCTTCTTTGTCCATTCATCTGTTGATGGACACTTATGATTTCCATATCTTGGTTATTGTAAATAATGCTGCAATGAACAGGGGGTAAAGACATCTCTTTGAGATACTGATTTCATTTCCTTTGGGTATATACCCAGAAATGAGATTGCTGGATCGTATGGTAGTTCTATTTTAAATTTTTTGAGGAATCCCCATACTGATTTCCATAATGACTGAACCAATGTGTATTCATTCCACCACAGTTCGCCAGGGTTCCTGTGTTCTCACATCCTCACCAGTACCTGCTATCTGTCTTTTTGATAGTAGCTACTTTTAACAGGTATTTGAAGATATCTCATTGTGATTTTGATTTGCATTTCCCTGATGATGTTGAGAGCCTTTTCATATACCTGTTCGCTGGCTGTATGTCTTCTTTGGAAAAATGTGTGTTCAGGTCCTTTGCCCAGTTTTTAGTTGGGTTATTTGTTTTCTTGCTATGTAGTTGTTTGAGTTCCTCATATATTCTGAATATTAACTCATCAGATGTATGGTTTGCAAATATTTTCACCCATTCTGTAGGTTGTCTCTTCACTCTGTTGATTTTTTTCCTTTGCTGTGCAGAAGCTTTTTAGTTCAATGAAATACCATTTTTCTATTTTTGTTTTGGTGCTTGTGTTTTGGGGGTTATATCCAAAAAATCATTGCCTAGACCAATGTCAAGACACTTTTCCCCTATATTTTGTTTTCAATAGTTTAATGGTTTCAGGTCTTACATTTAAGTCTTCAACCCATTTTGAGTTGATTTGCGTATATGGAGTGAAATAAGGGTCCAATTTCATTCTTCTGCATGTGGAAAACCAGTTTGATACCACTTACCAAAGAAACTGTCCTTTTCTCATTGTGTGTTCTTGGCACCTTTGTTGAAGTTCAATCTCCATAAATATGTGAATTTTTGGCGAATGCTGCTCTGTATTTCTTCATCTGTTCCACATCTTCAAGAAATGGCTGCATTGTTTTTGTCATGCTCAAATGCATTATTTAAATTAAGACAGTAACAAGAAAAAAAGATTGATTATTTTGCTGCCAAGAAATGCAGCAACCAATTTGGGGTTAGAAACAAAGTTAGAAATGTGTCAAGATACTAAAAATGGCCTTTGGAAGAGAGGAAAAAAATCTAAATCAAAGGGTGGATGGCCAAAGAGAGACCCATGGTTACACTGAGCTTTGCTTTACAGAAGAAAGCAGTTTTGTTCTTATGCTGACTCTTTAAATAAAGGTGATGAGTTGACCATGAACAAATTGTTGAGTCTGCAATCTACTTGGAAGGGTTTAGAGCATAACCAAGTGACTTAAAAAGCAGCTCTAAGTCTCATAAAAATCTGTTTTCATCTTTAAACACATAATAATTATGGTAATTAATGGCCAGAGTCTAAATGCTGGCTGATATGATGGTGAAAAACAATTAGAAAATCAATAGACTGGCAATCTATTGTAGAAAAAAGGAGAAAGATGGTGTTGTGTAATGTGTATAGTAGATATAGCATTGGACAGGTAGTCAAAACATCTGACGTGCCGTTAATTACTAAATTTGATTCATTTAATATTTTTCATTGTGTATTAGACAACAATGATTGAATCTTTCTTACATTTATTAGCATTTTGAAAAATTTGACATTTGATACAATATTAAATGTGAATATACTTTGTAAAACTTAAAATCTATATTTTTATTATCATGTGCAAAAATTCTAAGCACTTTGATTGGATGAATTTCATTCTATATTATTATAAATTGTAAATATATATAAATATATTTATATTATAGATAACTATGTGTAATATGTATGTGTAATATCCGTATATTCAGTAATAAAACTTTGAGTAAGTTTGTATTTCTTTCAAGTCTATTTTGGGATAGGCAGTCACTTGTAGGGTATATATCTATGAATTTCTGCATTATATTCCTCATCATGATTTAGCATTTGAGACATAAATATTTTATAGGGTAGTATCTTAATAGGACTAGAAATTGTACATGTTCAGTACCATTCACCAGGTGATATATACGATAGAAAAGTCTGTTGAAATTAATTAGGTCTGTTTTAAAAAGGAATTATTTATTTTAGTTCAGTAAACTGTGCATGTATGAGATGAGTTGATCTAACTTTGTAATTGATATATGAATAGATATTTTTAACCTAAAATAGTCAAGCCAGTTAATTTTTGTGTGTACTCAATCCAAAGACCAGTTGTTTGGCACCATATAGCTATTATTTTTTTGGTGATACGCGGGCCTCTCACTGTTGTGGCCTCTCCCGCTGCGGAGCACAGGCTCCGGACGCGCAGGCTTCTGGACCGGGGCACGAACTCCTGTCCCCTGCATCGGCAGGCGGACTCTCAACCAGTGCGCCACCAGGGAAGCCCAACTATTATTTTTTAATCTAAATAATGTTCTCCAATTCTTTACGAAACAGATATTCTTCAAGGTCAGTTTCCCATTAATTTTAACCTGAAAGAAGGCTTCCATAAGCATACAAATGCAGCTTCTCTCTTACCTCTGCCCTGGGCAAAGCAATGTGAAATATTATTGGAGCATACTCTGCTGTTTTGCTATGAGCTTTACGACAATTTACCCACTCCAGAAAGGTTAAGGCATGTCATCCAGCTGAAACCTCCTAAGCCTACAAAATAGATTATTTTATGGGAAAGCAGCTTTTCCTTTCTAAGTATGTTTTGCCCTGGAGGAAATGAAGTTGCCACTTTAGAATGCTTAATAGCACCAGCGTTGTCGCTCACAGAGATTAATCAATTTCTGCTCTGTTTTATCATCAGTCAAGAGGCTTCCAAATTAAGTTTGGCACCCATTGGACTTTCACCTGTGCACTCTAGGATGTAGTCTTTACAGGAGGCGTTCTATCTTGGAATTTTTTTTTTTTTTTGGTTCCCTGCCTTATAAAGCAGATTAAAAAAATTAGTTATTTCAAATTTAACACCTCTTAGCTTTTTGAATGAAGGAAAATCCTTAAGAAAGTTTACTTTCTAATTTCTAATATTGTATTTTGTGATCTTTTAATGGAAAGGACTTCCATGTTAATATTTGAGAAAATATCATTTAAGATCTATGAATATCTCCTAGAATTGTCAACTGAGTGCAGCATAATTATTATTTTAGTGGAAAGCTATATCTACTTAAAAGTATTGTTACCTGTTACTATAACATCATTATTTGTGAGTTTATTTTGTTTGTTGCTTTTCTTTGTTCTCTTTTATTTTTCATGTTAAAGAAATCCAGAATAATATTGTAATGGCTAGGGTTTGCCCCAAATAATAACTTTTATTTCCTTTTTCCCTCTTTTTCTTTCCTTTCCTTTTCCACAAAGGTAGGAATTATATTATCTAGTTTCATTCTAAAACACATCCAGATATAAAAAGTTAAATGGATGAAATTTATGATGAGACTTTTAAAAATGTGATGTAGCTCAATTTAGTATGAGTTAAATATTGGCTAAATAATTCCTTGTGTCTCTTCCTTGAGAAATTTGATTCCCATGGTTACTTTATGCAGGACCTAGATAGACCCTCCTGTTGGACAGCTTAAAGTTCTTACTATATTTTCTAGTCTCATTGGATAATGGCATTATGGTAAACTGGCTGTATTTTCATGCAGATGATGTGTTGAGTCTGCACACCTACACTCTCCAGTAGGGCAGCCATTGGCCACGTGTGACTACTGAGCACTTGAAATGGGGTGAATGAGGTGGAGGGAATGCTCCTTTCCAGTTTCATTTCATTTTAATCAACTTAAATTTAAAAACTGATGCAGTGTAAAATAATCTTACAGTAAACATATTTTCATTGTTTTGCTGGGACTGTATTTGACCTTTGAAATTTTAGCATATGATTAAGATGTAATGTAAAATACAAGATTTAAAAGATATTATATGAAAAGAGGAAGCAGAATATCTCAGGAATAATTCTTATTTTTATGACATGCTGAGATGATAGGATTTTATTGTAGATATATTATGTTAAATAAAATGTACTATTAAAATTAATTTCACCTGTTTCTTTTTATACTTTTTTAACGTGGTTACCAGAATAGTTAAAATTGCTAAGTGGCTTGCCCTGCATTTCTGTTATACAGTGCAGCTCTGGTGGTTCAGTTGAGACAGTGATAGTTCTCTATGCAGAGGTGAACTTGGCAGTGAATTCCTACACAACTCAACATTTTTTCCATCATTACAGATTCTTTCCTTTTTAATTTATTAAGAGAAAATCATCTTAAAACACAGATTTCCCAAAATATGTTACTGACAATGTTAAAAAGCTTTCTTAGGGTTTTAATATGCCATGTGCCGTATGTATATATAAACATTATCCCCTGAGGCATTTCCTAAATTGATTTCCAAGGAGCATCTCTCAAGAACAGCATTCTACGGATCAGGTGATCAGATGTTTGGAAGTGTAATAATGGTTGTGCAACTCACTATTTTGGTCATCTTTTATCCTAATGTGACAAATGGCAGCTCCTCACATTGAGTCCCAGGTGCATATTACACACATATTTAATGTTATTTGGCACTTTTCCCCAGGGACTAAGTGGCCTTTTCCAGCTAGTTACAAATAACGTAAGTAAATCAAATAATGTGTGTGCAGTTTGTACCCCAGTTTTAGCACAGATATTTTCGTATTTAATATTTCATGCCAAACGTTTCTAATTCTTATCATTAGCTTCAATTAAATATTCATGACATTAAGTAACATACCAGAGGGCATTCAATGCTACTGATCAAAAACTATTCCTTACTAATGAGTATTAATTAATCGTCAGGTCAGTTAACAAATGTTTATTAGGAGTTTCTGTTCTGCAAGGGACTGTGCTGTAGACACTGGAGAGTCAGTGGTAATAGACACACATGGAATTTAATGATATGACTTCATGGAGAATAACTATCAGCAAATAAATGCCATATATTTAACAAAAATAGCCGGTGCATGTGTAGTGTGAAGGCTTGTTCGTTTATTCCTTTGAGGTTTCCTTTGTGCTCTTTATGTTAAACAAGATGTGGAACTTGTGAAAATAGTTATATGAAACTGCCAAGTATACATTTGTACATAATAAACGTAAAAGAAAAGTGCATTTTGTGTCTTATAAACCACAAGCTGCAACTGAAATATTTTTATACACTTCAGATTAACAAAGGCTATAAAATTACCTACTAAGACAGAAGAAGGACCATTACTTGATAGAATTTTCCGGTTTCATTTTCTCCAGCTTTTTCCTCTTTCTGAGTGGAAATTTAACATAAAAAATTCAATTTGATCCCCTAAAAGAAGCAGGCAAACTGGAGGTGTTTTTCACAGAGGTGGGGAAGAGCAGTTAAATTATTGTAGCTGAAATTCAATTTTGTTATTTTGTTAGAATTGAAACCATTATGTACAGAAATAGCATAAGCTCTTTCAATAACTGATTCACTTAAGATGTTTCTCATTAGATGTTTCTAATTAGAACAGGGAAAATATTTGGTGAGACATAAAATAATTCTATGAAATATACTACGCATTGTATGTAGGAAACAAATAAGAAATAATTAAATTTAGAATTAAATATTTTAATCTTAAGACTTTAAAAAAATTTATTTTTTACAATCTCGGTAGAGTCATATATACATTTTAACAGTGAGTCATTTTATTTTAAAAAAAGTCCAGAACTCTTCTTGAAGAAACACAACTTTGTCCTAAATAGTTATTTTCCAGAAGAGGGGATTATTACATGACAGAATTGTAGTCATCTGTGTCTAACAAAATTGAAAGATATAATGTGTAGATTATAGAATATGGGCATACAAGACTCTTCACTGGCTCCTAAGTGTGCTTTTCAAAGATTAGATTTACACTAGAGTTTGACCACCTTGGAAAAATACAAGCCTTTTGAAAAAATATTTATTGAGCTAGGTGTTTGAGGCAATAGAGAAATAAGTAAGATACTCTTTGCGCTCAGAATGCCTAGAGTTTAATGGGGCAGAGGGAGGTAAAACAAACATAACAGGTAACCAAACCAAAGGATAGATGTTCATTTACTAACAGCTGAAAGACAACCTAGTTTCAGTAGAGTAGAAGTAAGATCCCATCTGGTGGAAGGTTTGAGCTTCACAAAATAAGCAGCATTTGAAATTAGCTGCACAGGTTAGCAAATTTTTACAGACAGAGATGGAGAAAAAACGAGCCTTGCAAACAGAAAGAACCATGTGGACTTAAGGGAGAAAATGAAATCACCATCAGAGTGCAGCAAATAATGCTTTGATTATGGCATGAGATAAGTGTAAGCAAAAGGACTTAAGATGGAAATTGAAGTCAAATTGTAAAGGCACTGACTATCATGACACCTATTGTGTTCAATGGACAATGAAAAAATAAAATTCATGAATGAATTGTAGGAATGTTAATCTTTCAGTAGAATGGTTTAGAGTGGATAGAATTCGGAGAAGTATTGGTTTGGATGAAGGCAACTTCTGTGAGCCTGAAGCCAGCTTTCTTTGAGATCAAAGTCCTGATGAGATTCAAGAAGTTCAGGAAACAACTCTGCACAAAATATTTCCATCCACAAATTTTAAAAATATTCACAAGTAAAATATTTATTCCAATTATTGAATAAAAGATTACTTTTGATTCAAAATTGAGTAATTTTGTAAAGTTTAAGTGGGATTTCTTTACACTCGAGTATGAATCAGTTTAATCAATGTTTTTCTCCCCATCTGAGTTCACTGAAATTCACCGGAAAGCTATAATAATTCTAGAATTGTGTGCAATTGACAAAAAAGCCTAATATAGTAACAAAACAAAATTGATAGAACTATAGAACTCTACTATCATAATGGAAGATTTCACATATATCTGTCAATTATTGATAGGTGAAGAAAATAAAAAGTAAGCAAAGATAAAGAAAATTTGAACAACACAATGAACAAGTCTGATTTGTTAAAAACTGTACATAAAACTAGTGTGTGTATAACTTATAAAATATACACACTTTTATTTTTTATTTTTTTGCGGTACGCGGGCCTCTCACTGTTGTGGCCTCTCCCGTTGCCGAGCACAGGCTCCGGACGCGCAGGCTCAGCGGCCATGGCTCACGGGCCCAACCACTCCGCGGCATATGGGATCTTCCCGGACCGGGGCACGAACCCGTGTCCCCTGCATGGGCAGGCGGACTCTCAACCGCTGTGCAACCAGGGAAGCCCCTACACACTTCTAAATTATATATTTTCACTTAAAAATCATCTAAGTAATACATAAAGCAAGTCTCAACAAATTTTAATAAATTTTAAATAATTCATATCACACAGTGATACAGTAAAGCAATAGGGTTTAGTGAAGAGTATTATTGGGTCCCCACTGTATGATTTCAGATCTCAGGTTCTTCACATACTAAGACTCTGGGAGGATTTTTATTCTTTTTCTGTTTCCTCAGCTGCTAATAGAGGTATTAATAATACTGATTTATAGATTTATTGTGAGTCTTCAATAAGTTAATGTATGGAAAGTACTTGGAAAAGTATCTGGAACATAGTAAAATGATCTAACAATAGCTACTATTGAAATAATAGTTTTTTATAGTACAGGAGCAATGGGGAAGGAAATAGTCTTTTCAGAGCAAGGCAAGATTTTCCCAGGCTGTCTGGGTAGAGATCCAGAATAGGGATGAGGAATAAGGGAGTATGTAAGATACAGGGCAAAACAGAGCCCGGTAACTGGGAGGAGGGAGGGACTGGGAAAGTGAGGATAAAAAAAAATAAAATCCACTCTGTTTTGAGTTGAGTGTGTTGGGTAACAGCAATGACTCTAGGACACTGCCTCAGCCATACTGTTGGCCCTGAATCTGTGCTTGGTGACTCTGGAAATGTCTTTACCAATCCTAGGTGGTGGTGCTTTGGTGGATACTGGCATAGGCATCTCAATAGCCCCCCTTCTTACCATCTCTGGCAAGTCATAGGTTGTGAGCCCTGACTTTACTCTGTGGTTGTAGACCTTCTTATGGACATTGGAACAGAGGACCAGCAATGGAGCTTCTACAGTTTGTACATTATTGAACACAACTCCATGTTGTATATTCTTAGGCAATTTTAATTTCACTGCTGATTTACTGTGAAGGCCAAATGTTGTGCCTTTGGGTTTGGATCCTGGTATATATGTTCACAAACATGTTGATAGAATGTAGAAGCCACAGTGGTCTTTTAGCTATGTTTATTACAATAGAAACTTGTTCTACCTGAGAAAGATGGCCAAATGCCTGCATAAAGAACAGAACATTTAATCTTCATTCAGTCTGATTTTGGTAAACATATGAATACTTGCTTGAAGGTCCCTGTTTAAAGAGTTATTACACCAAGTGTTACTTTCCAATTAACATTGAGAAGAAGCTTCAGAATTTTAGTGCATCTGCAGCAAAGATGGAGAAAATAACTCCTGAAGAATCCAGGCTTTTTGATAGTAAAATTCTTAGGTAAATAGAGAATAACTCTGCTAATATGCAGCCGTGGATGAATTAAAAAACAGTAGATCTCAAAAAGTCTATGCTAAAGCAAAGTGCTAAGCAATAAAAAATCAAGTTCTGTAACAACGTTTCCCGTAATGTCTTGAAAGGAAACCTGATTCTTTCCCCCCAAGAGAATATCTGTTTCCTTTAGACACAGATTGGGTCATCAATATTTATTAAGCACCTTGGGGTGAGCTGGCCAGGATCTGAATTACTGCTTTGCCTTGCTGGCTATAATAAATAACAAATATTGGTGCTATGTTCAAGAACAGGAATTCCCTGATTTAAATAGACATAGGTCACGATAAATATTTTATTACTTCTTATTATTTATCTATGCAAACCCCATTATGAAATAAAAAGGGAGTGAGAAATAAGATCAAATCTGTTTTGGCTAAGGAGAAATAGCAGTTTCAGGGGGGATTTTAGAACTTTCGGAGACTTTCGTAATCATCTAACCCAACAGTCTCATGAACATTTATTGAAACTGAGTCCTAGCAAGTGTCTGCAGTCTGACTAATATCACACAGCTAGTATATGGCAGAGGTGAGAGCAGATTTCTCTCCTGGTTTTTTAACTCTCAATCAAGTACTCTTCGTACTATATCAGAATACTTCCTACCTTTAGTCTTGTTCTGTATAAACTTCTCTGTAGGTGGGAAGAAAACCTTGCTTCAAAGTTATGTAAAAATGATAAAATCATGGATTATTATATTTCTATTTTATCTGAGTTTTAGTTGCAGTGAAAGCCAGTGTTGGTATTCCTTTGACCGTGGTGGTAATTCATGCTACAGAACTTCCCCATCTTGGATTGGAAGATCAATAGTGTCATGTTTGTTAAGAGACTTTGCTGAAGTTGGTGATCGTTCCATCTTACTTACTGCAGCTGATTATGAACGTAAACGAAGTAGAATGAACCAAGCTGTACAGCTGAATCATTCCCTCAGGAGTGTGGTGGGCCATCAGGCACCAGGCCCTGTGAGAGAAGTGAAATAAATCAACAGACAGATATTTTTGCTAAATTCTTCCTGGCCTAGGGTGTAATCTTAAGGTCGATACGCTTAGAAACTTGAATTTGACTTTAATTGAGGGTATGATCATGTTAAACCATGTCATAAGAAACTATATATAAATTTTAAGTGAGTATTTATTAAACTTCAATAAAAATACCACTCAAACAGAAAACAGATTTCTCAAGTTGGCATGGCCAGCATTTTCTGTTATTGTAGTCAGACCTTTGGTGAAACCAAATCACAATCTCAAGGTTGTTTTGAGATCATGGAAGCAGAGGAAGAAGCGTAAGTTGTGTGACTCACATAGAGTAATGCTCTGGATTCTGCTCTAGGTACGTGCCTGTTATGTCTTTTGCCTTCCTTTCTTTAATGATCAATTCTAGGCTGATAAACCCCACACCTCTTCTGATTGGTAAATTCTTTTATTTTTAAAAATTTATTTTATTGAAGTATAGTTGATTTACAATGTTGTGTTAATTCCTGCTGTACAGCAAAGTGATTCAGTTATACACATATTCTTTTTCATATTCTTTTCCATTAATGTTTATCATAGGATATTGAATATAGTTCCCTGTGCTATACAGTAGGACCTTGTTATTTATCCATTCTATGGTAAATTCTTTATTTTGATATGTTAATCTCTTTGGCTAAATTTTAGCTTTGAAGATATCATTTTTTAAAAGACTTTGCTTACTTATTCATGTTTTAACAACAGTGATGATAACTGCCATCGATTAATCAGACGCTTAATGTTCTCCAGGCACTCTGCTGGACTTCAGATGCATCATCTGTTTTATGCCTCGGTAGCCAACGGGGTATGTCTTCTTCTCTTTCTTGTAAATGAAAATGTTCACGTCTCACAGGGCTGAAAGAGCCTGCAAGATCTCACACTGGATTAAACCCAAGTCTGTCTGACTCAGAGCCTTCTCTGCCTGCTCTACTTTCTGTGTTTCATTTTTATGGTCACGTCCTTGCCTTACAGCCGGTCAGGCTGCAGCTAACACATACTTCTGTTTTCTTTTTCTTTGCCTCTGTTGTAACCTTCACTCTGGGCATCATTATTTGCTACCTGTACTACTGGACTAGCTTTCTGCAAGGATTTCACAACTCCCTTTCCTTATTCTAATCTATTTTACACAATTAAAAGATCAGTTTTCCTAAGGCACAGTCTGATCATGTCACTTACTTTCTAAAAAAAATTTAAGGCTCTCCGTCGCCTATACAAAACAATTGCAATTCTTGGCCAAACATACAAGTTAGAGTCCCTTTCCAACCCATCCTCCCAAAAACCCCCTTCACACAGTCTATGGTCCAGACAAACAGAAACACTCACCGTGTTCTCCATACAACTCTGCTGTATGGCCTCCATATGTTTCTTATTCCTTTTACTCTGTTAGGAATGGTCTCAGCTTCTTCATGTCTATAACCATCACTCTCGACTCAACCCAGATGAGGTTTGACCAATTTGGTATATATCTTGGTTCTTTCTTCTTTCAATGCATCTTTATCGATTCTTCCAGGTACAGCCCCTCCCATGAGCTTCCATAGCACTCCATCTGCACTTCCATATGGCCTCTGTTACTTTTAATATTGTACTACTGTGATTTAAGGTTGCTGTTTCCTACCAGAATGTAAGTTGCTTGTCCCCAAACTGAAGACTGAAGCAAGGATTTGAGTGCAAGTAATTTATGTTGGAGTTGATCTTGGGAATCACTTATAGGAGAAGGGGAGGATTGAGACAGGGAAGGGAAGGATGTGTGCTAAAGAGCAGGGTGAGGCCCTGAGACGCTGCAGTATGGTCCTCTGAGGATCTGTAAGATCCTCTAGTGTGTCCACACTGAGGAGGGAAAAGCTGAGGTATTCATATGCTGAATTCTCTTCCGTAAAGTTTGAGGGCCACACCCAGGTGAAGTACACTCAGCTCTCCCTGCCGGGCCAGGAAAGACTGAGCCAGTGAAGCAAGCAGAGAAAGCACTCAGGGAGACAAGTGCACTGTGTGGGTAGGACAAGTGTCTGCAGTATGCCTCCAGGGCAAAACCTTGTGGGTTTATCTCTATGTTCTCTGTAGTGTCTGAAAGGCTTAGCACGGTGGCATTCATTCATCGGCTCGTTCATTTACAACTATCTATATAGTGTCTGTGTGATGCCAGGCCTAGTGCGAGGGGCTGTGGATGCACCCCTGAATGTGGAGGGTGCATATCAGTGCTGCTCACGTAGAGTTTACAAACAGTGAGGACAGGTCAGTAAGCAAGGAAGGAAATTAACAGAGGGATAACCTCTGTACAGCACTGCCTAAGGGGCACCTGTGAGCAAAATTTTGTTTGCTCCCAGCTAAGTTAAAGAAGCGAAAACTACGAGGAGAACATTAAAGAAAAATGCCAGGTAGTATGGCTTCAGTATTGAGAAATGTGCCAGTGGGCATGATTTAATATTACTATCTTCTTATATTAAAAAACGAAACAAAACTTATCCTGGGTTATTTACTTAAGGCATTTTTCAGTTATTATATTATGTTTTAGTTATGTGAAACCGATAAGATTACCTCTCAGAAAGACTGTATAAAAGCAGTTGGTAGGTGATCAAAAGTTGTTTCTTGTTAATAATGAAAGCATTCGTCTTTTTTCATACCTTCACTTTATCTACAAAACAATCTTAATAATAAAATCCTCATTTCCTTGACAGATTTATGCTTTGGCAAATATTTCTCCTAGGAGAGGTTAAAACATTTCCCAATATATAATTACGATTTAGTAAGGTTTCCCTGTGAAATGGGTAAAAAGTACTCCTTGCCATATTTGCTATTTGGGAAATCAACAGTCAGAGAAGTCACAGTAGTTAGTGGAATTCCACCATCCATTTAGCACCGTAAACTAATGTAAATAATAGATTTTGGGATTGTATGTCAGTATGCCATTGGTGAGTCCATGCATTGTCATGAGTGAATTACCTTAATATTAATTTGATTTTGTTGTATTTTAACTAACAAAATGCTACTCAGAAGGATCAATGTTATGCATGGATTATAGTAGGAACACATTAATGTATATTGAATGAATACAATACATTATATTGTATGAGTGAATGAGCATCATGATCTCTGCCACTCTAGCTCTTGAATTTAATGATACCTGAAGCTGTTCTCTGCTACCTTTATGTCCATCCCTCCCACTCCCACTCTGTAACCCACAGAGTAGTTTACCTTCTGTTTGCGTTACAGAGAACATGCTTTATCCCTGGCTGTGGAGGGTCCGGTGTGATTTTGTTTTTCTGATCCTCAGGAAAACTGGCAGGAATTGGCAGAGCATTTCACACATTTGGCAAACCATTCTTGGATAGGTGATACATGCAAAATGTTGGCTATTTATAAAATGATTTATATAATGATATTAGATATTCACCAATATCTGGGAGTTACCTAGGTTACTATAATTTGATTTGTGAAAAATAGATGAAACTAATAGGTAAACATTTTTAACTTTATAGTTACATGTATTAATTTTATTATAGTTTGCACATGAATCTGAAAGATCAATAGTGATTAATAATCCAATGATAGATGCTATGTAAGTTCAAGAAATTCAGTGTAAATTACATTTAACTGATTTTTAAGTATTTCTACACTAAGTTCCCCAAACGAAAAATAATCATTTGAAATCTCCATCCTTTATTCTCCAAAGATAAAGAGAAAGGATATAATATTATCAACAGATACCACGTAGATTGTTTCTATCCTGATTCTATTCTATGGTTTTGTTTCTGCTCTTAATGAGATATTCTGCATGTATCATTTCCAATGAGGAAATGCATCATTTTCTGTATTCATAGATATTATTTTTTACCTAGATTTATAAAAAATATTATTTCAGGGATATAAATTGTGCAAAGTATATATCAAGTCATATTGATTTGAATACACTGTAGAGTTCAGTTCCCCTAGGTCCTAATAACACAATTTACCTAGTATCATCAGTATGGCATTGTTCTAATAATACACTAGATACGTATTTGTCACCATATGTTCCTGATGAGTCAGTGAGGTCAGTATCAGCATGTGAGAGCTTGTCCCATGTATGACTAGAAAACCCCTGCAGTCAGATTTTTGAGGAAACATGTGCTTTGATTATAAAATGTAACTGCCGTTTTCTCTTTGTAAATTATACACAGCTCTTTTGAAAAATGTATCTACTTCATTTCTAACTGCCTCTTTATTTACCCATTCTGAAATTATAGGGGAAAAGCTCTTAATAATTTATTGTTATTGAGCTAAGTGGTGTCATTGTTGTTTCCTTGTGTTCTTGCAAGTTACTAATTATTTGACTCAAGTTGACCATTTAGGAGGATGAAAATGGGTTTGGGGGCAAGGGAATGGGGAGAAGCAGGGGAATTGGACAAACTGCAGGTCTGTGATTAGAATCATGTAAGACTTTATATAGTTACTGTGCAGTTGGTCAGATGGAGGCTATCCATCGAGGTCATGAGTCTGCATAACTTATAAAAGCCAACCAGAGAAAAGAGTGGTGACCTCTTCAAAAACAGACACATAGATCCAGGGAACAGAACAGAGAGCCCAGAAATAAACCCACACACCTATGGCCAATTAATCTACGACAAAGGAGGCAAGAGTATACAGTGGAGAAAAGACAGCCTCTTCAATAAGTGGTGCTGGGAAAACTGGACAGCTACATGGAAAAGAATGAAATCAGAAAATTCTCTAACCCCATATACAAAAATAAACTCAGAATGGATTCAAGACCTAAATGTAAGATCAGAAACCTTAAAACTCCTAGAGGAAAATATAGGCAAAACACTCTTTGACATAAATCGTAGCAATATTTTTTTGGATCTGTCTCCTAAAGCAAAGGAAATATAAGCAAAGATAAACAAACGGGACCTAAGTAAACTTAAAAACTTTTGCAGAGCAAAGGAAACCACTGACAAAATGAAAAGACAACCTACTGAATGGGAGAAAATATTTGCAAATGGTATGACAGATAAGGGGTTAATATTCAAAATATACAACTCAATGTCAAAAAAACAAAAAAATGGGCAGAAGGACTGAACAGACATTTTTCCAAAGAGGGAATGCAGATGTCCAACAGGCACATGAAGAGATGCTGAGCATCACTAAGCATCAGGGAAACGCAGACCAACAGCACAGCGAGATCAAGACCGTGCACCTGTCAGGATGGCGGTCATCAGAAAAACCACGAATAACAAATGTTGGCGTGGACGTGGAGAAAAGGGAATCCTCGTACACTATTGGTGGGAATGTAACTGGTGTAGCCACTGTGGAAAATAGTATGGAGGTTTCTCAAAAAACTAAAAATAGAACTACCATATGACCCAGCAATTTCACTCCTGGGTATATAATATATCTGAAAAAAACAGAAACACTAATTCAAAAAATACATATGCATCCCAATGTTCATAGCAGCATTATTGACAATTGCCAAGATATGGAAACAACCTAAGTGTCCATCAACAGAAAGATAAAGAAGATGTGGTAAATATATACAGTGGAATACTACTCAGCCATAAAAAATAATGAAAATTTGCCATTTGCAGTAACATGGATGGACTTGGAGAGCATTATGCTAAGTAAAATAAGTCAGACAGAAGAAGAAATACTGTGGAACCTATATGTGGAACTTATATGTGGAACCTAAAAAACACTACAAACTAGTGAATATAACAAAAAAGAAGCAGACTCACAGATACGGAGAACAAACTAGTGGTTGCCAGTGGGGAGAGGGGAGCGGGGAGGAGCAATATAAGGGTAAGGGATTAAGAGGTACAAGCTGTTATGTATAAAATAAGCTGCAAGGATATATTGTACAATATAGAGAATACAGCCAATAGTTTATGGTAGCTGTAAATGGAGTATAACCTCTGAAAACTGTGAATCACTATATTGTACACCTGTAACTCATATCGTACATAATCAACTATATTTCAGTTTAAGGAAGTGGTGACCTCCTATCCAGAGCAAACTTCTCAGAAGCAGAAATAAATATCAATTGGGAACATTCTAGAAAGTGTTACACTAGGCTTTTTTTGTGTCTGGACATAAATAAAATGCATATGCTATTAAAAATTTTAATGAGAATTCTGAAAAATATCATCAAGTTACTCTTAGAGACCAGCACTTGAAAGATGAGATGATAAGCAGGTGGGGGTGAGTTGCATCTTCATTCTGTTGCCTTTCCACAGTAAAATAGTGCGGAATGCAGAGACCTATATTTTTAAAAGTTTTAATCTTGTGCCTTAGTGTCAAACTGACTGAGCTAGAACTATTTTTACTGCTTCTCATAAGGCATGTATTTATGACTGTGCAGAAATTTTATATTTTCCAAATGACTTAGCATGTTTTAGTATCCCTCCATCTGAATCATGCATGGATGCATTTTGTATTCTTCAGAAAGGATATTATGACCTCTACATTAGAAGAAGAAGAAGGAAATTGTTTCCATTAGGCCTACAGACTCCCAGACAGCAGTGTATTCTACAGGATGATGGGTTATTTGCCATACTTTTATAGGTAACTGACATCTCAGACAAGATGCAAAAAGAAATCTACAAATAATTAGGAAATTTATTTCTACTCTAGTTCCTTCAGCATCTCTGGAAGTTATTTATGCAAGAGTATACTGTGAAACTAAATAAAATTTAGCTTTCTACTTTGAATCTTTTTTCCAGAAACAAGTCAGTTTTTTAGGGTTTAGAAAAATAGTGATTACAATATAGAAACTGTAAATGGTTAATAAACATGGAAAATGATCACCTATTGTTATCAAAGTTACATAAATTTTAATATTAGCATTCTTCTGATTTCCCTCATCAATAGTTTTAAAAAATCAGTTGGTTTTAGAATGAAAATATCTGATGCTGTTAAGGATTCAGTGAATGGGAGTTCTGCATCACAGTGGAAATGTTGATAAAACCTATTTCAAAACTAATTTGTCTCACTAAGCTTATAAATATTCATCACTTTTAACTCAGGAGTTTCATTTATGGTTAGCTATTCAGTAGAAACCAACTACAACAAACTCCTAAGAAATTGTTTTATGAAATCATTAATAATAATCTCAGAAACTGGAAATTACATAATGGCTAGTAAAGAGGTTACTGGTGCTTCTTCATGCAGCTTTAACCGTGTTGTTTTACAAACATTTAACAATAATGTTGTAATGTTCAGACTAAAAGAAGTTCATGGAGAAGTTGATGTGGATCTCAGCTGGCTTCCAGACTGGTGGAACAGACAAAACAGGTAGTTATAAGGCATGGAAACATGTGTAATTAGAAATGCAGACCTGCTCGTAATGGTTGGCAGGTCATTAGGATTCTCCACTGCCTGGGGATCCACTGCTAACCGCATCTAGGAAAAATTATCTTCATCTGGTGGCGTGGCTTTCATTTTGTTTTGTTTTAAATTTTGGAAAAGGAAGTTTCCGATCTCTACTCTGGCACTCCCTACTTAGCCTATATTTTGCTTGTCTGTCAGTGCCTCATCACACCCGAAATTAGCTACGAGTCTTTGATTCACTCTGGCTTTTTTCATAGCTTGTTAACTGAAAGCGGTGTCTTAACAGACAAGAGTTTATAGACAGCAGAACTGAGCTAAAGAAAAAAGAGAGAGACCATTTCAGACCCCTACCATTTGAAGGTGATCTAACACCCAAATTGAACGAGGTGGGGTGTAAAATGTAATGTGGGCTGTGCTCAGCACTCGGTGGTTATTTAGAGAACTAACAGAAGGAACATTTTGAAGAGACTTATAACTAAGCACAAAGGAATGAGTAGGTTTGCTGCTTATTTGTATGGATATGTTCCCACCTGTGAATTGCAGCATCTTATTTTCAGGGAAACCTACTGACAACAGCAGTAGCCAGGGGTGTAATCAACCTGTGTGAACAAGTCAACAAGCGAGCTCCAACAAGGAAACATTACACAATCTAAGAAAGTTGCGGCTGCCTCCACTTTCACTGCACTCTAATGAAAGTGTCCAAATTGATTACAGAGTGCAACTGATTAAATATAGCTTATTCAGGGTGTGTGTGTGTGCCCTAAGGGTCTTTATAGTCCAGTAGGGAACATAAGATTCATGTAAAAAGTAACTTTGACACAAGATAAAATGAGATAAATGCCATGAGAAGGGCATACAAGTCAGAGTAGAGAAGAATCACTGAAAGAGTTAGTAGTTCAATAACACACAGTTGTCCTTCTTAGGCAAGACTATGTTAAATACCCATCTATTATTAGCTGTGATGATATAATTTTAGATTCCAGGGCTTGTTTCTACATTATCCTCGTACCAGAAACAGTTTGTGAGTAAGGGGGTGCTGGAAGAGAAGCCTGTCTCCTTTTGACCATAATCTGTTAATGATGTGAATTCAAATCTAGAAGGCTACAGCTATTTGTACAATAATCTACTGTTTTTACTAACATAATTAGATATTTTAGTAAGAAAATAAAGATTTTATGAGCATGGCTTTCTGTTCGAGACAGGGCAAGTAATCCATTTTTATTTCCTTCTTTGCCACTTACCCCTTGCTCAGTTTAATCTGTGAGTAAAGAAAAGTGAATCATAAAACATATGTGTATTTAGATAGGAATTTGGAGAGGGGAGCTTTTCTGATTTCACGGTATCTTCCTGGATGAAGCAGGCTAGTCAGCATTCTAAAGCCAGGAGAAAAAGGCAAGCTGCCATGCGCAAATATTGGCTGAAAACATTTGGCCATTCTCTCCAAATTAATTATTTTATTCATCCAACCATGTTATATTCCTGATCACTTGGAATCTAGAAATGCCCACATTTTAGTCTGCCACAAAGGCACCTTGGCATCAGTATGCCTTTACTACGTATGTCTAGTTGTCAAATGTGGAGATAAAACTTATTAAACCAAAATGTATTATTATAATCTTCATTCTCTGGGACTCATGAGAATATGCGGTCTGGGTTCCTATTTTCCACCAGGGTCCATGCAACTAGATCAAGTCTTTATCAGTGTTTCTGAGCTCCCAGTCTACCAGGTTTCCTGGTAGAAAATTGCCTTCAGGATGGGCAGCAGGGCCTCCCATCTGCACCTATACTATTGTTCCCAGGACTGATAGCTTTTGACTCCATAGATATCCAGATGGGGTTTAGTTCACCTGTCAGCTGCTGTCTTACTTCCCCCATGTAGAGTGTATTTATAGCCGTGTCTAAACTTTGGTCTGTAATGGTGCCTGGAGCGTAGTTGGGGAGGGATAGCAGAAGTCGACTATCATTTGGAGGATCTAACGTAATATTATTTATACAGATCATTAACATGCAGTGAATACTGTCAGTGGTAGTTATCATCATCATCATTAGTAATGTGAGCACATTACACATCTTTTATTTTATCCTAATAATAGTCTTATGAGATAAGCATTGGTATCCACATCTCACGTATGAGACAACTAAGGCTCAAAGAGATCAGCATCTTATCCAGGTCCCCCACCTGTGGGCAGGAAGAGCTAAAACTACATCTTTCTGCATCCAAAGCTTGTTTCCATTATGCCACAGATTTACTACGTACTACAGCGTAAACACACGTGCACACACACAGACACAAAACAGCAACAGCTCTTAGAAGGATTTTCTGAGACCGCTAGTACTGCAGAGGAAAGTAAATATGTTTTGAGTATCCTGTATCTAACTCTTGGATCCTCCTTAATTCAATTATTATGCTTTTCAAGGCACGGAAAAGATCCATGGGTTTTCTCTTGTCTCACAGTGCAACATTACAGATGCTCCCTAGTGATGACCTTTCCCGAAATTAAATTGTAGGACTCATCAGTGGCTGATACTACTGTATGTTCTAGCATAATTAAGTGATGTGATGGCAAGACCAAGCTCCTCTTTATTTAGCTTCTATTCTTTTGCTTCCCTCTTCTGGGAGGTAAATACAAATTGTATCAGGAACAACTTTTGGCGTCACACAAACTATAAAGGTAACTATTGATAAATTAATCTTCTCTCATGACCTTGGTGGCTTTTAATGTCACGATATTTCTACTAGGTTTTTTTATGTCATCGATTTATTTTTATTATGTAGATTAGGAATTAGTAAAAATTCTTAATAGAAATATACCCCTCTTTCGGGCTAATACTAATGTATGCCTTTGCTTTTTACAAAAGTAATAGATCTAAGATGCATCACTGTCGTTGACTATTCATGGTATTTTGCTTTTTAAAGACACATCCATGTGAACTAAAATGTAAAATCATAAGCTGCTGGCATCTTACATGTGACCACAAGTCTGGCAGCACTTTAGAAATTCAACAAGAAGACAAAATAACTGAGATTTAAGCCATTCTGGAAAAAAAAAGAAGACTTCAGAGTTGTTATAGAAGGAGTTTACCCTCCTGCAGCAGTGTCTGCGGTAAACAACAGGTGTGCTCTGGGATGTGGGTGATGGGAAAACGCGGTGAGCATGCTGCCGTAGCTTCTGCAGCGCACCCTGGCTAACTTAGGCTGAAAGACTAGACCTTGTCTAATTTAAGAAATTGACACAATGACTAATGGATTAACATCCCAGGCATTGTTTTATCCTAATAGAAGAATTTATGAACCCAAAGAAAAGGCCAGTATTTCTAGAGGATTTGAGTGAAGGTGCTTTTGGTCCAGGAGTCCCTTCTCTTCTCCAGAGAGCTGTCTTGCTTTCTGAATTTCCATATTAACCCATTCAATTAGCACAATGTTTTTTTTTTTTTTTTTCAAAGCAATATTGTCCTCACTCCCCAACCCCTACCTTTCTATGAACTCTGAAAACTTTGGGGCAAAGCAAATTTCTACTAAATGGGTGAGCTATATACAAACTTGCATACACCCAACATATAGAGGGAGATGGAAAGATGAAGCAAAGATCCAGGGTACGACCTGTTGCTTATGTTACTCCAGGTGTTTACATGGTTTCTGTAATAGATGTATATCACTCTGCATCCCTATTTATCATGGCAACGGAAGTAGGCAAAAGGTGAGGGGAAGCCTCAAATCTCACTACTGAGAAAAGTAGATTAAAATAAACAAATCCCAGGAGGCACCCATTCTGCTTCTCCTCTTTTTTGTAGTCCCACGTAAGACTTAAGAGAAACTGTTTGCACTTTTCTGGAGGCCATGCCCTAGATATGTGGGTGTGTTCTCATGTGGCAATTTCTGAGGGCATGAGGAGAGGATAGATGTATTCAGTAGCAGTAAGAGCGCCGCCCTAGCTCTGGCCGGGAAGACAGGCAGGCAGGCGCACCCACATATGGCTTCCTGTGAGGCTGGGCTTGTAGGCAGCTAATACATCTTTTCAAGTGTCCACAGTGGTCAAAGCACTCACTGCCCATGGTTGAAAAACTCACCGCGTGTACTTATACACCATGCAGACATAAAATCAAACTGAATTGAAATCAGTACAAACCTTCTACGTGTGTGTATATGAGATAAATAATATTATTCATATATTCTTTGGGTATGCTATTATATATATATTCATGTTTATAGTATGTCAAACATAGTGTGTATAGTACAGTGCTCAAAATCAACGGAAAAGAATCCAGAAAAGCTCTGTGAAGAGAGACGAGTGAAGCTGCTCCCAGGCAGCTAAGAAAGAGTCAAGAATTGCTAGAAATGTGGGGATAACACGGCAAGAGTCAACCTAGGAGCAGTAAGTCAGTTAAAGCAGCAGTGAATTCCCAGTTCCTATTTCCCCTTGTTTGTTTTCCTTATCATATAGATTCCTACAATCTAGATAGCCCTCTGGAGAATTCTGTAGGGCAAAGGAAGCAGGAGAGAGGGTTTTTAGGAATTTTAAACTTAACTATAGCGTAAATTAATATGTGAACCTTCAAGTTCACTTTTCCTAGCAATTACCCTCCAGGTTGTAACATTTACTGAGGATTCACATATAACATAAAGGCTCCTGTTGAATGATGTTGTTGTATTAATGTAGAGGTAAAGTTTCCTTACAGTAAACAGGGAAATATTTGAATCATCTCCTTGCAAAGACGCAGGATGTCTCTATACCTTTGGGCAAAGATTCCTTCCACAGTTTTCTGAAAAGACAGTCCCCATACTAATTTCCTAAGAAATATTACGGCAAAAACAATATCACATACTTCCCTAATTATACCCATTCCTATATTTTATACTGTAGGAATAGCTCTCACGCTCTCCCAACATTTTCAGCATGCATGCCCCCCTCTCAGATGGGCATTCCATTAGCATACAGGTGGTGTGTGTTGTGAAACACTTCATCACTGGTCTGAGGCTGAAAACCCTGAGGTAATTTATAGTGTTTATAAGCTGCAGGGTCTCTAATTGTGCAGTCTGAAACCAAGCATTTCAGTGCGTGTTAGCCTTCAGAGAGGATAATGCTTGGTTCCTGCAGAAGCCCTAGCATCTGCTTTAGACTCCATTACTCATTTACTAACTTACAGTAAAAGGTAAGCTGTGGCAGGTCATCCTAAGCTGGTTACCTGATTTTATGTAATAATATCAACTACCCTAAAACATTGAAGAAATATGACATTTTTATTGAAAATACATTGAGGGCTTCCCTGGTGGCGCAGTGGTTGAGAGTCTGCCTGCCAATGCAGGGGACACGGGTTCGTGCCCCGGTCCGGGAGGATCCCACATGCCGGGAGCGGCTGGGCCCGTGAGCCATGGCTGCTGAGGCTGCGCGTCCGGAGCCTGTGCTCCGCAACGGGAGAGGCCACAAGAGTGAGAGGCCCGCGTACTGCAAAAAGAAAAAAAAAGAAAAAAAAAAACATTGAAAATGATTTCTTTATGAAAAATTGTTTTTGCGATATCATACATTCATACAAGGTAATACTGAATGTCTTTTAAGGAAAGTGCAAGTATTAGATTGGAACACTAGGAATTGTTAGAGACTCATTTTCTACTCCAGCCAATGAATTAAATCAAAACACAGAAATACTGGGAAAACGCTAAATCAGATTAAAGTCCCAAGTTGAATTCATGTCACGGCTAGAGGTAAAAAACAAAACAAAACAAAAATAAAAACCTCAGCCGCTAATGTCAGCAACAACAAAAATGAAAATAAGCTCAGGAACCAGAGTCCTGTTTGATTTTCATATTATGATGAACTTGGCTCAGTCATTATATTGGAGAGTGTTGACTGAGCCCGAATCTCACTGTGATATGCAAAATGTGTGGAAAGCATTCGTGTGTCAACAATATTTTCAGTAACTCATTTGTGCTGACTTCTGTGAAAACAAATCACTTCACTTAAAGCAAAATAATAATGAGAAGAAGCTTCTTGACAGTATGTGTGTATGTAGAATCCTACTTTATGAATGTGCTCTCTCATTTTTCCTGGAACAGACAGGTATTTGATTTTTCCTGGAGCAACTTTAGTAGCAGACTTAGAAAATAGATGCTGTAGAGATTATGCCATTGATAATTAACAGGAATGGCTTTTATTATGTTGACCAAGAGTTTCATGGATCAAGGAAACAATATATTTTGACTACATTGCACAGAGTGGACACTCAATACTTGTGGGAGATTGAGTCGGTTCTTCTAGGCATATGTCCCCAAAGTCTATCCCATGTATAACTGTACGTGGCCGAAGGAGCTGCACAGTTCATTAGTTTGATTCATTTTAAATTAAATTGTAAAATTGAAAATACATTCATACCTTACAATTTAATAGCATCATTATACATTGCATTCCCACATTTATTTTTTCTCAGTAGCAGTGTAATCTATCACAAATAGCATTCCATAAGGATGAGGCAGAAAAGGAGATTTATGGTTGGCCAAGTAAGATGGTTAGGTCAAAGATTGGCAAACTTTTCTGTAAAGAGCAAGACAGTAAATGTCTGGTTTTAGGCTTTGCAGTCAGTGTATAGTCCCTTTGACATGTTCTTTTTTGCGTTTTTTTTTAAACATTTAAAAATGTAAAAATATTCTTAGATTATTGCAGCACAAAACAGATGCATTTGGATATGAGACTCTAGTTTGCCAGCTCAAGCAAATCAGTGTGTACTTGGTGGCTCAAAGAGTAAATGCCTTCCTTTTTCAAAGGCTACTTTGTGCATCCACTAAGAGGAGTCAATTAAATTGGCATTCTCTGCCATGATGAGCAAATATATCACATACAGACCATGTATTAACCTCAAGAAACTAGTCAGAATATCTTTCAACTAGCACGTGTCCTTGTGTCTTCTTATTGTAGCCTGTTCAATGGATGTTCTTTTGGCCTGTTGGCTATAACCCTTTCCTTGCCCTTAGACCTGATTTCTCAGCTATGCCTACTTCTGAAGAGGAGACCAGTTTCCCACTTTCAAACCAGTTTGTGTAGTTCAATGAGGAAACACTCTTCTGTCGTTTCCTCACAGCTAGATTCTTCTTCCTCTTCAGGTTCAGAGCTGAAGAAATTACAGGAACCGGTGCCAGAGGCAAGGACTGTGATAGACGCCTACCACTGGACTCATGGAAGCTTTTTTGTCTTTCCCTGTTATCCTCAGGGATGCTCCTAAACTCACAGAGTACTGGGTATGATGCAGGTGCTAAAGGGATGGATAGCAGTTCCCAAGTTCTGAAAACCCTTAGGCTAGAACTCTCATGAGAAGTGCCACAAGACCCAGAATATTCTTCGTGAATAGTTTTTGGAACAACTCATAGAAAGTCAAAAAGAGATAGGAATATAATGCATCTACCCCTCTGAATCTTTTCAGATGAAATTTTCTACAGGATTATTTTAGTTTTATCCTTTGTGTGTATTATCTTATTAATTAATTAATTTAGTTTGCATAGCAAGTTGTGTGTCTGTGTTTTCTTTTAGCAAAAGACATACTGGTCTCAAGTCTGTGCCTCAAAGCATGCCATTTCCTTTGCTATCATGGACAGTCTCTTGTGTCATTTAAGTATCTATTTATTTATTTTTCTCAATTTTCTGCTCTGCCATGCTGAAATTTTAGGAACATATAGTTTATACCATGAAGTAGGTATGAATTCCAAACTTGGAAAAATAAAAATGAAGAATTGCTAAAATCATAAAATGCCAAACCTTGATAATAACAGCTCTTAGGAAAGCAAATCAGTTGAGGCACAACTCTTCGGAAATTGGGAGTAAAAAAGTCTTGAGTTTCTCCTTTAATAAAACGCATGACACAGTCTCACATTTTCATCTTTGATTTTCTGTGAGTGTTTTCTTTGTAAGCAGTAATATGTCTTTGCAGATTAATTTGCAACCATCTGTCCTATGAAAAAGAATCCCTTATTTTCAACTTAAACTATTCAGCTTAAAATTTAACTTTAAATATATCTTTATCAATATAAAATTCAAATGGACAGGTAAGGAATACTGATAAATACAACAATATGTAAGGGCATTTTGACTTTACAGGTTTTCCTATGAAAGTTAGATGAGACAGTGAAAAGTTGTGAATAGGGAACATGTATCAAAGATAAAATATAAAAAAGAGAAAACACACATGAATTTCTGATCCGGATAACAAATATCTATGCCTCTCTGAAGCCCAATAAAATTGGACTGGGCTCAAGGAAACAAAAGGAAAATCACAACCCAGATGAGAGTCTGCTTTATTTTAAAGAAGTTTCTGTGGAGCCCAGTTGGATATTTGGAAATGTTTTATAGGTAATTTAATAAACCAAGATATTAAACTAATTCTACTTTAATGCTAAATTGCTTCAGGTGGAATTTTTGTCTGGAATTACAAGATTGGCATTCTTTTCAGCTTCACTCTGCTTATTTAACCAAACTTCTTATACTTATATTGGACCAGGTTTTTTCTTCCTTCTCCACAAGTTTCTTTTGTTTGCATGTGAGCTACAAGGGGCCATTTAGAAAATAATTTCATTAGATCTTATTGATTTTGAAGTTTGTATTTACCTCCCTTGCATTTGTAGGTAATGTATAATTAAAGCACGTATTTCTGATAGATAGTGAAAAGCCTCAGTTTTTAGACAACCCATAAGAAATTATCAAGAAACATTATTATTTTATATGGTAAATATTAATATATTATATTAACATTTATTATATAGTATATATTTATAGCATAATGTGTAGTCATATAGTATAGTATTTAATGTATGTAAACTAAAGTCATGTATCTCATATAGTATATATCATATGTATCATATCACAATATAACATATATTATTTTATACATATGCTATATGTAATACATATTTAACTATAGCAGTTTAAATTAGTAATAACTGACTAGGTACTAATTATTTAAATTAAATTTTTAAAAATGATGCACTCAACTTCAGTGGTCCAGTGTGTCTCCACAGCCTTTGCAGTTGGTATGTGCAAAACTCAGTTTGCAAATCTTCCCTGGATTTGCTGAAGAATATCCTATAAAGTAGACATTGTGTATCTTTGGTGCCATTCTTTTCTTGCTTGCTCACTATCTCATCCAGATCTCTTTTTTGACCATCAGCTGGGTGTTATTTTCCAAGAGTTGGCTGAAATGTTTTAACACTTGGTTATTTCTATTACAATGGAGAACTCTCGACATCCATACAAATTAAACAGATAATAGTAAGACTGGCAGTTCTGGACAGATGGACTTGCCCACTGCTCCAACAGGTCATAGACAGATGTGGCTGTTGACAGCACAGTCAGAGATAGGGGACATCAAAGGCAATGTATTTCAGCTTTTTCTGTAGAAAAAAGTAACACTCCATTTAATTGATAACTTCATATTTTCCAAACAACAAAGAAACTTTTTAATATAATTTGATTTTATGGAGGAGAATTTAATTTGATACAAATGCAAATTAGATACAATTTTGGTCATGGTTTTATTTTTTTTAAATATATAAAACTTTATGTATGCCATTCTGTTTTCTATAATTTCATCACACCAAATTAGGGCTTATTTAACAAAAGTAAAATAATACCAAGCCCCCACTACCAAACAGAAAAAATTCACACAGGATGCATTTAGCATATAACTATGGAAGCTGAACCAACATTAAGTATAAGTTAACTACACTTGACTGTGTGCATAATGGTCTAGCCAACATTATAAGAGGTATTTTGCTCTGCTTTGAATTCCTAACATCAAATTTTAATATATGTATATCGTCATTGCTTGGTATTTTCTGGTAATTTGTTCCAGAACCCTCCAGGGATACCAAAATCCACAGATGGTCAGGTTCCTTGCAGTGGGCCCTGTGTATCTGTGGGTTCTGCATCCTAGGGTAAGGAGGGTCAACTGTATGTTTAAAATTCTTAATTAATTACTCCTTTCCCTAATGACCAAAAAACACATTATGTCAAAACTATATTGACATTACACAATTTAAAATGAATTTTTGGGATGTTAGGGTAAGTATGGTGGGAAGAGAGACAGTGTAACTTTAGCATCATTGCCTATACTTTCTGTATTTAATGGATTTTATCATTCAGTTAGAACACTGAGTAACAGAACTTTTTTAGTTTTGTATTTAATGAGTCAGTGGTCTAGAGCTAATAATGATAAGTCCTCATTTTAAAGCCCTAAAATTAGATATCAGAAGAATAATGCAGGCCAGCTATTCTATTACTTTAGGTGATATATACCACTGCAATTTCACTCTCTGTTTGACATCATACTTGATAAACCTATGGCTTCTATACCTGACTAACCCTAGTTCTACCTTACAGATAGGAAGTAATTCTGTAATTCTCCAGTGTTTAGAGTAGCTAGTGGTTCTCTACAAATTAGAAATATCCACTACAAGAATTTGGGGAGAGAGCACTTTGGTAAGGAAAGGTGGGATAAGAAAGATTGTCCTAAATACGTGGCCAAATGGCCATGGCCAAATTTAATTCCAACGCAAATGATACTTACTAATTTTAATTAAGTAATTAATTAATTGACTATTTCTGATGTGTGCATGAGCTGTAGGTAAGAGACATTTGGGGTGGTATTTCATGACAGGAACCAATTAAATGATTAAAGGTGTTACTTGAATTCAGAAATGTACTTCACAGGTGAGACCTTAAGCTTGATACCTGAAAGTTTCTGTTTTTTAAGTAAGAAGAGTTGAAATGTTTTGTAGGATTCAGAATGGAAGCAGGCACTGTACTGAAGGAATATCAATATGAATCTTTAGCTTTCAAATGTGATTTCCTTCTATGCTTTCATTAGGGCTATTTCACTTTCAACTCACAATTCAATCTATAATGCTGACTGTCATATATAATCCCTAGAGAAAATTCTAGAGTTTTCCATTTGGAAAACATTTTAAATGTGCTTTTTGTTTTGATTGTTACTCAGTAACTCAAGAAAATGCATTTCCTTCCTCATATATTTGCATATTTGACCTATCTTTTATCATGCAAGTGATACCTGGCAAGCTCAAAGGTTGACCAATCCAGTTTAAGGTTCTTAAAATTTTCTTGTGTCACCCTTTATTCTTATCACAAAATATATGTATGTGTTGATGGGTGTGCATGTGCATATGTGTGTGTGTGTGTACACAGTTCAATGATGACAAAGATTGTCTCTCTTCTACCTGTTACATATTAGGCATCTAATAATTAAACTATTTGCTGAATGAATGAAAGCACAAGATATTTAAAGAGTATTTCAAACCAAGTGTAAGAGATTACCGTACTGAACTTGGGGGCTTAAAGGGACGAAAAAGAAAGTGAGACAGAAACTTATTAAGAGAGAACACCACTGTCAAAGGTGTTGTATGGGATGAGTAAGAAGAGGTTGAATGTGGCTAAGGGTAATAAAGGATGTGATACTGGAATAGTTGGTAGGAACTTTATTTGTTTATTTATTTTTTAATTGAAGTGTAACTGACTTACAATGTCATATTAGCTTCAGGTGCACAACATAGTGATTCAATATTTTTATACATTATGAAATGTTCACCATAAGTAAAATTACCATCTGTCACCCTACCAAGTTATTACAATACTATGGACTATATTCACTTTTCTGTACATTATATCCCTGTGGCTTTTGTATTTTGTAATAGGAAGTTAGTGCCTCTTAATCCCATTCACCTATTTCACACATCCTCCACTCCCATCCCTCTGGCAACCATCGGTGTGTTCTCTGTGTTTATGAGACTGTTTCTGTGTTATGTTTGTTCATTTGTTTTGTGTTTAGTTTCCACACATAAGTGAGATCATATGGTATTTTTCTTTCTCTGTCTGACTTGCTTCAGTTGGCATGACACCCTATATGTCCATCTATGTTGTCACAAAAGGCAAGGCTTCATTTTTAAAGGCTGAATAATATTCCATTGTACACACACACACACACACACACACACACATATGTACATCTTGCGTGGTGTATACATATATACCAGAAATGTGGTATATATCATATATATATACCACATACATGTGGTATATATGTGTACCACATCTTCTTTATCCATTAATCCATCTCTGGACACCTAGGTTGCTTCCATGTCTTGGCTATTGTAAACAGAGCTGCAGTGTACACTGGGGTGCACGTATCTTATCAAGTTAGGGCTTTCGTTTTCTTTGGTAAGAGCTTTAGTTTTAAAGAGATTGTATGAGGTGTATGAAGCTGCTGTGCTATATAGAACACCAAGAAGAAACAGTACTCCCTTCATAGTTTGAAATCTTGTTTTTTGTAGGTTTATCTTAACTTTTATCCTGCTGCCAAGATATTATTTGTTTTGATTTACACGTGATCCCCGTTCAGAGGGTTGTCAACACAGGCCATTGGGTATTAGTTTCGTAGAGCAGGGAGGATGTTCTTGTTGCCTGTGCTCCCCGCCAGCCACCAGCCGAACGCCTGGCACGTAAGAGATATGCAGGATCTCTTAAATTTTGTGTTTCCATCTTTCAGCATTTCTCAGCTACATCCCTTCCAGCTTTGAAGTCATGTCTAGAGAATTTAATATATTTTAAGGGATTACGAAAAATGGGCTTTTTGAGCTAGTACACTAGACTCTGAGTTTTCAGGGTCTGGAGGAGATCTGCACAGCTAGCAGTGGAAATTGCAGCACAAAAGATGTATTGAAGAGTCAGGGCCTGCAGAAGCAGCCAGGCACTCTGGTTCCAGGACTTGCATAAACGAGCAGCCCAGGAATCACATGCCTCATTTCACATTTATCATCTTCTTAGGTCCCCAACAAACTGGCTCAATATTATGAATGCATGCAATAATTAATCAAGGTTATTGCACAAGGAATTCCAGCTTTGGATGTGAACTCTAACTAGGTGGCTTATAAGATTTTTTTAATATTGAAAATCTATGATAAATACATGCATAGAAAATCCTAAATTGCGTGATCATTTTAACAACCACCCTTTTGGGTAAGGCATGTACTCAGAGCAACCATGTATAGTAAGTCAGTTTTCCAAGAGGGAAAACCAGGCTGGAATCCATCCCTGGTTGTAACCATCTGACCTGACTAGACTGAATGCTGTAAATGCAATGTCTGAGACTGTTCCAGCAACCCTGGAGTGGCATCTTGTTACTCCATTTTACAGATGAAAATAAGGATTAGGGAGGTTTTGTGACTTGCCCATGTGAACGTGGCTAAACAAACCCAGGTTTGATCTCAGGTCTGTCGGGATGCAAAGCCTTTTCCCCACACTCTGCTATTAGGGCCGTCGGCAGACATTTGAAGAAGGGAGATATACTGTTGTGAGGGGCCTGCAGGAAGGCTCCACGGGAAAGGCTTTGTTGAGGAGCAGCCTCACAGCGTCACTCCTGGGCCAGAGGGCCCTGCTTCTGGCCCCTGGTGCTGGAACACTGAGGTCAGGCAGCCAGAGCGGGAGAGGATGTGCGGGCTTTCCTCCTAAACTCCCGTGACGTGAACCACCAAGTCATCCGGTTCCAGAGGCTGTTTCTCCTTGTTTCCTTCAGTCTGGGCCCTCAGACTACAGAAAGACTATGGGTGTCACACTTCACTTTATGCTAAGACCACGTAATGAGTTCTTTAATGTTTTCTCTTTCTTCCTCTTCCCCTCCCTCCCTCCTTGTCCCTTCTTCTCCTTCTGTGGCTCTTTTGTCTCTGTCTTGGTCTCTCTCTCTCTCTCTCTGTTTAGGTCATGGTGTACCTATGATTCCACCAGAATGTCTTTATTTCTTAACCTGCTGAATGTTTCAGTTTGACTTTATAATGGCATTAAATCTCAAAGGTTGAAAAAAAGTCCTTGATGATGACTTCTTTCATTTGTCAGTAGCCAGGGTGTGTGGGTAAACGAAGCGCGCCAAAAGCCTTGTGATGCGGATGCCATTTGAGAACGTTTAAAATAGTCAGGAAACGGAGGTAGGGTATATGCCCAGTAGTGGGATTGCTGGGTCGTATGGTAGTTCTATTTTTAGTTTTTAGTTGTTGTTTTTTTTCTGCGGTACGCGGGCCTCTCACTGTTGTGGCCTCTCCTGTTGCGGAGTAGAGGCTCCGGACGCGCAGGCTCAGCGGCCATGGCTCACGGGCGCAGCCGCTCCGCGGCATGTGGGATTCTCCCGGACCGTGTCACGGGCCCGTGTGCCCTGCATCGGCAGGAGGACTTTCAACCACTGTGCCACCAGGGAAGCCCTATTTTTAGTTTTTTAAGGAACCTCCATACTGTCCTCCGTAGTGGCTGTATCAATTTACAGTCCCATCAACAGTGCAAGAGGGTTGCCTTTTCTCCACACCCTCTCCAGCATTTCTTGTTTGTAGATTTTCTGATGATGGCCGTTCTGACCGGTGTGAGGTGATACCTCATTATAGTTTTGATTTGCATTCCTCTAATGATTCGTGATGTTGAGTATCCTTTCATGTGTTTGTTGGCAATGTATATCTTCTTTGGAGAAATGTCAAAAAGAGTCAGGTACCACCATGTTCACTGCAGCACTATTTACAATAGCCAGCACATGGAAGCAAACTAGGTGTCCATCAACAGATGAATGGATAAAGAAGATGTGGCACATTTATACAATGGAATATCACTCAGCCATTAAAAGAAATGAAATTGAGTTACTTGTAGTGAGGTGGATGGACCTAGAGGCTGTCATACAGAGTGAAGTAAGTCAGAAAGAGAAAAACAAATACCAAATGCTAACACATATATATGGAATCTAAAAAAAAAAAAAAGGTTCTCATGAACCTAGGGGCAGGACAGGAATAAAGACAGATGCAGACATAGAGAATGGACTTGAGGACACAGGGAGGGAGAAGGGTAAGCTGGGATGAAGTGAGAGAGTGGCATGGACATATATCCACTACCAAATGTAAAACAGATGGCTAGTGGGAAGCAGCCGCATAGCACAGGGAGATCAGCTCGGTGCTTTGTGTCCACCTAGAGGGGTGGGATAGGGAAGGTGGGAGGGAGACGCAAGAGGGAGGAGATATGGGGATAATATGTATATGTATAGCTGATTCACTTTGTTATACAGCAGAAACTAGCACACCATTCTAAAGCAATTATACTCCAATACAGATGTTAAAAATATATACTTAAAAAAAAAAAAAGAAAAAAAGAAACAGTGGTAGGAAGGTATCTGACAGATCTGCAGTCAGTAGCCCTTCTCCAGCTGCGGTTCCCTCTCTCACAGAAGAGAGCAGGAGGGAGGATTTTACGTATTCTGCTTGCCAACACTAGGCAGTAAGATTAACATAATGAGAAGGAAAAATGCAGATTGAGGCTATCCCCGATGTCCCTCTCTTCCGGAAGTTAGGTGTTTGGATTCTGCCGGAGAAACAGCCAGCGGGCATTGTGGGCAGAGCCCAGAACCAGGAAATCCCTCCCCAGGGGCTGGAGGAGCCTCCCTGCACCTTCCTGCAGCCTGGGGCCATGCAGGAGCCTGGCTGTGGGTTCTCCTGTACCGTGGAGAGGGAGAAAATCGAATGTACGCCACATTGCAGAGAGCTGAGTTCTGTGTATCTTTTCAGGAACACATAGAACTTGAAATATTAAACCTTCTCTATTTGAAATGCAGTCTAGCATTGAAAATTCGGAAGTCTGTAGTATGGACTCAGCTTGCCTGCACTCCTCACTTCTCTAAATGTGACACAGGGCTTCTGGGCTGGGCTGGGCTGAGAAGGACTGTGTTTCCCTTTAGTCCTGGGTGGCAGCTGATGAGAACCAGCTCACTTGTCGAGGAGGCAGGCAGAGGTGGAAATGTCAGCAAAGCCACTTTCGTTGTATCCCCTGGAAGCTACATCATTTTCATGTGTTAACTTTACTTCATACAGTTAGGTGCATGATATCCAGAGCATTCACAATCCTGCCCTTGATGTCTATTACGGAAATGAACGTTATGATTATTTTATTACAGATTCTTTTATATATGTTGAGCTCCAATGACAAACCAGTTTTACCTTAATGTTTCAGAGTAAATAATGCAGCTGTCAGGCTCCAAGGTAAACTTACGTTGTACACACGATGAGATACCCACAAGGATACAAGTTCATGTGGGTACAAATGGATTTAGGAAATGATGCCTCCTGTAACCTCCATGTTCAGTTCGGATTTGACTGTAGACAAGTAGAATTGTGCTGGATTATTCTCCCAGAATGGAAAAAAAAGCAAATATGCAACCTTTTGTGTAAACAGATGTGTTTCAACGTGTGTTTACCCAGAAGGTGGGAGGAATCACTACCCTCAGCACAGCATGATTTTGCTCTAAAGTGATCAGTCATTAAAAGGGCATGGGTTAGAACTGCAGTGTAGGCAGATGGGTAATGCCTGGGAAAATAACAAACTCGCTCTGCTTCCCCAGCTGAGTTCCTTCCATCATTTGATTTGGCTAATTTGCTGCTGCAGTCTTTAAGGTGGTCAAATGCAGAACTTAAAAATCCAATTCAACAGGCATTACTGGACTCAACACTCATAGGTATTTTGCTTGGAGCTGTGGCTGTTATGAAATTGCACAGAGAACATGATCGTCTTCAAGGAGATTTAGTAAGGTCGTGTGCAGGACTAATGAGTGGCAAGTTTGTAGGGTGGAGGCCACCTGACTGCTGTAGGATCAAGATCATGTCTTGTTGGAGGTGAATAGGAGACGCTCCATGGAGGTGGTGACAAAGGAGTGAAGACACAAAAGTGGGACGAGTTCGGGGTGGGGACATAGTGGGGGGGGATGGGGGCATTTCAAACACAGAGAGAGACATGAGCAAAGGGGTGGAGGTAGATATCAGTCCCTGGGGAAGGAGAGCAACACGGCACCACTGTGTTCAGGAAGATCAGCCGTGCAGCCCTACTTGCAGTGAGTCTCGGGAGGGGGTTTGAGTTTGAGAGAGCCGTTCCTGTAGTACAGGTCAGAGGTGATGAAGGGCTGAGTGGGGCAGAAACACATGAGTAAATGCTGGGAAAAGACTAAAAAAGAGCAAAATATGACTATGGTCTTTCAAGCCTGGAACCCCAGAAAGCATTCCATTACCAGCAAGGGAGTATTCAGAAGGGAGGAATTTAGTCAGAGGTGAGAGGAAAATACGAAGAGCTGGATTTTAATTAACTTCAGTTTGCTTTTGCTGGGTCATCCAGTGCAAATGTCTAGCAGGCAGGTATAGCAGTGTGGATTTGGAAAAAGAGCAGGATAGGGTAAATAGAAATTTAGAAGTTTCTTTAAAAAGTGATGGCCAAAGTGGTAAGCATGATCATATCACCAAAAAAGAGGTAGTTATAGAGGGAGGAATGGTGAATGTTTACATTCATGGGAAACGAAAAAAAAGGCGACTGCAGACATAGTGTCTAGGGGCAATCATGGGAGCAGTGGGCAAACAGAACAAGGCGGTGTTATAACAGCTAAGAGATAATACACCAAGATGGAAGTGCTCAATGGATTAATGTTAGAAACGTCAAGGAACCCTGCTAATTTGAAAACTAATGAATTATTGGTAAGGTCTGTAGATAGTCGCCAGAGTTCAAGTAGTAAGGAGAGTAGGTGTGAGGAAATAGAAATAGGTAGCTCCTTCAAAATGTTTTTGATGAAAAAAAAAGAAAACCAGTAGCCTGAAAAGTGATTGTGATAATGACATTTACCGATTACCTACTGGGGGCCGGGCACTGCATGTAATTTATCTCTTTTAATTCGGACGCAGACAGTCATAACTGGAGATTTGGGATTGAGAAAAGAAGATGGAGGCATGCGGGCATCACTTCAGCCTCCCACCGCCTGCGTTCAGCAATTTGAAAGATGATAAAGGCAGAAGATTCCTTTTTTTCTATTTGAGACTCAGTCCTTTTCTGTCTGGATGTAGCCCCTCCTCCCATCCTATCACTTCTTGGTTATAACTGCAGTGCCCTCGGCGCTGGATAGAGCTTCCTACTCAACATCCTCCAGCTACCTTGATGAACACATTCCTCTTTCCTGGCTTCCCCTCTCCTTCCTTTTCAGGATTTCCTAGCTCAGTTCTCAAGCCCTAGTGTGCATTGGAATCACCTGGAGAGTTTGTGAAACCAGTGCAGGCTGAATTCTGGCTCCAGCATTCCCGATTCAGTAGGTTTATAGTGAGACCTGAGGTTTTGCCTTTCTAGTAAGTTAGAAGGTGACGCTTATACTGCTGGTCAGGGCACTTCACTTGGGGAATTTTGTAGATTAAGAATATGTTGTGCGTGGGTTTATCTCTGGGCATTCTATCTTGTACCATTGATCTGTATTTCTGTTTTTGTGTCAGTACCATACTGTCTTGATTACTGTAGCTTTGTGGTGTAGTTTGAAGTCAGAGAGCCTGATTCCTCCAACTCTGTTATGAAAAGATGCTCAACATCACTAATTATTAGAGAAATGAGGTATCACCTCACACCAGTCAGAATGGCCATTATCAAAAAATCTAGAAACAGTAAATGCTGGAAAGGGTGTGGTGAAAAGGGAACCCTCTTGCACTGTTGGTGGGAATGTAAATTGATACAACCACGATGGAGAACAGTATGGAGTTTCCTTAAAAAACTAAAAATAGAACTGCCATACGACACAGCAATCCCACTACTGGGCGTATACCCTGAGAAAACCATAATTCAAAAAGAGACATGTACCACAGTGTTCATTGCAGCACTATTTACAATAGCCAGGACGTGGAACCAATCTAAATGTCCATCGACAGATGAATGAATAAAGAAGATGTGGCACATATATACAATGGAATATTACTCAGCCATAAAAAGAAATGAAACTGAGTAATTTATAGTGAGGTGGATGGACCTAGAGTCTGTCATACAGAGTGAAGTAAGTCAGAAAGAGAAAAACAAATACTGTATGCTAACACATATATATGGAATCTAAAAAAAAAAAAAAGGTTCTGATGAACCTAGTTGCAGGTCAGGAGTAAAGAGTTAGACGTAGAAAATGGATTTGAGGACGTGGGGTGGGAGGGCGAAGCTGGGGCGAAGTAAGAATAGCATCGACATATATACACTAAGGAATGTAAGATAGTTGGCTGGTGGGAAGCGTCAGCACAGCACAGGGTGATCGGCTCGGTGCTTTGCGATGACCTAGAGGGGTGGGATGGGGGGATGGGAGAAGGGTCAAGAGGGAGGGGATATGGGGACATGTGTATGCATATGGCTGATTCGCTTTGTTGTGCAACAGAAGCTAACACGGTATTGTGCAGCAGTTATACTCCAATAAAGATCTGTTAAAAAAAAAAAGAATATATTGGACTCTGGAGAGCGTGGCAGACTGCTTCTAATAGCTATGTAGTTGTCAGTTAGAAAAGGGATTTTGTTGATGTTTGGTTCCAGTGGATACAACCAGAATTAATGAGCAGAAGGTACAGGGAAATCTGGCACTTAAGGAAGAACTGAATTCAAGAGGATAACGTGGGTGAGCTTCAAGGACACTGCTGAGGACGCTGTAGCAGTTTCCAGTGTGCATGTGAAGTTGAGTAGATGATCTTTAAGCTTCCTCTCAACTCTGAGATTTCAGTGATTTTGATTCTCCCAAGTTCAACATTTTTATTCAGTGCGGCCTGGGCCCTCTTACTTTTCCAGAACCACTACCTCCCCCAACATTAAAACAATATAAAGGTTTAAAAATGTATTTCTCTTTACAACTCCACCCCTCCATTACCACCGTCAGTCACAGAGTTGGTAGCTGAACTCTCTTCCTTCCACCACGCTCTCTGATGAGGCCTGTGGCCCACATAAGGTCCTATCAGCCATTGGAGAGACTTCATCTGGAAACAAGTCTGTGTATAAATGTAGTCACAACTCCTGTCTTCAGCCAAGTAGGCCATGGCATATCCACTTTTGAGAAGGAGGTATTTTCAAAACATATCACCTGGTCTGTGCCTTAAGTGCAGAGTTTGTCCCCCATATCAAGCCGTGGCCCTTGATGTACTGAGGAGGAAGTGGGGAGGGAAAGGAGGAAAGTATGGCGCAGTGAAATCGAATATGCTGCAATGCTTTCCTCCAGGTGAACTTTACACCTGGCTGAAATCAGGGAGCCCTGTTCCGGAGTGATTGAAAGTCCTCTTTTCCAAATGCAAAGATGCCAGTGAATTTTGAACCTTTCAACACTGTCTTATCCTTGGTAATAACTCCAGCTAAGAAGTGCAAATGAGCCTGATGCCTTTGAGAACATCTGAATGGTCTTGATGGAAGCATTGATAGGGCGAAGCGGGAAATTGATGTTGCCTTGAAGGGTGACATAAATGGGTTTCATTTACCGCCTGAAATGGACATCCTAATTTCTATAGATAACATCAGTCGTCCCAAAGTTAACTGTGTTCCAGGCATTGAACTTAGCAAACTTTGATAAAACAACATCAGAAAAAACTGCTAGCACGCTGTATCTTTTACACTGATCAATTTACTTCCTTTGCTTTGGAGCAATACTTGTAATTGCAGGAAAAAATTCCGTCCCCTTGTATGGAGCCCTGCATGGCAATCTTTTGAGCTATTGTTTTCATTTAAAAACTTCAGAGGAGGCTTTTAATCCAGCCAGTGTAGCCAACCATAGCGGGGAGCCAAAGTCGCTAGAGCCCGAAGATGGAAACAACCTAAGTGTCCATCATCGGATGAATGGATAAAGAAGATGTGGCACATATATACAATGGAATATTACTCAGCCATAAAAAGAAACGAAATTGAGCTATTTGTAATGAGGTGGATAGACCTAGAGTCTGTCATACAGAGTGAAGTAAGTCAGAAAGAGAAAGACAAATACCGTATGCTAACACATACATATGGAATTTAAGAAAAAAAAAATGTCATGAAGAACCTAGGGGTAAGACAGGAATAAAGACACAGACCTACTAGAGAATGGACTTGAGGATATGGGGAGGGGGAAGGGTGAGCTGTGACAAAGTGAGAGAGAGGCATGGACATATATACACTACCAAACGTAAGGTAGATAGCTAGTGGGAAGCAGCCGCATAACACAGGGAGATCAGCTCAGTGCTCTGTGACCGCCTGGAGGGGTGGGATAGGGAGGGTGGGAGGGAGGGAGACGCAAGAGGGAAGAGATATGGGAACATATGTATATGTATAACTGATTCACTTTGTTATAAAGCAGAAACTAACACACCATTGTAAAGCAATTATACTCCAATAAAGATGTAAAAAAAAAAAAAGTCGCTAGAGGTCTCTATGGCGGGAGTGTGTGCTACAGGGCAGTGCTTTGCAAACTATCCGTGCTTATGGCCTCACTTTTTTCCAGTACATCACAACCCCTGGTGGTCCCCCGCACATGACTGTACAAAGCTCACGCCTGCCACACACAGCTCATCACGGAGTTCTAAAACACTCCAACGAAGTGATGACTCTTGTTCAACAAGTGACTCCCTTGATCAGGCACAGGAATGCCGTGCATTATCAAATTGTTACAAAAAGTTCCAAAACACTCACTTTCTGTACTTACCTTTCTATGGACTGTAACTAACTGTAAATGACCACAACTGGAGGGAAATTTCTCTTTATCAAAGAACCTGGTTAATATTTGAGACATTTTATAAAATGAAACTCTTTCAGGTACAAACAACATAGGCAAAGAATGTTGCCATGGACCCCATCCAATCCCTGGAATCTTGGAATTCGAAGTAGGAAATAATACTGATACAGACAGTTTTATGTCAAACTCATAGATAAACTGGGAATATCAAAGCAGAACACAGATACACAAGAGAGGTAAACATTCTGTTCAGATTAGGGAGCTTCCCTGGTGGCGCAGTGGTTGGGAGTCCGCCTGCCGATGTAGGGGACTTGGGTTCGTGTCCCGCTCCGGGAAGATCCCACATGCCACAGAGTGGCTGGGCCCGTGAACCATGGCCGCTGAGCCTGTGCGTCCGGAGCCTGTGCTCTGCAAAGGGAGAGGCCACAATAGTGAGAGGCCCGTGTACTGCCAAAAAAAAAATTGTGAGGAAGGAGTAATTTAGGGCAGCTTCAGGGGGTCCACTCTCATGGTGGGAAGAAGCTGGGAGAAAGAGCCAGGGGAGTCCTGAAGGACAGCTCTGGGCCTTGTTGACTCTAAGCTTTACAGAGATTCACTCATCATCATATCTCATGATCAATGGTAAGTGGAATGTTGGCCATGAAGTGGATTCCTTACATTAAAATTTATAATTGCAGAATTAAAAGCTGCAAATTAAGAGCTTTAGTGATTATCTATTTCTTATGTGAAGTCAACTTAAATCCACAGAGTTGCAGTAACTTGTTTCAGGCCCCACTTGTCGTAAAAGCTAAAAACGGGTCTCTTGTCTAGGGCTTCTGACCCACATATGAGATCTTTTCCTAAATCCTGTTCTGTCTCTCTCTCCATTTTGATTTTTATTCTTTTCACTTAGTTATTTAAAAACACTTCTCTCCTTTAGTCTATACAGCATACTACGCATTGTGTTATTTTTTTTTAAGTTTCAAGTATCTTGTTTCTTCCCATGCAGGAAGGTTTAGGGTATTGGGTCTTGCAGTCATTTGACCCTTTCATTAAAAATGTAGATACAGAAAGATTACTGGTAAATATATGACACACGTATTGTATATGCTAGTTAATTTAAACTCTCCATTTTATCATGCTCTTACCTCCATACTATGTTGTTTACTAGGTTATCAGGGACTAAGATGACAAGTTGAAGTAAGATTATGAAAGCACAGTGATATGAACACTGGCTTATACCAGCCGTTCTTAAATCCAATGCGTGACCTCAGATGATGTATTTAATCTCTGTGCCCCTCAGCTGCCACATCTATAGAATGTAGGTAATAACAGTGTCTACCATACAATCCCACTATGAGGATTATATGGGGACATTTATTAAGGCACCGCCACAGTGCCAGCAGTACAAACATCACTCTTATCATTATAAGTTTATATCATTCCATTCAATAGAAAAATATGAGTCCTTAAAAGACAGTAGAGAAGGAAAAAAATCATGTAATGAATTAAGAAAGGAACAAGGTCCAATTATATTGTTGTGCTCTGAGAGAGTGAAAACCATTTGTTTGTGTTCATTTCCCTCAAAGGATAATCAATATTTGAAATGTTCTGCTTTCTGAAGGAACAAGGAAATTGAAAGAATATAAGTAAATTTAAAAATACATTTAAGAGTGCCATTTCTAGGCAACATTGGATGCTGCCTTGCAGTGGCTGTCCCTTACGTGGCTGTGGTCTGCCCAGCAGATCCGAGTCAGGAAGGCACTCCTGCAGCCACAGGGATACTGCGGCTCTTACTGCCCTGCTTGGAAGCAGAGGGCAAGGGCCTCCGCCTCAGCTCCAGGTTAACATGCTGGACGTGGTCCGTCTCCAGATGGAAGTGAGGCCTGGGTGGACCTCACGCCTCCGTGTCTGTTTGGTTTGTGGGTTAGCAAGTCAGCTCCTGTCTTTGATCGCAGACAAGAGAAAATCTTTTGAATTTGAGGAATCAAACCACTGCAGCTGTTATGAGGCAACAATTTGAAAAGCTTTTGTAGACTTTTTGCTGAAAGAAGGCTCTGTACCTTTTCATACAAGCCTTTTGCACTGTGTGACATTTTCAGTGCTTTCATTTTTTTTTTATCTTTCTAGCACATGCCACAGTAAAATTACAAGTATAGCAGTCCTCCATCTGGCAAGACTCATTCTCCCCTAAACAAAGCTGGGGCTGTGGAAGATGCGTTGTATTTTACGTTTCTGCTTCCCTACATCTGTACCACTCTGTGTTGTCTCTCCTACTTGTTAATCAAATCTTGAAAAAGAACTTTCAGAATTAATTTCTAAGGCTCTCAAGGCCTCAGTAATTCATGCTGATCTCAGTTTAATTTAGGATCTCAGCTTAATTTAGGATATCAGAACTTAGTTTGTGTTTATGGCTTACATCTAACATATTTTTTAGGCTGTGTATTGCCCCAGCCTCTGTGTTATTGCTGTTATTACCATCTGTTTGATTTTTAGGGTTCATTCCTTTTGGTTCTTTAATCCTTTTTGGGAGTGTCACTGCTTATTAATATCTCTTCCAGGGGAGAGCAGAAAAAGGGAGAATACAGGCATCAAAAATTCTCCAAATCCAAATGTAAATGGCTGAGTTTAATGTAGTCATCAGTCCATTTTGATAATTTTTTGTTTAGATCCTTATTACCAAATCAAGGTACAATTTATAGCATGTGAGTTTATCATAGGATTAAAATATGACTTAATTAAGGTATGTACGGGTTAAGGTAATTTAATTGAGGTAAAATTCAAAGAGCTTTTACGTTTTTGGTATGGAAGGGATTGACAAAATTAAGGTCTTATTTATTCTGGCTGGGGACTTTTTGTGTGATTAGTCCATATAAAAATCTGTTTCTCTTTTAAATCCATCTAAAATTTCCCATATAAAATATTGTTCCCAGTAAAAATATTCTCTTCTTAACAAACACATGTTTCTTATTAACTAACTGTGGATTAGAAAATGATCAATAGGGACTTCCCTCGTGACGCAGTGGTTAAGAATCCTCCTGCCAATGCGGGGGACACAGGTTCGAACTCTGGTCCGGGAAGATCCCACATGCCGCAGAGCAACTAAGCCTGTGCGCCACAACTACTGAGCCTGCACTCTAGAGCCCACGAGCCACAACTACTGAAGCCCACACTCCTAGAGCCCGTGCTCCGCAACAAGAGAAGCCACCGCAATGAGAAGCCCGCGCACCACAACGAAGAGTAGACCCCGCTCGCCGCAACTAGAGAAAGCCCGCGCAGCAACGAAGACCCAACGCAGCCAAATAAATTAAGTAATTAAAAAAAGAAAAAATGATCAACAGTTATAGCAAAAGCGTGCTCTATTTAGATGGTCTCCCTGCCTGTTTCCATAGGAAGTAGTATTTAGAAGTACTCTTGAGAATGCTGTTTGAAACTCCTGTTGAACACCTGGGGTTTGGCACAGATTAGTAAGATATTTGTTCTTATTTTTACAAAATCCTCCAGACAACCCTCCTGGAACATAGATACGTCCAAGATGATGAGGAAAGCATTTGATATGTTCATGGACGTTTTCCTGGGTAATAAACAACTGACCGCTCTTTCCTGCATGAATGCATAGACTTCACACTAGGTTAAAGGGAATTCTCTAAAAGAAGGATTATGAGTTTGGTACAGTATCACAGTATCACACGTAATTCAACTGTACCCACACTTCTGGTATAGCTGCTGCTAGAAGGGCACTCTCAGTCCATGTGGATAACATAATGATGTGCAAGACACAGCCTCTTCTCTCAAGTTGCTTATAGTGTACTCAAGAAATACGATAAACATATAACTACTATAACGTATTTTTGTGACTGGTAAGTTACTGAGCACTTCAGAAGGAGGAATCATATTATTTGTAGGGATAAAGAAAGTGTCAAATAAGTAATTGTCATTTGGGGTGGTCTTTCGTAAAATAATTTCTGATACCTAGATTCAGTCATTCCCAAGCAAGTAAAACCCACAGAGACATGACAACTAGGGGAAGCTTTTTTACATACTATTATTCCACATGAGCTAGAAGCCGGAGGGAAGTATCCATGCTGACTTTTATAGAACTGCATTGATGTCGTAAAGCTTAACTTTTATCAAAAAATCGAAGGTGGGTTGTCTGCACAGCATCTTGGGATAACTGATACCCTTCCCATCTCCGTCTCATTGGATGCCAATGACTGCTAAATTTGACCAAATTATTAAATCCCAATGAAGCTGTCATCACAGGAATAGGCAACAAATGAATAATAATATGCATTTACAGCATATTTTTTATAAAGGTTGTAAATATACATATAAATTTATAAATATATAAATGTCCCTTCTATATTTTTACGTATGAAACCAAAAAGAATTAATTAATGGGGATAAAACTCACAATCTTTTCATCTATTAATGGTAACATTTCAGTTGTTTCATCATGAAACGGAAATTTATTAATTAACCATATTATTTTCATCCTAAACAACACATGTTAAAAGAGTGGGAAATAATATAATGACAAATATTTTGTGACCCTCTCTAAAGTTACCTTCTTAGCAATAGTTCACTAAATTTACATCATCTGATAGAGCAGCCAGTAGCCATGCTTGCTTTTTAAAATTTAAATTAAGTAGCATTGAATAAAATAAAAGTTCATTTTTTCAGTTATACTAACCATAGTTCAAGCACTCAAAAGCCACATGTGGGTCGTGGTTTCCTTATTGGACACTGCGGATATAGAACATTCCCACTGTTACAGAAACTTCTATTGGACAGCACTACACTTAAGTTCCTTTGAAGGTAGAGCAATAATTTTTTATTGCTTAGGAGACTAAAGAAATATTTTTGAGCAATTAACTTAAAGAGAGCCCTAATCTAGAACTGTTGGTCTCCTGGAGTTCTTTTTCCGGTGGTGGGGGGGTGTGCTTTGAAAATCCCTGCCTTTGGTTAAATGTAAACATTAAGCTATAATAGCTATAATGACTATAATGACGCTGGTGGTGGTGGTGATGGTGGTGTTAATGACCAAAAGATAATGATGATGGGGCTGAGGGTCATGAATATCAAATAAGAATGTTTACCAAGGGTAAGCTGATCTGGGGGGTTGAATTTTTGTTTGTTACCTAATGAGCAGTTGTTGTCAACTCTTCAAACAGGAAACGGATACCTAAAAGTTTGGTATGTCTGTGATGTGGATACAGGCGCTTTTACTTACATGGAGTCCTTTTCAGTCATATCTGAGGTCTGGTGAAAACGTCCGTTAGAAATGTTCTGTGTTGGGACTAAGTCCTTATGGAATAGACCTTGAATGGTATACCGCCAATATCTGGTTGGGATGGTAATATGCTGTAAGAATTTTAAATGGTGTAGAAAAAGGGTTGTTGAATGTTTAGTCTGAGCTTCTTAAAAGATGAAATGGCTTAAAAGAGTTTCTGAAAGCCACATCCAAGTTAAGACTGTTGATCCCATTCTAGCTACTAATGGAAACCAATTTCACAAGAGAATGATGAGAATTTTCTAAAGGATTTTCCTCCAGGAGACATCTTCCCAGAGGATAATCTCCTCAGGAGATTAGATATAAGTATGCATAAAATAGACCTTCAGCCAAAAACAAGGACAGTGACTTTCAGGGGTAACTGTGGTCTCCAGTAAGAATTTCTCTTCTTCCCCAGCAAGAATACCCTGACCTAAGGGTAGACTATTCCCTAGAAGCAAATTCTATCATGACTTTCAAAGGTCCCCATCATTATCTTTGTGTCAAAAATTTACACGAGCATTTTCTAGATGGTGTAAAATTGACTCTATTCATCCTTTCTCTGCAGCTGTCCAGAAAACACACCTATCCATGCAAACAATTGGGGGAGCTTATAATTATTTGTGTTAGAATAACATGCATTTCCAAAATCAGGGATTGTTGTGTGTTTTCTTGGTCTAGAAGTCCCAAAACTGAAATATAAGAGCAAACAGAAATGCAGAATACCCGTCAGAATTCTTATTTGCAAGCAACATATATTAGCCAATTGTGTGGCTAATTTAAGCAAACAGAAACTCTAAGAAAGCCAGCTAACCCAGTTTGAAAGCTATGCAGCTGTGAACAATGCAAGCTATCTCAAAATATCTAACCATACGAAGATGTCACCATCACCATCTCTGGACAGTGGGCGCTGCTGTGGCTGTAAACGTTCACCAGAACTGGTTCATGCCTTCCCTCCCATTTTACCTCATTCGCTTCCTGTTCACAGCAGGAAGTGAGTGCTTGTGGTTGGCAGAGCCAAAGTCCTTCAGCTGTGCCCTAGTGCCCTATCTGTGGGGCATGGGGGGAAAGAGAGTATCTAGAATTTTCAGTTTGGTGGTGAGAGTTGGGCTCTGCTTCAAGAGGGAGGGGATTTCAAAATGAAACAACCACAAGTAATGAAAAAGCCCTACCCTACATAAAGTCTAGCTCAATCTCTTTATCGCTGACATCGGGTGCATCATTTGTGTGACTCATGAAAGTAAGGAAATTAAATTTTGCCAGACCATTAGGTTTACTTTAGCCTACGTGAATGGTCAAGTGGCAGAGTATTCATATGGATGTACTTAATCTAAAAACCACAGGACAAAATTCTCTCCCTGTGTATGTTAAACAATTAAGCAGTTGCATTCAAATACGAATGAGGTTAAAACTATTAAGAGAAAAACATTTTCTGGTTGATGTTTTAGGTTAGAAGATAGGAAGACCAAAGAATGGAAGACCATCAGTGTAGCCAATCCTTGAAGCATCCTGAGGACACGCAGTCGTTCTAGTACGGCCTGTTCTGTATGAGTAGGGGCTGGAGTTACATTTTCTCATGTAAAAAATCCATTCTTTTGTTTTTCTGGATGACACTGTTTTGCTCAGGACTAATCCTGCTTTCAAGTTATCAAATGAAAAAGACTGCATCAAATGCTACATTTAAATTTGCATTGAGAAGAGCTCTTGTGGGGGGTTGTGGGAGAGCAGTAGGCATAAAGAAATAAATGTGACAGGGAAATCTTTGCAGGATTGAACTCATCTACTTCAAAGAAATTCAAGTGATGGGCTTCCCTGGTGGCGCAGTGGTTGAGAGTCCGCCTGCCGATGCAGGGGACATGGGTTCGTGCCCCGGTCCGGGAGGATCCCACATGCCGCGGAGCGGCTGGGCCCGTGAGCCGTGGCCGCTGAGCCTGCGCGTCCGGAGCCTGTGCTCTGCAAGGGGAAAGGCCGCAACAGTGAGAGGCCCGCATACCGCCAAAAACAAAAACAAAAACAAAGAAATTCAAGTGAGAAATCTAAGTATAATACGAACCCTTATTAGGCCTAATGAAGTAACTGCCAGTCTAACCTGTCTTGCAGAGCTGCTTGTCCTTATACTGCACACATCATGTTTTCCTAGCAAAAGAAATACAGGGTGAAAGAAGAAATTTATAGTGTCTGGAAGGGAGCAGAGTTCTGGTTACATTCCTGACTAATTAACTTTCCCTCCCACATAGACAGTCAGAGAGAGCATTTTTCAGGCATTTTATTGCCACTAAAGATTGAATCCTGTTGTTCTAGAATACCACAGACATCCAGCTTTCTCTTTCTCTGCAGTTTAGCAGGATATTGAGAATGTGTCCTTAAAGGGAATAACTTGTCATTTATCCAGATGTCTATGTGATAGTCACTTGTGTCGCTGGAGCTGAAGCTCAGACTCCCGGTGGAGCTAAGCTTCTGACCGCTCCTTAGTGGTTCTGCCTCTGCAGCACTATGCGCCCCCTTCCTTCACCGCCCCTTTCCCTCCCTCCTCACACATTCTCAGGACCTATCAGCCGGAACAGTAACTATCCAGCTGCTTTATCACCGCTGCAAATCTATCACCGAATATAAGCTCTCAATGGAAAAAATAAAAGTAAGGCCTTGCAAGATTTGCACTAGTGTTTTCACTAAAGCATCTGTTTATGTTTTCTTACGCTGAAAGGCATCCTTGTTTCCATTTGTCCTCAGTTAGAGCCTTGGCTTTGGAGTAAATTGTGGGGACAGTTATATCACTTTCTCACTTTCTTTCTTTCTAAGCCAGTGTCTTGCTTCTGTTTGAAAACGCTCACTCATATTATGATCAACACCAAATTCTGTGTTGTTTTATACTTGAGCCTGACTGTGTAAACATGGTCCATTTTGGATTGCAACTGTAAATATGTATATACACAAACACACATATAAACATACACACTACTATCGATCTCGTAGACTTGGCCTGTGAACCTTGTGCAGTGCACTGCCTTAGGCTCCATACTCTGCTAGTATTGCAAAAGCAAGTGCCTTCTCATATGGTGCATGCCCATCTCACAAGTGCTTTCCAAGACATTTACAGTGTCTTGACCATAAGAATACCTCTCTTTCATTGTCTGTAAAAGGGAATAATATGTTTATGCCTTTCATATACCTCATATAAAGTTTAAATGAGAGAATATCTTTAAAGCCTGGCACATAACATAAAGAGGTCAAAATATGGGAGAACATGGGAGAAAATATTTGCAAACGAAGCAACTGACAAAGGATTAATCTCCAGAATTTACAAGTAGCTCATGCAGCTCAATATGAAAAAAACAAACAACCCAATCCAAAAATGGGCAGAAGACCTAAGCAGACATTTCTCCAAAGAAGATATACAGATTGCCAACAAACACATGAAAGGATGCTCAACATCACTAATCATTAGAGAAATGCAAATCAAAAACTACAATGAGGTATCACCTCACACCAGTCAGAATGGCCATCATCAAAAAATCTACAAACAAGAAATGCTGGAGAGGGTGTGGAGAAAAGGGAACCCTCTTGCACTGTTGGTGGGAATGTAAATTGATACAGCCACTATGGAGAGCAGAATGGAGGTTCCTTAAAAAACTAAAAATAGAACTACCATATGACCCAGCAATCCCACTACTGGGCATATACCCTGAGAAAACCATAATTCAAAAAGAGTCATGTACCACAATGTTCATTGCAGCTCTGTTGACAATAGCCAGGACATGGAAGCAACCTCAGTGTCCATCTACAGATGAATGGATAAAGAAGATGTGGCATGTATATACAATGGAATATTACTCAGCCATAAAAAGAAACGAAATTGAGTTATTTCTAGTGAGGTAGATGGACCTAGTGTCTGTCATACAGAATGAAGTAAGTCAGAAAGAGAAAAACAAATACTGTATGCTAACACATATATATGGAATCTTAAAAAAAAAAAAATTTCTTAAGAACCTAGGGGCCTAGGGGCAGGACAGGAATAAAGACACAGACGTAGAGAACAGACTTGAGGATATGGGAAGTGGGAAGGGTAAGCTGGGACGAAGTGAGAGAGTGGCATGGACATATATACACTCCCAAATGTAAAATAGGTACCTAGTGGGAAGCAGCCGCATAGCACAGGGAGGTCAGCTCAGTGCTTTGTGACCACCTAGAGGGGTGGGATAGGGAGGGTGGGAGGGAGTCGCAAGAGGGAGGAGATATGGGGATATATGTATATGTATAGCTGATTCACTTTGTTATAAATCAGAAACTGGCACACCAATGTAAAGCAATTATACTCCAATAAAGATTTTTTAAAAAAATTATGGAAGAACGAATTTCTGTGAATTATGCAGGCTAGGTGTGGGACTGATAATAGGAAAACTGCACATTAGTTAGACCCAAAGGTAGGGACCTAAACATCCAGGGAGCATTCTTCCTTCCTTTCCTCCCCTCCCCCAGTTTATTCTCTGGTGTAAGTGATCCAGAGAAATTGAGACTAGAGGTATCTCAAATTCGAGGGTAATGTTTAGAAATAAAAACACAATGATTGTATCACATTCTATACACTGAAAGATGGGGTTCCCTGTCTTCTTATCACTTTACCTGAGAATGCCTGTGGCCATGCAGATATTCCCCAAAGCTAGAGATTGTAAAATTCTTCTTTGGATAAACCCAATAACCCCAAAAAAAAGACCTAGTGACACTAAAACCTGGGAGCCCACAACAAACACAACTGACTCAAGGTACATGCTGCTGCATTAAAAGATAAGGATAGGATAGCATATAAAATAATTTGTCAAACAACTGAAAAAGAACTCTTGGAAACCGGGAATATAATCACTGAAAAAATTTAACAAACAAATTCAGGGAATTTCACAAAAATACCATGAAAATGAAAGAGATAGACAATAGTAAAGAGAAGATTAGTAAATGAGATAAAACAATCCAGGAAGTCTTAGATCTAATTATTTGGAATTTCAGAAAGGGAAACCAAAGGAAAATAAATGAAATATTATCAAAGAAAGAAGTAATTCAATACTCTATCCCATAATTGGAAGACACAAATCTTCAGATTAAAAAGACCACACATCTGAATAAAAATAAATAAATAAATAAGTCATTAAAAAAAAAAAGACCACACAGTTTCACACTGTCAAACATAATAGTGCGAACCAACAACATCTAAAAAAGAAAAATGGTGCAAATGTACCATTTAATGTACCATTTACCATTTACCATAATGTACCATTATGTAACATTTACCATAATGTACCATTTACCATTTAAATGTACCATTTAAATGTACCATTTAAATGCAAATGTACCAGATTTAATTAAATGTCTTAAGAACAATACTAGAAGCTAGGAGACAGAACAAATGTCTTTCAATTTCTGAAGGAAAAATATTTTTTAGTGGAATTATATAGCCAGCCGAGCTATCAATGAGTGAGAGAAAAATAAAGATATTTTTGGACATGTAAAATTCTCAAAGAAATTTTTGCCTCTCTTTTAGTATTTCTCATGAAACTTCAGAAGCTATACTCCACCAAAACAATGAATTAAATCATGAAAGAAAAAGCAGGAGATACAGGAAACAGGAGTTTAATAGAGAAAAAAAAAGAGGTTCCTTGGGGGGCAGGACTAGAAAAGTTCCAGGATGAAGGACTCCAAACAAAACAAAACAAACAAACAAAAAGAAGATAGAATTTATAGTTTATCTGGTGCATTTGAAAATAAGTGGATTAGATGATAGGGCCTTTACAGGTGTCTTTGGGAAATTTTCACAATGGATATGTAAGAAAAATTAAGCAAATGAAGAGATTCAAGCCAATTGTTAATTCTAAGAAAAACAAAATTTGTACATTGGATAAATACATATTACAATGTTGGGGTCAAGCAGGGAATATTTAAATATTTCTAAATTGTACAAGCTAATTTTTACTTTAAGTAAGATATTGCTTGAGAGGGCAGAATATTCATCCACCATAATGAAAAATGAGTAGAAAATTTCTGAAATGTATAATTTAAGAATTAATTTTTTTTTTTTTTTTTTTTGCGGTATGCGGACCTCTCACTGTCATGGCCTCTCCCGTTTCGGAGCACAGGCTCCGGACGCGCAGGCTCAGCGGCCATGGCTCACGGGCCCAGCCGCTCCACGGCATGTGGGATCTTCCCGGACCGGGCCTCGAACCCGTGTCCCCTGCATCGACAGGTGGACTCTCAACCACTGCGCCACCAGGGAAGCCCAAGAATTAATTTTTAAGAACTCTTTTTGTTAGAAATATAACTTTAAATATGAAAAGAAGCAACTAAAATGGGTGATAGTGGTTGCTTCTGAGAAGCAAGACTGGTGAGTCAGAAGCGGGTGGAGAGAGGACATTTGTCATAATAAGCTTTGTAATAGAAAGTGATAGTTTCAACTTTCTGTTGTCTGTATTAATTATAGTACTTGCAGCTCACATCATTACTTCTGCAGAATGAAATTAAAAGTCAAGAAAATTTAGTAAGCTAGCTAATGTCATTTGTATAGTAAGTGAAAGAACCAAATTTACATCAAATCTGGCAACTCCGAAATTTCCTACTCTCAACATTGACACAGTGTCATCAACAATTGTGTGTGTGTGTGTGTGTGTGTGTGTGTGTGTGTGTGTATACATACATACTCACTCTTTCCCTGCCTTAGTAAATGATGCGGTGTGATTTCCTTTCAAACAAAGATACATGGGACCCGTTAAATTGGTCAGTGTGTGTGTTTATTATAGTTCACAACCAGTTGTGATTTTCTTATGTATTTGTTCCAGATGCCTGTTTTAGAAAAGGGGGTCTATGAACAGACTAATACCCAAGGTGATTCAGGATAATTGAATTTTATATTATGGGATTCTCTTCTCCTAATCAAGGTTCAGCCTCTGAGAAAACAGCCTCTGAAAACAGAAAAGTGACCCTAGGTAGTACTATGGTGAGTGGTTACAGAGCTTCTTCTGGCTGAACCAGGGACCACTAGATAGGAGGTAGACTCAGGAAAAGTAGATTATAATTGCTGTTGGATATGTACATTGACACAGCCCCTCTGGAGGGTAATCCGGCAGTTATCTCCTGAATTTATATATCATATGTCCCTTGACCAATGATTTGCATATACCGGAACACTTGACAAACACTTGAGAAATTATATATGTCCACAGATATTCATTACATTACTTTTTTGTAATAAGGACAGATAGGAAATAACCTAAATTTCTATCATTGGGAGACTGGTTAAATAAATTGTAACACATTTATTTAATGGAATGGTAAATAATTGCTATTAAAAAATAATGAGGATAGCCTTTATGAACTGACTTGTAGAGATTTCCAAAAAAAAAAAATGTTAAAAAACTAAACAGACAAAACCAAAAGCCAAAATGTGTAACAGTGTATGCGCTGTTGATACTATTTGTATAAAAAGGATAGCGATTTTATCAGTGTAATTGGCTTGCATATTATATTACTGAAAACATGAATGGATGGGATAAGAATGCAAAGGACTTTTCCCTAGATATTTCACATCTTGAGATTTTGAATTTGCTGCTGTGCAGAAGATGGTGTAGGGCAGAGTGAAGTCGTTTGCTAAGAGAGGATTGAAATAGTGTAAGTCACAGAGTGTAAGAGTCAAGAATAAAATGCAGCCAAAGGAAAATAGGGTTTCAAGTCAAACACTATTTTAGTTTATAACAATTTGTAGCTAATGATTCTATTTACTTTTATATTTGTGTATAGATATTGTGAAAAAATTGAAATTCCTTCCTTCCTCCTCAGTAGCCATTTTGATGAGAGCTTTCTTGATAAAGGCATTTAAAACCAATAGAATGTTCAGTAGCAGCCAGCAGAAGCAGCCAATTTTTAATTGAAAATATTTAACTAAAGCCTGAAAAATGGATATGCTCAAGGTAGGAATGTAATTACAGGTGAAATACATGGCCAAATACCAGAAAATACAAATAAACTTTCACTACAGTAAGGCATAAAGTTCCAAATGAAATTATCCATCTTAATCTATGAATGCAAGATTAAAAACTAATATTTTTGGCTATAGTTCATTACAAGTTAGCTCTTGGAATTTTTTTTCATTTAAATGAGATACTTGATATATTAGTATCTTCACCTAAGGTATTCTTCACAAATCCATTGCTACAAAAGAATTATTTGGTAGTCTCAAATAAAACATACCAGAAGTCTTATAAACTTATCTTCGGGCTAGTAATTCTATTGGAATGTTATGTACTTAAAAATTAGGCGTATTGGTTCTTTATATTTACAGTTTTAGTTTTTATAGCCATGATATGTGGCCTTAGACAAGTAACTTAACATTCTGTGTAATCGTTATTTAGACATTCTCTAAAACTAACCAAGATTGTCTCAATATACCAAATTGTTTATCCTTTCTTTCTCCCTTATTATTGATCATTAATCGATAATGGTCATACTAGCTTCTTGACCATACAGATAAATAAAATAACAGATAAAAAGTGGAGGAAGGAAGCAAGTTGCAGGGGAGGGGAAGGCTAAGGAAGAGAGAATGTGTATATGACAACGGAGTAAGCAAGTGAAGTGGGATACAGGCAGGGGCACAACGTGCAAAATATAAAAACCAGGCCAATTAGAAAAATAAAAACCTTCCAAATGCAAAATGATTCCAAATGTAAGCACCGTGTAATTTACAAAAACTAAATGAAAGCTACAAGCTGTTGAGCGTTTTTGTATAACAAACATTCTGTTATTTTATATATACATCATCTAATCTAAATTCCCCAACATTTCTGTGAAATATTATTAATTCTGATATTTAAGTTGTATATATGTGTGTATATATCTGTATATATACCAGAAATATACACACTAATTGTATGTATACACACACATGCAAACACACAATACATATACACATACAAACACACGCATACACACATGCTTAAAGTCCTGGAGATGTGAAGTACTTTGCCCACATACTCTTACTAGTAAGTAGGTAGTAGAGCTGGTCTTTAAATTGAGTGTCTGACTCCCAGGTCCTTTATCCTACCCTTTTTTTGTCTGTGTTCATTCTGCTTTCCTTTTGAGTGAGGTTCTCAGTTGTGAAATGGAAATCAGATTTTGAATCATCTATTATCAAATGGATGTCCACCATGATTAACATTTGCAAGGTATTGGAAGTTTTGAAATGTAAATTATACATAGTATAGCTTCTACCAGAGCCACTCTTGGGCTTCCCACTGTTTTAAGTCTCACAGACTCAGATGACTAATAAAGGTTCTTACTAAGAGTTATAGATGAGCAAACGTAGCTCATATTTTCCACCATAAATTGCACTAATTCATTCAACCAAAATTTATTGAACCAGGCATTGTGTAGAAAATTGCATCTTATTTATGCTTTTGATAAAGGTGTGCTTAATTGTACAGGCTTTTAAAATAAAACAGTGTATCAGGAGGGCACTGAATAATAAACCAAGAGAATACAGTGTAATAGAAAGAGAACTCAACCAGAAACTAGGAGAACTATATCATTTGCTCATTCACTGACTACCCGTTTTATCTATAGTCTGCAAGAACCCAGTTCTTTCATCTATAAAATGAGGTGGACTAAAATCTCTGTATTTTGATTAAGAGCTTATTCTGGGCTTTGAGTAAGCACAAACAAATTAAATTAGAAGTGTTAGTAGGAAGGAATAAACAAAACTATTTAGGTACAGAACCATAAATCTGCCACTAAAGTGATATTTTAACTTGTTGAGAAAATATGTGAGAGGAGAATCACTGAATGTTCCCTCGTGCCGAGGTGACCCTCACCTGCTAGGTTTGTTTATTTTAATGGCTATGGTTTCTACAAAGTTAAAGTTATGTTATAAAAAGTGCCCTAACCTTACTTACACATCCAGATTCATGGTAGCTCTCTTGCCAACTATTTATATATATTTGTTTTTCCCTGACTGGAAGACGTGGTAGGCACTTTTATATTTTTATTCCCCTTCGTTGTAAGGGTAGTTGTTATTGGTCCTATATCCCATGTGAGAAAACTGAGACTTGGAGGATAAAGAGCTTCTTAAGTTCAAGGAAGCTGGGGAGCTAGCCAGAACCAATTCCAAAATAATGTCATAGAAGCAGAGAATTTCTATAGCACGGAAAATAACTATTTTTATAAATAAGGTGTGATTATATAGCATTTAATTAATTTATTTTTGCTGAAGAAATCAGGAATATATTGATGCAATTGAAATAGAGTCTGAGATTTGAGCAAGAAAATTGCAGAAACTAACAAAATGACTACGTCACAAACATGAGTAAATCATTAGTAATTTGGTGGCACGGGAGTGCTTTGTTGGTGGGACCCAGTCCCTGCTGCATATAGATCTCCCCGTCCCCAACAAAAGAAAATGAAATGTATCAGAATTCTCCGGAATTAATTCCCATGCAAACCAATCATTCTTTCACAATTGATTCTGACATTTTAATGAGATAGATAGATAGGAAGAAAGACAGACTGGAAGCAAATGCAGTCTGCCTTTTCTTATCAAATCATCAAATTAAAAGTGAAATGGAGAGGAGAGTAAGGAGCATGTGGAAAAAGTAAAAAGTGAAAGATGACTTGCCAGTCGAATTTAAAAGGAGGATTGAGGCTGAGAGATTCAGTTCCTGAGCTCATAGGATTTCAGATGGTATCTCCAGTCTCCTAATCCTTTCTAGGATTAGTACTTTTAACAAGTACTGGTTCCTGCTGCAGGTTATCATGTAGAGTGGCATAAAGAGGTGGTCTGTAACATCACCACTACTTTTGTGACCTCTCATGTGTAGTTTAATCATTCTCCTCTTCAGTTTCTTCATCTGTATGTTAAGGAAGGTGGTAATTTTCACCTAACGAGATCTTGCAAGTATCCGTGAGGTAAGTGTGCGAAACAACTAGCACAGTACTTAGAAAACACCATGGCTCTTGAATCTGAGAGTCACATTTTAGCATTTCCCAAACTGAATCGTGTCTTACATTTCATGTGTGTGTTTACGTTATCATTTTTTCTGGGAATCATAATATATTACCTTCCTCGGGTCAAAGTTGGTGGCAATTTAGAGTGGCAATATAGCAGAAAGTAGTCGATAAGCAATAATTACTTAGCTGATGATCTAGGTATAACTAATTCTTTTACTCCCGTTATAAAGAAAAAGAAGAAAACTAACTTTTTAAAAGAACTTTGCCTAACTTATAATGGTGATTTCCATGCAACTCTCACTGAAAAATGTTTCTCCCATTGTATTTATTCTAAATATGTAGTGTTCTTTTCTATGTAAACTCAGAAATTTTATTAAAATTCATTTAAGAATTCTTACTGTTTTTTTGGTTATTTAGGCACATAGTAAAAGGGTGGATTCTAGACTTCCTTCTAGATTAGGTATACATTGTTAGTTTGACATAGCCATAAATATACGTTAAGTTGAGACGGTTATTTTTTCAAATATATTAGATGCACAGTTCTTTGTCCAGGTTTGTGAGAAAATTTTTAGTTATAATGGATAGTTTGGCTTTAGACTTAGCACATTTTTATGTGATTTTGTTTGCAACTCAAGAAGAAACTACTAAGAATCACATAGTGTGGATTTCTTTAGCAGCAAATATAATGCTTTAATCCATAAATAGCTGAATTAAAGTAATTTCTTGATTACTTCAAACTGGGCCAGCTTTGCATAATATAAAGCCAAGTAGGATTGATTTCTCAAGAAAATTGAAATTTTAAATGAAAAATAAAGTTTGTGTTTGGTTGCACTATATATTTGTATCAAATATCCAATATATCAATTTACCAAATTCATTTTTTACACAAAAGCAATATTCATAAAATTATTATATTTTATATGTAATAAATTCAGGTACCAAAGGGAGGTAGCAGAAAATTGGCATTGACTGCAACCCTGTCTCACTAGAGTCTAATTTGGAGAAGAATGAATTACGTCTTTTATCTGTTTTTAAATTTTTCATAGTTCAAAATCATCAGGTAGATGATTTTAAATAATGTGAATTATCTGTAAATCTCAATACATCTCTCATCTCTTTTTTATGCAAATATACTCAGTTGTCCGTAAGATTTTATTTTGCTTCATTTGTTTATTTACAGACTTGAGAAACATTTACTGTCCATGTACAATGTGCAGAAATCTATGCCTGGAGGTGAAGATAAAAAAGATACGACATAGCTCTCTCCTCAATTTATCTACAAAATAAAGGAGGGTTTAGAGTATTATGGAATAAATATTTTTAAGAAACATACATTTTTACCAAATCTTGTTCAGACTTTCTTTGCCTATGTTTGCTTTATTCATATACCATTTTTGTTACTTTTGAATTTGTGAAATGCATCACAAATCATCTAACAGGGCATACATTCATATGAAATATTTGAGATTTATACAGTATAAGTGGATTTCAGATACTTGCCTTTTCTAATATTCCATTGTTAATTTGTTGCTGCATTTTTTAATTTAATTTAATTAATTTATTTACTTAGGCTGCATTGTATCTTCGTTTCTGCACACAGCTTTTCTCTAGTTGCAGCGAGCTGGGGCTGCTCTTCGTTGCGGTACGCGGGCTTCTCATTGCGGTGGCTTCTCATGCTGTGGAGCATGGGCTCTAGGTGCCTGGCCTTCAGTAGTTGGGGCTCGTGGGCTCTAGAGCACAGGCTCAGTGGTTGTGGCACATGGGCTTAGTTGCTCTGCGGCATGTGGGATCTTCCCGGACCAGGGCTCGAACCCGTGTCCCCTGCATTGGCAGGTGGATTCTTAACCACTGCACCACCGGGGAAGCCCCTGCATGTTTTGACTTTGAAAAAATAGTGTTATTAAGAAAAAGGGACCTGATTCATGTGAGATAGAAGATGAGCTCTTCATTTTACTTTGATTCTGATCTCAAAAGCAAAGTGTATGTGGGTGACACTCTTATAATAAGATACAGTTTGTGTAGAAAACCAGATGAGAAATTCATCCTTGGATACTTTATTGGTCTGCTAGGTCAGCCATAACAAAGTACCATAAATGGGTGGCTTAAACAGCAGAAACTGTCTCACGGCCTGGAGCCTAGAAGTCCAAGATCAAGGTTGGTTCTGAGTCTGTGAGGGAGAATCTGCTCCAGGCATCTCCCTAGTTCTGGTGGTTGCTGGCAGTGTTTGGCATTCCTTGGTCTCTGTTTCACCCCAGTCTCTGCCTTCATCTTCCCATGGTGTTCTCCGTGTGTGTGTGTGTGCAAATTTCTCCTTTTGATAAGTACACAGTCATATTGAATTAGGGACCCACCCTGATGATCTCATTTTAACTTGACTAATTGCATTTTCAATGATCCCATTTCCACATAAGGGGCATTCCGGGGTATTGGGATAAGGACGTCAACACATGAATTTTGGGGAACACTATTCAACCCACAACAGATAATGAATTCTTGGTTCAGATTTACATAAAACTAAATTGATTTTCCAAGTCTCTGCAAGAATGCATGAGTGACTTATATTCTTACCATCATCTTGCTTGTGTACCTTCTTGGTGACTATTAGAAATTTTCCACAAGTGTTTATAGCATGAATAATTAAATTTCTACCTCTCCTTGTTTCTTTTTTTTTTTTTCTTGTGGTACGCGGGCCTCTCACTGTTGTGGCCTCTCCCGTTGCGGAGCACAGGCTCCGGACGCACAGGCTCAGCGGCCATGGCTCACGGGCCCAGCCGCTCCGCGGCATGTGGGATCTTCCCGAACCGAGGCACGAACCCGTGTCCCCTGCATCGGCAGGCGGACTCTCAACCACTGCGCCACCAGGGAAGCCCTCCTTGTTTCTTCATCCTCTCCACTGCAGCATTTGATCCTTTGGTTAAGACACCATTCTGAATGGCATCAGTCACCAGTTCTCCCGTGTTCCTTCAAAGTGTTTGTTCTGATCAGATTTTTTTTTTTTTTCACAACTCTTCCACCCTACTCGGAGGCTGTACCATTACTCACTATGTAGTTTTTAGTTCCTAAATTTTAAGATGAGCACTCTCAGTGTAAACAGTTGACCTGCTCCATTTAATCAAACTATCTAATTTTGAATGCTTTCTTTAGTTCAAATCACTCACTAATTCCCCAGGAGACAATTTGAAAACCACTTCAGCGTCTCAGAACAAACACACTTAAAAGCTATCACTCCGAATGTCCTACATTGAACTCTCCCTCGGGAAGTCAAGTACTGGAAACTTTTAGATACTGTTGAACTGTGAACTGCATAATAAGAATATGCTGTTCCCTAATTTACGCCGTTTCCCTCTAGGTGAAGCACTGTATCTCTTTTTCTTGCACTGAGAGCATTCTCATTGAAACTTTGATTGCATTAACCCTTAAAGCATAATAGAACGGGCCAAGCACAGACTTGAGACTTGAGACCACTACAGAACTGAATTTGAACGGCAGGTTAGTTTTTCCTTTGTTCTTACCTCTGAAACAATTCCTAAACTCTCTGGCACTCACGTTCTTTATCTGTAAACTCAGGATAGTAAGACTTACTTTTAAGACTTGCTACACTAAAGCAGCTAACACGTCAGTGAAAGGCAATTGATGCTATGTTTAGTTCCTTTCTTAAACTTGCCTTTGCCTATTTTTTACTTACTTTTACCTACTCAAATGCTAAATTAAATAATAATTGCTTCCGAAAAGGTACAAGTCAAGATTTAGTTATGTTTGATTATCAAAATGATAAAATACGTACAGTTCTTTATGAGATGTGACCTTTGATGGTGTCTTCAATTTGCAGAAGGGAATGGAGGCAAATAAATAAAACCAAGTTAAGAGGCAGGCCTAGAATGTTTTCAGAGTTGCCAGAACTTAGGTCACTTACACATATCAAGAATCTGAAGACTTTTTCTGGAAGAAAAGGTATTTTTCTTTCCACCGCAATTGCATTCCCAGATTTACATGGAGAATTCAAAAATCACAAAAATAAATCCAGTTTTGTAAATATCTGTGATGACTTTTTGACGTCATATTTTAAAATGAAATCTTTTAATATTATTATTTTAAGAGTTCCAGTGTAAGCTCAAATGACCATCCCTTGAATTTCCGTTTTGACAAAAGTCCATAGGACTAAGTTATATTCCTTTTAATTGTCAACTTAGCATCAAGGTAGGTTTAATTTCATAGATGAGAAAGCTGCGGCAGAAATTCAACTCCAATGTGATTCTTCATTTACTTGGACCCGAAAACAAAGAATGGTCAAAAATTGTGGATTATATCAGTTATAAAAAATTGTCATCATAAAAAGTAAACAGTAGGATCAAGTAAGACAGAGGAGGGAAGAGAAAGGAGAAAGAGGAGAAGGGAAGATAGCTGCCGAAAGGGAGGGCAGACCAAGGACAGAGACAGAAGAAAAGGTGAGACCGCGCTGGCTGGGGGATAGGGGCGGGGATTGAAAATCAGACTCCAGGGGAGCACATAAACATGTCCAGCTCTGCTGTGATCTTGGCAGGGTGAATTCTCTCTAGGTGTTTTCAAGAGCACTGCAGAGAAAGTATCTCCAGGGAAGCAAGCTGTCTGATCAAGCTTCCTGGCCATTCTAGTGACAGAACAAAACTCCAGGCTTTTCAGCCGGGGTCTTTTTGTTCTGTGTCATTTGGTCCTTCTACTCCAGTTAAAGCTTGCCTTCCTGCTTTTTCTCATTACCATCATCCTCACTCACCACCTCCGTTTTGAGATTCTTGTCTGCCTCACCTTGGTGGCATTTTCATTAGGTAATGCATGTATGTCACCAGACCCGGGAGCCGCATTCTGCCAGCCTCTGTCTCTGACCTCTGAATTCTCCAGGTGGATTCTCCCTTTGGGTTGATATTTCTAACCTAGCTTCTCAGGCAGCAGGTCTCAGACATCAGAGCTAGGGTCACTTGGACAGGAGCTGTAGAATGACAGAAAATGCTGACTTTGACACTGCCTCTGGTTTTTCCCTGGAAAATCTTATGCAGAAAAAAGAGGTCTCGTTTCATTTTATTTGAATAGCCACCTTAGACTTGTAATCCTTCATCATTTTTTCCCATTTAAACTCTAAGAACAATTGACTAGAGCTTTGCCGTGCACGTCAAAGGCATTTTATACTGTTCAAAACATATTTACGTATTTCCTATTGATTCATATTTCTGTAATGATCTACCATTCATCTAAGTTAACGGAAATGGCATATACTTTAAATTTACTAACATTCAGCTGGTCAGTACTTGGGGTAAAATCCTACAATGTGCCAGTGTGAAAGTTCTTCACCATCTTGGCAGTATCGGTGGCGGGTGTGGATGGGGCAGGAGTCTTGAGTCAGGCACCGTGTTTGTGATGCTTTTGGTGCCATGGCATCGCATCCAGCAAACTTGGGGCAGTGAGTGAGCTTCTTCGAGCCTCGGTTTTCACAGCTGTAGATGCAATGTTACTATATCAGTGCCCATATCATCAGATTTTAGTCAAAATGATGTGGGAATGTGGTTAAGATGTTTAGCACGGCGTCTGCCACGTAGAAAGCAATCCAAAATTGTCAGCCATTGTTATTATTGTTGTTGTCAGTAGTAGTGTCTAGTAGTGTCTGGCTTCTGGGCACTTGCCACAAAGCTAGCGCAACTGACAATCTGAATTTCTAATTATATTTAATTTAAAATGGTTTTAATTTTAATAGCCTAGGGTGCCCAGATTTAGCAAATAAAAATAAAGGACATCTAGTTCAATTTTAACTTCAGCCAAACAAAAGATACATTTTTAGTGTAAGTATGTCCCAAATGTTGCATGGGTTATGCTTATAGTAAGTATTTTATTTGCAAATATAAAACAGCTACATGTCACTCGTGTTTACAGCATTGAACAATCTGTCTCTAGGCAACTCCTTTTTTTAAGTAGATAAAATTACCAAATGCATTCAACAAGAACATATAAAACATAGCACTGTAATTAATTTTCCACTTCATTTGTGACCTGTTATCTAAAATCAAAATACATAGTTTCTTGGTGATATCATGGGAAGTTTCAAAGACTTTAAGTAATGTTAAATTGAACCTTATCTTTAATTTATTGTAAAAGAGAAGCCAAATAAATGAAATACTGGTTAACTTCAGGAAATTACATGCTTCTTTTGAGTCAAGTAGAATAATATATGGGTCTTAAATAACATGTAGGTAATGTGGAACACAACATAGGAAAAGCTGGGCTATGGCGTAGAGACAGAATAAGCAAGGGTTACATATTTAAATAAAGTGATTTTAATTCCTTAGTTATCCACATATGTAAGTCCCAAGCATAAGGAATTTAAAATACGAAGAAACATTTGCTCTCAACAGAGACAGCAGTAGTGACTTGACATAATTGTAAAGGGGGGGGGAGATTGTGTATTTTTACACTCTTCTCTGTAGAATATCTTTTGTAATTTCTCAGTCTTTAAAGGAAATTCATTGAACAGTCATAATTATCATTATCAAATGCATAATTATTTGAAGTCAAATACATTTTATAAGACTACAAAAATGGTCAAATGCTTTTTCTTGCAAGATTATTAAGACTGTTGTTAAGACAAGCCAAGTTTGCCTGATCGTGGAACAGACTGCAGGGGATGACAGAGGAATATGGGAGTCATGAAACCTACCTCGTGGGCTGATCTTGAGAGCTAAGGGAGCGACTGTATTTTGTGAAGGTTCAGACCTCACACAGATGTAAGGTATATTTATGATGATGGTGGTGGCATAAATACTTGTGATCCTGGGATGTATCCTTTACACCTCTCGTTTCTTTGTCCCTTGTTCCCAGTCCAGCAGCCAGCCTTTCAGAGCTCGTCTTCTTTCTGCCTCCACACCTGTCCCAGCCTTTGCTGTTTCCCACCTGGGTTCTTGCCAGGCCACTGTGTTTGCCCTGCTTTCATCATTAGGATCTTAGAGTGCATTCTACATGAGGCAGAGCAAACCTTGTAAACACACCCCTGCTTAGACCCTGCTCTTGTGGCCCTGCTGTGGTTAAAATAAAGTCTCCACCTGACCTCCAGGGAGGGCCCTCTCCCCCCGCAACTCCCCACCCCATGTGCTACCACTCTCCGCTCTCCCCACTCCTCCCCAGTCCCACTGGCCCTCTGGCTGTCTCTCCCACATACCAACACTGCCTTTACCATGCAACCTTAGGACAGACTTCTCTGGAATGTTCTACACACAGACATTCCCATGGCCTTTTTTAAAGTTCTCAGATCAAACATCACCCCTTCAAAGAGCCCCTTCCACACCCACTTTATCACGCCCAGCACCAGCATTAATGATATTTGTGGTTGGTTTGTTACCTGCTCCCCGCATCCTAACTAGAATGTAAGTCTTAGAGCGAGGAACCCAACCTAACTTATTCACCATTGAATATCAGTAGCTCAGAACAGAGCTGGCAGAGACCAGGTGCTCCAAATACTGGTTAAACGAATCAATAGGATGATTGAATTCTTTGCATTTCTGCACTTTGCGTTCATTATCGTCCCTTTCCCCTCAGTGCTGTTGGGCTTCATTTAGCTTGAATCTGGATTTCTAGAGAAATCCGCTGACCCATTAAAGACTTAGAGGGACATTGTTGAAAAAATTTCACTTCAGTGAAGATGAAACTTTTCCCTTTAAAAATAATATGTTCCATGTCAAAAGAATAGAAACATGGTTAAAGTAATTTATGCATTTTTTAAATTAATCCCCACTTAAAATATGAATGTCTTTGGAAAATAATATAGTGTCCTATCTTATCCCTCTTTCTTCCCCTAAACTTTGCATCTAAACGTATCCATCAAGAATCCAAGTGAATATACAAAGGCATTCTTTTTAAAAAATATATTATTCCATTCTTTATTTCAAGCTGCTGTCATTCTGTGCTTGAATTCTAACACTTATTTTTCTATATAATCAATTTCGATCAATTTTTAAAAATACTTTAATATTCAACAAGATTCGTCATGCCCCTTCTCTACCTTTAGTAATATTGGGGAAACAAAAACTCTGAAGTAAGAGAGTTCGTGTCTTTAAGGAGTATTTTTGGCCAGGAGGGAAGATGAGATGTGCACCAGTAGAGGGCGTGTTCCCCAGATCCCAGGAGCCTCATTGGCAGCGGGAGGAAAAGAACACAGTGAGGCGGCAGAGGAGCCCGTGGGCCTTCGGGCACCCGCAAGATTAACAGCCACCCACGCCAGCTACTCAGCGAGAGGTGGACTAGCTAGGGGTTATTTCATTTAGAAACTTAGCACCAAACTGAAGATATCTGTTCACATCTGTGCTCATTGATAAGTATTAAATATCCTGAAACTCCTTATAATTGGTAGCTAAATAATTCACTAGAGGTAACTAAACGGAAATGACATGTTTCTTTCTTACCTTGCCAAGTGGAAGCATTATACCAGTCTGAGATGCTGAGATGTTGACGGTTTTCTGTCTTTGAAACCTATGACATAGACTTGGGATGGCAGGAGCTCCAGCCAGAGTGATGTCCACATCCCTGGGCCCACCCCTCTCCAGGAGTCCCCCTGACTCCTTTCTTCCCCACATCCCCTCTGATACCACTTGGGACTCATCCTTTCCCTGTCAGACTCTGGATATGGAATGGTTGAGCTCTAGAATGTTAGTGTTACCTCCTATCTTCGAAGCATTGTAACAATGTGAGAATGGGAGTCTTCTACCTTCAGATTCCTAAGGCATCAGTATAGGGGGACCAAACATCAAAGGGAGGGTGATCAAAGCATGTTCTCCCCTCTGCACATTTCCACAGGAAATGGCCCCGGAAATGGTTCTGAAACTCAGACCTGACGTGAGGTCACAGGCAGGGGTTACTACCTCCTACCCCATAACCATTATGGGACAGGGAAGAGTTTGGCGACACAGGCAGAGAGCTGTGAGCTGTGTTCCCCGCACTTGGGCAGCTCAGAGAACTGGGGGGCTTGCTGTTGAGCAGGAAGATTGAGGAGGGCTGTGGCCGGGCCCAGGTGCCCTGGGCAGCCAGACGTGGCTGGCGGCTGAGAGGATGCTTTGGGGCTGCCACCAGGACTGGCCAGTTGCCAAAATCTTTGGAGCGAGAATACTTGGGTGCTTTTCATGCAAGTGATGTGCTCATAGAGGCAAGGTGGTCCCGTCACCCAGGTGCCCAGGAGACCCCACACCCACAGGACGCCTTCCGCTGGGAGCCCAGAGCCTGAGAAAGAGTAACAAGCGAGCCCCCAGAACAGAGAGGTGGCTGTGCATGACGAGAGCCAAGGAGGGAGGGGCCGGCCGGAAACCTCCAAGAGGGCCCCCCGCGTCCCCGGTGAAGAGGGGCGGCCTCAGTCACGCTCAGGAGCCCAACATCCATGCTCCAGCAGCTGCGAGAGGACAGACCACAGCCTCGTGGGGCAGAAGGACTGCACTCCGCTGCAGGCCCCTCACCGGAGCAGAGTGCATAGGGCAGACTAGCGATGGCTTCACTTTGGACTTTGGAACGGCACCTTTCACTATAGGCTCTAATTGCAGAATTAACAGTATTTTGCACGGAGCTGATCTCCCTGTGCTATGCGGCTGCTTCCCACTAGCTATCTATTTTACATTTGTGACCACCTAGAGGGGTGGGATGATAGGGAGGGTGGGAGGGAGGGAGACTCAAGAGGGAGGAGATATGGGAACATATGTATATGTATAACTGATTCACTTTGTTATAAAGCAGAAACTAACACACCATTGTAAAGCAATTATACTCCAATACAGATGTAAAAAAAAAAAAGTATCTTGCAACATAAAAGGCCTGTAAGCCTGTCTGACTCTGCATATGCAGAAATGGCACAGAGGTTCTGCTAGAGGTTTCACCAGTGGAAAGGAAAGATTTCCCCAGTGAGTATATTTTCAAGGGATGGTAGAAAATCAAAATAAAATTGTGCTTTCTCACAGCACTGCTTATGTTGATTTCCCTTACTGTTTATACATGGTGCCAATTAAAAAAAAATTTGAATAGAAAAATATTTGTTACTAAAATTAAATCTAAACATAATTTAATTTTAAACTTATAACTCAGCAAAAAGAAGTTAGACTTTTGGAATAGTCTGGGGCGACGCATGCAGCAGTGATGAATTGGAAGGCATGCTGCACTTGGATTAAGAGATCTTCCGCGTGAGTCTCAGACTTTCTTATCTCTGCTCTGATGTAGGGCATGCTCATCCATGGGGGATGGGACCGGGGGGGTCCTACTAGATGGGTGTTCAGAATGCCAGGTCTGGCCCTCCCAGGGCTTATAGTCCCCTGTGAGTGGCAGATATTCATAAATCAACACACCTTTACTTAATTGATAACACATTTTAAAAAATGTTGAGGACTTCCCTGGTGGCACAGTGGTTGAGAGTCCGCCTGCCGATGCAGGGGACACGGGTTCGTGCCCCTGCCCGGGAAGATCCCACATGCCGCGGAGCGGCTGGGCCCGTGAGCCATGGCCGCTGAGCCTGCACGTCCAGAGCCTGTGCTCCGCAACGGGAGAGGCCACAACTGTGAGAGGCCTGTGTACCACAAAAAAAAAAAAAAAAAAAAAAAAAAAGTTATCTGAAAGTGAAAAACTCAGCAGATCATTCCAGTATTTAGTGCATTATTTATGGGCTGTCTGTCTTCCAAGAAGCTCATAGTATCCTCTAGACTCAATCTCATTAGATTTCATGCTCTCCCTCTGAGGTAGGTGATGAGCTATGGCTAAATTATAAATGAAAAGCTGTTAGATTAGTAACAGAGTATTTCATGCACAGAGTCTCAAAGGGCAGAGAGGCCTGGACTCTCCATGACCACATCTCATATATCACAGGGCAGAGTTGCTCCTGATTCTGGATCCTCCGTTGTGTGGGTCCTAGAGTGGGGAAGAGAGGAATAATTGTCATCGTTAACCCGGGAACCCCTAGCAAATGGAATCACTCCTCAAGCATGTTGCAACTACATTTTGCAAACGGAAACAAACCAACAAAGGTAGATTCAGTTATCTAGGTGTAAGATGCACAGAACTTCCTGGGAGCCAAGGGGGGGTCCCTAGGGAAGTTGGGGCCCCACCTCACAGCAGCCTAAGCTCTGCACCCTCACCCCACCCAGCTGAGAGCAGCAGCGAGACTGCCTGGGAGGTGGACCTCACTAAGGTGTGAAAGGGAGGAAAGAGCAATCTGGGTTGTAGGTTTTTCCCTTTCATCACTTTAAATATGTCCTGCCACTCCCTTCGGGCTTGCAGAGTTTGTGCTGGTAGATCAGCTGTTAACCTTATGGGGATTCCCTTGTATGTTATTTGTTGTTTCTCCCTTGCTGCTTTTAATATTTTTTCTTTGCATTTAATTTTTGATAGTTTGATTAATATGTGTCTTGGCGTGTTTCTCGTTGGATTTATCCTGTATGGGACTCTCTGCGCTTCCTGGACTTGACTATTTCCTTTCCCATATTAGGGAAGTTTACAACTATAATCTCTTCAAATATTTTCTCAGTCCCTTTCTTTTTCCCTTCTTCTTCTGAGACACCTATAATTCGAATGTTGGCGCATTTAATGTTGTCCCAGAGGTCTCTAAGACTGTCCTCAATTCTTTTCATTCTTTTTTCTCTATTCTGCTCTGCGGTAGTTATTTCAAAAAGCAGTTCTAAGAGGGAAGTTTATAGCAATACAGTGCTACCTCAAGAAACAAGAAACGTCTCAAATAAACAACCTAACCTTACACCTAAAGCAGTTAGAGAAAGAAGAACAAAACCCCCCCAAAGTTAGCAGAAGGAAGGAAATCATAAAGATCACATCAGAAATAAATGAAAAGTAAATGAAGGAAACGATAGCAAAACATCAATAAAACTAAAAGCTGGTTGAGAAGATAAACAAAGTTGATAAACCATTAGCCAGACTCATCAAGAAAAAAAGGCAGAAGACTCAAATCAATAGAAACAGAAATGAAAAAGGAGAAGTAACAACTGACACTGCAGAAATACAAAGGCTCAGGAGAGATTACTACAAGCAACTATATGCCAATAAAATAGACAACCTGGAAGAAATGGACAAATTCTTGGAAAAGCACAACCTTCCGAGACTGAACCAGGAAGAACTAGAAAATATAAACAGACCAATCACAAGCACTGAAATTGAGACTGTGATTAAAAATCTTCCAACAAACAAAAGCCCAGGACCAGATGGCTTCACAGGCAAATTCTATCAAACATTTAGGGAAGAGCTAACATCTATCCTTCTCAAACTCTTCCAAAATATAGCAGAGGGAGGAACACTCCCAAACTCATTCTATGAGGCCACCATCACCCTGATACCAAAACAAGGACGTCACAAAGAAATAAAACTACAGGCCAATATCACTGATGAACATAGATGCAAAAATCCTCAACAAAATACTAGCAAACAGAATCAAACAGCACATTAAAAGGATCATACACCATGACCAAGTGGGGTTTATCCCAGGAATGCAAGGATTCTTCAATATAGGCAAACCAGTCAATGTGATAAACCATATTAACAAATTGAAGGAGAAAAACCATATGATCATCTCAATAGATGTAGAAAAAGCTTTCAACAAAATTCAACACCGATTTATGATAAAAACCCTCCAGAAAGTAGGCATAGAGGGAACTTTCCTCAACATAATAAAGGCCATATATGACAAACCCACAGCCAACATTGTTCTCAGTGGTGAAAAACTGAAACCATTTCCTCTAAGGTCAGGAACAAGACAAGGTGGTTCACTCTCACCACTCTTCAACATACTTTTGGAAGTTTTAGCCACAGAAATCAGAGAAGAAAAAGAAATAAAAGAATCCAAATTGGAAAAGAAGAAGTAAAGCTGTCACTCTTTGCAGATGGCATGATACTCTACATAGAGAATCCTAAAGATGCTACCAGAAAACTACTAGAGCTAATCAGTGAATCTGGTAAAGTAGCAGGATCCAAAATTAATGCAAAGAAATCTCTTGCATTCCTATACACTAATGATGAAAAATCTCAAAGAGAAATTAAGGAAACACTCCCATTTACCATTGCAGCAAAAAGAATAAAATACCTAGGAATAAACCTACCTAAGGAAACAAAAGACCTGTATGCAGAAAACTATAAGACACTGATGAAAGAAATTAAAGGTGATACAAACAGATGGAGAGGTATACCATGCTTCTGGATTGGAAGAATTAACATTGTGAAAATGACTATACTACCCAAATCAATCTAAGATTCAATGCAATCCCTATGAAACTACCAATGGCATTTTTCACAGAACAAGAGCAAAAAATTTCACAATTTGTATGGAAACACAACAGACCCCGAATAGCCAAAACAATCTTGAGAAAGAAAAACAGAGCTGGAGGAGTCAGGCCACCAGACTTCAGACTATACTACAAAGCTACAGTAATCAAGTCAGTATGATACTGGCACAAAAACAGAAATATAGATCAATGGAACAGGATAGAAAGCCCAGAGATTAACCCACGAACATATGGTCACCTTATTTTTGATAAAGGAGGCAAGAATATACAATGGAGAAAAGACAGCCTCTTCAATAAGTGGTGCTGGGAAAACTGGACAGCTACATTTAACAGAATGAAATTAGAACACTCCCTAACACCATACGCAAAAATAAACCCAACCTGGATGAAAGACCTAAAATAAGGCCAGACACTGTAAAACTCTTAGAGGAAAACATAGGCGAACACTCTATAACGTAAATCACAGCAAGATCCTTTTTGACCCACCTCCTAGAGAAATGGAAATAAAAACAAAAATAAACAAATGGGACCTAATGAAACTTAAAAGCTTTTGCACAGCAAAGGAAACCATAAACAAGACGAAAAGACAACCCTCAGAATGGGAGAAAATATTTGCAAATGAAGCAACTGACAAAGGATTAACCTCCAGAATTTACGAGCAGCTCATGCAGCTCAATATCAAAAACACAAACAACCCAATCCAAAAATGGGCAGAAGACCTAAATAGACAGTTTTCCAAAGAAGATGTACAGATTGCCAACAAACACATGAAAGGTTGCTCAACATCACTAATCATTAGAGAAATGCAGATCAGAACTACAATGAGATATCACCTCACACCAGTCAGAATGGCCATCATCAAGAAACCTACAAACAAGAAATGCTGTAGAGGATGTGGAGAAAAGGGAACCCTCTTGCACTGTTGGTGGGAATGTAAATTGATACAGCCACTGTGGGGAACAGTATGGAGGTTCCTTAAAAAACTACAGATAGAACTACCATACAACCCAGCAATCCCACTACTGGGCATATACCCCGAAAAAACCATACTTCAAAAGGAGTCATGTACCACAATGTTCATTGCAGCTCTGTTTACAATAGCCAGGACATCAAGTAACTTAAGTGTCCATTGACAGATGAATGGATAAAGAAGATGAGGCACATATATACAATGGAATATTACTCAGCCATAAAAAGAAACGAAATTGAGTTATTTGTAGTAAGGTGGATGGACCTAGAGTCTGTAATACAGAGTGAAGTAAGTCAGAAAGAGAAAAACAAATATCATATGCTAACACATATATATGGAATCTAAAAAAAAAAAAAAGTGGTTCTGAAGAACCTAGGGGCAGAACAGGAATGAAGACGCAGAGGTAGAGAATGGACTTGAGGACACGGGGAGGGGGAAGGGTAAACTGGGACAAAGTGAGAGAGTGGCATGGACTTACATATGCTGTCAAATGTGAAATAGATAGCTAGTGGGAAGCAGCCGCATAGCACAGGGAGATCAGCTCGGTGCTTTGCGACCACCTAGAGGGTTGGAAGGGAGATGCAAGAGGGAGGGGATATGGGGATATATGTATATGTATAGCTGATTCACTTTGTTATAAAGCAGAAACTAACACACCATTGTAAAGCAATTATACTCCAATTAAGATGTTTAAAAAAAAAAAAGAGAGGAAAGATTCATGGACTTCCCAAACCTTAGAGAGTACTTAGTAGTGGAGATGGGGGCAAAACTAAACAGAGGACGACATACTATTTTCTTTTCTTTAAACCTTGCATACTTGTTCTTTGAGTAGAGAAAATGAAATCTCTGTCTTTATGTGTTGGATGGTTCAGCAGTACATGCTGTATCACCCTCCGGTAACTTTTGAAAGGGTGATTTCAAAATAAATTGGAAACTATTTGAACTACAAGTATAAATTTTCAGTTAAATGATTCACCATTTCTACTTAAAAAATAATCATTGACCCAAATTTCCATATGGCCATATATTTTTATAATTTTAAAGATGTTAATTAAATTTTATATATGATATAAAGAGACATTCACAAGTAAAAAAAAGTAGGTTCATCCTGCCCTCGCAAAAAATAAGAAAATATTTTTCATTACATAGAGAGATTTCGAAAATTCATTTTCAAGTAAAAAAAAGTAGGTTCATCCTGCCCTCGCAAAAAATAAGAAAATATTTTTCATTACATAGAGAGATTTCGAAAATTCATTTTCTTTTAGGATTTTACAGTGTTTGATTAGGTGACTCTTTTGTCATCAAATAATTGTAGTACTCCACATTTTCTTTAAAGATCTTACTTCTGGGGCTTCCCTGGTAGCGCAGTGGTTGAGAGTCCGCCTGTCGGTGCAGGGGACGCGGGTTCGTGCCCCGGTCCGGGAGGATCCCACATGCCGCGGAGCGGCTGCGCCCGTGAGCCATGGCCGCTGAGCCTGCACGTCCGGGGCCTGTGCTCCGCAGTGGGAGAGGCCGCAGCAATGGGAGGCCCGCGTACCGCAAAAAAAAAAAAAAAAAGAAGATCTTACTTCTGATATCCATAGAAGTTACAGAAATTAAATTTGTTTCTGATGGATAGACATTTGGCTTTTCTCTAAAAGAAAAATTACAAGAATTAACTTTTTAAAAATTGACTTTGAACATTAAATTTTGCTTGAAAACTTTTATGTTGAACCCAGAATATTAAACTTTCACTTTCCTTTGTGCCACTTCTCTACCTTTACATAGGCTTTAAGAATCTTAGGCATCTTCTAGTTTAAGTCCTTGCATAATTAATGAGGAAACTGAAGGCCAAGTTATTAGGTGACATAAATAATGAAACAAAAAACAAATCTTTTTTTCTCTCATTTTAAATAACCAATCTTGGGGTTTTTTTTGTTTTTTTGTTTTGTTTTGTTTTATGTGAAATTGCATTTATTGAGCAATTAATATAGGTGGAGGTAGAATTAAGATGTTACCTTAGAAATCTGAAAAAAAAATCCTAAGTACGTTTGCTTATCTATTTAAAATGGTTTAATAGTTTCTCTTATTCTCTGGCTCTTTACATATTTTTCTTTATGTATTCTCAATATTTTCAAAAGCATTTAAAGCAATTTTTAGAACACAAGCAAATAACAAGATGCAATAAAATACAAAGAAATTTGAAAAATAATGTAGAAGAGCGAAATATTGCCACCAATAACAGTAAGATATTTAACACTAGGTTATGCTTAGAACTTAGAACCGGGGCAGGGAAGGGAAAACATGTTTTCTGAAGAATTAGCATGCCAAGAATGGCTTTATACTTGTTAGAGATGATCCACAAGCTTGTCTGTAAGTTTTAGTTTAGATAAAGCTGATTTTGAAACCTGTCAGTTACAATATTTGCAGTGCCCATGTCTAGAAAGCAAACTCTTGCTCAAGAAAAAAAAACTATCATGATACTAACAGTGTATGTCTTCTTTAGAAATGGCCTCCACAGTCTTGGAGCAAACCCAATGATAACTGTCGCTGGTTGCTTTTTTTGATAATTATCTTTTTATATTTTGTGCAGAAAATTAGTGCTAAGTATGGAGGGGGGAAGCCCGGAGTACAGATGTGTCTTCTGCATAAATAATTAGATTTGTAGAACTAGTCAAATATCTCCTTTACAAATATCAGGGAATTCTGAGCTAAATTTATTATCTCATTACAGCCAACATGTCAGGTTCTAAGCACATACTGCCCCTTGGAACTCTTCACATCTCTTTTCATCTTCTGTTTCGCTCATCCACTATTGTTTCACTTTGTCCTGAGCTGTCTGTGTGGTCACGTGTTGAAACCAAAGTACCAGTGTAGGGTGTGAAGAAGGGGGACAAAATCACCTGGGCAAGTAGACCTCAAATTCAAGGCATCCTTGGGAGACTCCGACAGCGCTTACAGAAAAAAAACCATGCCAGGGCGAAGTTCAATAAGGATGAATAATGAGTATAACACTGGATCAAAAGAACACAGTGCAGAAAATAACAACTTCAACTAATACATTTAGGGGAACCATATTCTTGTGTTTACATTTGTGGCAAAAATATACAAAAACAGCCATGAGTTAGAGATGAATGGCGTAGGAGAGAAGGGTTCAGGGAAGAGTAAAAGGAAAGAAGTTCGTAGACTTGGGGTTGGGAGCGGTGGGAAGGCAGATCAGATAAAGCCTTGCGGGTCCTCAAGAGGGTGTTGGCTTTCCCTCTGAGTCAAGTGGGAAGTGACAGAGGGTTTTGTTCAGAAGTGGGATGTGATCTGATTTGAATTGGCTACTGTGTGGAGGAGAGTGCAAGTGGGGATCAGCTGGGGAGCCTGATGTGCTGACCCTAGTGAGTCATGGGAGGGTCCGGGCAAGATGGAGTAGGGATGAGGACCATCTGAGTCCTGAGCATGATTGGAAGGTAGAACCATCAGAGCAGATATGCGAGCAGGTGGAATGTGTGTGAGAGGAAGGAGGAGATGGCGGACGAGCAGAGTCCCCGGTGTCTACAGTGAAGACTTTGTGGGGTCAGGACTCAGCCATGGATGTGCTTTTCTCAGACATCTGTGAAGCAAGAAGTAGGTAGCTGCACACGTGGACTTGGGCTTCAACAGAGATTTCGGAGGTGGGGGCCATCAGCATACAGAAGACACTGAAGCCACGGCATTGGGTGGGATCACGAAGGAGTGAGTGTGGAGAAAGAAGAGGTCGGAGGGCAGAGCCCTGGGCCACTGCAGCCCTGAGAAGTCGGGAGTTGAGGGGAAAGCACAGTGGAGAGGGAACAGGAGAGCTGGATGGCGTGTTTCCAGGAGGAAAATGTGAACGTGTTCAAGGGAAGGTGGGATCAGTTGAGCTCCAGTGAGATAACTGAGAAGTTATTATTAAATTTGATAACGAGGAGTTATTTGATGACATTGTCAAGAGTAGTTTTTATAGAAAGATGAGGAGGGCAAAAGGCTCAGTGGAGTGTCTTACAGAATGTTGTATTTTTAAGAAAGCTCTTAGATTTTCTATAGTAAAATGTTGTATTGTCTTTTAAATGTCTGGACAAAATTATAATGCAATTCTCGAGCTAGTGATACCAAGAATGTAACATGTATAACTGTAGTTAAGCTGTGGTATGAGGTATTAAGTTCTACATTAAAAAAAAAAAGACTATTATGTTGATAGTCAGGTTTCTTTGGAGTTTTCTGCTTTGAAGTTCATCAGAAATTAACCAGGTTCTCCAACTGGTGATTGCCAGAGGGGAAGGAGATGGGGGCACTGATCAAAAGAGGAGAAGAGGATTCAGAGGTACTAACTTACAGTTATAAAATAAATAATTCACAGGGAGGTAATATACTGCAGAAGGAATATAGTCAGTAGTACTGTAATAGGTTTAAGAGGGGCCAGATGGTTACTAGACTTATGATGGTGATCATTTCATAATGTATTTAAACGTTGAATCACTGTATTGTACACCTGAAACTAACATAATATTACAAGTCAACTATACTTTAATTAAAAACAAAAAACTAGGTTCTTAGTTGCTGAAATTAGCTGACTTGCGTGGTTTTCCTGCAGTAGTGGTATTCACCACATACTTTCTGAAGGTCTTTTTTGGCTATAGGATAAAACATTTTTATTTCATCAGTTTTCCATTCAGGGCTATTACCTTTGTACATACAAAGGAAAATGTGTTCCCTAAGGAACTGATGAAGGAATTTTATGTGCTAAGTAATGAAAAGGATCGCTAGAATTTATCACCTCCAAACACGGTTGAATATCATTTTTTTTTTTTTTTTTTTTTTTGCGGTACACGGGCCTCTCACTGTTGTGACCTCTCCCATTGCGGAGCACAGGCTCCGGACGCGCAGGCTCAGCGGCCATGGCTCACAGGCCCAGCCGCTCCGCGGCATGTGGGATCTTCCTGGACCGGGGCACGAACCCGTGTCCCCTGCATCGGCAGGCGGACTCTCAACCACTGCACCACCAGGGAAGCCCGAATATTCTTTTTCAAGTATGAAATAACACAGTACATTTTAGTGTAAAGGCTTATTACTATGAGACTCTGAGATGATACTTATATAGCACCAGCATAATTTTTCAGTGAAAGGGAATCATTCAAGTTGAATATTTAGTTTCAGAGTAAGTGGGAGGGGAATATATATTTTGTTAATTTAGATGAATTAATTTATTTAAGTTTACATAGACACATTGAAGTGAATAATGTATAAATATGAAAAAATTAACAATTAAATTAGAATATTGAATTAATTTTAAACGACTAGTTTAAGGTCATTTTAACTTTCAAAATCTTTAGAATATACTTATTTTAAAAAACCATAGTCTTTATTTAGTTGAACTAAATCGTTTTTCAATTTTATACTTGGTCATTGAACCCCTGGAAAATGAGAGTGTCTTTTTACAACTAATAATAGTATTTATTATCATTTATTTAGAGTATGTTCAGAAATACAGATTCCCCTTTCTTTTATTTCTTAAATACAAAATTTTACATAATAACATCTTACATAACTTTATTTTTAATTGTCTAATTTAAAATTTTAGAATCTTTAAAATCGTAGAACGTAATGAAAAGGGGAGTTAAGTGACATTAATTTTATTTTCAAATTATTTTTAATGGATGTGGTACTTGAGAACTACATGAAACATTTGTAGGAAATCATATTACAGCGGCTAAAAACAAACCCAGTTTTGAAGAGAGATTATTGCCATGTATTTCCTATGCTATTTTTTTTCACATGATTGCTATCAGGCTTAATTTTCCCTGTTTAAGGAAAAACTATTTACGCTCTCAATGATGTTAAAAGTCTACTAACTAAAATATGGGGGTTTAGTAGGTGATAGGCTTCATTTGTTGTTCTATTGTGTCACAGACACATATCCTGGAAATAAGTTTCCCTGTCAGCTGGTTGAGTCCGGTGCCCAGGATACCATGTGGATGTTTCCTCGTATCACCTGTGACCATGGTTACCTCCAGCTCATTCATCACCAGCCCTGGCCGGGCTGTAACGACCAGGCCATAGGACACACAGCAATGAAGAGAGTGGTTGCCAAAGTGGGGAGGAGAGGAAAGAGTTCAGAAGACTGCATGCCCAAAAATACCAAGAGAAAGGGTTTTGTTTTAATGGAACGATAGAAGCTTTTATTCTGTAACCCCACATCATCCCTTTTTTACCTAAGTCAGATTTTTGAATTTAGCTCTTCTTGGAAATAAATAAATGTTAATAATTTCTTCATACAATTTTCAAAAGATTGTAGCTATAGAAATAATCCACAAAATCATAAAATTATAGATTAGGTTGAAGTACTGATCTAAAATTTAAGGAATCTAAGTAAATTTCCTGTTTATGTTTTCTTCATTGTCTTTATTTTTCCTTCTGGTTAACAGGTTTAAGTATCAGGCTTAAAATATGTATCAAATTAGTGTTGTACAATATGTTTATTCTTGACGTTTCTTATTGGATAGGCGTAATTACCTCAGTGTGAATTGGGCTGGGGAACCCATGATTTTCCCAGTGTTGATGGATGACAGGATATTATCTCAAACCGTGAGATGGGAGGTAATTCAGTTTTCACAGAACATTCATGTAATGCTAATTGAATTAATCCTTGGGTTATGTGGCATGTCTTGTTTAAGGTATTATATGCCTAGTGCTTTTGTTTGTTAGGAAACTTCTCCATCATACATTTCATATTTAGTTATCTGTCGTCCTGGTTCCCTTGGTCACTTGTGAGAGATGTGATTGCAGTTGGTTTTGGGGCATCATATGGTTCTCTCTACTTCCTTAAATATGTCTTGAGTAGCAGACACAAAAGTAAAAACAAATCATAAAACTGATTTCCCAAGCCAACAAAAAAATGTATCACAGGTTAAACTGAAAGTATCTGATTGGATACACTTGCTAGTACTCATTGCTAGTAATAAAGAGGATTTTACTACATGGTGGTAAGATTTGGAGGGAGGAGGGTGTAGGGTGGGACTGGAGGAAGATGAGAAATCCTAGAAATCAAATCCACACAAAGATGCTCAATAAATGTCTTCTGATGATGAATGCAAACTTTTCTTTAAAGTTCATAGAATTTAGAAGCTCTCTGTACTGAACCAGTTTTGTTTGAGAGCTGCTCCAACCCCCCCTCCTGAAAAAATAATTAGAGCTGCTTCCCAGTGTCTCCAATAAGATGCCAACTAATGCTACAGAGAGAAGTGGCAGAGAGGATTACTTGGACTATGTTAAATGTTGATAGTTTGAGGGGTGACAATGGTCTTTTTAGGTATTCATCCATTTGACTTCTTTCTTTTAATGCCAACAACATGGAAGACACTCCACTGGGTACCAAAGACATGAAGATAAAAGATGCTGTCTGTTGATAAGGCACCCTGCGATCCAGTGAGGGAAAAGATAAATACAATAGATTACGTGTAAATTATAGGCTAGAAGTCTAAATGGGATGGTGTGCAGACAGAGAAATGACTCTTGATTCACTCTGGGAGGTGTGGTTGGCTTCCCAGGGGGAAGTGACATTTCAGCAGATACTTAAGCAATGAGTAGGAGTTAATTGGGAGGAAAACTGTGTGCGTGTGTGTGTGTGTGTGTGCGTGTGCATGGTGAGTTGTGGCTAGTTGAGGAGGGTATCCCAAATAGAATACTCCACATGAAAGGATACATAGAAATGGAAGAATAATGGTGCATATGAGTAACTACAGAGAGTGCAGTTTACACAGACATGGAGCATTGTGAAGCAGGTGGGCAAGATGAGCTGGAGCTATATTCCAGTTTTTTGTAAGGGGACCTCCTTGCATCTCTGATGGAGTAATAAAGACCTATGGAATAAGCAGTTTGAAGAGGGAATGACAATCACATTTTTGTTACAGAAATATCATTATAGTGGTACTAAGGGAGAGGAACCAGACTTGAGGTTCTTGTGGGGGGGCGTTCTAATAATACTAGTAAGAAATGATAAATGTGGTCCAAGGGTAAGAAAGCTTCCATGAGATTGAAGGGCTGGTACAGTTGGATTAAGGGGATTCAAGTCTAGAATAACACAAGGCTGTGGGCAGGGTGAGAATTTGAAGTCTGATTTTTCAGAAATAGAGCAATTTCAAGTGATGACAAGAAGCAGCGTTTGAAAATGGTGCTAGGTGTTTGCAAAGTCATAGTGATTGAGTTAAAAGGGCCAATTCATTTTTTAGAGGTTAATGTGCAAATTCAGTATTCAACATGAAGTACAGTTTGAAGAACAGAGTTTTGATAAATGACATTAAATGATTTGAAAATTGTAGATACTATTAGGGAAGGTGATACAGGGCCATAGGGATTGAAAAGCAGACAAAGAGAGGAGGAATATGAAAAAGTGATCAAGAGTCATGGATGGTAGACAGATAACGCCCTCACATAAGCTAATGAAGTTGCTCAAGAGAGAAGAGGTAATTGGCAGGAGGTACAATTCCAAGATAGATGAGAATTGTGCAGAACCAGTAAACTCCACCAATCCTCTCATTCAGGCGGCTCACCGAATCCCAACAGAGGCAAATAAAAAGCTATTCACACCTGCAGACATCATAATAAATCTACGAAACGAAGAGAAAAATCTTCAAAGTAACTTATAACGTCCGACTAACAATTCTCATCCTAAAGCATCAGTGGACACCAGGAGACAAAGTGCTCAGGAAAAATAAGGAACATCTTAAACTTGTAAACCCTGTCAAAATCTCTCTCAACAAGGAGGGCACAGTAACAATACTTTCCTTCAGACGAAAACGGAATTTACGCCACAGCCCATTTTGTTCTAAAGGAACAAAATGCTAAAACACGGCATTCATGCCCGTGTGACGTGTCAGATGGCAGGGGGAGTCGGGCATTGGTCAACAGGTGGGAATCCAACACAGAGTTATGCCTGGCGTTGGTACTTCAGGTATTGGTGTATAATGAGGTTTAAGTGTATACTTTAGAAAAACAAAATGAATAGGCGTCCTCAGTTGGAGCCAGAGTAAATAATAGGTTCTCGTATAAAGCACACACCTCAGAGTATCAGTCACCGTCGCTGGGTAGCAATGGAAGGAGGCACGGTCACAAAGACTTGTAAAAACTGTGTCCCACAGCAATAATCATAGCCAATGAACTGTATTTTCTCTCCACAGCTCTCTTGGCAGACTTTCTCTCCTCACCAGGATCACTGATCAGTCCCTTTGCCTCTCCAATATACAAATATGTGTGTACACACACAGACCAGACTCATCCACACAACACGCACTTAAACACACAATACCAGGAAAAAAAAAAGTCAACCCAATTACCTTCTAAAGAACTGCTTTGTGGTGGTTGTTAGTGGTGGTGATACACAGTCAGGGAAAGGAGTGACTGCTTTAATTTGGGACCATATTTAATGGTACTTGTAGAATTCACTATGTGTATTCGCATAGAATAATTGGATACATTTTCTGGAGCCCAGGGCAAAGTTTGAAACTAAAGATGTAAATATATGAAGACATTTTATGTAATTAATTATAGATAAATACACAAAAAAGTAATATGGTACATCAACCGATCCGCATGTAAAACTAGCTTCCTAATAATCAGTACTATGGGTTTTTTATTGAGAGAAAGGAATGGATGAGTTTGCTGACAACTAGTTATTTGGTATTATTCTAAGTTTACTTGTAATATTAAACCGAAGGACAGGTTGAAGTTTAAAGGTAAAAACTAAGCATGTGTTTTGGCATTTACCGAGACACAAAACAGTGGTGATGTGATAACTGAGTTCAGCATAGCCTTTCTTCTGTTTGCTTTCTTCTTTTACTCCTGCGCATCGTTCTTTTTCTCTTTTTTTGTCTTTGGAAATATGGTATAGAAGTCAAAGCAGAATGCCACTTGATTTTCAATCATCTGCTATTTCATTAATTATTTTTGCTCCCTTTGTCTGTAGAATCCGCTATTTCGTTAATTATTTTTGCTCCCTTTGTCTGTGTGGTGTCGCTTTCCAAAGTTCAGGACCCCACCTATCTAATTTATAAACAGTGTATGAATTGCTAAGTAATCGTCCTATCACAGCCACATGCTAGGCACTCTGCTAGAAGCTGTGGTGGACCCAGTGGTGACCAAGACATGCTACTTCCTTTTGAATGGCTCACGATTCACATAAATAGAAAAAGCACTGTATTCAGTTTATACTACTTCTATAAATAAACCATGCCATTTCTACAAAACTGGGGATTTGGTGGGGAAAAGTATATTGAAATGGTTTGGTTGCTGTGCTTGGTCAACGTGATGCATATGCCCAGAGTCTAGGTCAAGGCACAGGATGCCCATCAGAAGTGACCTGCAGAACCCCCGGGACTGCCTTATTACCTTACCTTAAAGTTACTTTATTTTCTCTGTTGTCCTGTCTCTGTCCCCGAGACTGCCCTCCTCTCCTGCCACAGACAAGCCTACTAAGCTAGGCAACTGCTGTCTGCAGGCCAGTCAGTACCAGGTACAGTACCTGGTACCTGGAGGGGGAAAGATACTCTCTCACTTTCAGATGCAAAGGCAGGGCGCAATGGGCTTATCGTGTTTAAAATGGGCACTCATATTTTTACTTGCTTTTAGTTTTATTTACAATTTCTTTTCTTCAGTGTGTGCATGCTTATGTATTCATGTGTGTGAGGGGTAGGTAATAAGAGGCTGGTGAGTTTGACCTTGTAAATACCTCCACGACTGTTTCCAGCTGGACAGTTGTGGTGGTCTCTAGGAATCTAGATTGTGCAGGCCATCTCTCAAGCATTCTTGTCCCTGTCTGTACTGTTGATAGAAGTAGTAGTCAGTCTATCTATATGAAAAGCTCAAAATGCATTGGAAATAAAAAATGGACTTACTGACTTAGTTGATAGATTTCAACAGTTCTAGACCTTAATTTGTAGTTTTAAAAAAATTGCTTTATGCTAAGAACACAATGGCTTGATTATGTTTATCAGTGTTAGATGACTAGGGACTAAAATAAATGATGACCCAATCTAAAACTAGGTAGAGAATTAGTAGATAATTCCTCCCACCATCTAGTTGACTTAATTTTCTCTTTCAACATTTGAGGAAGCTTTCAGTGAAATGACTTCCCAATTGGGTAATTCTCAATTACCTTCTCTCCCTACAAAAAATGTATTGAAAGAGAGGGTGTGTTAGTTAGTTAGTGGGCTAACATTAAAATATCTAACTCAATATACAAAATTTATACATTTAATTAAAATGTGGTGAAATAAAACATTATTTTTCTTGAAATTCTGTGTTCTTACAAATGCTTAAAAATGTCTGTTTTCATTTATAGTACTCTATTTTAATCTCAGAAAGGACATTTGCTCCTTAAACCCATGATGATTTTTTTTTTTTTTTGCAGATCCAGATTCATTTTCTATACTGCAAAATCCCTAATTTGTTCCCCGCATATATCTGATTTATGTTATCCATTCGTGCATCCTTCCAACAAATACATTTTGAGGACTGACTGTCTGCCATTGATGTTCTAGGAATTGGGGATACAGCAGTGAAAAAATGGATATAGTCTTCCCTCACCAATGGCTAGTCTATGGCAAAGTAAACCATTAAATAAGCAACAATATGAAGACTCATCTATGTTACGGTAGAAGAAAGCCTAGCATTGTTGAGTGTAGATTCTTCTCTATGCTGAGGGTACATGTGTACATCTCCATCCTTAATTTAATTGCACATGAAAAACTTTTAAGTTGCATAATACAAACAATAATACATTAGAAAATCCAAAAAGGAAGAGATTTGGGGTGTTCAATTTCTGTATTTTCTGATACCTATTTAAATATTTCTTTTATAGCAGAGTACGTATTATATAGAACAAACTATAATAATAAATTCATCAATATTATAGTTTATATATAGCAATACTTATTCCTTTTAACATGTGTTTACTAACTCCGAGATCTATGTGTCTCCAAATATTACATTGCCACTAGCATCCTTCTCATGTTTGTGGTAAAAAGAGAAATGAAAATAGAAAGCTATAGGGTTGCTTATATATATATGTATATATATATATATGCAATACTTTTGCAATTTAAATAAATTTAACTGGTGTAATCTATGAGGTACTGTGCAAATGAAATGCTATTTTGGAACATCAGTCCTCTGAGTAGATATTCAAATTGCACAATATATCTAAGCAAGCTTCATTTATTTAAAAGACTCATGCAAAATTATCTGTATTTTTCTAATTATTATATTTCAAAAAAATTGATTGACATTAAGACATTCTGTTGGAAGAATTTAAGAAAATAAGGGAAATAGGAACATACTGTACTTAATGTTTTAGGGCTTTTTCACCTTGACATTATTAAGTACTTATATATTTAATTTAGTGCTATAACTTCTGAAAATGATGTTTGAATCATAGTCAACACCTTATTTTTCATTTTAACATTAACAAAATTAGCCTTCACCAAACAATGATATTTTAGTTATACTAAAAGTTGTCTGTTTGATTTTCACCAATCTTCTTTGTTCTTATTTCCATTTTGTTACATTTACCTTATTCCCTTTGTCAGCATATCTTTTGAAAACGTTTGAGGTTTGAGATTGTCTTTCAGTAATTTAACCATTGCATCTTCATGCTGAGGTATTTACAGAGATGAATATTGCATTTCTTTTTCATTATCTGTACCTTTTTCTTGCTACTCTGATCTCTACCATACATCAGACTCCCACACACGTATACACACCAAGAGCAGAGTGGATGAACACCTAGCCTATGTCAAGAGAGCTTTAAAATATATTCAGTTTTCCGTACATTAAAAAAGTACTTATTTCATCCAGTAGTCTGATTTTCAGAGAGACAGCAGCTAAAAATTAGGAAGGCAAAGGTTACCAAAACTATTTGGTGTTAATATTGACCTCAGAGAAGTACTGATTTTTTTTCTTTATTTTTCTTATCCAGCACAGTCAGGAGCTTAGACACATTTTATAATGTCTTATATTAGCTTCTGGGGAAAACAAATCACAAAATGAAACTCACAAAACATTTTAAAAAATAATGGTAAATTATTGTTTGTTTCAAACTTCTTATAATTCATGGGATTGGTTGGTGTCGCAAATTATCAGATTGGGTGAGAGTGTTAGGTGATGACATGGGAAGGGTGAAATCAAAGCCAGTGAGGCCTACATCTACAGCTCAAGCAGATCCAAATTGCTTTACATCAATCTACTTTCTCTTAAATAACAGAGCATTTTATTAATATTAAGAATGAATGAGATTTTCTGATTCTCTGCTTTTTCAAGGAAAGACCTTTGTTTTAAAGAGATTGAATTTCATCCAGCGTATTTGCTTCTAGAAATTACACAGAATAATCTTTAACAATATAGAAAAATTATAGTACAAGAATCTAAGTAGGAATAAAAAAATGTTATGGAGGGATTTATACCATCATAAGAAACTGAGTTTTAAGAATTTCCTGGCAGGACTTAAGGTTTTTTAAAAAAAATCACTGTAACTTTTACTGGGTTTTCTAGAATAAAGTTAGAGGGTTACCAAGCTTGACTGCTATATTTTAATGTTCCGTTTCCCACTACGAGATAGTCTTAGTTGAAATTTTTTTCTTTCATTTAATTCTTTCAACAGTAGGAATGATATCTAAGACTCAGATGGGAACATAGAATTCTTAAGCATGGCTTAAGCATACCCATTACAATTGCTTATTTTTTGAGTTTCTACAGTGACAAAAAGGTATGCAATACGGTGATTCTGTTGAATAATCTGGAGGCCCACAGTACAGGTGAACTTTATTCTCAAGACTAGAAATGCTACTAGAAACAACCCAAGAAAAGTTTACCATTTTTTTTTCGCCATTGTTTCAGCAAGGTTTTTATCACCAAGAAATGCTTTTGTATTGGAATTTTATTTCCTGAAAGGTAGGTGGGATATCATAGTTATTTCCAATCTAGAATCCTTAGAGAATAAAGTTTCCTTCAACCCTCATTTATCTCCCTTGAAACATATTTGGCAGAAGTCTTGAAGGAAAAAAAAGTGAACCCAGTGGACATAGAGCAACCTGTGGATAAATTTAGGATGCAATGTTCTGCGGCACCTAACACCGCTTCTAATCGTTGGTCTTTTCCATGTTGTGAAGAGGAAATCGTCAATACAGTGATCCCAAGGATAAAGTCTTTTATTGACAATGTAAGGATGATAAATTTATCAAGCTAAGGACAGGAAGAAAAATTGAAGTAGGGTAATACTCCTGGAATGTTTCATGGGAAATAGCCTCAAAGTTCCAACACTTAAAAAATGATAAAAAGGAAAAAAATGTCTTTGTAATACAATGTGATGTTCCCTGCCCACACATATGCTTTCTGGGGAGAGCTTAAAAATTCCAAATGAATTAATTTAATGATAGGAAGATAATGGCCATATTTGTTCCTATTCGATACTTTGCTTCTTATTTGGTTTTATAATTTTCCCTCTTATCTGCAGGATGACATTAGGTTGCGAAATAATTTGAACCCAAGTAAGAGCCTGTTTCCACTAGTAGATTTCCCAGACGGAAGATGAAGTAAATAAAAAGTAATACAGTGTTCTGCATCATAACTCAAAGTATTTTTCAACAAAGAGTAAGAAAGCTATTTATAGAGGTGATCATACCTATATCTATAAAGATTTTTTTAAAATCACGTATATCTTCGTCTTGTCTATGATCTCACATTCATTAAAATGGAAAACTTCCAAGTTTAAAATTAGCTTTGATATATTCACAGAGGGCAAATCTCCATAGTCCTGGTTGAACATCTGAACATCTGGGTGGAAGGATGCATCCTTCCTCCCTTCCAGCCTTCATTCTACCCTGAATCTTATTTTGATTAGACTAGATCTTAGCGCTTGAGATTTAGTAATCTTCAAGTGTATGTTACTGAGAACTCAGTATGTGGAAGTGCCTTAGGAGCCTCCTGTAATAAGCCGATGCTTCAGCTGAGCTCACAGACGGTTGGAAGTGCTGGGGGATGAAGGTGTGGCTGGGGGATGGGCTTCCTCTTTGAAAAGAGGTCAGCAAGCCGAAATGCCTGCTCCATTTCAAAGGTAATTAATGCGCTGTTCCACGGAGCAAGCTAGCTTGAAATCTGTTTAATACTTGTATCCATCAAACTTTCAGCCGTTACTGCAGGTATAATCTCAACACTTTCATATGCAGGCTTTATTTGTTTCAGGGGTTTCCCTCGCCCCACGCACAGAAACAAATCAAATACGTAAGACATCAAAATGCTGACGAAAATCTCAGATTCATTCAAATGAGCTAAGACAAAACTGGATGACTCAACCCTTTGGCATTGAACAGTTGGAATGGTGAAATGCTTTAAAGCATTCCTGATGTGACCTATTGTCCCTGCTTCCCAATTATTGCTTTGTGCAAATAAGGAATGAGAATGGGGGAAGCCCTGGACCGAATGTCTGAGGCCATAGGCAGTGTCCTGTGGGACGCTGGGCAAGTCCCTGACACTGTCTCCCCATACATAAAACAGGGGCAACAACTCATTTTCCTCTTCTCTCATAAGTTTTTAGAGTCAAATAAGGTAATGGCTTTATAATTATTTCCATAAGCAGACATTACTATTCGAATGCAGGCAGTGTCTGACAAAGGAATTAGCTGATTTGTTGGAAGCTAAGTTACGACCACTAGGTGGCACAGCCTCATTGCACTCCCCCCGGGGCCAGTTCTCCCTGCCACACAGCTGGCCCTTTAGGATGGGAGACTTTGCTGACTTCTTTGAAACTAAAGTGACCTTCCTTTGCATTTGCTATTATTAACTTGGGAGCCATCTGTGTCTGCTTCATCTTATCAGATAAATCAAGAGTATATTATTAATAACTGTGCAGGATATGCCCCCAAGTGGCACAAACTCGTACAATTCTAGACCTAACAGGCAGCATTCAAATACTTATTTTAAGAATGGAGCGATCAGCAGAGCGAATTTAACCTTTAAAATTTAGAGTACGATATCAAGGATGCCTTTCAATTACTAGTTCTTTTCCTTTAAGTTCTATAATTTATAGGCCAGAGTAACTCACAGATATCAGCAGTAGCCTACATAGAATTATATTTTTAAATGACAAGCTGACTTTTAAGAGCTTGAGCCTGACCTGTGCCTATATCCTGTGCTTAGGATCATCTTTATAGCGTGGACTCCAGGCCCAGCACATCACAAAATACAGTTTCCTAAAAGATAGTCTGTTTTATAAAAAGTTGAATCTCCTATGCTATTGCAGTTACATCATAGCTTTCCTTTTAACTATTTAAAAAGCATGAATTTTAAAAATAATTCTCCAGGATATTTTTTTCTGTGACTAATCAACTTCTTATGTTAAAAGTTTTATTTGCACTTAAACAGGGTTGGATAAAGGTAAATATATACGTTGTTCAGTCAGTATGCCTCGTGGGAAAAGTAATTCATATGAAACAATTAACTCTGTAATCCAGGACTTAAATGTAAATGCTTGACAAAGGAAACATCTGATTTAATCATTTTTAACAAAAATATAACAGGAAAAAACACAATAATAACTGCATCATCAATACATTAAAAAACCTATTTTTGTAAATTTTACTGTATAACATATAAAACTAAAGAGTAATCTTTAAGAATGTTTTTGGTGTAAACAGAACACGATTCTATATATTCATATTTCTTGATAATTTAATATCATGATTCAAGGTATTATAGTCTCATTATGAGAATCTATATATCTTTGTAAACAATGAAAATTGAAAGTTCCCACATGTAGTAGGATAAAAAGGAAAGTAACAAAATTAATTCATAGTATAGCTGTTATCATCATTTTTTAACATTTTAAGAGTGCTATTAAGAGACTGGAAAAAAAAAAGGCATAGACTTGGAGACATATTAACAAAACACATAAGGGATAAGGAACTTGTATCCAAAATATATAAAGAACTCTAAGAAATCAAATAGCCCAATTTAAAACATGGACAAGGGCTTCCCCGGTGGCACAGTGGTTGAGAGTCCGCCTGCTGATGCAGGGGACACGGGTTCGTGTCCCGGTCCGGGAAGATCCCACATGCCGCGGAGCGGCTGGGCCCGTGAGCCATGGCCACTGAGCCTGCGCGTCCGGAGCCTGTGCTCCGCAATGGGAGAGGCCACAACAGTGAGAGGCCCACGTACCGCAAAAAAAAAAAAAAAAAAAAAAAAACATGGACAAAATATCTGAACAGACTATTCAGAGGGCAAATAAGCACACAAAAAGATTCTCAATATCATATGTCACTAAGGAATTGAAAATTAAAACAAAATACTGATTAAATACCTGCTAGAATGGCTATAATCCAAAGCACTGACAATACCAAATGCTGGCAAGGATGTGGAAAACAAGAACTTTCATTCATTGCTAGTGGAAATGCAAAATGGTACAGCTACTTTGGAAGACAGTTTGGCAGTCTTACAAAACTAAACATACATTTACCATATGATCCAGCAATCACTCTCCCTGGTATTTACCCAAATGAGTTGAAAACATATCCACACAAAAACCTGCATGTGAATGTTTATAGCAGACTTATTCATAATTGCCCAAACTTGGAAGCAAACAAGATGTCCAAAAATAGGTAAGTGGGTAAACAAACTTGGGTACATCCATACAATGGAATATTATTTAGTGCTAAAAAGACATGAGCTATCAAACCACAAAAAAAAACATAGATGAACATTAAATAAATACCGCTAAGTGAAAGAAGCCAGTCTGAAAATACTACATACTGTATGATTCCAACTATATGACATCCTGGGAAAGGCACAACTATGGAGAGAGTAAAAAGATCAGTGGTTACTGAGGGTTGTTTTTTGTTTTGTTTTGTTTTGTTTTTATGGTTGCAGGGGAGAATAGTGGATACATGCCATCATAAAAACCCATAAAAAGTACAGAGAGTGAAACCTAATGTAAACTTCAGACTTTAGATAATTATAATATACCATGTTGGTTCATCAGTTGCAACAAATATCCTAAAGCAATATGTTAATAAAAGGGGACACTTTGGTAGGGGGTAGGGAGGGTGTCAAATGGGACTCTCTGTAGATTCTCCTCAGTTTTTCAGTAAACGTAAAACTCTAAAAAGTAGTCTATTAATTAAAACAAACAATGCTAGTCATTTTTATCATTAATATTTTGGTACAATACACAATTTAGAAAAATTATTATATTCCATAAGCATCAGGTAAGTTTACAGTAGCTCTTTTACTTTGCTAAGCTGTTTTAAAAATTAATTTCTAAATAGCTGAGTTTTTAAACAACATTTTTAAACATTCAGTAAAGCTCCATGACTTAAAATTTAGAGACTGTTTAATGCCATTGTTTGCATTATGTAATACTTGCTACACACCCATAATATGAATATCCCTTGGTTATATTTAAAGTAATCCCTTTCTGTGTTTTTTCTCACTTCTGGCAAATTTAACTCAGAGCTAGCAGTAAGTTGCTCAGGACAGATAAGTCATCACTGGTGGAGCTTTCTGACCCTGAAGCCCATATTTCTGCTATAATAAAGGGTAGTTTGTTTTAAACAGCATCTCACTTGTGTTATTAAGTTACTAAGGCTTTCATGGAGGTGTGTTAAATTTGCAGTTCTGATTTTGCAGAAACAATCTCTATGTCCATTAGTAGGAGGGGTGCTTAATAAGCTTAAAAAAATACCATAGAGCGCTCTGCAGCAATTTGAAGGAATGAACTAGAGATATAAGTGTTCTATTTTAATTAAGTAGAATGCTTTTAGTAAAAAGGTAACATATAGTTAAAAAAGGGAAAAAATAGTATTGAAGAACACATAATTTAAAAAGTAAATCTCTCAAGTTGGGTGGGAGGCAGGGGTTTGTTCACAGTTTCTTGTATACTTTTCAGGGAGCATCACAATCCTTTCATTGCTTTCTTTTTGTTTATTTTCATTTACCAATATGTCTTAGTGATTGTTCTTATTATCGCATAGCAAATTACCTCAATATCACTGTGAATATTGTAAAATGTAAAATTACATTTAATGTAATTTAACCAGTCCCTAGTGATGGGTCTTTAGAATATTTCCACACTTTTGATTTATTAATAAGTTGCAATAACTATTTTCCAGTATAGATGTCTTTGTCCACATGAGCAAATATATCTGCACAGCAAATTCCTGTAAGTGGAATTGCTTGGTCAACATTTGAGTGCATTTATATTTTTGATGTATGTTGCCAAATCATTAAAGAGATTATGTATATCATTGGCCTTAGAAGAATAAAAATTCTCTATACATTTTTTAACCACTAAGGCCATTCAGATTCAAACTAATGCACTCATGAATGGACATCATGAATTTTAGTGACAAGAGCTTAAAGGTAGCTTTAATGTCAGTGTGAAAAGATTTATATTATACTATGTGATGGTTAAATAAAGCTAAATGTAGGAAACTCAAGTTATAACTATATATATAATGTATGGAGAGAGAGAAAGGTGGGGAGGATTAATTTATATTGGAAATCAAATGCACATTACATTAATAGACAAAGAATTCACATAAAGAGGAAAAATACTTTACTCAGTAATTAAGTATAAAGAAATAATCTAGGTCATCTGATCAACAAATCTTTGGGCACTTTAACTGTGGAGAATATAGTACAAGATGAAAAGCAATAGAAGAGGTAAAGATCTCTTCAAATAATTTATTTTAAGGGAATAGCTTTTCGATGGGGGAAAAGACACAATTCTGTCTCATGCTATTTTATTTTAACTACATCATTAGGAAAATATTTCTGCTATTATTTTAGAAATTGAAAATGTTCTTACCTAACTACACTTTTATTCGTTACTTTTCTTTCTCCTACGTAGCTGGCAGTTACCCGGGGAGTATGTGTGAAGGAGATAGGGAATGTTAGTGCTTTTCATTTAAGATAAAACTACTCTTCCAGTTGTGGTGGAATAGCTTGTAGTTGACCAATGCTTCTACTGAGAACAACTAGAAAAGCCAGATAAAATTTGTAAAATATGTTTGAGAGGATCAGACAGCTGCTGAAGCAGCCAAAACCTGAAGGGCCATTGCCAAGAGAGAAGGGAAGACAACACCGTGAGCCAGGTTTGCTGGATTTCACTCTACGGGAGCTGATACAGGGCTGGAGACAGAGAATAGGTTGAGAGCAGCTGCTGAGAGGCAGAGAAAGCACTAGTGTTTTCTGTAACCTCTTGAAGCTTGGGAGACCCAACTTGGAGCTGAATTTTGCTGTGAGACCCAGGAAACAGAAACCCAGAAGAGACGTTCAGAGAAATAAGCCCAATATTCAGTTTCAATCAGTTTCAATCAATTCAGTTTCAATTTATATCAATTTCTCGAGTTATTTGCTAATGAAGCTCCGCAGGGCAAAAGTCTAAGAAGCCAAGCATAAAACAGCTGAAAAGTAAAACAGTTTTATTTTCCCCTCTACCTTTTTCATGGTGCTACGGACTGAGAAATTAGCGCTCAGAGCTTGCAAAGGAGAAATTGTAGGAAACAACCTAGACTCTCTGTTGTCAAAAGAAGACAACGGAACAGAGAAGAGTAAGTATTAAATGGATGACAAATAAGCTATAAATAGTTTTATGGTAGACAGAAACACAAACATATCAATAAAACCCATTAAATCCAGTAAGACGTATATGAGTAGTCAAATATTATATTTGACAGGTAGTACCAAATTGGATAAAATATGCAACTGTATAACGTTCAAAGAAAAACAACTTAAAGATAAAAATACGGAAAAATTGAAAGTAAAGATATGGAAAAAATATATAATAAAACTCAACAAAACTGGTTAAATTTGACTAACATATATCAATATAGATTGTATAGATAAAGAAAAACATTTTATACTGATAGAATAGTTATTTCACAGGGAAATGTAACAATTCTAAATGTGTAGGTAACACACAGCTTTACTGAGGTATAAGTGACACATAACGATTGTATATACATTTAAGGTATACAACGTGATGGTTTGATACATGTATACATTGTGAAATGATTACCACAGTCAAGCACATTAACATATACATCACCTCACAGAGTTACCTTTTTTTGTGTGTATGGTGAGAACACTTAAGATCTACTCTAACACATTTCAAGTATGCATTATTATTAACTATAATCACCATATTTTAAATTGTCCTCACTTCCTTCCATTTTCTCCAGCCCCACAGAAATCATATATGAGAATTTCTATATCCTGACTTTTTCTTATCTCATTCTGTTGGAAGTCTTTCCTATAACTTACAAATTCTTTCAAAGCATAAGCATGATAGCTGTATCATAGGGCGTTTTTGATGGGAATAGTTTATTAAACCACAACTGGCTGGCTTGCTAACAGTCTTTCTTTTTTAGTTATGCTAATACTTTGTCTAGAAGGTCATCCTCTCTGATACCGTTCAGTTAGCTTCCCCAGCCAGAACCGTGCTCCTGAGCCAGCAGTGTGCTGCGATACCGCCATCCGCTCTTATGCTCTGAGATGCTCAGTCCGCTTCCACCGCTGTGACTCTCATACATGCACCGTTAAGATGAGGCAGAAACCCCAACACAAGGTCTCTACATCAGCTCCTTTTCCTGAAACACCTGTAATTCAAGAGCAGGACACAACTGCTATGCCTGAGTCAAGGTGAAGGGGCTTCTGAGTTAAAGTAAAACCTAATGAGAATGGTGAGCTAGGGTCCGCCTTTGTGATAAACGCCAGGGTTAGCGTGGCTGCGTTAAATGGTAGGTGATGACTCAGGTATCCTCGTTTCCCCTTTGCAGAGACATCTTCTGACTTTGGTCTTTATGATGTTTATCCACACATCCCTCCTTGATGTTCTGGTTTGTCCTTTCACAGAAACTCTACACATTTCAGAAATACTTAAGGACGTAGGAATTCACCTAGGACAAAGCACATTCATATTTTCAGGAGATGTATTTCGATATTCACAGGTAAATATTAGGAATTGATTGTTACGAAGGAACAAGATAGATGAATTTCAGTTCAACAATATGCAGTGTGCATAATGATCACTATGTTATATCCTGAGCATATAAAGTCTTTTTTTTTTATTTATTGGAAACTGAACATTTCAATGTCTGGTACGGTGTCAGATACATGGTATTGACTTAGTAAATCTGTGTGGGATAGATGCATAAATGCTGACTTCAATGCAGACTTTTTTTTTATTGTACTGACATAGCCAATGTTTTAGTTCAGTTAACTGCATCATAGAGAAATAAATAAGTGAAACCCAACCTTTGGTTTTAGTGAAAATATAACTACGTAAGTTATGACAGTCACTTCCCACCAGCTCTGATATGTGTTTACTGCAGTGCTTCTCAGCTTCCCCTGTGCATAAAAATCACCTGGGGATTTTGTTAAGATTCTGATCCAATAGTTCTGGGGCATTCTGCATTTCTAAGAAGCTACCAGGCAATGTTGGTTCCCCTGTTCTCAGTACCTCACTTGGCCTCAGCCTGTGTTTGTCATACCTGGCTGCACGTTGGAATCACTCAGGAAGCTAGAAAAGGTGATTCTGAATCCTGGGATTGGATTGGTGTGGCATGAGAAGATTATTGTCTCCTAGGTGATCATCCCCCTTAGCCCTGGTGAGTCGGCCCCAGGCAAAGTCCGGGATATGATCGCTGATAAAGTCCTGTCATCCACGAACTTCTAAAGCTAGGACTGTGGTTACTGCCTCATGCAGAATGGACAGTGAGGTATATCTGGGTGGCTGGCTATTTTCTGACACTTGAGATATAGAAGCATCTTTCTGCAGAGAGACTGAACAATGAAACCAAACAAGAATTGAGGAGATCTCAAGACCCTGGGTTTTCATTCCTCTCTTTTTGAGATCCAGCTACACTTACTGCCTTTAGCTTCCATGGACTGTTTCTGCATCTTTGAAAGAAACTCCCCTTTGGGGGTTATCTACCTGCTATCAAATGATTCTTGGCTAAGATAATAACTGATCAATCTAAGGACAGGGTTTGAAAGTCCCACTGATTATTAGATTATAATTGAATACATATGTTCACACGTTCTTTATAGAAATATACTGCCAAAATAGCATCTCTGCTGAAAAAATAGGGAAGTGAATGTTGAAGGAAGGATGCTAAGACATGGGGCGCCGCATCTTTCCTGATGACCCCTGGCCATTTTTATCCTGCAACTGTAGTGGATGATTCTCAGCTTTTGTTGGAGCCTCACCAAAGAACATACAAATGTAGGTAAAAGTTACATGAAGAGCAAGGGAGGAGTTTATAAAACCCATATTTCAACACATTTGCTCCTCTTCCTTCTTATACTAGGAGGGGACTTGCATAGACCCAATAGCTGGAGATACCTGGGAAATTTAAACTGTGCTCCATGAGGCTTGGTTCCATGAATGAATCTTTAAACAACTATGTACTTACCGTGTTGTTCGCACAGTGATATATAATTTGCAGAGGCAAAAAGGCTCTATTTTCATGGCCCCTACCTTCGAGGAGCTTCCAATACAGTTTCTTTGTGCATCATTTTCTAAGCGCTGGTATAATGGACAGGAACTCAGGATTTATAGCCTAGTTGTCCGCATTCAAATTATAGCTCTGCCACTTTCTGTTGTGTGAGCCTGGGCTTCATTTCTGTGTCTGTGGAATGGGAATAATAAGTGTCCACCTCCGATGTGTATTGACAGGATTAAATGATTTCAAATCAAGGTCTTGGAATAGTCTTTTGCCTGTGGTGGGAAGTAATCAATAGTTTTTAGCTATTATTACTATTATTGCTTTCACTGTTATTTTTATCTCCAAATCTGTATTTGTTTTCTTCAACCAGAATGCTGACTCTTTAAAGACAGGTTTTATATCTTTTAATATTTCACATATTATCACAGCGTCTCATACTGGTCTCAAGGTCTAGAAATAGCACAATCTATGTTGTTAATTCCTTTGCATTTTTAGGGTTCACTCATCGTTATTGCTCTTAGGCCACACAGAACGGCTAACACACATGTCACATGTATTTCTTTCACTAAAGCATTATTCTTAGAAAAATATTCATGCAAATGAAGTCTTCAGGGGAAAAATCTTAAAGGAATATTTTCACATATACTGTTTTCTTGCTGATAAATATTTCCATGAACAATCAAACCCAACTCTGAACAACACTTGACCTATAGATTATTTCAGTTTCATAGTTATTAGTCTCAAATCTTATAATGTAAAACTGTTGTGAAATTAAAGGTTATGTGAATGTTGCCAGGAAAAGTGACTAAAATAGTTTGAATGCCTCCTTACTTTATCATAAGAATATTATATTAAAATGAAATAAAACCATGTAAGCTGATATGGCTGGGAATGTTTCATTTTAAATTATATTTTAAAATTCCCTGCCTTGACTTTTTAAACACTAAAAAAGATTTGCACTGCTGCATCAACAAGCCACGTTCTCACCTGTTTAGCTGTAGGCTGTGTCATCTAGGGCAGGTTACAATTTCTATTTTGTTCCTCCGACTGCTACCATGGGTCTTAGCGGTGGAGATGTAGAATTTGTTTATAACCTTCAACACTGTGTAAACTTGTTTTCTTCTTTGGCAGAGGCATCTTCTAATTATAATTGTAAATGATTTCCTTTTCACTCACCAGAGCCATACCATAATAACAAGAAGGCAAGGTAAATTATAAATATTTAAAGCATTAAATGATTATAATCCTTTTGAATATGAGATCTTCCATTATCTTATCATGCATTTGCTTGGATGAAGTTTGATGATAAAGATTGGTTCAAAACCACCATAATATAATATAAATTGAATGATACTTCTCAAATATTTATATATTCAACAGACATTTATTACGTACCAACTACTTTTCTCAGGTACTTGGAATATCAACATAAGTAGAACAGAGTCCACTCATAATAATCTTTATAGGTTGCTATAGATATAAAAATAAAAGCACAATGAAGACCTGTAGCTGTAGCTTCATACCCCATTTCCACTTGGGGTATGAAGCATGGTGTCAAAGAGTAGATACCTTTGATCCAAGTCAAGAACGTTTATTTCCATTAACTGTTTATTGAATACCTCCTCTATGTTGAGATCTGTTCCTGGGTCCTAGGGATGCAAAGATTTATATGCTTAAAATCTGCATCCTGAGGAAGCCTGTGATCTGATGAGGAGAACCTACGTTCTAAACAAACAATGACGTAAAAATATGCACAGGTGAGCTTCCCTGGTGGCACATTGGTTGAGAGTCTGCCTGCCGATGTAGGGGACATGGGTTTGTGCCCCGGTCCGGGAAGATCCCACCTGCCGCGGAGCGACTGGGCCCGTGAGCCATGGCCACTGAGCCTGCGCGTCCAGAGCCTGTGCTCCGCAACGGGAGAGGCCACAACAGTGAGAGGCCTGCGTGCCACACACACAAAAAAATGCGCAGGCTACAATGAGGACATGGCAGAGAGGGGTAGGGAGGGGAGATCGGTAGTACAGGCTGAGTAGTTAGGGAAGTTTCTTAGATAAAATATCACCTAAGCTGATGTTTTAACCGCATGAGTTGGAGGTGGAGGGTAAGGACACTCAGAGTAAACAGTAGGAGCAAATGCAGAGACGACATGGTGTGTCTGCAGAGCTGTAAACTGGATTTGTCTGCACCACTGGGAGGGAAAGGAAGGTGCCCTTGTTGAGAGGTATGTTTGACAGGTAGGCAAGGGTCAGATCCCACAAGGTCTTGGGTTCCAATTCAAGGTGGTCAGAAGAGCAGAGGGAGATGGCATTAGACTTCGCCTTGCAAGGCAGCCTGGCTGTGGGATGGATGAGAAGTAATCCATTTGGCCTCCAGCAAAATAAATAGCTTATATTAGGTAAATTATCTCTTCCATGGGGACAGTTATCTTTTTCATTACTTCTCCCAGGAGAACAATTTGCTTTTACTGGGAATGCACTGTAATCAATCAGCTGTTCCAACAGTAATCAATCAGCAACTGTTTATTGGGCTCCTGTTAATGAGAAGCATTTTACGTTATGTGTGTATATGGCAGCCAGATGCCAACCATGTGAGTGTCCTTCATTATTCCATCCCTGTGGGCCTGGCCCCTCGTGTATCTGTGATTTCATCGCCCATCCTTTGCCTGTAGCTCACTCTTCTGCAGCCTCCCCAGCCTTCTGTAGTGCTGCTATCAAGTTGGTCTCTATCCTGCCCCAGGGCCCTTGCCCAATCTCTCTGCCCAGAGAGCTCTCTCCAGAATCTTCAGATGGCTGCTTCTGACTCACTCAGGTTCTAGCTGTTCAGAGAGGTCTCCCCAGACTATGCCGTAGAAGCTCCCTCAGCTACCCCTATTCCATTACTCTCTTTTCTTTTCTCTTCTTTAAAAGTTTGTGTCACTTTCTGAAATCGTCTTACTCAGTGATGATTCCACTTTGTCTTTACCTAGCATCCTCTTCCTGTGTCCTGTCGCAGGTTGTAAGGCTCATTAAAGCAGGGCCTCTTCTGCCTCATTCACTGCTACCACCCAGCACTGTGAGCAGCAACTTCAACATAGCAAGCCTTCAGTAAATACTTGATGAATCAATGAGAGAGAGAGGATTCTCATTAGAATACAACAAAATCAAATCGGTGAATCAGGCTTACCTCATACGTTATGTATTTATGAGTAGGAGAGAAAGTGAGATTCATGAATACTGGGAAATATTTTAAAAATAAAAAATAACTTTGGTATAATGAACAAAAGACATATAGAGACTACTAATTAAGTTAACTATAAAATTAAGGCTGCTTTGAAGACTACTATAATTTTATACTGTAAAACATATTTCTTCTTACTACATAAAATTGTGTAAGAATAATAATAAGGGCTTCCCTGGTGGCGCAGTGGTTGAGAGTCCACCTGCCGATGCAGGGGACACGGGTTCGTGCCCCGGTCCGGGAAGATCCCACATGCCGCGGAGCGGCTGGGCCCGTGAGCCATGGCCGCTGAGCCTGCGCGTCCGGAGCCTGTGCTCCACAACGGGAGAGGCCACAACAGTGAGAGGCCCGCGTACTGCAAAATAATAATAATAATAATAATAATGAAAAAGAAGCCACCATTACTTTAAAAGTAATCAAAAAGCAAAATAAAATGATGCATGATAAAAAGATATCACTAAGTAATGAAGGCGTTTCATTCTGTCACAGTCAGAAATAAAAGGCTTCTCCTTTAGCATGTTTTCCTGAACATAAATTGTTCAATATAGAGTCTTCTTGATCTGTATCCATCTTGAGCAACCACAAATCAATCTGTTAAATAACATACAATGAAGAAATGTTTTGGTTCATCTTGCAAGTTCCAGAATTGGCACCATACAATTCTAAACAATTATGTGTTTGTTTAAAAACTTTTAATGGATGGATGCACGAGCAAACTCCTCCATATTTTATTCCAGTTTATTTCTCGTTTGGCAGCTTTGGTTTTTGCATCAAGTTATGCTGGTTAATGGATTCAGTAATTCAACTGTTGGAGGTAGTGATAGTTTGTGCATCTCAACCATGTAAGAGGAACTCAACTGACCTTTGGCATTATGCTTCCATTGGTACAGATTCAAACTGCACCAATCAGGGCACTCATTCTTTGAATTGGTAGAGTCCCCTACTTATCTTCCCTTCCATACCTTCAAAAAAATGCTTTCATTTACACCTCATTTATGTGTTTCTTCTTCCTAAACCTCTCTGAATCTGATTCAAGTTTGCAGGTTTAATAACTTAGTAAGCTAGAGTGGGAGATCAAATCGTACTGCAAAGTTGTGAATAGGCTTTTGTTTCCTATCCAAGCCAATCATTTACCTGTGTAACTAATAGGCTTTATTTTGATTGGGGCTGCTACTAATATTTAAAACTAACATTAAACAACAGTCAGGGGCCATCCATGGGGTTGTGTTCTCCAAGCATTATTATATTCAATTCTTCAAATAAACTTACTAGTTCATTACTATTATTACCACTCTCAACTTACAGATGGAGGACTGACATTTAGAAAGGCTAGGTGAATTTTCCGCGAATAGGGGTAAGTGTAGTGGACTGAAGACAAAGTACTCATTAGAAACCTGCTTTAGGCTCAGATGGTCATCATCACGACATGAAGGAATTAGGCTTTGCAGGTGTGTGGAAGTCAACTAGGGTTCCGCAGTTCATAGAAGCAGCTCTGCTTGTTAAGATGTTCATATACTCAAATTTGGTCAAAACATTTTAATTATTGCTTGTATGTACCAGTCATCATAATTTGGATAAATATGAGGTAGACAACACAAGTTACTTTACAGATATACCAATTACTCTTTTCTTGGTACAACCATGATCTTATATTCCTTCTAAGGCTTCTTCCCAGTACTTCGCTGAAACACTTCTCTTTAGAGCTAACTGTAACTCTTTTGCTCTATCTCACGTCCATTGTTAACCTTTTCCCCCACAATGTTACTGTAGCATTTGATACAGACATAGTAAGACACTGAACATCTTCCCTTTGGTCTCTTTCTCTTCTGCCTTGATGAGAATCTGACTTTTTGATTCTCTCAACATTCTTCTCTTTGATTCTGCCCCTGCCTTCTGCCATGTTTCTCTCCCTGGGAAAGAAATAAGTAAGGGAAGAAGTGAAGGAAGGAAGGAAGGGAGGGAGGGAGGGAGGGAGGAAGGAAGGAAGGGAGGGAGGGAGGGAGGGAGGAAGGAAGGAAGCAGGGAGGGAGGGAGGAAGGAAGGAAAGGAGGAGGGGGGGAGGGAGGGAGGGAGAAGGAAGGGAAGAACTGCCTCTGAGTCTCTTTTCATATCATTTTCTCACCTCTGTGTTCTTTCTCCTCCTCTTTGCTTATCTAAATCTTTCACAATTTAGCTGAAATCCCACCTCCAAAAATAAGTCTTTTATATAGCTCCAAAAGCTAGAGTTTTCTCTTTTTTCCAAACTTCTTTTGCAACACCACATGTTTTCGAAACAAATTTGTCCTCTGATTTGTTCACATTTATTAATGACATTTTTCCAAGTGGAATATAAATATGTATAAGAGGAGGGAAAGTAAATTAGCATTCTAGTTGCTGCCCCCTGCCATCCTTACCTCCCTTCTCAGAGGTTACTCGCTAAATATACCTTGTATGGTTAGTGAATGCCTGTTGATTAACCGGTTAATGTCTCCTGCTTGGAGTCAGTTCTGTAATTCTACATGAAGGACTAAAGAGCTGGTACTTAGTATGTCTTGATTTATAAAAAAAATGTTAAAATCCATATAACTCTCTGAGCTTTATACCGTCTAGAACAATAATATGAGACCAATTTTATTTTTATATACATATATATTATGTAACATATGTATATAAAAATAAATAAAACATTGGGCAAATGTAAATTAGACTTAAAATAGTCTGGCTTTGTTTATACTATTATTCAAAGTCTTATTAAGGAGGAAAGAAATGAGAAAAGAGGTTTAGGAAGGTGATAATGTGACACTAACGAGGTAGGTGCAGGCCATAAAGCATCCCAAAGGTCAGGGGAGGGACTAGACGGATTGAATGGCAGTAAAGTTCATGCCAGGCTAATGTTTCAGCATCAGCGGTATAGAATGGTCACTCACAAAGATGACTGATAAGATGGTGCATTATGGTACAGTGCTGAAGCTTGAAATGACCTCAGAAATGATTTAGTCCAGCTGTTCATATTCTAGATGTGATGACTGAACAGTAAAGGGATATATGATTTGATCAGTATCAGTATAGTTCTTATGAGTTCTTGAGTGTCCTGACCACATTTTATTTACATTTTACATTGTGTTTTTCAGAATTTCTTGTATCTATATTTTATATGTGTGTTTTATATGTGTTTCCTATAACTGGAGAGCTTCAGAAATTTATTTTTTGAAATGTCACTGACTTTGGAAATTGTATTTATGTCAAACTGTATACATCTGAATATGCTCTTCAACTGTTCTTTTGATTGTAAGCAAAGCCTATTTCCAAAACAAAAAATTAAAGATGGGATGCAGTTTTGGAATCACCAGATCAATTCGTCTTTGTTTCTGAAAATACCTGCATGCTTTATTTTGCATGCCAGTCCTCAGTGGAGACAGGTGCTAATTTTAAAAAGAGCTGCACTAATTGAAATCTCTCAGTGAAATCTACACACCTGCACTTTCATGGGGTTTTTTTGGTGAGGCTTGTTATAAAAGTTTTGGCTTTCATTTCCATTTTTCTGGGCTTTTCTTCTCTGGAGAGCATATGATCCAATAATCATATTCCATTTATCCCCTCGTTCACTTTGAAATTTGGAATATAATGTTTATGCTCATTTTGTCTTAAAGTCATTGACTTTATATACACATGTTTGCATTATAATCTCCTTAAATCTACTTAAATAGAAACTGCTATCAAATCGAGCCTTTAAGACATCTGAATGCAAGTAGCTAAAAGTGGGAATTGTTTTTTCACCCTCTGTTATTGGGTTCAGTGAGGGAGTAGAGCGTCAGCCCATAGAGGCAATTGAAGCCATGGAGAAGACGTCGTCATTGAAAGATGGAAGACAGACAGAGGCAGTAAGAGGACTGATGGCCTTGGAACGTGCCCATGTGTGGAAAACTACAGAAGCTGGAGTGTTATTAGGAAGGGTGTTTCCTAAGGAAGGGGAGACAGAAGGAGAGGACAGAGGAGAGTGAAGGTGACACAGAAGGGGGTCTTCTGCCAATGTCAGCCAAGGCCAGGCCTCTCCAGCCCACCTCATTTATATTTCCTTCCCCAGGGACCAGAATCCAGAAGGGCCACACAGAGATGTGAATAACCCAAGGAGGTGAAGACAGAGAGAAACCAATTAAATGTGTCTGTGTGTGCTCAAGTATGTGTACGTGTACGTGTATGTGTAAATGGAGATAGATAAATATATAGATACATGGATATGTAGAAAAAGATGCATAGATACAGAGATAGGTGCAGCGTTTGTCACCAGAACACTGAAGATCCGTATATCCTATCACAGACATTTATAATATCCCACTGTGGTACAGTAGACTCGTTTTAAATTAAATTAAGTTGCATATGCAGAGTTGTTTCATCAAGTACACATGCTATGCAAATGATAGCTATTATTTATTGCTATTAATATAGTAACATATACATTTAAAATTTTATACCCAGAATATGAAATGTGGAGGATTAAACATAGGTATTGTCATTTCTGAGGCCTCTGGCAATATCATCTTTTCTAAATCTTTGAAGGGGAAGTTGAAGAGGAGACAGAGAGGGAGGAGGTCATGTAGCTGAACTGCTATTTGCCCAGGTTGCTTTTGAAAAATGAGAAGTAATTCATGTGAAATATTTCTCATATTTCTGGCTCTATGTCATCTGTATCAGAGGAGATGAGTTGTCCCTGAATTTGATGTCAGCAAGGATATGAGGGGCTCATGATAAAGAACACAAATCATTTGCCACTTGAGGTCCTGGTGAGTCTGTGTGCAATCCCCCAGCCCAGCGATTCCAGACGAGTCCTGCTATGCATTCTGCTTGTTCATAGCCTGCTTTCTGGAATCGAAAGCTCTGAAGACGGCCTCCAGCCTGAATCCTGGGTGTTCAGTAATCTCAGTGGCGTTGTTTCTGTTAGGTTTGACAAATTACAGAAGTCATTTTCTCATATTTTAACTAACTAAAAATCAAAATCAGGTTTAATATTCAGCTGCTCTCTTAAAAGACAGTTTTTCCCCATTAACATATTTTTCTCATAAATAAGGTATTCTATTTTCAGATTCTGGTCCTCATTAGTAAGATAGTGGGAGCACCGCCTACATGGGAGGGGTAAGAGGGGGTGTGCATAAGCCCCTAACACAGGGGAACACAGAGCAGGCACCATATATTGGCAGGTTTTATTATTACATAATAATTAAAGAATATTTGAAAGTACAGCATAAGAAGAAAAATAAGCCATTTTGCCAACATAAGGTAATATTTACAGAGCACCATTATATTTAAACATTCAGGTCTATAGATTCAAAAAGCCGGAAGGTTTGAGTTGAGTTACCAAGGTAAATGCCTCAGCTGCCTCTTGGATGAGCGTGAATCCTCATCTTTTCTGTTCAATAATTGATCTGTCAATCACCTCAGAGATGAGAATATTAAAAATATGTCATAACATAAACTATACATGTTCTATAAACCGTATCTCAGAATTCCTTTTTGTCTCAAAACATTTGCCTTTTTAGTGCCACACTTAGATCAGACCTGGATATGCAAAATAAAATCTAAACCAGCTATTAATAATTATAACAAAAATATAATTTTGTCTCAATTATTTATTCAACAGATACATATCAAGAGCTTACTCTATGGCAGGGACAGCAGGTAGAAAGATGATAAAAACAGTATTCCAGCTTTTGGGTTCCAGTGGATGAAAATGATACATTGGCTCTGTTCAGTGATGACTTTCTAATACTCTGAGAAGTGCCTGTAGTTTAATGCTATTTTGGGGACAGAGGGTGCTATCTGAGGTTCTTTTCATTCATATGTGGATGTTCAAGGATTTCAGGAAGAATAATGAACTCAAGGAAAAGCCCTAAGTTAGAGAACTCATGGTATATAGAGAGGTATGAATGAACCAGAATGACTACCTGGGGTTGTGCAGTAAACTCAGAGGTGACAGACAGCTTAGCAAACTTTCAAGTACCTCTTGTGTAAGAGAATGGATTTAATCTGACTGGGCAAAGGAAATTCACCAAAGGCATAGATAATAGATGATGGATGATAGATAGATAGATCGATCGATCTACTCCAGTATGTGTGTGTGTCTTTGTGTATTCATTCCCATTTTAATTTTTTCTGTTTTCAGTGGAAATTTCATCATTACTTTCTGGATTACTCTAACAGCTTCCTAACTACAGGCATACATCGGAGATAGTGTAGCTTCAGTTCCAGGGAGGCACAGTAAAGCAAAGACAGCAGTAAAGCAAGTCGTATGAATTTTTTGGTTCCCAGTGAGTATAAAAGTTACGTTTATATTATGCTGTAGTCTATTAAGTATACAGTAGCATTATGTCTAAAAACAATGTACATACCTTAATTAAAAAGTACTTTCTTGCTAAAAAGTGCCAACCATCATCCCTGCCTTCGGCGAGTCTTAAAGTAGCCCTTTTGCTGGTAGAGAGTCTTTGCCCCCAATTGATGGCTGCTGACCAAACCAGGTGGCGGTTGTAGAAGAGAACCTGGGGGAGGCTGTGGCTATTTCTTAAAATAAGACAGCAGTGAAGTCTGCATATCAACTGACTCATCCTTTCATGAACGACTTCTCTCTAGGGTGCAATGCTGTTTGATAGCATTTTGCTCACAATAGAGTTTCTTTAGAAATTGGAGCCAATCTTCTCAAACACTGCTGCTTCTGTGTCGATAGTATTTATATAATATCCTATAAATCCTTTGTTGTCATTTCAACAGTCTTCACAGAATCTTCACCAGGAGGAGATTCCATCTCAGGAAACCACATTATTTGCTCATCCATAAGAAACAGCTTCTCACCCATTAAAAGTTTTATCATGAGATTGCAACAATTCAGTCATATATTCACGTTCTACTTCTGATTCTAATTCTCTTGCTATCTCCACCACATCTGCAGTTACTTCCTCCACTGAGGTCTTGAACCGCTCAAAGTCATCCAGGAGGGTTGGAATCAGTTTCTTCCACACTCCGGTTAACAGTGGGTTTAAAATACTCAGTAAACCATGTTGTAAACAGATGTGCTATCATCCAGACTTTGTTGTTTCATTCAGGGAGCATAGGCAGATGAGATTTAGCATAATTCTGAAAGGCCCTAGGATTTTCAGAATGGTAAATGAGTATTGCCTTCAACTTAAAGTCACCAGCTGCAGTAGCCCCTAATAAGAGAGTCAGACTGTTCTTAGAAGCTTTGAAGCCAGGCATTGACTTCTCCTCTCTAGCTATGAAAGTTTTAGTGGCATCTTCTTCCAATAGCAGGCTGTTTTGTCCATATTGAAAATCTGTTGTTTAGTGTAGCCACCTTCATTAATTATTTTAGCTACATCTTTTGGATAACTTGTTGGACCTTCTGTATCAGCACTTGCTGCTTCACCTTGTACTTCTTTGTTATGGTGATGGCTTCTTTCCTTCAACCTCATGAACCAACAACCTCTCCTACCTTCAAACTTTTCTTCTGCAGCTTCCTGCCCTCTTTCAGCCTTCATAGAATTGAAGAGAGATGGGACCTTGCTCTGGATTAGGCTTTGCCTTATGGAAATGTTGTGGCTGGTTTGATCTTCTTTCCAGACCACTCAAACTTTCTCCATTTCAGCAATAAGGCTGTTTCAGTTTCTTATCATTTGTGTGTTCACTGGAGTAGACTTTTAATGTCCTTCGAGAACTTCTCCTTTGCATTCACTATCTGGTGCAAGAGGTCTTGCTTTCAGCCTGTCTCAGTGTGCAGCTGCCTCCTCAGTAAGCTAATCATTTCCAGATTTTGATTTAAAGTGAGAGACATGTGACTCTTCCTTTCACTTGAACACTCAGAGGCCATTGTAGGGTTATTAATTGTCCTAATTTTAGTATTGTTGTATCTCAGGAAATAGGGAGGCCCGAGGAAAGGGAGAGAGACAGGGACCTGCTGGTCAGTGGGACAGTCAGAGCACACACAACATTTATCAATTGTTTGCTGTCTTACATGGGTACAGTTTGTGGCACCCCACACAATTGCAATAGTAACATCAAAGATCACTGATTAAAGATCACTGTAACAAATACAATAACAATGAAAATATTTGAAATATTGTGAGAATTACCAAAATGTGACACAGAGACATGAAGTGAGGAAATGCTGTTGGAAAAACGATGCTGATAGATTGCTCCATCCAGGCTTGCCCCAGATCATTAATTTGTAAAAAATGTAATATCTGCCAAGCATAAAGCAAAGTACAATAGAACAAGGTATGCCTGTAGTATCTTTGCTTCCAAGATCTTCTCACTCCAACCAGTCAAGATATCTTTTCTAAAATTATCTATCTACCTATGTAGCTATCTATCTGTATCTATCAATCTATCTATCTATCTGTCTATCTGGCATCTATGTACCTTTCTGTGTAACTATCTCTGAAGTAGAATTCATTGGAGTTGATGATCAATTGAACATGTATGCAGTAAGGGAAAAAGAGTTGTTGAGAAAGACTCCAAAGTTTGTAGCTGAGTGAGGAGAGGAATTAGGCCATCACTAATCAAGATGGGGAGATGGAACAACTGGGAGGATGAGGGGAAATTTTGAGTTTTGGACTGATTTTGACAAAGCAAGTCCTTTAAAATAGGTGATTTCTAGCAGACAAAGTGTATGGATCTGAAGCTCAAGAGAAAGATCAGAGTTGAAGCCTGCTGTGTATATATGAATCAAAAGAGTATTTTGGTTGGAATTACATAATTGCCAAAAATTTCAATCACAGTTTTCAGTGATACAACTTCACTCCTTAGAGAACAATAATATAAATTCCTTACAGATAATTGTAAAAACATATTTCAAAGATTTTGTTTGTTTATGTTGACCTGAATAAATATATGTATAATGGGTAAGAGTAGGATATTTTAATAATAAAATAAATATATTAGTATTGTTTTCAAAAACAGTAAAAAAATAAAAACTGATTACGATCATTGAAATAGTAATGAGCATTTCATAAAATTGACTTGGCATTTGACTATATGTCTAGAAATTTTTCTTTATTGCATATTAGTCTCTTTTTTTTAACATTTTAAAAGTATTTTCGTTGTGGAATCTGATGAAATGTTAGTAGACTAGCGCTTTGCGTAGAGGGATATCTCAGTGCCCAGATGACAAGTGAATTTTAAACATGTAGACTAGAATTGGAAACATGTGTTAGTCCTTCCTAGAGTTCTTAATAATGGCGGTTCCCTTTGTCCCTGGGTGTCATATGTGTCTCTAGGTGGGTGTCATGTGTGTCATGTTCTTCTTGAATTGGGTGGTTACTTAGTTTCACATCAGTGGTGCTTATGGAGGTACTTTGGATTTGGATTACATAGTAGAATCGTTTAAAATTTGGATTTAAAGGAATTTTTATACCATAACTCATCCAATTCTCTTTAGAACAGAGACATAGAGGCCCAAAGTAATTTGTTCAGTCAGCGCCAGGATGAACAGTGAGTGTTCCTGACAGTGTACACCCTATTATTTGTCTTATCTCACTCCTTATATTGGCCAACTGATGGTCACTCAGAAGCCACCTTGCAAAAAGTAGGGCACATTAGTCTTAAGCGATTTAATTCATCTCCATGCTGAGTGGATGAGAGATGGATAAGAAATTGGAAAATGCAAGTCCTCTCAAGTAAATTTTTATGAAGCAGAGAACAGACTATAAATACCCTGTTACTTATAATAACAGGGGACAGTTAAAAGGAATGTCCTAAGCGATAAAAACTTTAATTGCGGAGCCTGTAGGTAAGGATTCACAGAGAAAGAGCGTGTTAACATCACTTCTTAACCTAATGCCTCAGTGCCCTGATTATTAAAAACTGCCCACATTTTTTTTTTTGCCCATAAGAATTGCCATTTATTCCCGAAGTTGCCAAAATCATCACCAAGCACATTTTTTATAAATGATTTTGAAATGAAAACATCAATAGTAATTTTTTAAAAATCCCATTGGCATTCCATGTGAAAGCTAATCAGGGTTCGTTTGTTTGTTTAGTTTTTTTAAGTAACATTTGCAAATTGACTAGATCAGTTTAGACAATGGTTTTTTTCCTGAATAAGAAAGAAAGAAATTTGTGACTGAAAGAATGTTCAAGATATTACTTAAAACTCGTTTAGTCTCTCATTTTAAAAGAGCATTGAGAATTACAGCAAGCAACTAAAAAACCCGTTACCTTTTGATATGCAGAATACTTTAGTGAACTTACTTCACCTAATTATCTTTTCCATTTGCTGTATAGTTGTGAGCACGTTGAATCAATACACCTTTTAATAATGTGAAACATTTTATGAAATGTAGAAATGGTAAACCGTTCCTCAGAAGTTTCTGCCACACAAAAGGAGCTGAAGTAAAGGGTGGGCTGCCTTGAATGAAACGTGTGTTCTCTCTAACAATCTTGCTAATGGCCTCAGAGTCTAATTGAGGCTCACAAAATACATAGCAAGAGATCAATTTGTGTTCTCACTTGACATTCTGCTTGAAAAAACAATGACAGGAAGGGGTATCCCAGTGGAAGGAAAGTGGGGATTTGGGGAGGTGTAATGTCCATTACATGGAAAGGGCTTTGGACTTTGCCTTAAATCAGCTGAAGTGCACTGTACAAATGCAAAGGGAAGCAGCAGCGCTGTCTGTTGATTTATATACCAAATGACCAGAGCATGAATCTTGGCTGTCTCTTTAAATGAAACTTCTTGCTTTGGAAAAATATCAAGTGTCTGTTACAAGGGTAGCAGGCCTTCATGATGGTTTATTAAAAAACAAACAAACATAAAAGATCAATCTTATGGGTAAGGAAGGGGTGTCCATGCCACTGAAGAGAAGTGTCTGATTTGTGTGATAGCTTGTGTATTTTCAGATTTATGAGAGAATAATTTCATCTTCGTAACATTTATGGATTCTATATAGACATTACTTAGAAATGAAAATAGAATTACTACTTTCAAGGCAGAAAAAAAGCCTTTAACATTGCATTCCTATTGTTTAAATGAGCTGGATTTCAGAACAACTCCAGGGTGATAACTACCCTCAAGTTTAAGACAAAATAAGTAAACCTATGGAAGGCATTCATACTGAGTGCCTGCAAATTTGTACTTTCTCTCTGGAAAGCAGGATGCTTTTAGAACTAAGCTGAGAATTAATAATAATAGAAGGGGGGAAGAAAATGTAGAGTCCATAGTTACCGTGCTTTCTCCATAGTGGTATTTCATTTGATCCTTTGTTCCACGTCGTTTTCTGAGTGGCATTTTTCTTTAAGCCTTATGTGTAGGCTTTAAAATATAAGTTTATAGGAAATTGCACTCCTAGGCATACAGGGGAGAATGTGCCCCTACTGCAGACATTCAGGCCGCTTTCATGTAGAGAAAATACAGGTCCAAAAGGAACTCCTTCATTAAGGTTTCACTGGCACATATGAAAAGACAATCTCCCCCTCACCCATGGTAAATAACACTGAAAAGAATATGACTTCCTGTGAAATTATGAACTCCATTATGGGCTTTTCTAATAATAATCATAAGGATGAAAAAGCCTCAAGAAATCTGTTCGTTTTAATAATACAGGGTCTGGTAAATAGTATTATGGAATCAAGCTGGTGCAGTGCTTAATCTCACAAGGTACTCATTTCTTTTCATAAGTTTTTGAAAATCACTCTCTAATTCCCATATCCCAGGGGAAATAATAATGTATTTTCTAGGTGATTAAAACTTCCTAAGTTCAGTTGTACATAGACCCAGGACTAAATCAGTTGGATTAGAACTATTTCAACAGGGGACAAAAATCACCTCTTTATGTTTTGATTCCATTTTTAGTGTGTGTGCCATCTTGAAACTGAGCGCAGCTTCTGGAATCGCTCCTGGTAGGATGTTGTAGGGAAGCATAAGGAACAATATGCCACTCTGAGATTGACTCAACTTTTGGAGATCATTCTTGCACAGTGTGGCAGAGAAGAACGAAAAATAAAATGTGCCTTTGTTTACTTAGCCACTTTCTTATTGTAGATCTTCTTGATGGTTTCCAGTTTCTAGTTATGAATAATAATTCAAGGAGCAAATTTGCATATAACTTTTTTACAGTGTCTGTGATTGTGATGGATTTATAAAAGTGGGAGTTCATGGTTTTTTTAAGATTTTGACATATGTGTCATCTCATCAGTTATTGACAAAACTATTAAACATCCATTGTCATTATTTTTCAATTTTATGTAGTGGGTAAGATGAAAAAGTTGAAAAGAAAACTTTTTATAATCTACATAGTCAATCTTATTAAAGATATTTATTTATTTTTGGCTGCGTTGGGTCTTCGTTTCTGTGCGAGGGCTTTCTCCAGTCGCGGCGAGTGGGGGCCACTCTTCATCACGGTGCGCGGGCCTCTCACTATCGCCTCTCTTGTTGCGGAGCACAGGCTCCAGACGCGCAGGCTCAGTAGTTGTGGCTCACAGGCCTAGTTGCTCCGCGGCATGTGGGATCTTCCCAGACCAGGGCTCGAACCCGTGTGCCCTGCATTGGCAGGCGGATTCTTAACCACTGCGCCACCAGGGAAGCCCCATAGTCAATCTTTTAAAATAGGTGTTATTGGGGCTTCCCTGCTGGCGCAGTGGTTGAGAGTCTGCCTGCCGATGCAAGGGACGCAGGTTCGTGCCCCGGTCCGGGAAGATCCCACATGCTGCGGAGCGGCTGGGCCCGTGAGCCGTGGCCGCTGAGCCTGCGCGTCCAGAGCCTGTGCTCGGCAACGGGAGAGGCCACAACAGTGAGAGGCCCGTGTACTGCAAAAAAAGAAACACATAAAAAAAAATATATATATATATATAAAATAGGTGTTATTGAACTAAATAAATACCCTGGATGTTGAGTGAACAGGTGTAAATTTTTTCTGCTTTGAATATGGAACCCCTCATGTACCATTCATGCACTAAATTGACTAAGCTATGTCTACATTGCAGAACAACCTGTCAGTTCAGAGAAGATAATCACTCAAAACAGTTATTTGGTGTCAGGTAGGAGCGAATTTTCTCTTTTCAACAGAGTTTGTTGCTGTTGTGTAGCTCAGACTAGAAAGAACGTTTATTCCAGAAATATTACCCTTCCTGGAAAACTGTACCATTCACCTGGATTGGAACACCAGTGAAAGGCCATATGAGAGAATGATGAAGAGGAAATGAACACTGGGATTAAATGGAGAGAAAGAGACCGGGTTATTCTTTTCAGCATGTCATTAATAAACTTTGATTTTCCAGAAACAGTTTGTATAGACAACCAGTGCCGAACATAAAATGCAGCAGTTAAGATATGTAGAAATGAAAGATGGGAAATTGTGGTATTTCACAATATCCCTAAGTTACTTTTAAGTATGTTCTGATATGCAACACCTTAAATAACTATTTTTGCATTAAAGATTTTTTAATCACTTAAGATGTAGCTAATAATTTGGAGTGGGTGGTTCATATCTGTGTGCTGTTTTCTGCTCAGTGCCAGAAAGTTGACCTCTTTTCTGAATCACAGGATGCTCCCCATTTAGACCTTTATTATCAAAAACATTGAACCAAGGTTTTTTTTCAGGTTACATTGCCCCTGGGTGGAGATGAATCTAATGCTGCATCTACATAAAGCTGCAAGTAGAGATAGGTTACGATCAAATTATCAGGTGCTGGTGGAAATTTAATCTGTAAAGGCAAAAAAAAAAAAAAAAAAGTGATATCCTCCGTGGGAGTTCCTTGCCTGCACTCTGATTGTTGATAATTCCTCAGTATTAGTGACTGGGGCCCTGAAGGGCAAAAGGAATCATGTGCCTATGGCTAGATTAATGCATGTTGGAAAAAGCCAGGGGTTATGCAGAAGAAATCTATGTGTTAAAAGCTCGTAAATGTCTATGGTTTAGCATCTGAATGTGTTGCTTTTAACTTTGGCCTGAAAGTATAACCTAGCATTTACCCAGAAAATTTGGAAACAGAACATCTTTCCTCAGCCCTGTCTTCCACTCCTCTCCTCCTTTATTGAGGAGATAAGGGGAACATCGATGGTGATGGTGAGATAAGGGGAACATCGATGGTGATGGTGAGCAAGCCGTCAAAGAACGTCATCCTCAAAAGAGGAACCGAGGGAGCAGGGAGCTAAAGGTCAAAGGCCACAGATATGGGCATACCTAACTTTACAATTTAGCTCTGTGTGTTCTACAATTCACTATTCAAAGGTTTTACAGCAAAAATTAGGAAGAACCCAAGCACTTATCCATAAACATCCACAGATACTATCACTTGTATGTGGAATCCAGAAAAATGATACAGATGAACCTTTTTGCAAAGCAGAAATAGAGACACACGTTAAGAACAAATGTATGGACACCAAGAAGGGAACTGGGGATGTGGGATGAATTGGGAGATGGGAATTGACACATATACACTATTGATACTCTGTATAAAATAGATAACTAATGAGAACCTACTGTATAGCACAGGGAACCCTACTCAGTGCTCTGTGGTGACATAAATGGGAAGGAAATCTAAAAAAGAGGGGATATATGTATACGTAGAGCTTGTTCACTTTGCTGAACAGCAGAAACTAACACAACACTGTAAAGCAACTATACTCCAATAAAAGTTAATTTTAAAAATTGATTAGATTGCATTGATTATAAAATATCTCAGGATGGGTTAAATTTTAAAATAGCGTAGAGTGATGTGTCCATTATGCTACCTTTTTTGTGATAAAGAGGAAATATGAATGTGTGTGAGTGTATCTCTGTGTGTGTGTTCTGTGTGTTTGTGTGTGTGTGTATCTGAGTGTATAAAACAGAGGGATATACACAATGAGGTGAGAATGGGTCGGTGAGTGTGAGAATTGAGGACAACAGAAATTAGAGTCAGAGCAAGACTTTTTAATATATAATTTATTAAATCATTTTGATTTCTAAGCCATAGGGATGAATTACCATTCAAAATAATAAAACTCACTTAAAAAAATAAGCTTTATACCAGCTTTAAAAGTTATATTACTCATCTAAAAATAACAGCTTGCCAGAAAAAAGAATTATACAAGATGACATCCTGTGGTTTTTCCCAGAACTACAAATTGAAAAGTCTCTGATTTTTAAGAATTTTTACCAAGAAAATTCAATATATGGTAGAAGGCAAGAGTTATGATAAATAATTTGAATTTTAAGAGCTCCAATAATTGTCTCCTATGTTTTTTTTCCCCATCCTTCCTCTCCATTGGCCACACAAAATTGTACTTACATTTGTATAAACCACACATTGGCTTAGTAGAAGTACATTACACAGTAAATCAGAAGAAATTTATACATCTACCTCTTGTAAGTACCTTTAGATAATTCACTAACATTTCTGAGCCTTCATTTCTTTGTTTGTAAAGTGAAGATGATTATTCCTCCATCACTGAGTTATTCTCCAACAAGACTTAATGCTATAATATTCAGAAACCTTTTACAAATTTTTAAAGTCCTATGGGAATGAAAATTGAAAATATGGCTATTTTGTTACACAACTGGACGGTAGTTATGCTTCAACCAACCAAGTTTGTATGTTGATGCAATATACACATCCCTCTATATATTTTCATCCATTGTAATAGTTTAAAATGCTTGTGCCTGTCATTCTCACTCCATCTACAAAATACTTCCTTATCCTTTGAGCCAAAATAATTTCTTTCCTTCTGTTCTTTAATTAAATAGTATTTAGTCCAAAAAGTTGTTTCTAATTCATACTGTCTTCTGTATGTGGCCATTTTATTTGCTGAGTTAATGAATAGATATTTATGAGCATGTACTGTGTTTTAGAACGCTCAGGAATGTTGGGGGAGCACAGAGACACCATGGCACTCCACTCTCCTTACTTCCCAGCAAATGTGCCCTATCTTTGCATTTCTACAGAGGTTTTGTGCAGTTGACTCGAACCATGCATACAACAGAAAGAAACGGTGGTGCAGATAGATAGTATATTTACCTTTATTTCACTTAGGACTTTGGGATATTTTTGCATCTAAAATTCTTAAGCATTCAAAATACTTCCAAGAGTAGCTTTAGAGATACTGTTCAAGAGGAGTTCACTTATTTTCTAATTTCTTTACCCTGTTCCAAAGCTCAGAAATATTTCCTTTCTCGATGATGTAGCCCTTCAACCTAAACAATGTGACCGTGCATGAAAAACAATGTTTTCCTGAAAAAAAATGCATATAAAGAAAAATTGCTGTATGTTTGTTTCTTTGAATACAGATTCAATAAAAGAAAAGTCATGATAGGAGATATTAAAACAGATTTATAAACCCTCTAACTTAATTATATTAATCGAACTTGAAAGGCTAATTATAGATAATAGAGTTGACTGTGTATGTGTGTTTTATAATGTATGCTCTCCGTGCTTTCTTGTGGGAGCCATAAGCCCAGGTGACTCAAGCCCTTGTGATCCAGCTTGGAGCTGAACCCACTGCATTCTTAAGAGCAAGTCTTTGGCAACAGTGGAACCTATTACAAAAGTTCTTTTTCCTTTTTCATTTAAAACCAGTAATTTATGTTTTAATTTTTCCCAGATTCATTGAGTTATAATTGAGATGTAACATTGTGTAAGTTTAAGGCATACAAGTTGCCGATTTGATACACTTAAATACTGGGAAATGATTACCGCCGTAGTCTTAGCTAACACCTTCATCGTGTCACATAATTACCATTTCTTTTTTGTGGTGAGGACATTTAAGATCTATTCTCCAGCAGCTTCCAAGTGTGTAATACAGTATTGGTAACTATAATCACTATGCTGTACATTTAATCCTCAGAACTTATTCCTCGTATAACTGGGAGTTTGTACCTTTTGATCAACGTCTCCCCTTTTCTGCTACCCTGGCAACCACCATTCTACTCTCTATTTCTCTTGAGTTCAGCTTTCTTAGATTCCACATATAAGTGATATTACACAGCATTTGTTTTTTATATACTGGCCTACTGTAGATTTTGCTCGCCAAATCAGGTTCGTTTGATGATCTCTACAATTTTTCGTGATGCAGTGAATCTGTTTCCCAGATATTCATGGTCTCATATCATGTATTTTTTTTTTCACTTTGACAGAAAACTACTATATAAAGTCTCAATCACTCCCAATTCCATTGCTAGGCCTTGGTTCTGTAATAGCTTCTGAAAACCGTTCCCTATAGGGTGCACTGTCTAAAGGGTACAAAAACCCAAAAATAAAAATACCTCGGGCTTCCCTGGTGGCGCTGGGCTTCCCTGGTGGCGCAGTGGTTGAGAGTCCGCCTGCCGATGCAGGGGACACGGGTTCATGCCCCGGTCCAGGAAGATCCCACATGCCGCGGAGCGGCTGGGCCCGTGAGCCATGGCCGCTGAGCCTGTGCGTCCGGAGCCTGTGCTCCGCAGCGGGAGCGGCCACAACAGTGAGAGGCCCACGTACCACACACACAAAAAAATAGTAAAAATAAAAATACCTGAGCTATATCCGAAGTGGAATAGTTTTTGCTGGTGAATAATGATTTGTTCATGAATAATCACTGACATTCCACCTGGGCAGATGGATTTGTAAATCCCTGGGGTGAAAGCAACGCCAGGGTTTTGTATAGAATATTTTTCTTTTTCAGTAGCTTACGTCTGAGGTAAGCAGGAGAGTTCATCAGAGACAGAAGATGGGTGGAATAGAATAATCATTATTGGAAAATCTCTCTCATGGGCATACTTCAGATGTCATTCTGTGAGTTCCAGCAACATCTCCCCTGGAGGGGCCACCCCAGTTACACATGCCAGGGCCGACTCCCAGAGCCAAAAAGGACAGGGAGGCTCGGTTGACTTGATCATTCATGATCATACTCGGATCAGAACCCAGGTGATTGGCTTGCAATTTGATTTCTGCTCAGGAAGTCAGAGCCCTGTCTGGGCCTTCATTATAGCCTCAGGGGAGAAGCACATCTCAATTTTTCTCATGGGTTTTGAGTGTTCAGCCTTAGAGTAGGGGTGACAGGTCAGATAGCCAAGCATTACATTCAGGAAGGCCTGGGTGAAATGTGTATGGTCCCTGAGGAACAAGAATACCTAGAAGCAGAAAGTAGTATCCTAGCAACTACAATAGAGGAAAAAGCAGTACAACCACTTTAAACCTCTTTATTGGAGTGTAATTGCTTTACAATGGTGTGTTAGTTTCTGCTGTATAACAAAGTGAATCAGCTATACGTATACATATATCCCCATATCCCCTCCCTCTTGCGTCTCCCTCCCACCCTCCCTAGCCCACCCCTCCAGGAGGTCACAAAGCACCGAGCTGATCTCCCTGTGCTATGCAGCTGCTTCCCACTAGCCATCTGTTTTACGTTTGGTAGTGTATATATGTCCATGCCACTCTCTCACTTCGTCCCAGCTTACCCTTCCCCCTCCCCGTGGCCTCAAGTCCGTTGTCTACGTCTGCGTCTTTACTCCTGTCCTGCCCCTAGGTTCTTCAGAACCTTTTTTTTTGATTCCATATATATATGTTAGCATTAGTGTACGGTGTTTGTTTAGTACAACCACTTTAAAGTGAGAGCCAGTTACAGTAGCACATCATGGGAATGGGAACAGCAGGCACGCAAAACACGAGTTTTGCTAGGACTGTGCTTCTGATGACTCAACAACCCTCTCTCTGTAATTTCACATCAGTCTAATTTAGTTTAAAAGTTCACCACACAGGACTATTTTACTGTCTTGTTTCTCACAGTTCACAGCTTCTTGATAGAGTTTAGAATGGTTAACGTTGCCACTATTAAAGACATGTTCCTTCGTGTTTCTACAGTTCTTTTAAGCTTAAGGAAGCTTAATGATACTAGAAAGTATTTATCAAATCAAAAGTATAATAAGAAAATATTATTATTGACCTGGAAATACGCAGACTACCTAACAGTAGACTGTTGTGTTAACACTGTAGTTTGGGACAGGAAGAATTTGATGAAATTGCAGGGAGAGCTGAGGCACTCAGATGTAATTACTCACTCGGAGATCAACCACAGCACTGCATCCCTTCCTTGATGGGATGAGTCAGAAGCAAAACTTTCAGGATCAGGAGCTGGTCTGATGTTAAACACGTGTCCTGCTTGACAGAATGATGCTCCCTGGGATTCTTAGTCAAGCGTGCACTGTACGTGAGCTCTCAGTAAGCTTGGTACCGTGAAGGCTATGACGAGGTGAAAGGCGTGAGTCCTTCCTACTGAACTTGAAACAGAGAAAGCAAGAGAAGGAGGCGGAGAGAGAAATAGAGAGGAAAGAGCCTGAAGGAGACAGAAAGGATTACTTCTAGTACTGGGGACTAACGTTTCTCTTCAAATAAACCAGACATTTTGGAAAACTTAGAAATGCACAGGGATGGTGATTAATTGAGATAAGGGGAAGCTCTGAGTTAGTGTGATGGACAAATTTCTATCATGCCCTCCCCACACAGACAGTTCCAGATTTCTCTACTCCATGGTCCTATGGGAATGGAATATGAAAGGAAGAATATGATTGAGTTGGAAATACACTCAATATTTAGGAGGCTGCATCTGGCATAATTTGTTGGCTGGGTGTTGTTGTGCACTGAATATATACATTGATTGCCATTTTATACCCTAAATTCTAAAGAGTGGTTGGTGGACAAAAAACCAGGGTTCTCACTGCTGTGAGAAAGTCATTTAGTGCAAAAGTATCAGAAACCACTGCTCATCCACCAGGGAACCCATGGATGGGAAGACATCCTGTGATTGACATAGGTGAGAAAAATGATGCAGATAAAGAGTCCAGCTGGTAAAGAATCCCGTTAAAGATTTGTGAACATTCAGTTATAGAATTGCAGGGATTTTTCTGTTCCTCTTAGCATGTCTGGAATGCCACATACAATTAGAGATTATCCTGTTTTATTCAAACAGTAGCACATTATTCCCCATAAAGATTATCTCTCTTAGTATATGTGGCTCTTTGTGGCGCAGGTATTGATAGCTTTAAATATCAAGGGTGTCTCCCACTTGACCAAATCATCACCATTCTTTTGAAATCCCTTCTCTGGCTCACCATCAAGTTGTGGTTCCAGTGTGTACTTTGGATTTCAATGATAAGCTTCCTGGCTAAGGATTGGTAGCTTTCCTTTTTTTTTTTCTGTCCTACAGGAGGTTTTTTGTTTGTTGGTTTTTTTGAACAGGTTTCAAACATCACAATTAGGGATTATTCCATTTTAAAGGCCCTATAAAAGCCAATTGGAAAATTCCAGGAAAAAAATGTTCCATTGATGCACGCCAGATTACTTAATAATGAACACACAAAAAGAACGACACCTGTTTCTTTCCAACCCCCTAATCTATTTATGATTTGGGAAATTTGACAAGAAAACAGAATGTCCAGGCATCAGAGCCTCTGAAATTTCCATATTGGCCTCCTCTGGAAAAAAAATAGCTTTGACGGCTGTTGTTTTGGTTAAATCTTATCATATAATGTGGTTACATTAGAAGTGTAAATGAGGCCTACGTTCCTGTCCCGGTTCTGCGGGCAGCTCCTCGTGTACCTGGAAGCAGTTCGCTCATTCACATAAGGCAGGTGGCAGGACTGCACGATGCCTGAGAAAGTTCCAAGTCAAATAGTCTGTGGTTTTCTCTAAAACTGGAATTGATTAGATGCTTGATATATTTTCTTAGCTTTACAAATTTGACTTTAGTAAAAGATTGTATATTTGGCTCTGATCTAATAAAGAAAAGTGCAATATGTAAAAGATTAGTTGTATATTCTGAGGCAACCCTGTCTGAATATTGCATCAGAGAACTATATTCCTTCCAAAATCCTTGTTTATGATCGGGGTTCAGGAGAGAGTAATAAGATACTCTCTGATGGAGTAACGCACCTCTTGTCAGTTCAGGCATCAGGTGAGGAAGATCTTCTAGGGTAGCAATGGTCAGAACGAAGAGGAAGAGGTGCGTGCAGGAAATATTCAGAAATAAATCAGCCGGACTTTGCCACTGTTGCCACATCTTAGCTCACGTCCAAACCGTCCATCTCGTTTCCTTTTCACCCCCTACATTCTAATCCTCAGACTTCTCTCTCACAAACCCGACACAAGTGACGTCTACCAGCCAGTCCTGCAAACTGCGTCTCGGCCACTCCTTGCTCTCACCTGGAGAGGTGTTCAAAGTGGTCTCTTGTTTTCCACCCTGTCCCGATGTTAATTCATTTCCCACACAACAGTGAAATGATCTTTTGAAAAGTATAAGTTAGAACATGTCACACTTCCATTTAAAACTCAAGAGTCTTTCCTTTGCACTGTGACATAACATGACCCTATGGCTCACAGCCCTCCACCCTTACCTTCCTTCTCCTTCTCCAGGAATGTTCTGCCCACACTGTGAATGGCTGGTTTCTTCTGGCTTCATCCAATCTCAGGTGAGATCTCCTTTCTTCAAAGAGGCTTTTCCTGAGCTTCTTACTTTAGGTCCTCCTATCCCAGCACCCTGTTTATATGCTCCGTAGCACTTATTACAACCTGTAAGTAGCTTTAAGGTATTTGTGTTTCTTTTTTATTATTTGCTTGATGACAGCAGAGATCTGCTTGTATTATTCATTGTGGAATATTCTAATGAGTATGTGTTGAATGAATGAATAATTAGATGAACACAATGCACTTCTCAGTTTCGTTACCCGCACCAAGCACTTTGAAGAATGAGACACAGCAAAATTTCAGTAAGAAAAGGTGACCACAGAAACGCTGGAGCATTTAGCTTCTTCCGAGTGGCAGATTATGGACAATGGGGGACGGGGGTGGGCGGCATAGAAACACTGGCTGCCAGGCTGCTGCAGGTGTGCTAAGGAGAAGAAGGAAAAGGAAGGCGGAGATAACATCTGGACCCGTGCAGCAAGCTCGCTCTCCACTCTGCTGCTTCTTTAGTGATCTTCTTCTTTCCATTTGTCATTCTTGTGCTGCTTTATCTTCCTGCCTCAATTAATTTTTTTCTTTCATTTTGTGGCACTTTTCTTGCTTTTTTTTTGCCATCTCTAACCCAGGGTTGTCCGCACGCTCCTTCTTTGTGGCTCATCTTTGCTGGAGCTGTTCTTTACTGGTTTGTTCACCATCCACTGTGGTGAAGGTCAGACTATTGTTAATTCTTGAGAATTGATTTTTTTTTTATCAGGTACCTAGAGCCAAAATGTTCACCCAGTTTCTGAAAAGTTGCTCTTCAAACACATTGTTCTAGGAAGCATTGTGTTCTTCCTCATTGCTGTGAAAAGGAAAACTATAGAATTCCCTCACAGAATGATTATAACTAATGGTTCTCTGGCAAGACAGTTGAATGTAGTCGATGGATGGTAAATTAAGTGATTCCTTTCATCAGGCATAAAAAAAAGGGGCTTCATATCATAGAGTATATACCTGGATCGCTTCCTCAAATGGAGGACACGTTTTGTCAAAGTTTCATGGTTAAATTTAGAAGGACATGAATATGTTCAAATTTAAGGAAGCAAAATTTAAAATGTAAAACACCTAATTTCTTTTATTTGGGTTATTAAGTCCCATGACAAATGGAACGTGTCTCTCATGAATTTAGCTTGCTAAATGTGCACTTACTTATACGTACTGGGGAAATCCGATTTTGTATATACCCGGGCATTTTTATGTTAAAAATAATTTTTCAGAATAACTAAGCTTCATGCTCTACATGGAAAAAACAAGGATTGCTCTGTAAGAGGTTTTTGCTTCTCCACACCTAGATGTTTCATTTCTGTATTTCTATTCTTGGGTGGCATCTGACTGCAAATCCAGCGGTTTCGGCAGTCCAGGAAGATGTGCTCTCACCTCCATCCACGGGTCACCCTCCATCTGCTGCAGTGGGAGAGTTCCTGGCGGCATGGGCACTGGCTTGTCCTTTTACTTCTGTAACTATTCCTGATGACTGCAGAGCACTGAATGTCTTCTCATATGTCATCCTGTCTGGCATTTGCTCTATAAAGGGTGGATGAAATAGCAGCTACTGACATTTGCTCTGGACTAAAGGAGGGGAGAGTAAGCATCTTGTTTTCTGGGTAGCAGGTAGGTTTTCAGAAGGTTTCCCTGAATTGTGTTTCAAAACCAAATTTGTATTTTGCTTTCGGTTTTTTAACATTTTTCCATCAAAAAAGAGAAGGAGATCTGTAGCTTTGAAAGCTACATCAAGAAAATCTGGTTACAGCACATATGGCAACAAAATGCTTAGCACTTGTTGAACTAAAACCGGCAAATGCTCCTGGATTGTAACGAAGTGTGATGACAGCGATGTGACTGGGAGACTTCTTTCAAAGAACATGCAAATCATCAGGCAGAGGGACAGAAATCAATTACTAGAGATCAGGTGCCCACTTTAAACCTAACCGCTGTGTGTGTGTTTCTGGAATTTTAATCTTAACATTCAGATTTTCTATTCTTGTAAACTTTTATTTTTCAGATAGATTTGTATTTTCCAGGAAGTTTATATCTTGTTGATACAGGCATTAACTTTCACATCTCCTCCCTTATCTTCATCAGCAGCATGGAAATCACGTAAGAAAGCAGCTGTCATTTCTGGAACATCTTCTGTGTGATGAGCACTTTAGATGCATTTGCTCATTTAATCCTCACTTCAGTCTCCCCACTTTACAGATTAGGGCTTAATAGACTGAGAATTACGAAATCCCAAGGGACCATGGGACTTTAAAATGGCAAGGTGGGGATTTTAAACCAAGGCTATGGGAGATCTGATTTACGAAGTACACTCCACTAAGCAGCTACCATTTGCATGGCTCTCTGCTGTCAAAGAAGATGTAAGTGATAATGTTCACTGGTCTTGGGACAGGTTTGTAATCTAACTGAATAGAATGAATATCTGCATTAAAAGAAAAACAGTTCAAGATACTAATTTCTAAACATCGATGGCTAGTATAGACCAGAGCTCCCCAACTTTTCATATTGGGGCACACAGAGAATCAATGAGGCTGGTTCAGAAGGAAGTGACTGGCCCATGGGCTCCAGTCCTTCCAGGCTACTCCCCACTGCCCTGAAGGTGGAGGGATCAATGCATTGGCACCCTTTGGACCTATTTGCTGACTGATGGCTGACAATTTTATATTACAGACCGTAGCTGCCATAGCAATTGAAGGAGGGAGGGCTGGAAGGAACAGGTGTTTTATGATCCAGGTGGGGTTTATGAAATAACAATGGGATTCAGACAAGAGGACAGTCGTGAGGAGAATAAACAGGCAGGAGGAATAAGTTGGTGAACCTGCAGATGACGTGCCCACAGTATGGAGAACAGGAAAGGCAGGGTAGCTGCAGACTACTTCCTGCAGACAAAGCACTGTGCTTTACAGGGAGAATAGATACATCCAGAGATATGATTTTTATCCCCTGTTAGGAAAACGAATAAATGTACAGGGTGGTAGTTGAATTGAGGTAGAGGATGAGGAGGTCACATTTATGCAGGCTGATTTTTGAAATCGTGGCTTCACATTTAGGTGTCAGTGGTTAAAGGCAAAAAGGGACATGGGATTGAAAATAATGAAAGTTTTGAAAAGAAGAACCTCCACTCCAGTATGCCAGTGTAGAGAAAGAAATTATATGTGATCTTTAGACAAACTCCCATCTTTCTCCAGAGAATAGAGGGTAAGTTTGTTTATTTAATGGACATTTAAATAGTAGTTTTCTATTTTCCAGGCATGGTTTTAAGTGCTTTATCAATATTGGGTCATCAAATCCTTATAACTTCCTCCAGGGGAGTTTTTTAAATTGTGTGTGTATATATATATATAGCACAAATTTACCCTCTATGTTACTCAGGTTCTCTAGAGCAGCGGTCCCCAACCTTTTTGGCACTAGGTACTGGTTTCGTGCAAGACAATTTTTCCACGGATCTGGGGGGGATGGTTTCCGGATGATTCAAGCACATTACATTTATTGTGCACTTTATTTCTATTATTATTACATTGTAATATATAATGAAATACTTATACAACTCACCATAATGCAGAATCAGTGGGAGCCCTGAGCTTGTTTTCCTGCAACTAGATGGTCCCATCTGGGGGTGATGGGAGACAGTGACACCCGAAGTGTGTTGCTATGTCCAGTCTACTCCGTGATCTCGTTCTGGTTGCTGTCACTGCAGAAAACCCTACCTTACAAAGATAGGATGCTGGAAATGGGAGCAGGCTTCTCAGTGCTTTTGTGGCAATCTCAGGATATTCCGCCTTGACTTTAATAATCCAGAATGTATGGAGATTTGAAGTTGTCTCAAACGTACTTTTAAGGCTGCCGTCATTTGCGATCTCAAGCAGTTGATCCTCTTCTAGCACGGAAGTCTGTTCACCTGGCTTATTCACAAAGGGGGTGCGGATCCATTCCTTCCCAGTTTGGGGGTCTTTGTGGTTGGGAAGTAACGCTCAAACTCTTTTGAAAGCTGAGTTAGGTGGTCATGCACCAGCTGGGAGAAAGAAGGCCCTGGCTCCGTCTCTTTCAAAATCTCTGCTAATGTTTGAAACATGTCAAAAATCCCAATGTTCACTCGCCACCCCCATAATTCCAGTTCGGCTTTGAATGCAGCCACTTTATCTGTGGACTTGAACACAGCTGTCACTCTCCCCCGAAGTGACAGATGGAGTTCGTTGAGCAGGTTGAATATGTCACACAAGTAAGCAAGTTTTGCAACCCCTTCTGTGTCACTGAAACGTGCTGCCAGTGGTGACTGTTTTTCTAAAAGAAATCTGTGGAGTGGCTCTTGTAACTCAAAACCTCTGGCCAGTGGTCTCCCTTTGGAAAGCCATCTCACTTCTGTGTATAAGAGAAGACGTGTGTGCTCTGGGTCCGTCTCCTCACAGAGCTGCGCAAACAGACGTGACTTAAGGGCATGGACTTTAACGTGGTCGATGATTTTAATCACATCCTGCAAAACGTTGTTAAGTTCAGGTGACGGTTTTCGGCTAGCCGGCGTTTCTCTATGGATGACACAGTGCACAGCCTCACATTCAGAAGCTAACTCTTTGACCCAATTAGTGAAACCACAAAGCTGTCCAGTCACGGCAGCTGCTCTGTCTGTGCATATATACCAACACAAAATGACCAATTCAGTTTTCCTGATATGTAATCATTCAAAGACTTGAATAGTTCTGCAGCTGTGGTGTTGGTTGGCAACAAAAGTGCACATAACATATCCTCATGCACATCGTCCTGAAAAGTATATCACACAAAAACAAGAATTGTTGCCTTGTTGTCAACATTGGTAGACGCGCCAACCTGGAATGCGTACCACGGTGACTCATTAATCCTCTCTAACAATTGTGCCTTAATACCCTCTGCTCTTTCATCGATTCATCTAGTTATGGTGCTGCCCAAAAGTGGAACATGTGCCACCTTTTGAACTTCAGCCTCTCATGACAAATGTCTTTGCAGCAGGCAGGCTCAACTCTTCACCAATAGTAAAGGGCTTCTTAGCTTTAGCAATGTGGTTAGCTACTAAGAAGTATGCTCTCAGCGCAGACACTTTTGATGAAGTGGTGGCCTTCAATAATTGCTTCTGTTCTTCGTGTTCACGATTTTTTCTTTTGAAAAACTCCAAAGGCTTGTCTTTTAATGCAGGGCGCTTGGTGTCCATGGGGCGAAGCAGTTTTGAAGGTTTCATGGCTTCGCTGGATAGCTGGTCGCCACATATTATACAAAGTGGGCTTGGAGAACATGAACCATCTGTTGCAGTGAACCCGTAATTTAAGTAGGACTCTTGGTATTTTCTTTTCAATGCAGCTTTCTTTTTGTTGGCAGTCTTAGAGTCTTTCGCTGTCTCATCCTTGGGTCTTTCCCCCTTTTCAAAGAAGCTCTCCAGTGATGTTTGTATTTTAGTCCTTTCAGCTAGGGTTAGCTTGTGGGCTTACCAAAACTGTGACTGAGACAAGTGCACAATGTGGGGAAAGAGGCTTGGACGGAAGTGATAAATAAAATAACGGGCAGACCACACGCAGACCAAAATAAGTGTCAGGTTCTGACTTAAAGCCTGCCACCAGCTGCAGCTGTACAACTGAAGTACATGAACTCACCTGCCGCTCAAGAGCCTGCCACCAGATGCAGCTTAACTGTCACTTGCCACGCACTGATCGGGCTTTGATATGAGCCTGCAAGCGGTTGATTTATGATGGTCTCTATGCAGTCAGCCTCTCTGCTAATGATAATCTGTACTCGCAGCCGCTCCCCAGCACTAGCCTCACCGCCTCAGCTCCACCTCAGATCATCAGGCGTTCAGTTCTCATAAGGAGTGCACAACCTAGATCCGTCGCATGCGCAGTTCACGGTAGGGTTCGCGCTCCTATGAGAATCTAATGCCTCCGCTGATCTGACAGGAGGCGGAGCCCAGGCGGTACCGCGAGCGATGGGGAGCGGCTGTAAATACAGATGGAGCTTCGCTCACTTGCCGGCTGCTCACCTCCTGCTGTGCGGCCTGGTTCCTAACAGGCCACAGACTGGTACCGGTCCGTGGCCTGGGGATTGGGGACCCCTGCTCCAGAGAAGCAGAACGAAATATATATACACATACACACATATGCATGGAATGAGAGAGAGAGAGGGATTGATTGATTTTAAGGAATTGGCTCACACAGTAGTGGAGGCTGATAAGTCCCAAGGTCTGCATTTAGCAAGGTGGGGACCCAGGAGAGTCGATGGATGGTGTAGTTCCAGTCTGAGTCCGAAGGCCTGAGCACCAGGAGAGGTGATGGGATAAGCTCCAGTCTGAAAGGTAGCAGGCTAGAGACCCAGGGAGAACCTATATTTCAGCCTGAATCCGAAGGCCAGAAAAGACAATTTCCCAGCTCAGGAGACAGGTGGAGCTCCCTCTTACTCAGCCCTTTTGTTCCCCTCAGGTTTTCAGGAGGCTGGATGAAGCCCACCCATATCAGGGAGGGTCATCTGCTTTCTTCACTCTATTGGTTCAAATGTTATCTCAACCAAACATCCTCACAGACACACCCAGAATGCTGTTTGACCAAATCTCTGTGCATCCATGGTCCAGTCAAGCTGACACTTAAAATTAACTCTCACTCCCTCTTAACAGCTATAACTATACATTACAGTGTCGTAAACTCTATGGACATTTTTGTACAACAGATCTCCGTACATATCTGGTGATTGATACTGGCTGTTGGTAGGGACCTTAGCTGAAGTTGTTGGCCAGAACACTCTGTGAGAGACTGTGGCCTCTCCATGTGGCCTGGGCTTCTTTGCAATGTGGTAGATGGATTCCAAGGGCAGGAATCTCAAGAGAGAGCAGCCGCTGGAAGCGCCACCTTTTAATGCCTGATCTCAGAACCCCTGCAGCCTCACTTCCAACACATTCCGTTCAACAAAAGAAGATACTAAGGTCGGTCCCTACTTACACTTACCCTTTTGGATGGGGGAACTGTCCAAGACTATGTAGACTCATTTTTAAACAATATGAAATGGCCATTAAGGAGAGTACAAAGTTGCACAAAAAGCAGTAGTCTGATGTTTCAGTATAGACAATGAGGTCCATGAAAAAACTCCCATCCTTCTCTAGAGAAAAATAGGGGGTTTTATTATTATTGACTAAATATTTCTCTGTTTACAGGTATGGTTCTAAGTGCTTTACAAATTTTGTTCAACAGATCTTCATAAAAACCTTGAGTTAGGTTCTGTGATTATTCCCATTTTGAAGATATGGAACGTAAGGCAAGGGTGGTTAAGTAGATTGTCCAGGGTCACACAGCTGGTAAGTGAGAGAACCAGGACTCAGACGTGTAAGATTTGACTCCAGATTCTAGGTTTTAAATCACATCATTATTTTGCCTCTGCAGTAGTGACAGACTGGGTTACAGATGGGGCAAGAGGACCATGTGATTGTCCTTGGTGAGCCAGTGGAATGAAAGGAACCTCCTCTGTTATTTATTTATTTTGGACTTCTTTCTCTTAGAAAAAATACAAATTAAACTAGCATGAAGTTTTTCCTTTTAACTACTAGTTCTGGTTTTGTTGCAAATGTATTCTACTTTTGCTTTCTAATTCATTACATCTACATTCTTTTCATTATTCATTTCTTTCTTTTTCCTTTGGGTTACCTGTATGATTATTTTCCAGCCTTTGGAATCACATGCTTACCTTATTTGTTTATAACCTTTCTTATATTCCACAAATCCATTAAAGTTAACAAATTTCTAAGACCAGTGTGGTTGAATTGCTAATGTTTAATATGCAGTATTCTTGCCGTTGTTCACATCTAGATGGTTCATAAGTACGTTCTGGTTTTCTCTTGGCTCTCTTTTTTGTTGATACGCCTCAAAAACCTCCACATTATAGGCCCTAGAGAAACTCCCTAGGTACAGTAGGCTAATTTTTTTCTTTTTGGCGGTACACGGGCCTCTCACTGTTGTGGCCTCTCCCGTTGCGGAGCACAGGCTCCGGACGCGCAGGCCCAGTGGCCATGTCTCACGGGCCCAGCCGCTCCGCGGCATGTGGGATCTTCCCGGACCGGGGCACGAACCCGTGTCCCCTGCATCGGCAGGCGGACTCTCAACCACTGCGCCACCAGGGAAGCCCCAGTAGGCTAATTATAATAAGAGTTAGCCTCCAGAGTAACAGAGAGGAAATTACCTCCAGTTACATATGGACTAGGGAAGAGCAAAGTGCCCTTGTTAATTCAGCGAAGTTAGATTGTTATGAAATAAAAACATACCAAGCCTATTAAGTTATTTCACTTTCAGGATAAACAAACTTTCTTTTAAAGAAATCCAGATCACTAGTGCCACAGAAAAACGTCATAACAGAGAAAATATGAACTAACCAACCAACTGACTATTCAGCTTGGGAATGAAATTTGTGTTAAGAAATTAACAGTTTTAACTTGGATTTTGTTTTTATTTATCACTAAATACACTTTAAATGTTTCTTCTCAAAAGATGTTAAGAAATATAAAATGGGTAAGAATATAGAGAATGTTTTCTTGGGGAATAGTAGGTCCACGTCTACTGCTTAATTTGGTCATTGCAAACATTAGTGCCATTTGTCATAGTTACAGTGGTAGCAAGGATTACAAAATACTCATCGTGGTGCTTTTTGTTGTACATGTGAGTTTAGGTAGTAGAAAACACACTGTTTCTCAAATTGTGCCTTTTGCCTGCAGCATAGATCTGAAAGAAGAATTATGTTCTTTAGGGCAAGTCAGGAAACCTATCAGAGTTCGGACTATTGAATATTAAAAGTCAAACATCTCCAGGTTTGTGTCCCTCGATGGATTATGATTTGAACGATACAGCCCGGCTGGAACTACATGTGTTTTTGGAAGGAATTAACTGGTGCAGGAGAGGCAACATTAGCTTCTCAGCACGGGAGCAGGTTGCCTGATAGATAATGTTTCGACAAATGTTTTCTTCAGCTAGTATGTTTCACCGTGTGGACGGGATGTTTCCCAGCAGCAATGACTCCATCCTGCTCTGCTTCATCTGAAACACCCCTGTCTAGCTCTCTAGAAACACACCATATGGGAAAATAAGCCATATTTTCAACCGGTAGAACAGTACAGTGTCATATGCACATAGATGGAAATTTCTAAGAAAGGCCAAGTTAGGATTCTTCCCTTCTTAGGAATAGAGTCTTATTTTCTTTAACAAATCATTTTTTATGAAACCCATAAATAATAGAGCAAAAGCCAATAGAAAGAAATATTAAAAACGAAAGTATTATGATATACAATTAAGTAAATAGGCCTAATTAATTATTGTAGAGTCTGTTATAAATCTGCACAGCCAGGTCCTGAATCGGTTAACAGGGAGGTGGGAGATGTCTTCACTTCGTTAGACAGTTGGCCGTGACACCCAGTTAGGCTGGAAGGGAGCAGAGGATGTGTTACATCCTTAATGCTGGGAGCAATAGGAGCTTAAACGATTTTGCTGGAAGAGAAGCACATCAAGGTCTTAGAATTTTGATTTAAAGAAAACGCAGAATGTTATTAGAAGTGATTATGTGAACCCAAGTCCTTATCTAAATGGAAGTCATGCTTTGACCAACACTTTTCTTTAAATCTGCTTTAGGGTATAGTGTTTAAAAAAATGATAATATGCATGTAAAGTGTTCAGCATAAGATCGGGCACATAGTAAGCATTCAGAAACGGAAGGCCATCATCATTATTGTGTGTAGAATTATCATTATCTCATGGCTAATGGGACCACTGATGAGGGAAATGCTGGTGTCAGCTCCAATGATATTAAGGACGCAGCAGTTTCAAAATAATCATACCATAGTTTACTGTCACCAGGTAACTGGGAAGTAGCACAGATATTTTTCTTAGATAAATTTCATGCTGAGACTTAATTTTTTTAATCAAAATATTGTGGAATATTAATGAGGCAACATGCCATATTCTGCCTGTTTTCTCATCCCATGCTTTACTCCCAGTCTTAGTCAGAGAGAATAATTTTCCTATCTGTCTTTTCAATGAAGTCTTCCGGAAGAATATCAAACATGTAAACTAGCATGCACCCTAGACTTTTTCTGAAATCAGCGATGTTTTGTTCAGATATGTTTCCCAAGAAATGAAAAACCCACTAATTCAGGTTGGAATTGCATTGCTTTGAGTATTTTCATTTTGATTCTGAGTCTTCTAAAATGTCTAATCATACAAATGAGAAAATTTTTTTTCTTAATTCCTTAGAATGAAAAAACAAACTACTGAAATCTAAATGTGGATAGAAAAGATGAGCAAATAATTATTTGGATAGGGAGCACCAATTAAAATATAGCCTCTCAGTTCCCCTAAACAGCAAAAAGCAGTTCGGATGTGCTTGCATTTGGATGAAGGGGGTGGGTGGTAGGGAGGGAGGCAGAAGGGGAGGAGGGAGGTTGGCAAGCATGCGATTATCTGGAGCACAAGCATTTCTGATCTAAAGGTCACTGTTTTAGGATGTTTGGGGGGGGGGAGTTATGTGAGCATTTTAACTTTTGCTTGTTTGGATGCTTTTATGATGGCTTAGACATTTTAGCTACATGATTCACTTTTGTCTTCAAATATGGTTAGAGGACAGATTTTTTCTGGAAGATTTGGAATTGAGAATGACTTATTCCTCAGTTAAAACTAAAATCTTTGCGTTAAAACACAGCCTCCTGCATGTGGCCCCTGTGTGTCACCTTTAGCTACCCTCCTTCCACTCCAGGGCAGTATAAAGGAACAATCTTCCAGTGCTCAGTTGACAAAATGTAAGTCATCAGAGTGTCAAAACGTGCAAAGAGCATGGCATTTTCAAAATAGATAACTATTCCCCAGAATCCTGTTGGCATTTGGAGTAACAGATGGAAACATAGAAAATGGAGCCGCATACATGCATACTGTGGTTCACTGGTCAGCCCCACCACAGTCAAACGATCTCTATCTTAATCCTTACTTTCTTCTTCTGTTTAGTTTTCATGGTCAGATTTTAAATTGACTCTTTGTTAGTGTGTCCATTACTGATCTGTTATTTAAAGGAGAGGAGTATACTTTTTACATGACATAGTTTAATCCATTTTTAAATTTTTGATACATGTTGGCATTTTTAAAAATAACCCTGTATCACTGATTTCAGACTGTGATATTTGCATGGTTATGACTTTAGTCTTTTAAATCAGCAATTGTAACTCATTACTGCTTCAAAGTTATAAAAAGAACCCCTCATAGTTGGCCAACTTTTCTGATCAACCTGAAAGTGAGTGCTTACATTTGAACAGTTTCGAAGAGAGCATGGTAATCTTTCTTCTTGAAAAATGAACTGACGCCTCTATAGATTTTTGACTAACTGAGAATGGAGTCATTGGCCCATAAGTCACCTAGAAAATGTGAATAGAAAGTGCACTTTAATTAGAAATTCTTTGGCAATACCATTTCAGTAACATTTAAATTTCACAACTAATCATTAAGTTGCAAATATATGCTAGAAAAAAAGGAAAATGATCATTTGGATTAATTTTATCATTGCTCTATAAAACAATTAAGGAGGCTTTTTTTTTCTTTTTAAGAAATCTCATTAAGGAATTATTTTGAACTTACTAAAATTTCTCTTCACAGACAGGACTATAACCAAGACTCTGTATTAGGAGAGCTGCTAAAACTGTCCTGTCCCTTCATTCTCTTACTAGGTCTCTTTGCCAAGTCATTTGTGGGGAATGAGATTTGCTACCTAATTAGTAAAGAAGATGAGTTATGAAACGTGTATATGTTGTTAAACTTCTAATAAATATGAGCACAGAGAATCACGTGTTCTCGTGTGTTTATGCGTCTGGTACTGCTGGGCTCTCAGGAGCATCAGTGAGATGGATGGATACCTGAGAAAACTTGCAGCTGTAAGGGCCTGAATTGCAAAGTCAGATACCAAGGAATAATTTAATGAATTAAACCTTTTCTAGAATCACACTAAATATTAAGTGAAATCTTTAAATATTGCTCAAATATTTAAAGGTAAACTAGAGTACAGTTGGAAGTACGTTGTATAACATTTAAGGACAATAGGAAAGTGTTATTAGTAAGCCATGCCATCATGATATAAACACCTGCATTATAGATCACTATAGTTTTTTAGTTAAAATGTGAGTGCTAGCTGTGTTTGAGTTAATCTAGGAAATCGCTCTGGAGGCTAACTAAAGTAATTCTTTCCATAATGGGACAGAGACAGTGTTGGAAAGGAGTTTGGATGTATAAATTTACAAAGTCATTTCATCTCTCTAGACATCACTTCCTCAACCGAAAATGAAAAAAAAAAAATGGGTAAAGTAATTTATAAGATTGCTTTATGTTTCCAAGTTTGTATTTCTGTATCATAGAGGGAATTCATTCATTAGAATCCATCTTCCCTCTCCCCATCCTGGTTGGCACCTTCCCAGCTCAGCTCACCATGATCTCCAGCCTGGAAGAGTGAATTAACCTCCTCATGGATCTTGTCAATCTTGAGGAATGGGAGGGGGCAAGCTTGGGAGGGAGCCTGTGTATTCTGGGGAGGGAATGACAGGTTAAATTTGATATGCACATCAGCCACCCAATAAATAATGTTGTCTTGGCAACTGAATATATGAAGGTGGTGTTCAAGGGCAAAGTTCAGAAATAGAGGTATATATTTGGGAAACTTTGGTCTATAAATTGATTTATAACTATGAGACTGTTATTATCGATAAGGTCAGTATAGACATTTAAGGGCTAAGCCTTGGGTTACCTAAATATTTAGACACTGGAAGATAAGAGAATTCAGGTAAAAGAGAGTATGAAATTGTTGCAATAATGAAGGCAGAAAACCAAGAGTGATTGGTGCCCATAATATAAATTTAGACAAAATGGAAATCATACACCTATGAAAAATTGGGATTGTGTGTCTCTGTGTGTGTGTGTGTGTGTGTGTGTGTCCTCATGAAGCAATTTGAAAAGATAACAAAATGTTAACAATAGTTATCACCATGTAGGTGATAGAACATAGAGTTTTGGATACATTTTACCTGATTTTTTTATTCAGAACCATATTGATTGATTTTTTAAAGTAATTGTACATTAGTTTTACAATTAGTGCAAAAGCTCCTTTCATTTAAAAAAAAATCAGGCAGGCTTCTCACAGACTCAGTCTCAGGATCCATTTCTACTCTTATTTCTCACTGTATTGAATTACCTAACGTTGACTATTTTTCTTTTGTAAGCTTTTGTAGTTTTTTCCCTAGAAGCAATCCATTTCCACAGTTCAATACCTTTTATGTTACCTCTATTATTTATAAGAACAAAAGCTCTGGAAAGAAAATGTTCATGAGTGTAAGATTGATAGTCTCAGCTGGAACTTAATGTACACATTAAAACTCATGCATTTTCACTTATGTAAGGAAAGGTTTGGAATGAATGATGTGGTAGATGAGATGCTAGATAGGAGAATATACTGTACACGTTTCCCAAATCTTGTACCAAAAGTATAATTTAAACCATCTTTGCCTTAATTCACCTTGTCTACATGTGCAGGAGTGCCATGAGTATGTATGAATGTGTGAGTACGCGTGCTTGTGTGTGCATTAGTTATGCAAGTCTCCAGGCATTAAGGCACTAACATGCTGCTTTATGCTAGTGTCTTTGACAATAAGTAGACTTTTTCAAGGACTTACTTGAAGAATCTGTTCACATAATCTACAAGAGCACTTCTGATATTCTCAGAGAGCAAATATGAAAAATAGCCCCTCAATAGATGCAAAATATCATTTAAGGTTTATCTCAATTTTAATATAGATTAAAATATGTCAAGTAAACGCCAAATTGAAGCAGGACAAACAGAGGCATCTACCTAGAAAAGCAAATTAGCGTTGTGATTTTAAGTGACGTGAGTTGACTTCAGAAAGTTCAGCTGCTCACTGTTTACGATGACCAAGACATGGAAGCAACCTAAATGTCCATTGACAGATGAATGGGTAAAGAAGATGTCATACACACACACACACACACACACACACACACACATACACACACAATGAAATATTACTCAGCCATAAAAAGAATGAAATAATGCCATTTGTATTATTAATGCCACAAAGTGACTGACTATATATTTCACCACTCAAATTCATGCAAATAATCTATTATTCGTGAATTAACTCATCAAATGTTTATCAAATGTCTAATTTCCCAAGCAATAAAGTAAGGGGTAGGGTGTTTAGAGGAGAACTGACATAGTAAGACTTGGCACTTTTGCTCTGTTGTGCCGACAGCCATGTGGAAGATGGCAAGAACCAGATTCTGGAGACTGCTCAGATGCAGTAGAGATGAAGAGGGTTTATGGGAGTTGAGATGGTGAGGTAGGGATGGTTTGTAGAAACAAATAGGAATAGGAATATAGGAATAAGTATCCAGTTAATTAGATATTGAAGGAGGCTAGGAAAGGAGTCAAGATTGACTCATATTTCTAGAATAGTTGACTTTGTAATGCTGCTAAGGAGAGAAAGTTCCAGAAGAACAGATGTTGAGTATTTGATTGCCATATTGTGCATGAGGTGTGTACTTGGTAGCTAGATGTGACATCAGAATCTCAGAGGGCTGGTCTGAAGATAGTGGCATGGGGATATCAATGTGCAAGTGAGAGCTGAAATCAAGAGAGTACATGGGATCTTCAGGGAAAATGTAGGGTAAGCAGAGTAGTGCAAGAATGGAACCCTACAGAAAACCAGCATTTAGGGAGTGTGCAGCGGAAGAGTCAGTGCTATTAATATAGGGGGACAAATCAAGGCTGAGGACAGACTGGTATTGCCTCCGGTATGTTTCCATGGGGGAAGGACGAGAAAAGGGAACTTGCATTTGTGGGCGGACATAGGTGAAATATCAACCATGGAGGGAAATAAAAGCAGAATTCCATGAGTTGAAGGCTAATGTGTCATCGTGAAACCCAAGTAGGTAACGAGTTTCAAGATGATTGACAACATCAAATGTAGAAGGCAGGTTACTTAAAATCAAAACTGTAGTATCTGTTTCAGGGTAGTAGGCCCAAAAGACCACTTTCAGCCCAATTTCAATGAATCGGAGAGGAAAGGGGAGGACTCAGGCTGACAGTTTTGAGAAATTTGGAGAGGAAGACCGAGATGGATGAATGGATCACTATCTGAAAGGTCGAGGTAAAGTCAGTGCCTTAGTCTGTTCAGGCTGCTATAGCAAAATACCACAGACTGGGCACCTTGTAGACCACAGAAATGTACCTCTCACAGTTCTGGAGGCTGGAAGCCCAAGATCAAGGTGCCAGCATGGTCAGATAAGTGGTCTCTTCCAGGTTGCAGACTGCTTATTGCATCCTCACATGGCAGAAGAGGCAAGAGAGCTCTCTGGGGTCCCTTTTATAAGGGCACTAATCCCATTCATGAGGGCTCCACCCTTACGACCCAATCACCTCCCAAACTTTCTACCTCCTAATTACCATCACCTTTAGGGATTAGGATGTCAACTTACGAATTTTGGGAATACACAAACATTCAGAGCATAGCAGTCATTTTTTGAAATGAGAAAGTTTTGTTTAAACGTAAATTTGTCCTATTATCTGAGGGCCCAAAGCTCAGTATTCTTGAGCTTCTATTGCCTGCCATGTACTCTTCAAATATTGTCATAAAAATTAAATAGGTTTAAAAAGACCTTATATAGAACCTGGCCATGATATTCTCTAAACAAATGCAATTTCCAAATTCTGTTTTTTCCTGGTAGAAACATACCAGAGGCAAGCTGAATTTGGTCTTTGATCATAACTGAATTTTTTTCTTGATCTGTAGTGATGACATTGAATAGTCATTTTACTGTTATTCAAGGTTTCATGGTGTGTGTGATCTCAAGCCAATGATGTATGTTCCCCGAATATATCACTTAGCATCACTGGATTTCAATGTTCACATTTGCTGAATGGTATAAAGAACAAAGTGATGAGAGGTGGTCTTAGGTCTCTCACAGTTCTGAAATTCTATGTGTTTACAACTTCTCATTTAGGGTTATCATCTACTAATTGAATTTATAAAAAACTGTTTTATTTCTATGGGATGTTGCAGTGACTACAGGATAATGACCTGATTCTATCTTAAACTGAATTCAGTAAACATTTTTCAGTACATGCTACATCTCAAGCACTATAATAAACTGAGTTTAAAAAGTAATCATAAAAATAATGGGAAAATATTTGGGAGAGAAAGAGAGAGGGAGTGTGAAAGCTTGGAAATAGTTAAGATACTTTGTTTTGGCTTTTTCCAAAAAGAACGTTTTAGTTGCTTGGACACACACACACACACACACAGAAAATTTTCTCTTTTTTTCACAAGAAATGGGATCATAGTATAGCAGATTTGCAAAAAACGTTGAATAAAAGTCAAATCTAGGAAGTGAAGTATTTGCATTTGACTAGGTAAATACTTGAAATTGTCGGGCAAATGTTGTAAATTATCTATACTTGGGTGTCCCAAGGGCCATAGAATCTCCATCCATCTTTAGAAGTAACAGAAATAACAGTAATTCTTCACATAGATTTACTCTTGGGGAAAAATGTTCAGACTAAGTTTAATTTTTGGAAACTATTCTGTCAAATGTTTTAATTTGTTCACCTGCATATTTGAAAAAAAAGATACCAAGAGTCATTCAAGAAGGTTTCCTCATACTTGGTTTCTCTCAGAATGAAGCAAGTGGAATCTGCAATTCCAGAAGGCTGAAGGAAAGAAAAACTAGCTTTCTTCTTTCCATTAAACTAGTGGGAAGAGAGAGAAAATCAAATAAACCTAAGTGAAGGTTACACTTCAGTCATTTGGAAGTAAAGTCACCTTTATAATAAAGTTAAAACTAAGATGAATATGAATAACTTCTTACGTTATCTGGCATTTAATTAAATGTGTGGTATACTAAGTAAAAATGCTTCAATCAAAATGTACATTTGCATACTGTCAGTCGTCTAGAAGGTAGATTCTGATGATTTTCAGATAGTTCCATCAGTCTGAAGAAGCCGGAAACAGTGCTAATTGCTCTAAGGCTGTTATGTTGCAGAGTAGATGGTAAGCTTGGCCGCTCAAGTGAGGGCTCTTGCGCATGTCGCTGCATTTGTGCAGCTGTGGGAGAGGTCTCTGGGGTATTTGTACATGTAGTCCACCTTATTACTTCCGTCTGATACTCACCTGACAGTTTCCTTTTCCTGTTCGGTGCTAAACATAACTCTATCAAGAAGTCTTTGTAAACACATTTAGGTTATATAAAAAATACTTGGGAACCATTGAAATATTGAATTATCCTGATGGGAATTCTGTTGTTATCCTCATTCTTATTCATCCCATTAGACATTTGACCCACTGGGTTGTCTCTTTCCTCTTTACTGCTTCTCAACTTCACATTTACATGTTCTTTCTGTCAGTAAGTTTTATAATAGTCTTTATAAACTGTATAACTGAGTTTATAATAGTTTTATAATACTGTACTTAGAAAATAGTCACCCAAACCCTGTGACATCCTAGTTTATCTGCCAACTACAGCTAATGTATAAGGGTTTCCAGGTGTCTGTAAGGTAAGGGCACATTACAGATGGAGGCAACGGAAGATGGAGACTGTGATGGAGCAGGGGACTCATCAAAACTGTACATGAAGGAGGTACTTGGCTCATTTAAGTACTCACTGGGACAAGTCAAACACAGCCTAGGTTCTTATTCATATGCCAATAAAAAGTGATACCCATTCACTGCTACCGAAACAGTTTAGAGAAATTCACAAGTGATAGGTGTGTAAATGGATAAAGAAAGGGGTTGAGGCTTGTTCCTAACCTCTGAGAAGGACTCCACCTGTTTTAAATACTATTTTTCTCTTTGTTCAAAATCGTTCTTGATGTCACCAAATGTACACAATATTCAGTTGTAAACCAGAAAGGCATTTTTTGTTCTTAATGATTAATAGAAGTGAAGATGGTTTATTCATTATATAGTTAATAGTCTGTAATTCAAGCAACTTTATTTTCTTTCAACCAATGAACAGACTTATTCACTACATGATATTTAAGGCAATAAAATGCCACATAATACGATAATTATCCTGAATATCATACATTACACTGTATTTTTTCTGAACAATTCTGAAATATTTTGGAAATTGAAAGGTTAGTGAAACCATTTCTGTTTCTTACAAGAAATCATACAAATAAAATTCTCACCTTAAAAGCCAGATGTTGACTGGTATAAATTTTGTGGCGTTGTTACTAATTTATTTAAAATTTTTGAATCATCTCATTTGTCTTTTCATGACAAAAAGATTAAACATTTTCTAACTATCCGATGGTTGGTACTTTTCAGGGTAAGAATATTTATCAAAACAGTGCTTGCAACTATTGTAATTATAATCTTGATGTATCTCTAGTGTAGTGTCTTTTTTGCCAACCGAGAACAGGACTAAAAAGGAAATTTAATTCCATTCAAGTGAAAACTAAGGAATTAGCCTGTTAACTAAGAGAAGTAGTAGAAATACATGAGAGCCTCCTGTTATCTTCTTTCAGCTGAGATGTAAATGACCCAGCTAGTCTAAATATGTAATCTGTTTGGTCATCCTGCCTGATGTTACAAGTTTTAGTAAATATTGAAAGCCCAATCACAGCATATAATAACTGCCTCAGGAATTTCCAAAAATCAGGCAATCAAAGAAAAAACTGGTTTACCAGATAATCTACTCCCTTAATCAGTATCTAATTATACATGAATCGTTGTGTTTTGGAAATATTATACTTTAACATTTCATTTCACAATTACAGCCTAATTACACAGAATTCAGAGAAATTTATATTAAATGTTATGGACTAAGCAATGGTAAATGTACTCTAATAACATTAATTTAATGTTTAGGGGGAAATGCCAGTTATTTTCTACCTTACAGAAAAAAAATCTTGGAGAGATCATTTACCCTCAAAAGCCATTCATAATTACTTGAATATGAAAGCAAATTCATAAAATAAAGTGTAAAGCTTCCAAAAACTTAATTAAATATGCCATTGATTCAGTGCACTTGTAAAATTACAAAATGTTTCAGGAATTATTTCCCTTAATGAATTTATTATAGTAGGAAGTATTTTAGTTGCTGTTTAGTAAAAAGCTACCAAAATTCAGACAGCTGGAATTTGTTTTTGGCTTCTCTTGTAACCTTGAAATGTAACCAAAATTTTAATGGTGATGAAAATAGTGCATGTAAATTCATCTTCATATGGATTTTTCTAACCACTCCTAGTGGGCCAATAGTCATAAAAATGTTAATAGGCAGAAAAAGGAAAGACTTGAGATGAACAACAATTTGAATAATTCACAAATTGACATTTGATTCTTGACTTCTTGAGAATTCACTATATACACTACCACAGAACAATGAGAAAAACCATGAACAAAAATCATGGTCCAAGATATCTTGGCAGTAACCTTTTTGCTATTTTCTGTCCCAAGTATTTTAGGCAAATTTTCAATTAAAATGGATTGTAATTCAATTATTTGGGGCAGAAATGTGCCTTAGCCTTTGATTAAGTTGATCATTTCAGCATTTTTAAATGCTTAATCTATGTCTTTAAATGACATCAGGTTATGATATTGCCATTATGGAGGCCCACATGCTCTCAATGCATTTACAGATTTGGCTCTCTTTCTCTTATTTCATTACTCCTGGAAAATATGATTGATTTAGTTCTTTGCACATGCAGGATGCCATGCACATGGTGCCAAGTATGCCCCATTCAGAAAAAAACACAAAAATTAAAAGGACATTTCTTTTTATGCAGCAGCCAAAATCATGCAGATGTAGAAACTAAAACTCCTAAGACTGCTTGCCAGAAATTGTTCAAGGAAAATTTACTTGTGTTGTTTTCCCTTTTCCACTCATAAATAACATTTATAAATACCAAAACAGCCTTCATCAAAATAATATAATGGGCAAATTTGTTCTTTGATGACTCCATTCTCTCTTCCACTTTTGCCCGAGCCATCCTATCTCGGGACCCTTTTTCGTGCCCAATTATTTGCGGCCTGTCTTCTTTTTCCAGGTGTGCTCAATTGGTTCAGTTATGTAGGGCTTTCCTTATGGCCCCAGACATCTAAGGCTGTCATGGCCGTGTTTCCCAACTCACTCTTTTCAGATCCTGCACCATTTCCGTGTTATCCTGTCATATCGCATCTAGTCAGAGACTCAGAATTGCCTACAGTGATATGGGCCACTAATTTACTTGATAAAGTAATTTCTGTTAAGGCTCTTTGACCTTATTCCTCAGCTAAAATGTGTGTGTGTTGATAGTGGCCTACCACTTACACTCTGCTTTTGGAAGCTCTTGGATGATATCACTATGCAAGAAGAAAGGAGGGTGTTTATAGCACACACACTGTATGTGGGCACTGTGGGAACAGCCTATGACGGGTGGACTGTGGTGGCTTAGGTCAGTCAGTCTCTGGGAATAAACTCTCTTATTAAAGCAAGCAAGAAAAATCTTTATAAGCCATTCAGTCATTCATTCAGCACATCTTAATGTGTAGGCCCTGAAGATACAGAAGAGAGGACTGTAGACCTTACATATCCTCGTGTGGTTTACAACGTAGCAGGGATGCACTCGGGTGACAGAAATCTATGCATGGTGTCTATTCCACTCACCCCCAACCCAGTTCAAAGTAAAAATAGGACAACAAGCAATAACAATAAAAGTTACCACTTGAGCGTTGAATAGGAGCCCTACACACGCCTCTCCTCACCCCCAGGCACAGTTGTGAAGAATTCTGAATCTCAGACTGCCATTTTATTCACTTTTTATCACCTTGGCAGTCCCTTTGCCCTCATATCAGATGCAAAACGCATCCCTTTTTCAGATCCACTTATAAAACTGCCTGCTTTTTTATCCATTCTTACTCTCTCCTCTCTTCTCATCGCCCCCTCTGCCCAGGTGCACCAGATTGTATTGAGCCTTTGGCAACAATTATCATCTCAAAAGTGACATTTATATTTGAAATCTTGTTTTCTCTACAGAGAAACAGGGATGAAAAAACAAAACAATTGAAATAGGGAAGAATTACCCCGAAAGGTATAGCTCAGAAGTACGTACACTTTGTAAGTTGGTAATCTGATCTCCCTAAGGCACTGACTACGGATGTTTGCACTGCATGGTTTTTGAGACCTTTGCTTCTGAAGCATCCACACATGGCTGAGAAAAGCACCTCGATCCTTGCTGTTCATAGAAACTTTTACCAGCCCTGTGGAATGTCTGTGTCTCCCTCCCACTTCTCCTTCCTCTCGGCGTCGTGGGGGAAGCATGGTAACTTTCCGTGGTTCTAATTATCAGGATAGCATAACACCCTGGTAGTGCTATTATTCAGATCCAGGAGCAAGAAAAGGATATTCACGAGCACAGGTTCCAAAAGAAGTAACATGTCTTAGACTTCTTTTTTCAAGCGAACAGCTTCATGAGATTTATCCATTCTACCACTAATTCATGGCTTTATGGAAGTATCTTAGGATAATAGATGAATCCCAGCAGATATAAGAAGCCTTATGGTTCTTCTACCATGACACGGTAGAAGGAGAGATAGTTCTCCTTCTGTTTATATATATATATATATATATATAAAATAAGGTAGTTCTTTCTGTTTATTCTTCATCCATTTCCCTTTTCTGTACATCAGTCTGAGAACCCAAAGGTAATAACCAAGGCAGAATGTTGAGGGTAGTAAAATGTAACAATGGCATTTTATGCTGTTTGCGCTAATGCATTTTATAAACTCAATTATGGCAACAATCTGTTTAGGAGAACCCTGGGTAAAGCCATGATCTCTTGGTGATTCCTTTCTGAAAGTATATTCTTAAAATACCAGTTAAATGACCTACCTCTCATAACTAGATAAATTCAATTATTTATTTTAACAAGCAACAAAACATTTGGAAACGTACCCATAGCATGCTGGTATTCTAGGCACGTGACGGAGGGATTGCGTTCAGTGTGTGTTTGGAGCCACAGGAACTCAAAGCCCCTGTGACATTCAGACTTCATATGCTTGTGTCTCTCACCACAGGGGCCACTGGGATGCTGGTTGGTAAAGGAGAGTTAGACTGCACCTCTTACGCTTTACTGTCTTAATAGCCGCCCTGGGAAGTTCGTAGGATGGCTGTCAGCCCCACTTTATGAACGAGGGAAGTGCAGTTAAGATTCCACGTAGCTGCACATTCAAACCAGCTCTTCCCTGCAGTGCTTGCTCCAGGGCAGGACAGTGACATCAGGTATCTGGAATTTCCTTCCGTGTCCCTTCTTCCTTTCTTCACACACAGCCCTCTCTACTCAGTAAGTGTAAAATGAATGTCATTGTTTGACTACATTTTGTCACCTGCTGAGGTGACAGGCATTCTTCCAGAGCTCAAGTTTCCACATTAGCTGTCTCAGGGTACTAACTTTGAATCCTGTCTTTACCCTATGCAAACGTTCCAGGGCTAAACATATGGTCAAAAGTAATTAAATACGTACGTTGTGTGAGATTTCAGAAAATTGATATTTTTCCCCAACAGAAAGGAGTTTGTGATATGAGTGATTAAATTAATGAAATACCACACAGTGTGTTTATGAGGTTGGTATATGGTAACGGCAAAAAAATAATAATAATAAACACAAAGAGCGTTGCTTTGTTGTTCCGAGGTAATTATTGTCCCCGACTATGATCTGAGAACAGATGGCGGAGGCTGTCAGCTGGGTTGTGAGGCCCCGGCAAGCAGGAAGGAGGCAATGATAAATGACTGGTAATTTCCCTTAGTGGAGCAACTCTACAGAAGGCTCTGCCGGAAAGAATAGATGCTGGGCTGAAGCATCATCTATGGAGTCTTGTCCAGTACTTCATTTTTTCTTTAAGAAAAGAAAACGCAGAAGTCTTGTTCTTTGTCTTTATGAAATCTTCAGAAAACTCACAATAATTTGTTAGCTCCTAAAAGAGAATTATCAGCCTTATCTAAGAGGTGAAACCTCATATTTCTTGCAAGATTAGTCAGGATTTTTCTTCCCCTCTGTAAGCACTTGGGTTTACCGAATACCTCCTACTTGCCCACCGTGCCAGCCAGGATTGGTTTGTCACAAATTTATTTGTATCGAATTTCAGGTGAAGGAATGGAAGAGATTCTTTATTTGATTTGTTTAAGTAACTGATTATTAAGAGTCTATTTTGAAAGGGGACTGGTGACTAATATAATAGAAAAGTCAAGTCTCTGAAATCAGAATAAGTCTAAATTGCAATTTTATCACATTCTGTCTGTGTGTCCATAGTCAATAACTTTACCTTTCGGGACCTCTGTTAATCATCTGCAAAATAAAATCACTCCCAAAGCTACTGTGAGAATAAATTATTTTTAATTATTTAAGGAAGCCACCACTGTATAGTAGCTAACAGGCATTTAAGAAAAAGTAGCCTGATATAAAGTAGCAGTGAGAGATGTAATAATAGTGATGATAATAATATAAATAATACAATGTAGTAAAAGAAAAAGGCAGCAAATCAGGAGGAATGTGGGAAGCACCCAGCCTGTGGGTGTCAAATGGAGCCATGCAGGATGCAGAGACATTCCATGGTGAGACCTACGTGCTACCAGAAATGAACCTCTCCATTTATCACAAGTGAAAAGTGCAAACAAACTAAAAACACGTGGCAGTTCTGTTAATATTTCTGTTTGGTTTGATGTTATTTACCACAGTGATAAAGAATGAGAACCATTTTGATACTTGACATTCCCTCAAGAAGCAATAATTTAAAAGCCTCTTCTAACTGCTGTTCTTATTTGACATGTTGATCACTGCTTCTTTGAGGTTTAATTTATGATGTTAAACTTCAGGTATGAACTGATAAGTGATTGCGTAAAAAATGAGTTCTTCAAATTCAAGATTTGGAAGAAAACAGCTCATTTCCTTAAACACCCATGCATTAAAATACTCTCAGTGATTCAGCTTTGTAAGCATCTTACTTACAAGTGGTAGCTTTTAGACTATCTGACATTCCAATCACAGTTGCTATTAAATCTCTGAAATACCTCTGGTATGTGTCTAATTTTCTGATGTATGTGATTCATACTAATCTTGTGTTTATTTGACTGACGCCCTTACCCCATGTGTCATTCATTTAAGAATATACATGTATTCCTTTTAGAAGCAGGAGAGGGAGAGCTGTTCATTGGAGAGCCCATAGGTTTTTTTGTTTTGGTTTGGTTTTTATTTATTTTTTATTTATTTACTTTTGGCTGTGTTGGGTCTTCGTTGCTATGCACAGGCTTTCTCTGGTTGCGGCGAGCGGGGTCTACTCTTCGTTGTGGTGCGCGGGCTTCTCATTGTGGTGGCTTCTCTTGTTGTGGAGCACAGGCTCTAGACGTGAGGGCTTCAGTAGTTGTGGCATGTGGGCCCAGTAGTTGTGGCGCACGGGCTTAGTTGCTCCGCGGCATGGGGGATCTTTCCGGACCAGGGCTCGAACCCGTGTCCCCCTGCATTGGCAGGCGGATTCTTAACCACTCTGCCACCAGGGAAGTCCCGAGCTCATAGGTTATTGCACATCTTTAATTTTTTTTTTTTTTTTTTTTGGTGAATTAAGACTATAGGTCTGTATGTTCAGGTACCAGGACCTTTCAGAATGGAACCTATGTCCTGTATGGTCTTTAAGCCTCATTGCTATGCATTCTCATGACAGGTAATGGAAAATTAAAGGAACTTTTTGTTGTTAGGATTGGGGTAGAGGAAACCTCTCTTCTTCACTGGGAGTCAGAGGAGGAGATAAGGAGGGGAAGAAAGAAACACCCAGAGGCAAGGAAAAGACCTCATTAGTAAGCAGGTGGAGGGAAAGGTCCAGGGTATTTCCGTGGACAGTAACTCTTTGGGGCACACTGCTTTGAAATATGATGAAAGCGAGGTATTTGCAGCCCTGTTAAATGTATATACACACAAAATTCCATGTACAATTTCTAGAAGTTTGAGTACTTCCTAAAATATTCAGCATTAATGTCAGATTAAAAACCCTGAGTCTCTGTAGGTAAGAGAATGTCAGGAGTCACACATACTAACTTGTGCGTTTTCTTTTTTTCTTTTTTCTTTTCGGTACGCGGGCCTCTCACCGACGTGGCCTCTCCCGCTGCGGAGCACAGGCTCCGGACGCGCAGGCTAAGCGGCCATGGCTCACGGGCCCAGCCGCTCCGCGGCATGTGGGATCCTCCCGGACCGGGGCACGAACCCGCGTCCCCTGAATCGGCAGGCGGACTCTCAACCACTGCGCCACCAGGGAAGCCCCTAACTTGTGCATTTTTAACTGAAGCCTGAAACAACTTGTTCCCAAAGAGGCATGTTTTAAAACTAGACTTCAGATCACAGTGGTCACTTTAAAATGATCATTTTAATGGATCACTGTTGCTGTATTTTATCACTGGCCACAACCAATAGATAGAAAATGTTTATTATATGGAAACTAAGATCATGTAAGTTTTACAAAATTATACTTCGTAATTTATAATTGATCTGAAGTACAATAGCATAGGGAAAAAGTTTTATTTAATAATCTAAAAAATACTAATAATATTATTTGAAAATACATTCACCTGATAAAATACATGTATAAATCTTAAAGATTAAGGAGTATATCACAAAAGTGATTCTTGCAAAAATATATGTACATTATAAATATTACATTTTATAAATTATATACTGTATACATTTATATTAAATTTTGTAAATACTATATTAATCTATGTATAAATGTTTTATCTGTCAAATTCAGAATCTTTATTTCCTTCTGTATGAAAAGACTGGATGACTCAGAAAAAGTGGCAGAGAAAAGAGGAAGGAAATCACAGTGAAATATTTCAAGAAACGTTCCTAGAAATGATGAAGAGAACCCCAAGCCTAGTGTTTTACTGGGAAATTTCAAACCATTAATGATGAAAGGAAAATTCTAAAATCTTCCAGACAGGGGGAAAAAATGGCATACAAAGAATCAGGAATCAGAAAGGCTTTGGACTTCTGAAGAGCTAAACCAAAGGGAGAAAACAATGCATGAATGTACAGGTATAGATACATAGGCTGGATGATTACAGAGGAAGAATTTGAATCTGTGTAGATTGTACATAAACTTATTTTTTCCTTTTTAGGGAAGAAAATAATCATTAAAGTATTGTTCTTAGAATTCTTTGCTCTTAAATATGAACTTTTTCGTGTTTGGGGTACATACATTTGCTTATGTATAATAGAAATATTATATATATGTAACTTCAAATTTACTTTAAGTCTTCCCCTAGATGAAAATTTAAGAAAAGAAACAATTTATAACTGTAGGTTAAAGTTGGAAGAATCTTCTATAAATTCTGACTCAATAACCAGTTATGCTTCCTGCTCCAAATTCAACTTAAACTTCATGCTGAACTTTTGACTTCACTTATTTATTTCTTGGTCCAGAATGGCTTAGCCAGGCTTCTCTCTTTGGCCTGTAATGTTTTCAGTCTTTGAGACCAGGTTCAATTGTTAGCTGTCCGTGAAACCTTTCCTGCTTCTCTGAAAATGCAGGGGAACTTCTTTATCAGCTCTCCTGTAGCACTTGTATTTCCACCACCACCCTCATGTTTTTTAGTCTATGCAGGATGTAGGTGCTTCCACATTAGTCTTAACATATCCACAGAGAAGAATCCATGTCTCATCCAGTCTTGTATCCCTGGTTTCTCTGTTAGTGCTTATTCACAGTAGGTTCTGAATGCTTAAAAAAAAGAACCTGGGGGACTTCCCTGGCAGTCCAGTGGTTAGGGCTCCACGCTTCCAGTGCCGGGGGGCGTGGGTTCGATCCCTGGTCGGGGAACAAGGATCCCACATGCTGTGTGGTATGGCCAAAAAATTAAACACTTTAAAAAAAAATTTAAAAAAAAGAATCTATTTCTTACGTGTTCATGTCATTATATTAATTTCTAGACATCATCCAGTCAACAAAATTATCTTTCCCATCAGGTGTTTACTGATCTTTTTATGCTATGTCCTGGATTTTGTACTAAGTAACTTATAGCATAGGAGACTTCAGTGACAATGTAGAATGAAATACAAAAATTGCTAGAAGAAAGCTTATAAACCTACAGCAAATTAGTCATATGAGAAGTAAGTGCCCAAAGGGATCTGATGAGGGGATAATCATCATGGGGTAGAATTATTAGGAATAAGAACAATTACCATTATTATGGATTTATATGGGATGATGGGTGAGAACAGCGTCACAGAAAATAGGAAACTAATGTGCGCTGATGAGGGTCAGAATGGGTGTGGGATTAGAAAGATACTATTTGCTTATGAAGGAAGCGTCAACAAGACTCCAGCACTTATTTGCAAGGTTCCCTCTATTATCTAGACATTTATTGCAATATGTTTTCATTTTTGTCTTATGAAAACTTTGCTCCAAGGAGAACTAGAACGATACGTTTACTTTGTTCACAGTTCACTTACCTCTCTCATTACACAATTTCCTTGTACTATGCAAGGTGTCATGTGTTTTTAGTGAAATCAGCAAGACCAGTGGTTTTGAAGGCTCATTGATACCCTGTGAGCGCTTTGCTTTAGCCAAAATAGGCACTATATTGAATTTTGGAGGCATATGTAATAATTAAGGGCTGAGTAGGAAACTCAAAAGGCTGGAATCAGAAACAAGTTATAGTACAGCAAGTTAAAGACCTTTGCTCTGTTGATTCTGCTCCCTTTTTTTGGCCCTTAATGGGGTCACTTTTTTTTAATACGAAAAAATGCCACACGTTTGCATTCAGGTAATAACAAGAAGAAGCAATAACACAGCAGTTACCCAGCCTTTGACCAATGCTGTCCTGAATCAGTGCCGTAGCCTAATCTAAATGCCGCCAAGGAACAAACAATGCAAACAAAACAGAAGCAACTCTATTTTTCTTGAAAAAAGTCATTTCCAAGTCTTGGTTTTCACTGCCAGAGCCTTTTACTTAGCTCTTATCTGGGTTCACCATGTTTTGACCGCTTTTCTCTGGTCTCCAGCTCATTTAGTGCCTCTCTTGGCTCCTGTTCAGATGGGCACAGTGAAGGGCAGTTTTTCTTCTGTTGTTACAGTGACTCTCTCTTTCCTTTTGTCCCTCAGCTGCTTTTTCTTTGATTTCCGAATCACCAACAAGCCACTAGTCCTCTCTGGTCAAATCTGGCTCCCCTTTCCCCCTGCTGTTAAAATGTTTAGTTATAGGGGCTTCCCTGGTGGCGCAGTGGTAGAGAGTCCGCCTGCCGATGCAGGGGACACGGGTTCGTGCCCCGGTCCGGGAGGACCCCACATGCCGCGGAGCGGCTGGGCCCGTGAGCCATGGCCGCTGAGCCTGCACGTCCGGAGCCTGTGCTCCGCAGCGGGAGAGGCCACAACAGTGAGAGGCCCGCGTACAGCAAAAAAAAAAAAAATGTTTAATTATAATTTAGAAAGGGGAGAAAATCTGGGCATTAAACATGATCCCCCAGAGTTTTCAGCTTCTTCCTCCAAACTCAGAAAGAGTATGTGCTTACAGTTTTATTTATTAGGCACATATCGATTGGTTGCCTTCTACGTGACAGACATAGCTCCAGGCCCAAGAAAGAGAGCGACAAGGAGCAAGGCTAAGTCCCTTCTGTCATGAACATTTTCTTAAGGAAAGGCTCATAAAAACCGAACATTAAATAATAATACAATTTGAGAGAGTGAACAGTACCGTGAAGAAAAGGAAAGAGGTCATGTCATGAAGGGTGCCTAGGAGGGGGGAGGCGCTACTACTGAAGGGTCGTGAGCAGACCTCTTGGAGGGGTGCCATTGCAGCTGAGACAGGAGGGACAGGAAGGCGCCAGTGCACACAGGATGGAGGAGAGCGCTCCCAGCAAGGAGAGAAACAGGTGCACCAGCTCTGGGTGGGAAGCGAGCAGAAGTGTTAGGGAGCAAAGGAAGCACATTGGAGCGTGGTGTTCCAAAAGAAAAGTAAACACCAGATGGATATTTATTAAGAAAATGAATATTGAGCTAGAAATGTGACAAGATATAGATGGTAGGGGTCCCAGCACGGTGAGCTAATTAGTAGGTTATTGTAGTCTTTTAGACAAAATATAAAGATGGCTTGGATCAAAGTGATAGTAGTTGAGAAGGAGTGCAGTGAAAATAGCAGGAATTGCTGATGGATTAGATGTGGAAGATGGGATAAAGGGAGAAATCCACAATGGGGCCAGTTTGTGACATGAGGCCTTAATGTGTACAAAGGAGTCTAATTAAAAATGAAATAAAAATCAGCCAAGACAAAAATAAGGCTATTAATAGATTGTATATATATGAATATCTCCACATACGGCTCCATCCCCCGGGCAAAAGATTACAAAGAAGGGTGAAAAATTACTCTATTAGAATGTTAAATGGAATGGATTGAGGAGTGATGGGAATTAAAGACACTAGTCTGAAATCAGTCAGTTTAACTAAACAAGGCCTGACTGATGTCAAAGAAACCAGTTAGGAGACACATGACAAGGAACAGGGCACTGGGCGAGGGTAGAAACAACCAGAAGAGATACGAGTTGATTGGTTTAGGACTTACTTGAAAAGAAAAGATGGTGGAACTTGTAAAAAAGTTGGATACTGAGAGCAAATAAGTGGAAGGGAGTCTGAGACTCAGATTTTAAGTTCCAGTGGACAGAACGGACACCCAGTGAGGAAAAGGAGGAGACAAGAATTGGGGAGGGGGTAACATCAATTCTGTGCTGCACCCCTGGAGTTTTAGGTCTTGGTGAAATCTGCAGGAGGTGTTTTTAAATGAATGGCGATTCAGAGAGTTTTAGGCCGGGATTATACAGCTAAAGACGAAGTATCAGAAATGCTACTTGATTATGGAAAAAGGGATGGTACTGAAGAAAAGACAAATATCTTCTGATAAGATGGTCAGGAGCAAAAGCCAAAGTCAAGGTTGGAAGGAGAGGAGCAACCACACAGAACGTAGAGAGGTGGGAGCTCAACTTGAAGAGACGTGGGCTAATCCAACTTTCAAGAAGCTCATGGGATTGGGGTGGGAGATTTCCAAGAACATAGTAGTTTTTACAACATCAGAGACCACAGAACATTTGAGGGAGACAAAATTTGACAAAAAACCAAATCCACCCATTCAACTAATAAGGAGATTTTCACAATAGAGACAAGAAGATTTAAGTAAAAAATCACAGCTAATAAACTGAGTGAGAAACAATATGGTACATCCCTTGACTTTGCAAAAGAATAATAATGAATACATATTTCCCAGATCACAGATTACCTAGTTTGGAAGCATTGTGACTTTAACAATTTGGGGTATTGAAAGTGGCTAGTTTCTCCCCAAAATCCATTTCCCCTTTCTTCCTGGGTCTGTAGCTGCCCAGTTAGAATATACATCCCTCTCTCCTTACAGCTAGGTGTGGCCATGTGCTTTGCCAGCCTGGTTTGCCCATTCCCAGATTCTCCCATGAGAGAGAAACAAACTTTTATATTATCTAGGCCACAGAATAGTAGGCACTTTTTTGTTATGAAAGCTTTGCCTACCCTCTAATTTATGTAACTCCTGGCCATGTAGGGCTAGCTGCTGCATCGTCACTCTCATGAGAACACTCATCTACGGAAGATTGCAACACGTATGAACAATTATGAAGTCAATCCCCAATTGAGACTAGGAAATATTTATTTTCTACAATTCTGTCCTTTCAAACTGCTTGTCATTTTTAATACACAACATACCATTCCATACCTCCCTGCCGCGGTGTAGACTGCCCTCTCTTTGTAGAATGGTCATTCTCATCTTTCGCCTGGCTTACTCCACCCAGTTCTGTACGATCCACATCAAAGAACCTTCCCTAAATTAATCATTCCCTTCTCTGACCTGTATGTAGGTGACCGGTATGCAAGACTGTGTGCTTGGTCTTACGACAGCGTATCACACTGTGTGATCATTATCCTTTTATATTAGGCTCCTCTACTAGGCTGTGAACTCCTTGTTGAGTAGGTAGCATGATTTATTCATCTTTGTTTTCCAACCCTCATCCTTCAGCATTTCTGACACACAGAAGGCTTTAAACTTAGTCTGAGCAAAGAATTCTCAGGAGAATAGAGAAAGAAAAATGTTCTTTCCTTTGGGGGTAATTATTGTTTCACTCTTAGGAATTTTAGACCCAGAAAGGAAGGATGTCAGTGAATATGTACAGATTACTAATTCAGTGGTTATTCTCTGAAATGGAACTTTTTAGTGCATTTAAATCTGGTCTAACAAGAGCTAAATCATTATCTACCATGATAAGACCTGTTGGAGAGATTCCCTTTCATCAGTTGAAGAGCATGGTAGATTGCACTCTCATTTCCTGCTTCAAGTAAGACAGAGAAGTTAATCAGGTCTGATCTTGTCACTGTTTTATTTATGCCCTTGCTCTTGATCAGAAGCCAGACACTAAATGTATCAAATCTACGTGCACGCGCACGCACTCACACACACACACACACACACACACACACACAAACACCCCAAACGTACCTTCATGAACTTTGTTTTATACCCAGACTATGTTCAATCTCAAACTGGAAATCAAAGTCCAAGGCTTGTCTTACAGATGGGGAAAAAAAAAAAATCACCTAAATGTTAGAATTTTGGTGACACTACAAAATGATATTTTCAAAAATCCTCCCCAATCACAGTCAGATGGCAGAAAGCGACAGTCAGGTGGTATCCATCTTTAACCAAAGGAAAGAGAGAGAAGGAATGCCGAGGATGCAAAGGGGAGTGGATGTGCAGAAGAGTCAGGGAATCCATGCTGAATGTACACTGTAGATTGGAGCTTGTGGGATGGTGTTATGGGGAGACAAGACCATCCTGAACTGGGTGCTGGTCCTGGTTCCTCCCTGACCTCGTAGCCCTTGGGCTACTCACTCCATCTCTTTGCACCTCAATCTTCTCAAATGCGAGATGAATACATTCCACCAGATGTCTTGGAAGTCCCTTTGAGTATAAGATTTTGGTTTATTTTTCCCCTGGACTCTACTAATTTTGTTAATCATCTGAAAAATTCACCCAAGTTCTATGGCTTCATTCTACTACAAATAATTTTATATTCTATATACAAGTAATTTTCTGTTGTTAGTGGAAAATAGAATTTCACAGTGGTCCTTGTGCACTTTAGGTGTCAAATTTTGCCTTACTCTTAATACAGCAAAAATGGTTAGACCCCTCTTCTAAGTCTCAAGAAAAGCTTTATGGCATGCGTCCAGGAATTTATTAGCTGAGAAGTATTCATAGAATAGAAGTGCAAGATGCTTCCAGAATAAGAATAACTATTGATCACTTTACTATCCCTGAGTTGTCAAGGACTTCTCTGTGCTTGCCCTAGATGGTACTGACTTTCATTTCCAGCCCCCTGTTCTACTTGGAGTTCAAGTTTCCATTTGTAATTCAAAGATAACATCTTTGCTAAAGAAAGGCTGCTCATTGATATGCAGATTGAAGAATCAGGGTGTCCTTTAGGAGTTTCAAGCTATGGAATCAACCAAAGCCCTGCAGAATAATAGGCCATAGAGCCTCTTACATTGAGACTTTGATCTGCTACTAACAAGTCGCTAAGTTATATCTATGAGTTTCACTTAAGCTGAAAAAGCAAAGTTTGATCTTCAGCAAGTGATTCTAATGCAGAACTATGTAGCACAAGATCAGCTGTAAGAATTCAATCACTGATTCATTTACTCACATATTCGTATTCAACAGATATTTATGACTGCTTGCATTTTGGGTACCAGGAATTGGTCTTTTGTCAAAAAAAGAGACTGTTCTCATGGAGCTTATGTTCTAGTTGGGGTGAGGAGGGAAGAAACAGACAGTAAACAGACAATAAATGATAAAGACCCTAATCAGGTCTTTATCCTTAGATGATAAATGATAGAAGAAAAATGGTATATGACAATAGATCAATTATTATATATAATAATTAAGTGCTGAGTAGGAAACTCGAAAGGCTTGAATCAGGAACAAGTTATAGTGCAGCACGTTTAAGAGCTTTGTTCTCTTGATTCTGCTCCCCTTTTTATAAGATTCAAAACGTGCTCATATACCCATGCCGAGGTCAGCCAACCCAGCCAGCAGCTGCTCAGGGCCGCTGCCTTGGAAGTCCTTCCTGCAAATGTCAAATTCCTTCTGTTCACACAACTAGCTTTCTTTTAGATCACCTAAGGGTGACCTATTAGATTGGAAATTGTAAAAAATATGGCATAATATTCTGATAGAACCAACAACGCTAATGAAGTTAACAGAAATCAAATTATCTTAAATTATACAAATGTATACAAATGAAAGAAACAGCTTATGTGGAAAGCAAACTCTGGAGGCTTCCTGGACAGACCCATCTCCTGGGCTGGCGTGGGTGCCCGACCCCCTTTGGGCGTGGCAGTGAGATGTGAGGGTGGGCCGTGCAGTGCGTTTCTGTACATTTCCAACTCCATTCACGTCAGGCTGCAGGGCGTCTGAAGGACTCCTGTGTTTAGACCCAGGCAGTGCTGGGTGCTTCTGGCTGTGTCCGCTCAAACTCCAGAGGCCTTGCACCTCTGTGGTTGCTCCCAGTATAGTCATTAAAGTTCAGAGAGATTTGGCTGTGACTACAGAGACTTCCTCACCTCTATTTCAGGATGGAGAATATTATGTTCATATTTGTTATTGCACAGCCCTGCAGAGTGTGGGAAATGCTGAAAGTGTGCCTCGTTTCCAGTAGAATGGGCTCTGCTCAAGCCTTCTGTAAAATCCCTCCTTGCCTGTAAAATTGTGGGTATCCTTTGTGAAATGCCCTCTCATAAAATCCTCCCTGTTTCCATGAATAGGGTGAATGTTTTTATAGCAATTCTTGACATACCTTCTCAGCCTATTGTCGCTGAGAAGAATTTCCCTATCACTTAGAAGTTCTCCCTGTAACAATTGCCTCTCAATAGGAAAGACTATTTTGGTCTCCATCCAAGTAAATTATCATTCATGTATGTTAGGATATAAGTATATCTTTTACTCTATCTGGAAAAATAGAATTAGCTTTTACCTGAAGAGCTAGGCTCTAGTCCTATGTTAGGTTATTTTTGAGACCGAGAAAAATTTCTTTCCGTTTTAAAAATTTAGGTGTTTGAAATCTATTCCTTTGAGAGGCTGCTAGAGGTCACTAGTGAAATCAATTGTAAGGTTTCACAGGGAAATTCAAATTTTTGCCTGGGCAAAGTATTATGGGCTTATCAATTTCAAGAACAATCAGATTAAGGAGAAATGTCCAGCTCTTCTCATATTGGAAGAAATAGAATCCTTGAGAAGTAATGTTACAGGAAAAAGAAAAAACAGGCCACATCCTGATACTGATACTTGCACATTATCTAGCATCCTGCTAGCTGTCTTGTTTTACAGATGAGAAAATTGAAGCCCACTGTTAGGCATGGAAAGGAAGTTTCCCAGCCCCAGGAATGTTTTCTTTACAAATATCTGTGGGCCTCTTCTCTACTCCATCTTAACTAGGGACTCCGTCTTGCTTTGTTTCCACTTGCTCACCTCTTCCTTGTGGGCATATTTTCTTTACCACATTCCTAGAGCTCCTATTGTATTATGCCTCTCCATGTCAATGATCCCATATTCTGGGCCACTTTTCTACCTTCTCTGGTAATCTCTGTGTTTCTATTTCTTCTTATGTGACACTGTTTGTTTCCATTTTATATGGTTGCTTGTCTTTGATTTTGCTCTTTTCCTTTCCCTCTTAGGGATGCTACTTCCTCCAGTTATTACCCCTCGTTTTCCTATGTTTCTATAATTGTACACCATCCTTTGTTCCCGCTCTCGCCTCCCTCCACCCATATTTCAAGTTACCATGATTTGTCTGTATTTTCCCCTTGATTCTCTTTCATTTGTTCTGTTTCCGCCTCTTCCTCTTCCATTTGTTCTCCTACTTCATCAAAAAACACATTTCCCTGTATTTTTTTTCTCTCAATATAACGAGTTTCATCTTCCTGTTCTTTCCTGATTTAGACATGACTCCGTGTAAAATAAAAACCCAGGAAAATGTCTTTTTTGTAGGCATTTGCATTCCTGCTTAACTGCACTGGTCAATGGAGAAGTGAAAATCATATTTGTGCTTTCATATATAAACGTGCTCCCAAAATATATCTGTAATGTTCCTTTAGACTTGGAAACAGGTGGCAGTTCCTGTGGGGAGTTGTCAGACATGGTCCCAGTAGGAGCAACATCAATTCTCTGACTTCCAAGCCTTGTAGCAGCCTTACCTGTATGAGGGACTTAGGCTCAGGATTCTAATGGCTCTGTCTTAGATGCAAAGGATGAAGAGGACCTGCGCCTCTAGCTGGACTGTGGATTATGAAGACTGATCAAATGAGAAGCCCAGTCTCTTTGCCCTGGAGACCCCTCCAGTCCTGGAGCAGAATAAGCTTGAGGCTGAATCAGACCCAGTGGTTCCCTCCAGATGGAGTAGCAGTTTGCAGTGTTCAGATGGTTTCAGATGCGGGCGTTCGCCTGAGCTACTCTGGAGAGGAACAGGGTGCAGCCTCCAGGAGCAAGGTTAGTCTGCGTTCCCTTGGGGATGAGAAAGAGCAACCAGGGGGGACTCAGGAAGGCCCACTGCATAGAACAGCCTCATGTTGGAAGGACATGGTCTAATACTTACTCTGGGAGGCGGTCAGAAGACAGAGAGGGAACTTAAAAGGTGACCGGCAACCGGCAACTGCTCCTCTTTTATGAAGATTCCCAATTTGAGGAAGTAGACTGTTTTGATGATCCTTTCTCTCTCTCACACACACACACATATTCATATATTCACAGCTGCTTCATGTTACAATATGCATTTGTGAAACCTTTGAAACAAAATAATGAATGTAGACTCATTAGACCTTAGACCAATAAGGCCTTACAGTTGATGAGTTGCATATTTATATTTGAGAGATGAACCTGGGACTGTAGAAATAGAGGAAGTATCATTTCCCCAACCTCCATGAGGATGGGACATTATTTCCATTCTCTCAGAAGCTTCTTTCTGGGTTGTCTTTCCCAGTCTACCCCGTATGTTCCAAGGCATGCTAAGAACTGTGAAAGTTTGGAAGATACAGTTGTGCTGAGCAATAATGGGTCAGGTGTGAGACGTACAATAGATGTTTAGAGATCTTTGAAAAGATATTTTGATAAGGTTATAAAGAATTTGTAAATACCATTTAATTCTCTCATATTCTAAAAAGGTTATCTGTCTGACATATTCATAGTGGATTAATTTATGCTTTTTATTTGGTCCCGGATGGATCAAATAAATAGAATTGTACAAGTAAATGTTACTTCAGATCCTCCAGTAGCAGGAAATAGCTTTATAACAAAATTACGTAACAGCTGGTGCTGCCTCCAGTGACCACAATGGCGATGTTTTCTTTTGATTCCCCTGCAACTGCACAGGGCTGTTTAGCTGCATGGTCTTCAAAGACTTTCGGCAAAACGGCGCAGAGCTAAATAAGGGACGTTAGGGCTGGATAGGCATAAATGAACAATACATTATTTATTTATAAATACCTTGTAGTATGAAGTGCAATCTCATCTGGATTCAACTTTGCAAAGTTATGTCACTGCTTTAAATGGAATAAACAGAGCAACACTTCTAAACCATGCTTCTCAGATATCAATGTGCAGTAAGGATGTACGAAACATGTTAAAGGCAGATTCTGATTCTGGGGCCTGGGTTGGGCCTGAGACTGTTTTTCTCACCGGCTCTCGATGGCATTGATGGATGGTCCCTGAACTGCGCTTCCAGGAACAGGAGTCTACATCACTGACTGGGTTTGTCAAAACTGATCCATGCAGTTGGGCCTGTCCCTACGTCTACAGATCTAGGAGCTTCTGTAGGAGGTTCTGGTTTCTGAGGAGGGGCCTATGATTTTAATCAGCAGTTGCATGCAGTTCACATAAAGTTGGTATCCTCCTTAGTATCCCAGTGTCACCTTGAGGCAAGGACTTTGTCACAGTCACTGTTTGCACTCCTCGTATACCAAGTAATGTGCCTTACACTGACTTTGTGCTCAGTAAATGTTTTTTTTTAACTCAGATTTGAATAAACAGTTGTTAAAACTCATTAAACTTACCCACTCACATTTGTTTGAAGAAATCCACCTGAGTTCTCTGTAGGCTCAGCTCCAAAATTTCAGAAGTTGGTGTTAGCATTTCTGAGGTGGAACAGAAAGGAAACTAGACGTGGAAACTATGAAAGCTCTAGTTGGCTGGAAGGTAGAATTTTCTTCAAAACGAAAGAGAACTCAATGCATCCACTCCTATTCCATCCGATTTTCACAGGCCTCCTTTAGGCCAGGGACCAATTTAACTTCTCATTGTAGCCTCCTTCAGCCTGGAGCGCACTGGATGGTCCAAAAATGTCCCAGGGATGAGTTCACACGGTCTTGGAAACAAATGACTTCAAGATTCTGAGGTTCATGTTTGTAGGCGGTGTCTGGAGATGCTACAAAGGAGATTATGTTACTAGATCCATAGCACTTATCAACTGATTTTTTTCAGAACGAAATCAAATGGAAACTTTTGTATTTATATCAGATACCCTCACCAAGCCCGGTGCTGCAGCTGCTGTAAGTTGCATACAAAGCAGAAGAGGCACAGCAGGGGTGAGTCTGTGCAAGTACAGGGCCTGTGAGGTTTACAGTCTCCTAGCGTCTAGAACAGTCATGTGGCCAGAAATCGAGGGGCAGATAAGGATAGAATACACAGATTGCAAATACGCCTCTGTCATTTCTTTAGAAATAAAACTGCACAGATGCTAGCATAGGATTCATTCATAGTAGCATGTGCTGCAGAATGGCAATGAAGGTTAAGTCCATGCCCAAACATATTAATTTCATAGGTTGTACACCATTCCCAGAAAGTGTAGACATGTCTTCAATCCGTACAGTGCAGTGGGCCCTGGAGCAAAAGACATTTTTTGTTTCCGAGATCTCAAGGCAAAGTCAAAATAGCAAAATCTCTTCTTTATTTTCTCATAGACTATTAGGCAGAGTCATCGTTAGATTCTACAAATATGATTTTATTAAATATGCGTAAATTCAAGGGATTACAAATTGGCTCCATTTTGCATCTCATTTTGTTAATCTAAAATGGCAAACCTTGGAGAATTTCTTTCAGTATAATGTAAGTCCCTAAATAATAATGTAACTGATTCACCAGAGAGAGAAATGTTAATGCTGGCAAAACGTTGTCACTGCCTTTTTAGAGTCAGTAGAGAGAAGAGACAGTTACATCAACACTTACTTAGAATGCGCCCTGTAGCAGGGGGAAATAATTAGCTGTGCTCTGGGACTGGTGAACGTGTCATACCAAAAAGATAAAAAATGATGGGTAATCTTAAAAGCTTAAAAATAGTCTTTAAGTATTAATAGGTAGGGATTTACAAACTAAAAATCTGACAAGAAGAAGAGTATTTGCATGTTCTCAAAGTTTCTCCCTACAGATTGCTTACGAGTTAAAGGGGAAAACAGTAACTGCAGTGGAAATACTAAACAATACCTTGACCCAGAATTCGAAGTTAACATCACCAATGGGAGTAGAGGGACACAGGGTGCCTTTAAAGATAATACCCTGAGAATCACTGTTACGTGTTATTCTGGTGGGATGTATCAGACAAACCAAGTGAGGAACATTCTATAAAATAACTTGCCTTTGGTCTTGACAATGTCAATGTCACGAGAGACAGTAAAGTCGAGGAATTGTTTCAGATTAAAAGGAGACTCAAGAGACATGACAACTAAGTACTTTGTACTCTTGGACCGAATTCTGTGTCAGAACTGGGGAATGTTACAAAGGGCGTCAGTGGACGCCATTGGCTTTGTCAAAATTGCAATATGGAAGATGTGTATTACATGAAACTATGGTATTGATGTTACGTTTACTAACTTTGATAGCTGCTCTGTGCACTGTTACAAGACAGTATCTTTGTTCTTTAGATGTAAGGCTTGGATGAGTATTAAGGAGTAAAGGGATTTAGATTTTTTTATACACATATATATATATAACTTTTCTCAAATGGTTCAGAAAAAAAAAAACCTGGCAAGGTCATTCAACACTTAGAACCCACATGTAATGACACAAAGTAATGAACTGACATACTTAAAAATATATATATAAAGGATGTTTGAAAAAAATACAGGGGCTAGTGGTGGGTGGTATTAGGAAATAAGGCTGGAAAAAGTGTGTTGAGAACAAGTGATTAACTTCTCAACCATGTGGGAAGTTTATCCTGTTGACACCATACTCACGATGAAGACTTTCAAGTTCTGTTTTTAAGAAGGTTGTCTCCCTGCCTTAGTTAATGTAAAGATATGAATGTTTTAGAAAGACTTGTCTGGCAGGGCACCAACAGCTCACTGAGGGAGCACAGAGCTCATACACCTCTGTGTATGAGTGTGCCTGAGTGTGTGCTAGTGACTGTGTGAATGAATTTGCTGTATCGTGAATACATCAGCAGAAAGAACGTGCTAATAAGCAGTAGTGTCGGGGTATTGCTATCCATTTAAAAATAATATAAAGTCTAACCCTACTTCATACCATATTTTAAAAATATACTTCAGACCCTTTAAAAGATTAAAGAGTAAAAAAAGTACTGAAAGAAAACATAAAATATATTTAATCTTGGAGTGAAACAGACCTTTCTAAGTAATATAGGACGTAATGCCAGTATCTATTTGCTTTTTTATTTGCAGTGTCCTTGAAAGAAAATCATTAGACAAATCCTTGAGTATTAGCTCTCTTCAGAAATTTTTCTTCTCTCTCAATCCCATACCTGATCCCCCCCAGCCCCTCCCCTGTGTCTACCCTGCAGTCGACAGTAGACCCCTTCTCCTCTCCTTTCCTGTCTTCAGTCCACTTTTTTTTCTTTTTCTTTTTGACCCCCTTCACCCATTTTGCCCACCTCCCCTGCACCAGCAATCACCAGTCTGTTCTCTGTATCTACAGTGAGCTTTTTCTTTTTTAGATTTCACATATAAGGAAGATCTTTGTCTTTCTCTGTCTGACTTATTTCACTTAGCATAATGCCTTCCAGGTCCATCCATGTTGTCACAAAGATTTCATTCTTTTTTATGGCTGGATAATGGAGTTCACTTTTGACCTTAATTGTATCCAGCACATTCCTTTGCCAACTCCAAATGCTGTTCCTAGGAGCCTGCAGATTTGATCCACTCTGCTGGAAATTTCTACTGGCTTCTCAACCTCAGCATGTCCAAGCCAACTTGTTGTCTCCATCCTCCACTTGCTGCGAATCCCACGTGAGATGGTCATTTCCCCGGGGCTGCTTACCTTGCTTAGTGGGATCTCGTGAGTCATTGTTAGAGGGGAAAGCCTTGGAATGACCTGCCTTCTCGCCTTCTCAGCCAGTTCCACATTCATCTCCACTGATTCCATGGCCACAGTGTTTCTCCTTCTCCTTTCCTTTTCTCTCACCATATTGATCTACCTCAAATCCTTATTATCCTTTCTCCTTGTATAAAAGATTTATGTCAATTTTAGTTTTAATTTAAAATTTTAGCATTAGTGAACATTGAAGAAAGATAAAAATACCAACCCTATCGATTTTGTTATTTTTTTTGCATAGCTGTAATGCTGAGCATGGTTCATTGCATGACCTTCATGTGACCGATGAGTAGCTGTTGCTCCCCAAACAACTTAACAATGCACAGGGACAGTGTATGTCACCCCAGTGGTCACCATGACGCCCGCGTCTGATGATGTTTCCTTCTTTACTTTGGATCTAGGAAGCTCAGATCAAAACAATTAGTATATTATTAGATCTTTATTTCCTCAATTTCATTTTATTTCTCTAAAATTGTACATATTTTCTTCAATGCTTCTCCAATTATTCTTACATTTTATCTTACTCCTTGTATCTTTGTTCACTGCCTTAGCTCATTTTGGTTTTATGAGGCAGTCTGTAAGCCAGTAAAGAATTATTTCTTACCTGGACGGCTCTCTCTGTGCAGTCCCATTCATGCTATGCAAGATTCGGGGGTCACTCAGCAAATTCTTCTCTACCACCCTTTCTTCAATAACACAGGCTGTTGCTTGAACAGTCTACCTGCCCTCTCTGCTTCTCTGCATTTGCTTCTGCAGTTTCCTCCCCATGAGACGTCCCCTCCACAAGGGGTATCTTCCACCACGCCCACCTCTCTCCAATCCAAGTTCCAGTTCAAGCCATACCTTAAACCAATAGCAAGAGTAGCGAATGACTTAGTTACACTCTTACTGTGAAAATAATCACAAGCAAGCACAGTTGTTCTTCGTAGTTTATTTGTGTGATCGTATTAGTACTTTCTTTCAAGAAATGTACACTACTGTATTTAGAGATAAACGTAGCCTGATCGGGATGCTATACTAGGGAAGAAGAGACCCAAGTTTTAGTCACAGATTTATCATTCATTTTCCGCACTAATTGGAAGCAATTCATTTCTTCCTCCTAAACCCATCTTTATCAACATTTGAAAAAACTTTTTTTTTCTTGGAAGAGTCACAGGGGAAGCTCTCAGAGTCATTGGAACAGTGACCTGAGTGTATCCACAGGGATACGGTTTGGGTTTGGCTTCTGTTTCATCTATTCAGTCTTTCTGAATGCCAGTGCCTTTCCAGTATGAATGGCCACCGTGACGACGACACATCCCCCCAGAATGCCAACCCACAACAATGGTGCATAGACACAACATTGGTAGCAGGCACTTTTGATAAAATTTTGAATGTTTTTTTTAAATAAGGAAAATCAGAGTCACTGTGGAGCCTCTTTTCTATTCATCAAACACACGCGTTTCCGTTGTTTGTTTTTCGTTTGTATTTTGTTACAGTGTGTGTGGTAGAAAGCACATGGAGATGGGATCTAGGGACCACAGATTTTGTGCCTTAGGAAGGAGACTTAAATTTCCTGTGCCTGAGTGTTCTGTTCTACAAAACGTGTTTTCATCCATCTCAAAAATGCCAGGCTCCTGAGAAACCAAAATAATTAAAGGAGGAATAACCACCATCCATTTTCCAGGGCAGCAGGGAAAGTGGAGCCAGGAGGGGCCGTCATCTGGTGTCAGCAGCGCAAAGTGTCTAGAGTCTCATTGGGTGGCAGCAGTGTCCTCAGTCCTGCAGCGTGAGCTGGGCACGTTTGACAGTGATTTGGGCCATACTGCATCCCTTTTTTCCAAGTCTGGTTCTCCAAGATTTTAGGCAATTTCCAAACACTTATTTTCTGCTATAATCAGCCAAAACCCATTTCTGTTGTTTGTGAAAGTTAGAACTCTTCCTGATGCAGTCAATTGCTATGATCAACAAGAAGATTTAGAAGAAAATTAGACCAAGGATGATTGAACATTTAATGTTGGAAGCTGCAGCAAACCTCAGGGTCTATAGATAATAACATTACTACTGCTAATAAAAATAGCTTTATTGAGAACTTATATATTAGGAGCTGAATTAATAAGCCTTTTATGCATCATTTCTATAATTCATGGAAGATATAGGGATTCAAATCTAGCGAAAATGAGCCAGATGGAAAGACATGGCCTGCAGTTTAGTGGTTGATGATGATGGTGACATGGTTTGGAGTGAGGAGAATCACTGTTAGGGTCAAAGCCATATATGACTGAGTCTGTTTGAAGTGTCCCAAGTCCTACTGACGCTCCTGGCAATAGCCCCAACTCTAGGTAAATCTCCTTGACGTTCATAAGGAAAGACAGAATTTAAATAACTATAGAACGTAGAGTTAACCTCTGTGTCTCCTGGAATTAGCCTCAACTTAGTGGTATGCATTCCCCTTGGCAAATCCTTCAGTTTTCCCAGTTTTCCAGTTATAATTAATTTAGTTGTGAAGCTACCAGTCCATTGATGTTTAGCTCAAAGGGACCATGGTGAACAGGGACAGTAGCTCAGTCACAACCACCAGCGTGATCTTTGTGGATTTACCCACTGGGAGGAAGGGAATCTACGGTCACTTTTTGGTACAAAGAGTAGCTGGCCATCTAGCTTGATTTCAGTAAGTTCTCTTTGATATTGAGAAGAACAAATAATAGTTTACTTTTAATAGAGTGGTAAAATTAATAAATAATGATGTGCAATGAAAGGTAATCCAAGAAATGTGTCAAATAAACACTGACAACCTATCAAGGTCCTTTGTCTGAATTAAAGAATTATTAAAAGTTCTCAGGCAGAGGCGAAGAAAAATAAAATATCCCAAATTGAACTTGAAGTGGGGAGGTGTTTATTGCACACCCCGGAGTGGGACAGTTGGGATGAGAAATAACCTGTAAAGAGCGGACTGTCCTCTCCACCAGCTGCATAGCAACCTTCAACACCCCTCCTGCTACACACCCTCCCCAAAGTTTCCGTCTTTTCCTGAACTTGATTTGAGAACTCTGTACACACTGTGCTCCTTCACGTGTTTGCAGCAGTAGCCCCTGTGCTGAGAAATGTTCCAAGCTATAGTCAGCACTCCATTTAGGTGAATGAATAAACGACTGAATGAATGTTCTTTAAAAAATACTAACAAAACAGGGCTTCCCTTGTGGCGCAGTGGTTGAGAGTCCGCCTGCCGATCCATGGCTGCTGAGCCTGTGCGTCCGGAGCCTGTGCTCCGCAGCGGGAGAGGCCACAACAGTGAGAGGCCCGCGTACCACAAAAAATAAAAATAAAAATAATAATAATAACAAAACAATATTCATGTTAAGAAGCAAGCCTCTGGCCATAAAAAGATTAAAGAACAGGTATACACTAAACTAAAACCCAGTGTGTGTGGCACGTCAGAGGCTGGAAATTTGCATTATGCAAATGGTGTAGCATTGAATGCACTTGCTTCTCTTCCAAGTGTTAGCAGACTGTTCCTTCCCCCTCTCCCTTTTTCCTTTCCCTCCTCCGTCCCCTTCTCTCCAGCGTCCTCCCCCTCCTTCCCCTCCAGTCTCTCCCCCTCCTCTTTCTTCTTCTATCCGAACTGAGGGACAGGCAAACCTAATCCGAAGGAACTGTTGAACAATAAACAGATATGAATTCAGCATTATCTATAAGGCCTCTTGAGTTTTAATGTTAAAGGAAAAAAATCAAAAAAAGTTCTAAGCCCATTATTATTCCCCAAGGCTTCTTCACATATATGCAAAAAAAAAAAAATTTGGCCCACTTTTGAAGATAAGCGAAAAGAACTATTACCAGTCTCATGTCTGTGGCCAATATAATCTTTTCTTCCCCTTTCTATCTTTCCCCGTCTCTCTTTTATTAATCAGTTGGTATGTCTCCAACAGACCTTATATATATAAGAATTTGGTTGCATTCTCTTCAGCTAAAACAACTTTAGCTTAAATATAAAACCAGAATAACCTTCAAGACACCGATATAGTCTACTTTTTTGAAGATATAATATACTCTTAGACTAAACTTTATTGATTTAAAATTTGAGAAGATTCGATAGTAATTTGTGTAAAGAAGTCATTTAAAAATATTCCTGAACTATTACAAGTAAGCTCGGGGCACTTGTTTTAATTTCAACAATATTCTAAACATGTATGATTCTTACCCAGTCATTAAAAGAGATCTGCATCACTGCTGGTGGGAATGTAAACTGGTACAGATACTATGGAAAACAATACAGAAATTTCTCAGAAAATTAAAACTAGAATTACCACATGATCCCACAATCCCACTTTTCAGTGCATGTTCAGAGGAATTGAAATCAGGATCCAAAAGGGATGTCTGCATGCCCATGTTCATTGCAGCATTATTCATAATAGCCAAGATGTGGGAACAACCCAAGTGTCCCTTGATAGAAAGAAAATGGGTACATACGTATGGTGGAACATTATTCAACCTTAACAAAAAGGAGATCCTGCCCTACACTACGACATGGATGAACTTTGAGGATGTAAGTAAAAGGAGATAAGCCAGTCACAAGAGGACAAATACTGCATGATTCTACCACTTATACGCTGTATCTAAAGTAGTCAGACTCATCAAAGCAGAAAGTAGAATGGTTCCCAGGGTCAGGGGGAGGGGCAGGTGGGGAGTTGCTATTCACTTGGTTTCAAGTTTCGGTTACACAAGATGAAAAAGTCCTAGAGATCCATTGTACAGCATTGTATCTATAGTTCACAATGCTGTAGTGTACATTTAAAAATTTGTTAAGAGGAAAGATCTCATGCTATGTGCTACTTGCCACAGTGAAACCGGCGAACAGAAGGAGAGCTACATGGATGGTAATTGACAATACGTTTTGCTAGCTACTAATCTTTGTATAACCTTATACGTTTGCGGGCAGTAAAACTGAATTTCTTCTAAATTTATTTTATAAAGCCTAATTTTTTTCTAATTTAGTAGATTTCCCCCCATCATTCACAATTATTTTCCATTATTCTTAGGGAGGATACGTGATGAATGATGCCCTAATTAACAATAAGGCAAGTCGAATAAGCAGAGAAAAGTTAAGGACTGTTATCCAAAGTGAATTTGGGTTTCTGCAGAGCTTCCCAAATTTGTTTTAGTACAATCAAACATTTTTCTCCTCTCACGAAGTAAACTTTGAGGGATAATTTGCGTGAAGAAATCTGTATTACCCTGTTCCAGAGCCCTATTCTAGTGGCTAGGGGGTGTGAATCGCAATATAATTAAACAGCGGCTAAATGATCGATTGGGTTATGTTGGTTGCTGCCAACCTGAAGAATGAGAGAGTTGCGATAATCACTCAAATTAAAGTGATTGTTTTGCAGCTCAACTTTGTTTTTTTTACCTGTAATATTTAGGAGAGAGAAGGCATCTCTCCGCGGCAGCCATCCTGGGTGCGCTGGGCTCACAGCCCTTTTTGTGCCACCCTCGGGGCCTAGCCCTTGCAGGGCTCGCTGCAGAGCTGGGGCTTGCTTCATCCTCCGCCTTCATGCCTTCCTTCCTCCCTGCTTAAGTATTCTCCACGCTCTCCTTCGCACGTGGCATCCCGGCCCTGCGAGCCAGCCTGATTGCGCATTCTGCCGGGGAAGACCTTCCCTCCACCGGAGGAATGGCAGTCTTTATCATTATGCCTTGGTGGCAGCTGGAGAGGGAGAGAGAATCACACAGACACAGTATAAAGCAGTGGGCAGCGAATGTGGACGGTGAGCCAGTACCGAAGGCTGTTAGAAGGGAAGAGTGCCTTTCAAACTCTGGAGTCAAAACGTGTGTAAATAACATAACCTATTTGACGGGGGCCATGGCCTCCTCTGATGGCTCCCCACCAGCTCCAGCTTATGCTCTGTCAGCATCTCTGGGCCTCATCTCCTCTGTCACCCGGCTGCTGTATGGGGACGTGCCATCCCTGCCAAAGGGGAGGCCTCCAGGGTCCCCAGGCTGCAAAGGCTCTTGTGACTAATTGCCCTGCCTTCCCTCAGCCATCCCTCGGCTGCCAGACACTGGCTGTTCAGTGTAGGGGGACTGATCAACTCTGCTGTGACCTTCCCCATCCACTCTCTGAAGCAGCAAAGCCTCTGACTCAGGACTCCCAAAATCCATCCCCCGAAGGCTATTTTTAGTTTTCCCTTGTAGCCTTTTCTGAGGACCTCTGGCCTAGATCATGGAACTGGACAGAAGAACAGACACAGTTCGGTCCTCTCAGGAAATCTACAGGAAGCTGGAAACACAGCTTCCTTCTGATACAGCCTGGAACTGGCACTAAATTCTGCTCTGGGCTCAGCTCAGACCCCCTGCCATACGTCAGCCAACCTTACGTGGTACCAGGTGCTATCTATCCATAACATCTCCCACCCATCCACACAACTGTATGAGGTCACAAGACCATCTCCAGTTGCAGATGAGGAAACCGAGGCATGTAGCAGACAATCATGGAGCTAAGTGGGGACCCTGAGACCAGAGCTGATGACTTCCTGCCTCTGTCAGGCCATGAATGTGCCCTTTAAGTAGGCATGGACTCCCCCGAGCACTTGCTTAACTGAGGTAGAATCGGGTCTAGTATTAGGACTAACCAGAATGTGAGTAACAGAGTAGGAGACAGGAAGAATGTTGACTCTCTAAGGCTGTGAGATCCACAGCGTATGCCTTTTTTCTTATAAATGAAGCATAACTTTGGTGACTTACTCATTATTGCTCCAAGTATATCAGTAGGGTATGTATAAATTAATGAAGCCTAATTAGCTCATTCATATTAATTAAATGTCAAATAAATCAATAAACATTTTGATAGATGAGGTTTTACTGAAGCGACAATTCAACTAGAACCTTAAGAATATAACATTGTCATAATTTGCAGGTACGTTTCAAATAAGAGTGATCTGTAGTAAACCATAATGTTAACTTCAGAAGCAAGTGCGAGGTTTTTGCAAAGATTAGATTATGCATGTAAAGGGTCTCTTATAATTCCTGGAACTTAATAAATACTCTAAATATTAGCTTAAAAGTGTAGCTATATTTTTAGTACAGTGCAGCTCCCAGCACATCTACTGTCAAGAGTAGTGGTAACAGGTAGGGAGGCTGTGAGCTGGAGTCATGTGATACGATTATTGATGACTGCCCAAGGCACGCTAACAAAAATCCTATTTATTTTGAAAACAGAAGTGCATTAGTTACAGTGGGAATTTTTACATGCTATAAAGCAGTTTTATGAAAAGATTTAGTAATGAGTTCCTAGCTTTTATAGGCCAGGGAACATATCTTATCTTTAAACATTAGGTACTATTTTCTCTCAGAACCATTTGTGTTCTTATACCTTGTCTGTGTGACTTTTCATTTACTAAATATCAATGTTGTTGAAGATTCATCTATTTATATTTATGAAAACTGAGCTTCTTAAACCTTATACAATTAAATGAGAGTCACTGAATATTCAGTTTTAATTCATTGATTTACGAGAGAACAATTCAGAGTATTTAAGTGGAGATTGATTTAATGAGTTATACCTTTTAAGCTCTATTTAATATTAGTGTGCCCCATGTTTGATATTATATGAATAGAAGGAAATCATTGGTAAAACATGATTGTTTTTAATTCCTGAAAATGTGATGTAACACTATAAACATATTCTAAATACCCTAAGATTAAAGTACAATCTGAAAACTTGAAATGCTTAATGCAGACTATAACATAATTAACCACCTATTTCATATGTTATTTCCTTTTGTAGGAAAACTAGATTCATTATGAATATACATGTCATAGTTCCCTGAAATTTGTGGAGTGCAACAGGGCTGAAGCTTAGAAAGACTGAAGTGGGGAGTATTTTTGTGGCACTTTTAAGATGTGTTCCCAACATCTTCTGTGTATAAGAAGACAATTCCCACAAATGAGCCCAGTTTATATGTCTGTAGCCTGCCTCATGGTTCCCGTATCTTTTGGAGAAGCACTTAATATCACCAAATTCTCTTCTGTAAAGGGGGAGATTCTATTAAATGATCTGTATGTTTTCCTGATACAATTTAATTTGCTAATGCAAGTGTATTAATTTAGTTAAATAACTATATAGGCATATTTTGAGTCTTAAAAACAAGCATAAAATATATCTATTGTATATTACATATCATATGTATAGCACACATATTATATATTATTATTTATAATATATAATAATATACAATATGTATTTATATAATGTATAGTTATATAAATATATAGATGTATACATGGAGTTAACATAGATAAATCTCTACAAGTTCACAGGCTTCAGGCAGATGGTCAAGAAAAGCATCAGTAGTTTCGACACAGCACACTTAGTGCTACCTGTAGTGTGTTATGGAACAAAAAGGGGAACAGAAAAAGGATGCAAAACAGTCAGGAGGGGTGTTAGGAGACACTTCTAAGGGAGTGAGGTACCTGATGGATGGTGGAGGAGAAGGAAGCCTTAGGTTGGCCTTCGAGCTGGGGAAAGGATTTCTAGACAGTGCTAAAACACCAAGGATGGCCCGTCCACTATTTCTTCTTAACGAAAAGAGCTTTTTCTATTCTGTGATCACTTGTCCTGCTGCAAGTGGTCTTGCAGACACAGCTCTTCTGCTATTCTGCCTAGATTTTCTAAATATTATTTTGTTTCAATAATGGGCTCATTGGATTTTACACTTGATCAGTAATTTCCATTTGATACAAGAATGTCTTTACCACTCTGTTTAAATCTGCGTCAACCGTAGGTGGAATTGCTCTAACGTGGTCTCTAGTATTGAATGCTTATGTGAGAGGGGCACTATGTGTGGATCAGGAATACGGGCTATGGAGCCACCAGCCTGCATTTTAAGTCTGGGTCTGCCATTTGCAACCTGTGGCACAATGGCAAATCACACCTCAGTCACCTCATCTGTAAAATGGGTATAATGATGGCTGCCACCTCTTAGAGCTGCGGTGAGGATTAATTAAGCAAATCTATGTAAAATACTTTGCATATTACCTAGCCAATGGTAAACACAAAGTAGTCATAGCTATATTATTATTCAACAAGAGTTTAAAAATTAATTTGGTAACACACAGATGGTGTCTATTATAGATTCTCTTAAATTACAAAATTATTGAGACTTACGTTATTCTAGTAAGTATCGTAAAATGGAAAAGTGTGGGATTCCATAATAGAATTCCCCTTTCCTGATCCCACGTATATGCGTTAATAGATGATCTTATTTGCAAAGCAGAAATAGAGACACAGACGTAGAGAACAAATGTATGGATACCAAGGGGAAAAGGGGTGGGTGCGGGATGAATTGGGGGATTGAGATTGCTACACATACGCTGTTGATACTATGTATACAATAGATAACTAATGAGAACCTACTGTACAGTACAGAGAACTCCACTCAGTGCCCTGTGGTGACCCAAATGGGAAGGAAATCCAAAAAAGAGGGGACATACGTATATGTATAGCTGATTCACTTTGCTATACAGTAGAAACTAACACAACATTGTAAAGCAACTGTGCTCCAATAAAAATTAATAAAAAAATAAAAATAAATAAAAATTAAAAATAAAAAAAGAATTCCCCTTTCCTGGATTTCAGTTTCAATAGAACATTTCTCTTTAAGGAAAACAGTAGACCAACCCCTTCACCACCTCTGCCCTTTTAAGTCACATAAATGTGGTAAACCAAACTATTATATATATGAGTTAGTCTTCTGATGTCATAAAAGTACAATTTACAATGTTCCTTCTGTTTATAAATTTATGATTATTATTACTGACCTCCATTTATTGGACACTCTCCAAGGGTCAGGCACCGAGCAAAGAACATAAGAGCAAAGAGATTAAAAAGGTACATTTTGCTGGGTCAGTTGGTAGTTCTATGTTTAGTTTTTTGGGGAACCTCCATACTGTTCTCCATAGTGGCTGTATCAGTTTACATTCCCACCAAGAGTGCAAGAGGGTTCCCTTTTCTCCACACCCTCTCCAGCATTTATTGTTTCTAGATTTTTTGATGATGGCCATTCTGACAGGTGTGAGGTGATACCTTATTTCCCACTCCTGGGCATATGCCCAGAGAAAACCATAATTCAGAAAGACACATGCATCCCAATGTTCACTGCAGCACTATTTACAATAGCCAGGTCACGGAAGTGACCTAAATGCCCATGAACAGACGAATGGGTAAAGAAGATGTGGTACATGTATACAATGGAATATTACTTGGCCATAAAAGGAGTGGAATTGGGTCATTTGCAGAGACGTGGATGGACCTAGAGACTGTCTGACTTACTGTGAAGTAAGTCGGAAAGAGAAAAATGAATATTGTATGTTAACACATATATGTGGAATCTAGCAAAATGGTATAGATGAACCTGTTTGCAAGGCAGAAGTAGAGACACAGACGTAGAGAACGAACATATGGGCACCAAGGGGGAAAGAGGGGGTGGGATGAATTGGGAGACTGGAATTGACATATATATACTAGTATGTATAAAATAGGTAACTAATGAGAACCTACTGTATAGCACAGGGAACTCCACTTCGCTGTACAGAGTAGAAACTAACACAACATTGTAAGACAACTCTACTCCAATTAAAAAAAAATTATTGTAATCATTTCACAGTATATACATGTATTAAACCATTATGCTGCACACCTTAAATTTATGCAATGTTATATGTCAAAGTATATCTCAATAAAACTGGGGGAAAAAGGTACATTTTATCATTTAATTTTCTTAACAAAAATTCTGTAGGTAGTATTATTCCCAATTGCAAGCAAGGAGCCTAAGATAATAAGAAAGATGAAGTGACTTAGTGATGGTCATACAGCTAATATTTGAGTTGGATTTAGGAAATAAGGCCTGCCAATATTTTTTCTGCAAATCCTTCTACCATATTTCCTCCCTATACAATAAAGTGACATATATTAGGTACCCAATTATACTGAGGGAAGTGCTACTTGGAAGAGAGAGAGGTGTATATGTCAATTTTTGTACATACATTTTGTACATTATATATATCACAACATTTCTAGTTTTTTCTTACACTAGTATTGATATATTTGAAAAAAATCTATTTTTTACTATTAGGTAACTTTATTTATATACTATGTCACTGAGATTTTGTTTATCTAGTTTTTTGGGTTCAAAATGATCTTCAGAGTCTTTTTAGGCAGAGCAGGGCTAGATGGCTAGGTTGAAAACAGCTAGCCAAGAGAAGGAGAAAGAGAGAACCAATAACAAAATAATTAAACTTGCCTCATAGCGAAGCATTATTGATTTGTATTTGCAGTGTTCAAGGTTGCAGCTAGAGCTTTTTTGCCCCCTGGAAGTGCAAATAAAAAGGTCAGTGTAGAACGGGAATGCACAAATGAACGGAGTATTCAGGAGAGCTGATCCTAGTTTAAAATGAAATTAATTCAGGCCACCATATTCTGGACACTTAACACCCTTGAGGTCAGTTAAGAAGAAATGTGTGAGAGACGTTTCCAGGCAAACCTGTGTTAGGGAAGGCTGAAAAACCGTAGCAAGGTAGATTTCTACTTTCTATTAACTACTCTTGCTTGCGGACGAACGCGGTGCGTGTCTGTTAAGAGCCCTAAGTTGAAGTGGAAACGTTCCCCCTTTCTGTAAGACCAGCCTGCAGAGCAGCAGGATGGATAAATCACGATGGCCTTCAAGGGCACAGTGGCCCCACGACCCGAGGCCAAGTGGCAGTTTACCAGTGTTACTGTGTTGTTGGCTATCATTCCCCAGGAAGAAGGAAGGCCCAGCAGCTTCCAGCTACCTGTGGGCAACTCCGGGAAAAGCTAAAAATTGTTCTCAGATGCTTGACCTGGAGACTGTGAACGCCTCAGTGTCAAGGACGCGCCTGTCTTTATTTGCTGAACAGAAGCCTGCAAAAATGCAATGTCATTCCTTCCAGAATGGTATTTGCTGTTGGCAAGAAGCCATACTATTGAGGCACACTAGTTGTTAGAGGTATTTGCAGGTCCCAATGCTAGATGTATTCCAGTGTGTTAGAACTTACAGGAAGAGAGAGCTGTCCATGGTATCTGTCTCCTGCTCGGACGTGAGCATATGCTGGAAGGGGTTTTTCCTCAGCCCATCAGGCCTTTGCCATCTTGCCCTGTCTGCCTGCCTCCTTACCCAGGATGACTCTACTGTCTCTGGGCGTCATGCTCACCCCACCTCCTTCCAGTTGGAATGCATCAGACACCTCGCTTCCACAGCCTTTGCACCACGCTGGCCCATGCCTGGAAACACACTTTACTCACCCCCGCTCCCTTATCTGCTCTGACCCTACTCTTCCTCCAGATCTCAAGCTCCAGCTTCGCTTTTTCAGGGAGGTCTTTCCTGACCTTCTCCCACCCTCTTTCTTAGATAAGCTCGGGGGTCCTTGCTGTGCTCTCCCAGAGCCTATTAGTTTCCTGGGGCTACTGTAACTAAGTACCACCAAACTGTGTTGCCTAAAACAGCAGAAGTGTATTCTTTCAATTCTGGAGGCTAGGAGTTTGAAACCACAGTGTTGCCAGGGCCGCATTCTCTCTGAAGGCTCCAGGGGAGAACCTGTGCTCTGCCTCTCTGCTGGCTTCTGGTGTTGCTGGCAAGTCTTGGCATCCCTTGGCTGACAGATGCGTAGTTCCCATCTGTTCATCTCTCCTCACAGACCATTCTCCCTGTGTCCCGTCACGTCTCCTTCCCTCCATGCAAATCTGCCTCTGCATCTCTTCTCTTCTTTACAAGGAGACCAGTCTTACTGGATTAGGGTTCACCCGAATGACCTCATCTTAACTTGACTCCATCTGCAAAGATCCTATTTCCAAATAAGGGCACACTTATAGGTACCGGAGGGATAGAACTTCAACATGTCTTTTGGGGGGACACAATTTGACCCATAACACAGAGCAACCTGTATTTTTCCTTGAGCGTATCCAGCACAGTCTGCCATTGTACGATTATTCTGTGACTGCTGATTGTTCCAGGTGCGTCCCCTCGAGTGGACTCTGACCTCCATTTGTTCACCTCTAGCTCCATCCGGCTCCACATGAAGTGACTGGCACGCCGTTAATACTCAAGAATTGTTATGAATGAATCTCTTTTCTACCCCTCACCTCATGTGCAAAATGTTCCCCATCTCCTCCCCCAAGGCAGGCGTCAGTAACGGGCTCCTCCGTGGATCTGAAAACAAAGCTTCGCACAGAGGCAGTTACAGGAGCAGATTTCACATAGGGGTCACTGCAGTCGAGCCCATGTTGGCACGCTGGCCAGTGTGACCAAAATACGTATTGTTAGATTCTAGATTTGTCTCAGATTAGCGGCAAAATGGCTTAGAAGAAACCGGAATTCTGATTTTGGAAATTGCTCATGCTTCTGTTTTGCCTTTGAGACAGTTTTGTTTATTATAGTGGAAAAATTTTGAGGAAAATTGCTGTTTTTCTTCATTTTGGATAGTTAAGACATCTATTCTCATTTGTAGCTAGACTCATTTGAAGTAAAGGAGTCTCTGAACTGGGACTGTAGAGCATATTAAAATAACATCACGAACGCCAAGCCCTTCTAACTAAGGGTTCGGTAGAATCAAATCCTTTGGGTGTCTCAGAAACTGTATTTGAAGATTTGAGGTGCTTACCTAAAAGCACGTGTCCGCTCACCTCCTTCATGTTAGTGACTTATTAGATGGTTTGTTTAGAATGATTTTTCATAATTTTATTTGCTCTACATATAGGTTGCTATTATCACGTCTGCACATTTTGATTGTCTAATTCTAGCAGAAGGGTACATTCTGATATATTTGCCTATCAAGATATTTTGTTTTTATTTTGACTTTTAGATTATTCCCTGACTGGAAACACCACCTACTGTTAGATTTAAAAAAAAAAAACAACCACTTTTGGCCATATGTATTGACATTAAAAATATTTGATCATCTATAGATATTTTACACTATAGATTGCCACTATATTTCTACCATTTCACTTCTAACTCTGAAATGCTATTCAGGTTGAGAACTCTAAAACTATATAACATATATATATTTGTTATATATATATATATATATTTTTTTTTTCTTTAGGAAGATATCTAGTAAGCAAAGGTCTCCAACAGTTGACAGAATTATACCTGCCTTTTCATATATTGCATGAAAGGTTCAGGGCATACATACCAGGGTCATTTTTCCCATGAGTAGGCCTGCACAGGATCTTAGTAATTACACTCGAATCCACTATACGTTGTTTTTATTTTGTGGTTATTGCTATTTTAAATAAAGTGAGTTGGAATGGAATCATAGTATATAATGTAGCATTAGTCAGGTTTAATGCTAAATGCAACGTGAGTTTCATTTTTTCAATTTGGTATCTGATGTAGGAACTATTTATTCTGAATTTAAGAACAGAATTTGCCCTGAGAAATAACAATGCTTGTTACATGTTTCAAAGTACACAAGTTTACTGATAGTCCTGTTAAATGTGAGTGCTGTTGCTATGCAATAATTAAATATATTTCTAGTGTGTAATTCACTTTAACAAAAGACAGTCATTTGACTTTTAATATTCATGAAGTCTGTTAGTTTTTTTTAACTTTTTATTTTATATTGGAGTATAGCCAATTAACTATGTTGTGATAGTTTCAGGTGCACAGCAAAGTGACTCAGCCATACATATACATGTATCCATTCTCCCCCAGACTCCCCTCCCATCCAGGCTGCCGTGTAACATTCAGGGGTACGTTAGTTCCACCTTAAAACTCATATCCTCTTCTTTCTCCGATTTCTTTTTGGATTTGTAACCTGAATTTATGCTTTTTAATTGTTTATAGTTTTTTTTAAAGGTGCCTGACCAGATAAACTTGCTGAGCCTTTTTTGGTTGGAAAGCACCTAATTTTGCCCGCATGCTTGAATGCTAATGTGGTTTCCCTCATACCATTGTTACTCCATTGTTGTTAAACATTAGATTGTGCTCATGAGAAGTCTAGTGTTTGTTTAATACTTCCAGCCATCCAGGGAGCATGAGGTGGTGCCTCATGGTGGGTTTGATTTGCAGTTCCCTGATAACATAATGGCAAGCATCTTTTTATCAGCTTATCGACTATTCATTTGTATACACTTCTTGGAGAAGTATCTATTCATAGTCTTTGCACAATTATTAATTGTTATTCGTTCAACTTATTTTTAACTTTGGTGATTTTAACTCTTGCCCATAACTTCAAATCCTAATAGCAAGACTTTTCCCATCAAAAAAACTGCCCTTCATTTTGCTCCCACTTCCTGAGCTCTCCTTTCTCTCACAGCCTCCATGTGTACCCTTCTGTTCACATCCTCAGGTCTCAATTCATATATCACCTCCACAGGGAAACTTGCTCTGATTCCTCCAGACTGGGGTGGGTAGCCCTGTCACATGGTCCCAGGGATAGATGTGCTTATCTTTAAAGGACTGGAGCAGCTGACTCTCACTCACCCGTCTAGGTCAGGTGTGTCTCCTGCTGCTCTGCCCGCACTTCCTTTTTCAACCCTAACATGCCTGGGAACTTGCCCAAGAACTCACATCTATCACGTGGGTGATCCAGGATTCAAGCCCTGATATCTGATTCCAGAGCTCAGACTTCATCTACACTGCTTTATCTTGCTCCTTTCTGCCATATTTAATTCTTGTAAGTAATCAGCTTAATATAACCCTTGGCGTTGGAGACTCGGGAGGGTAGACATCAGAACTCTGCCCCCCATGGTATCCCTGACCCCTGTCACAGAACAGGTGCTGGTTATGCCTTCTCTCCCAGACTGCAGAATTCCCTCTGCCCCTCACTTTCTTTGCTTAGCTTGCCCTTGTTCATCTTTCAAAACACGGATCAGACATAATCCCTGGAGGCAGACCCTCCAAAACCAGATCACGTGCCCTGGTGAGTATGGAGGAAAACTGGTATGCTCCTTTAACCCATACCATTCCTCACTGTAAAATACATACATTCCTCATGTATTTGAACTCTTGGTTTGTCTGATTCTCACAATACACTCCCTGGGAGCGGACACACCAGTAGGAGTAAGCTCTGTGCCCGCAGTACATACCACAGTGCGTGTCTGTAGAATGAATAAATAGCCTTGCCGGGACGTGGTATATCTTAGTCATGGCATAGCTGTGTATCCACTAATATCTGTAATTGCATTCAAGTAAATATTTGCAATTTAGCTGTGCAGAATTAATGAACCAACATGAAGTATTTCCCCAAAATATCAGAATCTTTGGGTTTTGAACAGTATGCTAGCTGCCAGTGCGGTAGGGTTCCTGATTCATCTCCATGGCGGTGGCAGAATTTCCATACGTTGCAGCCATAAAGGTGACACGTAAGACTTCCATCTCATGCTCACGCGAGGAGAAACTGAGTTCACGCTGGCTTATGCTACCTGGTCCCAAAGGTCTGATAAATGACATCGGTTTGGTGGCACAAGGCCATCCCCAAACTCTGCCCTCACATTAATTTGAATTTGCTTTGTTCCTTCTTCATTCAGACATGTATATGTGCCAAGGATAAAAAGCACTTGATATATAGACATTTATTTTATAGCCACTTTCTGGAGTGTCCTTATTCTTAGTTGTCAAGGGCTCCTTCTGGTTTCCTGCTGTAGAAGGAACGCGGCGGGCTGGGTGCACACTTGGCTCTTTGAGCTACACTACCTTCCAGCCTCATTGAGGCAGGGCAGCCATCCGGGGACAGAGTGTCTGTGAATGAGTATAGCAGAGACTACTGCTTTTCTTCACCCTGGGAAAGCATTTAACACCTTTCTCTTTCTTTATCTGTTGTTCCGTGTTTGGATTGGGAGGCTGTCATGTTACTACTGTTAAAGGCCGTTGGCTGGAGACACCATCCAAAGAACCCTTCACCATCAGGCCATTCATTTTAATGAAATCACCTAGTCTGTATCTGTAACATTCACACCTGTTGCTTCGAATTACACATAAATATCCCTGAAATAAAAATGCATAGAGCACAGTGCAGTTTTAAGGCTATATATAAGGAAGAGGCAGGGCTTGGGTGTGGTCCCCAGAGAGGATAAATCTTGTTCTATCTCCCGCTCTCTCTCTCTCTCTCTCTCTCTCTCTCTCTCTCTCTCTCGAGACCTCTTTCTCTCTGACAAGAGATTGGTCATTGGGTGTCTTTTTTGTTTTGTTTTTTTAAAATATTTATTTATTTGGCTGTATTGGGTCTTAGTTGCAGCACGTGGGATCTTTCGCTGTGGTGCGCGGGCTCTAGAGTGAGTAGGCCTAGTTGCCCCGAGGCATGTGGGATCTTAGTTCCCCGACCAGGGATGGAACCCGCATCCCCTGCTTTGGAAGGCAGATTTTTAACCACTGGACCACTAAGGAAGTCCCCATTGCATGTCTTGAGTTTGGAATTAAAGCTATTCCTTTCTTCTGCTTAAATACTTCTTTTGCTCTAGAAAATGAAGGAGGAGGAAGGGTACTTCTGCAGAGGCAGACACACTAAATTAATATCCTGAAGCCGTAACAGTTACAGGACAAAGGGCCATCCGAGCTGAAGCAGCCTCTTCACAAGCAAGGCCAGAACAGCGGGCTCCAGGAGCCAGCCTGTCTCTGAAGTAACAAGGTCTTCTTCAAACAGGCACGTAATGATCCTAGCTTTTTACTCTTTGACAGTTGAATAATTAATTGCAATACATTTGTAAGATTATTAAAAGCTTTAGATTGGGTGGGGGAAAGTAAGGAGGGAGCATAAATCTTGCTTTTCATTTTTTGTTTATTATAAGTGGCTGTCAGGGCTTTTAATTTATTTAATATTCTTGTTAATAACAAGTCTAGGGGCTTCCCTGGTGGCGCAGTGGTTGAGAATCTGCCTGCTAATGCAGGGCACATGGGTTCGAGCCCTGGTCTGGGAGGATCCCACATGCCATGGAGCAACTAGGCCCGTGAGCCACAACTACTGAGCCTGCGCATCTGGAGCCTGTGCTCCGCAACAAGAGAGGCCGCGACAGTGAGAGGCCCGCGCACCGCAATGAAGAGTGGCCCCCACTTGCCACAACTAGAGAAAGCCCTTGCACAGAAACAAAGACCCAACACAGCAAAAATAAATAAATTAATAAACTCCTACCCCCAACATCTTCTTAAAAAAAAAAAAAAAAACAAGTCTAATTAAGAAATCCATTAGAAGTCTGTAAAGTTAATTTAACAGCGGAAAATCCTAATGGAGTATTATTGGAATTGTCTCTATAAAAAGAATGCCACAGGCTTTATGGATTCTTAATCAGAATCTCCTATCATCTAAATTAGATAATGTATTCAAACTTGTATATTTTTAGAGTTTTATTGTTTGAGCCTATCTCAAAGCATTTTTGGTATATGTCACCGAGTAGGCATATGTAGGTATATGTCACGTAGGTATATGTCACGTTCCCCAGGCATTAGTGGCTGCTTGGCTGTCAGGAGTGTGGAAATTGGATGACTTTAATTTGTATAAAATGTTCTCAGTGTAGCAGATATTTTTACCCCTAATGTTTTCAGCATCTTAAACTTCAGTGACCAGCAGTCACTGTGGAAGTTGACAGCAGAGCTTTCAATCAGTCGTGCATAACAAAAGCAATCATTCACTTCTCTAGAACGATCTGTGTTTTCTGCCTCCTGGTTAGCATGTATACACAGGTATGAAACATTCATTTTTAGGGAATCAAGAATACAGCTTTAGAATACTTGATGCTATCTTTTGATCATGATAGGGAAATTAGAATTTCAAATGTTATCTATGTAGAAGTGGTTAAATCAAAACTCAGAGGCAGTTTCTTCAGGTTTGTCAAATTTAACAGTAATTTTTATGTTTGGTATTTCTAGCTCTAGCAGAGGCTGAGGTTTGGAATTTATTCCCTTTCAGTGGGCTAGAGCTTTCTTGTGGGGAACAGGAGTGCATGTGAAATCTCCTGCAATACTTAAGGCGAATGCCGTGTATGTCTACCTAAAGAGCACCCCTCAACGAAGACAAAGAATTACTTAGCAATATTATTCTGATGGGAATAGTCTACAAACCATAATGCTTTCATCATTTGCCTATGATTATTATTATATAACCTAAGAAAACTTTAAATTCTCATTGGGCTAGCAAAATCTGGTGGCTCTCTGATTTTATTTTCTTTGTGTTTTGCTGGATTTTAATGGTATTTTAAGAGAGTACTCATTAACTAGAACAATCCTTATAATTATGCTATCATCAGGAACTTAAAAAAAACAGACTTTGTAAGTTTATACATCTCAGTAGTGCAGAGCAAAACCAATATATCATCTAGTTAAGAAGAGCTGCCTTGCTATCTACAATAGCCAGGACATCAAGCAACCTAAGTGGCCACTGACAGATGAATGGATAAAGAAGATTTGCACATATATACAATGGAACATTACTCAGCCATAAAAAGGAACGAAACTGAGTTATTTGTAGTGAGGTGAATGGACCTAGAGTCTGTCATACAGAGTGAAGTAAGTCAGAAAGAGAAAAACAAATACTGTATGCTAACACATATATATGGAATCTAAAAAAAAAAAATGGCTCTGAAGAACCTAGGGGCAGGACAGGAATAAAGGCGCAGATGTAGAGAATGGACTTGAGGACACGGGGAGGGGGAAGGGTAAGCTGGGACGAAGTGAGAGAGTGGCATGGACATATATACACTCCCAAATGTAAAATAGATAGCTAAGTGGGAAGCAACCACATAGCACAGGGAGGTCACCTAGCGGGGTGGGATAGGAAGGGTGGGAGGGAGACGCAAGAGGGAGGACATATGGGGATATATGTTTATGTATAACTGATTCACTTTGTTATACAGCAGAAACTGACACCATTGTAGAGCAATTATACTCCAATAAAGATGTTAAAAAAAAAAAAAGAAGAGCTGCTTTGGAGTAGACACAAACTCAAAACTGGTACAGTTATAAGCATAGATGTCATGTGACTGAGAATATTTCAAGGAACCATTATAAATAAATAAATATTTCAAATAATGTCATCACAGTTATTACATTACCTCTATATAAAGTCTTTTGTGTATTTTATCCTATTCTAGCATATAAATGTACTTTCTGTGATGTCATTAGGTAAACATGTCATTTCTCTCTGTTTTATAGATGAAGAAACAGGTTTAAGAAAATTAAGTTGAATTGAGCAAACATTTATTGAGTGTCAGCCCTCTTTACATAGTACTTAGGTGCTTAGGGAATGCAGAGATAAGGCACAGGGAACTCCCTTAAGAAGCGTACAGCAAAGTGAGGGAAAGATCGAGTAGGCAAACTCCAGTGATGAAGTACAAATAGTATGTCCGCGTCTGCTTTGTTTACCAGTGCATCCAGACCTAGGGTTTAGCAAAACGCCTTGAGTGAGATGCACACTTCATCTGAGTGCAAAATAAATGAGTGACTAGAATAACAGGTACTAGTTAGTGATTTCTGTATTATTATCGTAAGAGCTAACCCACGCTGACCACTTACAGTATTCCAGGTGCTGCGCTAGACCTTTCAGAAATAGGATCTGTGATAATTCTTACAACAGTCTTGTGCAGGAGATATCATCCCCTTCTTACTGATGGGTCGACTGTAGCTTACAGAGTTCGAGCTAGTTTGTTCAAGTCCTTGGGTGAAGTCAGGACTCCAGCTAAGGTCTGACTCTGGCCAGCGAATACAGGAGCTGTGTCTGTGATCCTGTGGTTAGAACCCCAGATAGATGTCTTGCTGACTTGGGTCCTTGGAAGGTGATTTAACTCAGCTCCAGGGGCTCTGCCCTGAGGAAAATAATGTTTTGTATCTCCCAGGGTTATGCAGATTAAGTGCTTTGCATATGAAAATGTTTCCTAAAATGCACTTAAGGGGTTCCGGTATGGGGTTCAAAGGAAAACCGCTCAAGGATTACCGCCTCTTCAATGATCATTTTATGGAGAACAAAAAGAAGTTTCTCAAATAACGGAAGTAGACTATACTCAGAAAAAATAAGGGATGCAATTATTAAATGGCTTAATTGGAACATAAAGTCAGTCAGATGTTCAAAATGGATAGACTGTGAGTCAGTTGGAGTCCTGGGACATCTTTTATTGGGTTTGAAAGTTTTTAAAACACCAGAAAATTCCACAAATAAGTTCATATTTTGAGCTACTTTAGAAAGGTTAGAAAATCTGTCCCCACTAGTGTGTTGTATATGCAATGCTCAGTGCTTCCGGGTCTGGGGGCCCGCTTCCCCACAGTTCGCCCATTCTCTTGAGTAACACGGGCTTGCTTCCCTCTTTCACATTGCCTGGCTGGTCCCTTGGGGCTTTTGAGCTGGTCATCCCCTTGTAGGATGCCAATCATGTCATCTTTAACATGAGTCTGTAAGATACTGTTGAGATGGCAAGGAGAGAAATCAAGTGTTAAGTGAATCCTAGTTCCATCAAAATCCTCAAGTGGAATGATGAAAGAGGTATCCCAGTCACTAAGTAAACAGCTTATAATAATGAAGCTAAAAGATAATCAAATGCCACATCTCAGTTATAAATGACCACAGGTGTAAGGGAAATGACATGTTGAAGGTAGTTTCCAAATTGGGTTATCTAATTACATACAAAGCGCTCCTATAGCAAGGCTCGGATGCCCAAAGGCCCTAAGGTAAATGATTATATACCAAGAACCTGCAGGAATTTTAGTGTGCTGATGTGTTCACCTGTCCTTTGACACACAGTCAACAGGATAATTGTCTTCCTATTGATGTTCAGGTCAGCGACTGCAAATGGGGCCCATCCGTCTCGTCAGGATCACTTTTAGTGTTGGTTTGGAATAGAGTCTTGCATTTGTGCTCTAGTTACTTAGACCAGATCCTAGAGGGCGAGACCTGAAATCTGTGTTTTTAACAAATTCACTGGTGAAATTTTAGGCATATTAGAGTATGGGAAATACTAGCTGAACTTATATAAGAAACTTAGCATCATGTTAACTTTTCTTCCTTCCTCTCCTCCCCTCCCTCCCTTCCTTCCTTCTTTCCAACTAAATTATCAATATAGTTGTCTGTCAGTGTTCATGGGGGGTTGGTTTCAGGACTCCCTTGGACCAAAAGCTGAGGATGCTCCAGTCCCTTATATAAAATGGTGAAGTACCATCGGCCCTCCCTGTCCATGGATTGAATTGGAACCTCGGATTGCTTGAATTCACAGATGGGGAACTTGTGGATATGGAAGGCCAACTGTAGTATGTTAAGTTTTTCTAGGGAAGAATGTTAATATGTACATAAAGAAAAAAATTATTTTAGAAAGAATATTTCACTTCATTGTTCCTGATCAGAAGATGAGGCAAACATTCTGAAGTAAAAACACATTTGTGGTTCTCAAGTTGAGTGTAGGCCAGAGTCACCTGGAGGGTTTGTTAAAAACACATGTCTGGGCCCTGCTGCAGTTCCTGATTCAGTGACTGGGTGTGACCCAAGAACTTGTATTTCTCACAAATTTCCAAGTGTTGCTGACATTGCTGGTCCATGGAACACACTTTTAAAGCCAACACTCTAGATTTCCCACTCACCTTCCACCCCTGACGCCCACCTGCATTCTCTTTCTCTGTTGTGCAAAGAATTTCCTTCTGCAACCCTTTGTCTCCCAGGGTATTTAGTTCCTGGGTTCCTCTCAGGCAACAACAGATGTCTTCATTCCTTCTCCTCTCCATTGTCATATAAAATCAACTTGTTATGTCATCAAACAATCCGAAGAACGGATTTTACCGTATGTCATCCAAGGACATGTGAAGACATCCTTTCAGAGGCACTAACTTTTTAATAAGTCCTTAACCAAAGCCATAGTCTCCAGTTGTACACTTCCTGGCACCATAGAGACTCATGCAGCAGAGGAGGGATTCGGGTGCTTGTTTTATTTGGTGAGCTTGTTTTGGTTTGTTTTCCAAAAGAAGGTCTTTCTAATACTCTCTCGAGTTCTTATTGAAAGATATCTGAACACATTAAAGAAACTGTGTTACCATCATAAATACTGTTAGGCATTTCAAATGTATAAACTTCAATAGAGATTTCTAAGTCACTTACAAACAATCAAAATATACAGAAAGAAAAAGAGGTTGGGAAAGCCAAGCCTCTTTAAAAGTTATTGTTGGACTTCCCCAGTGGCGCAGTGGTTAAGAATCTGCCAGCCAGTGCAGGGGACACATGTTCGAGCCCTGGTCCGGGAAGATCCCACATGCCGCGGAGCAACTAAGCCCGCGAGACACAACTGCTGAGCCCGTGCGCCTAGAGCCCGTGCTCCGCAACAAGAGAAGCCACTGCAAAGAGAAGCCCGCGCACCGCAACGAAGAGTAGCCCCCGCTCGCCGCAACTAGAGAAAGCCCACACGCAGCAACGGAGACCCAGCGCAGCCAAAAATAAATTTAAAAAAAAAGTTATAACTGTATGTTTTAGGGAATATTTATGTTTGGATAAAATGATTAAAGTTTTAATTCAAAAGGACAGGCAACAACCGAATCGGGTCGAAGCAGTCCAGTTTTTAAAATTGTATTTTGTTTCAGCTTAGTATTTATACTCAATTTGTTTTCATGTGATTTAAAATATGTTGATAGCTATCATTGTCATGGAGTTTTCCTAATAGTTCTGCTACTATCGTTAGTATAATTTTTGGAACCTATCTAGGGATCAGCATCTTGTCTTTGGTCAATATAATTGCGATTTTATCTTAGAAACTAGCACAGAAATGTGATTATATTTCTAAATTAATTTCTAAATTGTTGTCTTTTCAGGGATTCATATTTTCTCTAAATTGAAATTCTTGATAACTTCAATAATATCCAAGGCTACTTATATAAATGAGCAAGGCATATGAGACAGAAAAAGCTGGAATGATATCTATGAGAAATAATCAAATATTTTAGATAATGGATGTCAAAAGATATGGGTATATAAAAACTTCACATAATGCATTTTGATTAATTTGCTAGTAGTTGATGAAGTGTGGATTTGGACTAGATCACAACAAAAGCCTAAGACTTAACATAACCTGAACTCTCAATATTTAATAAGATACATTTCATGTTTATTGATGAGGATACACATGCCACTAGAATCAACACTTCCTGGAAAAACATTGTAACAGGAAATATTAGCAATGATTTTTATTGCCAAAAAAAGTAAGTAGTAAAATAGTCCATGATGGCAGCTCATCCAAAAGAAATAAAAATAATTGAAAATCCTTAATGAATTCCTCAAGATTTATCCTTGAATAAAACATATCTCATATTGGGGGAATTCACAGTGTTTCAAAAGATCTGATGCAGTTTTACTTTAAAAATTTGTTCTTGAAAACTTGTAGTTTTTCAGATTCTAATTCTGCTTAATTTCTCCTATTTCTCTTTAGTTTTTAGTTGATTACAAGAAACTTTATTCAGACCAGAGCACTTAAAAAGTTTGTGTATGATAAAGTGGCTTATTAATCAGTTAGGGAATAAAGCATTTTTCAATAAACACTTCTTAGATAACTAGCTAACTATTTGAGAGAAAATAATTAAGTTAGATCAGTATAAGAAATTAGACGTATTAAAGATTTAATTGTGAAAAATGATGCCTTAATCACCTAGAAAACAAATACTTGAATATCTGATTGCAAAATTTCACAGAACTTCATAAGCATAAAAGTAATGAAAAAGTTCAAAGGAGAATATCAGTCGATCAGTCTTTATGAAACACAAAACTTTGGCATGTCCAAAAGCACCATGAAATTAAAATGCAAGTGAAAATCTGGAAAAATCATTTGCAACAGTATGTCTGTCAAATTCAGAACAAGATGAGCCTGCTGATAGAATAATGGAAAACACATATGAACAGACAAATCATAAAAAAGAAATGTTCAACGTGAATTTAGCCAAAAGTACCATTGTTTAAATATTGAATTGGAATAAATGGGGAAAATTGACGATGAAGTCAGTGGTCAAGAGCTTTGTCTTTCTAGAGGGCCACAATTTTATATATACAAATGCATACTCTTCGATTCAGTAATTCCTCTTATAGGAATGTACCTTAAGATAACAGCTCAGTTGCAGACAAATATTTGTGTATGAGAATGTTCAGGAAAGGGGTATTTAGAGTGCAGAAGACAGAGTGCTAGCTCTTTAGAAGTTTTTAACACACCTAAAATTTCTTCACTAAAATTTGTAATAAAAATAGGGAGTATTATTTGCACATGGTCAGATACATTTCTGTCATTTATGCCGTTTCCCACGGTATTGCTGAAATTTTACTGCCAGAACGGAGAAACCAGATCAGAGTCCCTATATTACTTAGAAATGCTTGTTTTCTTTGTATAGTGTCAGCTGCTCTTCATAGATGATTAGCCTCCATGTTCAGGATGGATTCCAGTTTACATAATTATAATCTAATTGATATTATGTTTTTCCCATAGCTTTGGTGATTTGCAATATTGTTTTGCTTCCTGTTTGTCCTGTCAGAGCTGCTTGGTTGCCCCAACAGGCAGTGTTTACGCCCTGGCATTTTTGTGTGGAATGAGTGTTTCAATGCTTTCATGCACATGCTATAGGCATATTAAAATAATCACACCAAATACATTTAACCTTAAGCCATTTCTTTCAATTTACAAGTCTAAATAAGAGGAATTTATTGGACTTGGCTTCTTTCTATGTGGATGTATTTCTTTCAGTATTATTATTTTTTAACTGAGCACTTGGTATGCACCAGGTTCTTCAGGGTTTACACGCTAGTGGGGGTTACAGGCAGGAGATAGGAAAACAGATATAGACATTATTGCCGACTGGGGTATATGCTATGCAGCGGACAAAGGGAGAGTGGCTTGTGGTGCGGAGGGTTTGCCTCTGGATAGAGGTGTCGGAGTCTTTGCGTAGGTGACTGAGTTATGAAGAGTGAGGCTGAGCCAGCCGTGTAGCAAGTGCGGGAAGAGTGGTCCAAGGCCCTGGGCTGGGAGTTTGGGAGGTGGAGGGACCCACGGGGCTGGGGTGGCTGAATGAGAGTGAGCTGTGGGAACGTGGTTTGGGGTCACAGTAGAACCTGGCCCGTTACCCTTGTCTGTTGACAGTTCTCTTCTCCTTAATAGATGAGGCGACAGGGTTAGGCAAACCAGGGGTTGGCGTTGGTTCCTTCTGAAAACTACCTTGAACCCCATGGGCACTGGATGAAGGGAACTAAACCAAGCCCCCACCGTGGACAATTTCTCAACACAGTCACCGTCAGGATCTGCTGAGACAGTGACTCTCCTTCAGGGGACACCTGTTCCTCTCTCACAGGGCTTTCAGCACTTGACTCCACATCTGAATAAAGCGAATCTTCTGATGGCTGCACCGCGAGCAAGGCTGGCAAAGGTTTGGCTGGTGCCTCCTGGGGCACCTGGAAGAGCAGGAAGCCAGCATTGCTCACCTTTTAGCTGAAAGTTGAAATCAGACCAATGAACTATACTTTAGGGGTTTCAGTGTCTGTGGTGTGAAAATCTGGGGTTGTATGAAAAGTCAAAAGCATAAAGCTTGCAGGCTGTCTAAACTTGATGAATCATTTGCTATTTTATGAGTATACCTTGCTCCCTTCTGTCTCCCTGTTTTCAAGTTCTCTTTTCCTATCTGGAATGTTCTCTTCCTGACCGCCTACGTCACCTTTTTTTTTTTTTTTTTAAATTTGAAGGCCAAGAGGGGTTAAGTGACTTCTCAAAGCCACATAGCTGGTTAATACCAGAACTGTGTTCTCATTCTTCTGCTGTTTAGTAAGTATTCACTCGTTCCTTGAAATGCAGAGGGTGTGCCGACCATGTGCTAAGAACTGAGAAAACAAACGTGATTAAGACAAAACCCTCATGTTGGGCTGTTCACTGTCTGGTGGGGAGACCTTGTTGAGCGAATAAAGTGCGATGTAAGTGAACGGTGCTGCAAGAGGACAAAGGTGGGGCTGAGCAACCCCATAGGAAGGGTTTGTAGAATCTGCAGTTTAACTGAAAAATAATTCAAGTGGGAAAGGTTTGACGGGCAAGGACTACACACAACCTGTATGCAGAAGATCGTGATTCAAGGCATTGTGCCACTTTTATTCATTAAAATATTCAGCCGAGCTTTGGTTTCTTCAGTTATTAAGTTGTACCCTCAAATTCTGAACTACACAGCCAAAGCAGTTAGTTGACAGGTGATGGACACTTGGTCCTCTGCCGTACGTGCTCAGGAATCACATCTGCATTATAAGAGTATTAAATGACCTTCCCGAATAAGTCGGTGACTGCTGACGTCAGCTTTTGTTAGGAAGGCACGTCACCTGCTGTCTTTGTTGGAGGGGTGATATTTTGTTGGAGGCTGGTATTTTGGATGCTCAGATGATCCTAATAACTTCAAAAGATAACAAAGAAACAGAAGTTCCAGGGACTTGGGTAATGAATCCCTGTTGAATTAGACATTTTTTTAAGTTTGAAAAAACATATGACACTATTAAAGACTGTAAGTAACTGATATGTCACGCTGCTTAATATATTTGTATCAATTTTCTTAAGCAGAGTGTATGGTTTTAACTTATTTTTAGTATGACATAAACATAAAGTTTCTACTTACTTTATTATGCAGATGAGCAAATTGGCCCCTTGTAAAAAATTGTTCTTTTCTAATCAGTAAAACATGTTGATTTTTTAAATTGCTGTTATCAACATGCAAATTATTGTATTATTGTCTAGATTAATTACAGAGAATATTTTTGAGCTATCTTGCATCACATAATTTGCTGGTAATTTAAGAGTACTTATGCTTATGCACACTTGCGTTTTTTTAATTAGTGGATGTTCTCTCAATTATATTAGTAATGACCTCATTCATTTTAAAGTATCAGTTCTATTTATGTTCCTCTGTAGTAAACTAAACACATTTGAAATATAAAAAAATCTTATTTTTTACAGAAGAACAATCCAGGCAAGATTTTTTTCAAATCCTTTTTTTCAATTTTTTTCAAATCCTTTTTTTCAAATCCTGCCCAGACTTTTTCAAATTGAGGCAAAAATTCAGTAGTTAATTATCAGCTGTAATATTGTGTGTGTGTGTGTGTGTGCACATGTGCCCGTGCATGTGTGTGATTAAAAGTAATACTGAGTGTTTGAAAATGTATACTTCCAAAATGGAATGTGTCTATGCCAGCTCTCAGAACATTCTTTTTTTCCTGGACCATCAGAGTTCCTCTGTTTATGTTCCCACAGACGTCCTCTGAACTTTTTGCAAATGTTAACAGTTTATCACAAAGGAGCCAAGTTAAGCATGGAGGTGTATCAACACAAATCCGTTCATCCTTCTACACATCAAAGTGGTCCCCCAATGACAGTGAGTCAGTAGATGCAATTCCCCGAGTAAAGATCCTAGTTCTTTCTGACAGTTATTTTTCGTAACACTTAAGGCGATAGAAAAATCATGTTTGAAATTTCACTGGGGTTAATTAGAAAGTTCCAGGAGACCCACTGCAAGGATTGTGGCTTACAGGAATCGTGCCTGTCTAATTTTTTAGTGATGCTATTCAAGAGTCTCGGTGGCTCTCCAGCATATCAATTGGGTCATAACTAGGTTAGACTATACTCGTTTTCAGTCTAATTTCATCTTGTCACTTGATAGACGTACACTTTCCAAGCTGTCTCATGCTTGAAACTGTTTTCTTGACTCGTTTTTTCCTAAGCATCGGATGTTGTTTCCTAATTGTAGAAGATCTTTCAAGTCAGATAGATTTGCATTGATTTTGAATGTCTAACGTTTAATGCTCTCTACACACAGAGGCATGAGCTGCGTCTCTTCACGGCTTTAACCCAAGGTCTGAAGTTTCAGATTATCCTCTTTTGTTTTGACCTTTAAATCATATCAATTTTATTGATAACACAACAATTCCTATCACTTTTCTAGGATCCCCTTGCTAAACAATAATTTTCCACTGTTTATCCCACTACAGGAACCTTATTTGTAGTTAGAAAGCAACTCAGTCCTCAAAAATTGTCAGGCTTACTATTGCCTTGGAAAGTAATGCATGAGATGAATAATAAATATTAAATTATTCACACAAATAACCACCCTGTACAAGGACTCTCTGTTTCCCTGCTGGGGGATACACAGATAACATAAAACAATCAATGGAAACAGAGTTAAGAGATAAAGGCATCAGAAAGCAGAGCTGCCAGGAAAAGCTTTCAGTAGATGAAACCTTCACCAAAGAGATGAGCTTCCCTGTTTTAATTATATAGTTGAAAGGTCAGGTTAGCTTAATAACACTCTGGTTTATCTGAACACATGATGCTCAAGAAAAAAATGGAGGTAAAGAATAAGTAGTTCTAGGAGGAAACGAAATGACAAATGGCAGAATAAAAAAAAAGAAACAACTTTTGCTCTGTGAACGACAGTTTGAATGAAAAAACAAACTGACTGGGTGAAAAGGTGATAATTTGCTTTGCAAATATCTGACAAAGGACTTGTATGGAGAGTGTGCAAAGAACACTCAAAACCAATAGAAAAAAGCAAACAAGCCAATTAAAAACGGGAAGAAAACATGTATGGACACTTTACCAAAGAGGATATATGGATAGTACGTAAGCACACAACAAGATGTTCCACATAATTAACCCGTACAGAAATGCAAGTTAAACCACTGTAAGATACCACATCCCATTACAATAACTAACATTAAATATATTTGTATATAAACAGACGATATTTGGTGCTAGTGATTATGCAGAGCAACTGTACGTTGCTGAAACAAAACAGTGTGAAGAAGTATGGAATAGTAGAGACACTCTGGAAAAGTTTGTCAGTTTCTTATAAAATTAACTATATGCTTATTATATGACCTGGAAAACCTAACTGCTTTCTTTTGAAAGAATGCTAGGTGTTTATCCAGGCAAAAATATAAACGTATGTTCACACAAGTTTGTACATAAATGTTTATAGAGACTCTATTCGTAATGGCCCCAAACTGGAATCAACTCCAGCGTCTCTCAGTGGTGAATTAATAAACCAGCTGTAGTACTTCTGTACCATGGAATACAATCAGCAGTTAAAAGCAACAAAACCCTGATACGTGCAACAGCACAGATGAATTTCACAGGCATTATGATAAATGGAAAAAATCAATCTTGAAGATTACGTGCTGTACGATTCCTTTTATATTACATTCTGGAAAAGACAAAGCTATAGCGATGGAGAACAGATGAGTGCTTGCTAGGGGTAGGAGTGAGGGGTGGTGTGACTTGAAAGGAATAGTATGAAGGAGGTTTTGAGGGGTGATGGGACTGTTCTATATTCTGATTGTGGTGGTGGTTACATGATCACATGTGTCAAAATTCATGGATCTGCACATGTACACAATCAGCTTAACTTAACTCTATGTTAATTTAAATGTAAACTCTCTTATCGAGGGGGTTAACATAGTCCCTTGAAATGTGCAGGATTCGCTGACTCAACTGTAGGTGAATCTCTCCAGAGCCCCAGGTGGAAAACAAAGTCAGAAACGGTGGAGTGAACTTGGGAAGCCTGAAAGCTCTCTGTGTCTCCTGAGATTTTTGTTTTCTGAGAACAAGTTCCTCAGCTGTTATACTAAGATGTTTAAATTCACAGCTTTTAAACTGCAGCTGCTGAACTATGGCTCTGGAAATCATCTGAAACTGAGAATGGTAAATATTATATATACAGTAATTTAGAGGAGAGTCAACATTTCCTTCCTTAACCCGAGGTTTTGAGTTCGTGGAATTACCACGGTTGAGTAAACTTTTAAGCCCTCCATCTTACTTCTTTTTATCCAAGTTTTCCTATTGAATTACTCTCTCCCTACCAAGGGTATTCTAAAATTCAAATGATTAGGCTGCAAAGTGCTTTGAGGCTTTGGGATACAGAATGATTCAAGTGCTAGTTATTATTATGTGATATTCTAAAAAGAAAAAAAAACTCCTCTAACCTTGCCTTCCATCACACTTCTTTCATCTTATTTTCCGCCTAGTTTACTGATCATTTCATTCTAACTTTTTCTATGGATCTTCTCCTTTCTCCCATCCTCCAAATGTTGACATTTTGCTAAGATAGAAACTGGATCTATCAATTTTCTTCCCTCATACACTTTTTTCCTTGAAAAATGACATTAATTGTCATGGCTTCTTCTAACCATGGATATAGCTTCCAAACCAACCCTTTCTGCTCTGGCCTCTTTACTTTAATCAGTTGGGTCTTCTCTACTGGACTTTTTCAACAACATCTTAAACTCTCTGTATTTGAAAAATCCCATTACTGCTGAGAGTCAGAATGGAAATTCTCTTGCATTTTTGGTGGAAATTTATACTGGAAGACATTTTGAAGTACAGGTTGTCAAGAGGTACCCAAAGTTTCTATGGCATGCTCTTTGACCCGGCAATACCACTTTCCGGAATAAAAAAACATGTGTACAGAGATGATAAGTAAGACATCATCATTTTATAGCCAAAAAAAAGTGAAAAAACTTCAATATTCATCATTAGGGAATTGTCTAAATAAATTAAAGGTAATTCCGTATTATACACTTCTGTATATCCTTTGCATGTTTACATTTATAGATATGAAATACACCCAAATTATATTATTAAATGAAAATGTGAGGTCATAACATAGCATATAAGTGCTTCTTTTTTATATTGATTTTCCTTGACTTCATCAGGTATTATTTTTAGAGTCAGAAAAGAATCTCTCCTCATTTAGGGGACAAAATTTAAACAAAAGGTAATTATTACTTTCATCTTAAACATACCCATCATTCTCATTTTGCCTTAATACCACATACAGGAACCACCAGTCCCCCCTACACCCAGACTTGAGAACTGAGACCAGGGACCAGGAGATTGCACCCTGTCCCCCTGCTGCCCAGCCTTACCGCCTGGAACTCTGCCACGGTGATTCTCAAGAGGGGCTGGGATGGATCTGTATATAAGTCTCCATTGTGGAATGGCTTAGGGCAGCGATTTTTAGCTGAGATTCTGAAATATCCATGAAATTCCCACCTTGAGAATCACCGAGAAGGTGCCACCTTGGGAATCATTCTGTGCATTGAAGTCTGTAACTGACAGCAGCGTTTTGCCATCGGTGAATGATCTGGGGCAATAACAGACGTTGAGGACCGCAGCTCTGAATTCTATCCTTTCCTCATCATTCCTACTCTGTACTTTTCCCTGGGTAATTTTGAGAATAACCTCATTGATTTTCCTTTTTGTCTTTCTGATATGAAGCTCTCTTCCAGCCTCCATTCAAGTTATCCACTCTTCTCTGATCAGTGTTACCAAGCCATAGCTTGAGATGGGGAAACAGAAGATGCGTTCAGTTTTTGACCTGCTGGTCTTATGACTTCATATTTCTAAATTTCTCCAGCTTGCCATCTTCCTAGAACTTCCTTTGAAAGAATTTGGTGAACATTAGGATTCTCTTAACAGGAAGATACGAACTGAAAGAGAAAGTTTGTCAAAAACTAAAGTGCTCTGTAGAGGGGGACCCCAAATAAATGCTGTAAACAAATAAATACTGTAAAAGATAAAGGACAAATATTTATCACAGAAGCCTTAGGAATGGGTGACTTTTTTAAAGGTTGGACATAGATAAGAGAACTGGGCTAGAATGAAGAAATCACTGACTTAAAGAGGCAGCGTAGGATGAAGAGTCTGTAAGAAAGGTCTAGAGTTCATGGAGTAAGAGGGAAAATGATTATTATTTTCTTCAGTGTGTAGGGGAGGGTATGGAGTTCAAGAAAGAGATCCAATAAGATTAAGAAGGGAAATAAGATCCTGCCACTGGAAGTTAGGTTTTCATTTTGTCAACAGATACATCTATTATTTTCTCCTTGAATTGCAGGAGGATTTCTGACGCAATCAGTAGAGAATTTGCTTTCTTCTCACCTGTACCAGTATTTCCAATTGTCTCTTTCTTTTGTAGCCTGGAAGACTGTATGCCTTGAGAAGGGGACATAGTAAGATTCAGGGGATGCGAGGGATATACCCTTTTTTCTGGAAGTGTGAATTGGAAAGAGGGAGACTGTGAAAAGAGAGGTGGAAAGGAGAACCAGTCTATATTTCTAGCAAGTTCTGGGACAGATCAATTTCAGGAAGGTGCAGAATTAGAAGCAATCTATGCCTATGTATTTTGTAAAATTCTTTGTTGTATTCCTGGGTATGATTCTCCGTTTGTACCATCGGTTACTGTAAATTTAAACTTTGGAGCCACTGAGATAGTAGTCTGCCAACCGGCTGATGAAAGCAAGTTTGGGGTGAACAATAATACACTCACAGAAGACTTCCTTCCTTCTTGCCTCTGCACTTAGGTCAAAACTGAAACATTAGGCTGCTGGTTTTAGGTTCCGGGAGTCCATCTGTGAACAAAGCAGACAAAATCCCTGTCCTTGTGAAGCTTAATTAATTAATTAGTGCCTAATAATGATTTTAAAAATAATTTATTATTTATTTATGAATTAAATATGTGAAAATACAATAAGTGCTATAAAATATATCAGGGTAATGTAAATCCAGGAGAGCAGCAAGTCAATTTAAATTGGGTTTTCAGGGTAGAACTCACTGAGAAAGTGATGTTTTTTGAGCAAAGATCTGATATAGCAAAGGATTTACTCACTCACTGAGATATCTGGAGGAAAAGACAGTCAGAGATACCCTATCTCCCCCTCTGCTGGGCAGGTTTATTTGCAGTTCATCAGTTCATGGCTTTTGGGGGTATCTCGAGATGTCTGGCACCTTCCACACTACTTAGTTTGGCAGGTTTGAATCCCAATACTTAGGTTGTGGCCTGATAGAAACTAAAGTTTTAGTTTCAGAGCTTTTGTATCTATATGGATTTAGGGCCTCATTTCAAATGTATGCCCCGGCTCAGCCATGCATTTCGTTTTAAGGTTTGTTTTGTTTTTTTTTAATTTTAAGCATTTTGTAAATACAGCATGTTTGAAAATACTGTCCTGGGAGGGATTTTTAGAACATCTGCTCCCTGGGTGTTACAAGTTGACTCTGCAGCCTGACCGCCTGTTTGAACCCCAGCTTGACTACTTTCTAGTCATGGAATTCTTGGCAGTTAAAGTTTTTGTGCCTCAGTTTCCTCACCTATAAATGGAGATAAATAGTAGGGTCTCCTGGAGGTTTGTAAAAAGGTACTATACCTAAGGTTCTTGCATCTTTGCCTCAGACAACATGTAAGTGTTAGCTATGAGGATGATGATGGCGTACTTGCCTGCTGCAATTAATTCAGCTCCCCATGTATCTTTAAATTCATGGGCAAGATGGTACCAGCCCCAGCTCCCGGACGGCAGAGATCGTGTCCTTCCAGCTCCATCGGGCAGGGTTGGTACTGCCTCTCCCATGAGTTTAGAAAGGTGAGAAGAGGCTTCTTTGTTTGTCAGCAGGACAAGGGAACCCCACCAGTACTTGTGGGTAGTGATGCCAATCACTTTGCAGTGCACAGGGCAGTCACACACAGTGAAGGTTTGTTCCACCAAATGACAAATGAAGCCCTGTTGAGAATCACTGTGTACAGAGCCTTGCACGTAGTAAAGGTTTGATAAATTAATTGATGACTGAGTGAATAAAGTTCATTCATGGGGAACTGAATGTAAAATGCTTATCTGGGTGCCGAGCACCATGTAACTCTTTAATAAATGTTAGCCACTGTGGTTACTCAGATGACTACATTATGAAATGTTTCCCTGCTTTCAGATTTAGGTCAAAAAACATTCAAGAATCTCTGAGCTCATTTTCTCCAGGTCTGTTTCAGATCTGTCCCTCCTTCTATTGTAATAATCTTTCTCCTTTCACATTTTATTTCTGGACATCCAATGTGAAAATCTATTGAATGAAGAAGTGTAAATTACGTGGGGAGTCCTGAAACTCATTTATACTCTTCTAGTCATGATTTTTGAATAGGAAGCCCTCATCTAAGTGAAAACCAATGAAACTGACAGCTTACCAACTAATTGTTTTCGTTTTCAAAACAAAAACATGTTTTTGTTTTCATGTGCATGTCCCCTTATACATGTATGAGAGCAGTTATATTAATTTGACCCCTAAAATGCAATTTCAAAGGTATGGCTTAATTTCCCATAATTTCCTCCTGTGTAACCTACAATTGATATTCATGACGCTGACCTTAATTACTGTAAGATACTGAATAACTTTCCCAGTCATTGAAAAATAAAGCCTATTTTACTTCTTGAATTCTAATTTTTACATATGATTTATATATAATTTTTGTATGTAAGTTATGCAAATTATTGGCAACTTTAACCAGAGTACTCCACTTTTTGAAATGAACATTGTCTAACTAGCGTTAGATATAGTTACTATTTCTAGAATGAACGATAGTTAATTTTAACTGAATAATACCTGGATATTGTTCCGTAAGCTAATTCTCTCTCTACCTATGTCTCTTGGTAACAGTATGATACAGCTGCAGCGGAAGAAAAACATTACTTTGGCTGGGAAGTATCGTTCCTTTTATTAGGTCATGAGGATCTAGTTTTATTTAATATTTTGCTGTTAAATATTTCTATTTTGAGACTTTAGTTTCTGTGGCTAGGAAGGAATTAAAATGGGACCCTTTTTCTGTCCCAGCAAAAAGCAGCAATTATTTAACAACTTGGATTGCCTTCTTATTACTGGAGAAATGGCCACCCCTTGGCAAACCATACACTGGATGGTGTGATCCTTCTAAAAGGATCCCTGGGGAGCCAACACCCTGGGGGGACACCATTCTTATAACACAAGGTCCTTTGTGAGTCATAACTTACATGTACCGCAGCTTCAGTTGTTACACACTTTAATGAACGTTCTTTGACATGCTGTCTTTTCTTTCCCACATCTTGTGATTTGCTATCACATAAGAATCTTCTTCATCTATCTCACATTACAGCTTCATCCTTAGCTTCCAAGAAATTGGAATTGAGTGCCCAAAGAAGTTTTCATCTCTTTTTGAGTACCTCAAATCTAAAATTCTAATTGGAGACCAATGTGAACAATAATTATATATTATCTGTAACTTGTGGTTGGTTATAAACACAGATCACAAACTATTACCTAATCCCCTTTACCAGATATTAACCAAAGTTCTCTGGAAGGCGCATTGTAAATTCTGCACATTACAGTCTCTGCCGGCGTCTTAGTGCTTGTGTGTTTGCTTTGTTATTTTACTTTCCCATGAGGGTCACTGTGGCCTGACTTGTCCCTTGGCATATTCCAGTCTTACCTTCATTTCTCCCATGAATCACTCTGGCCTTGTTGTCTTGTATGGTTCCACTTCAAATCCACTTTCCCAAATAAATCACCGTGATGTTGAAGTGTTCTCAAGTTCGTTTAGGATGCTCCATCCAGAGCTCATCGTGCTTGTTGAAGAAGACCCGAAAGAGGTAAATGTACGATTTCAGGGTAACTCAGCTATCTGCTTTCATTCACATGTAGCATAAAGTGATAGCAAGAGCCAATCACGTCTCTGATCCACTTAGAGAGACCTGCCCTCAACCATCCCAGCCTCCAGACTCACCAGGTCCTCACCGGCTACTTTTAATTTTTTCTCCGGGAGCAGTTATCACCTCTAGTATACTATATAGTTACTTACGTGCCATGTTTACATTTTCTTCTGCTTTTCCCTACTAGAATGTAAGCTCCAGGAGAACGGGTAACTCAGAGTATCCTAAGTGTCTAGAAAAGTGACTGACACAGAGTGCAGCCAATGAATATTTGTCCAGTGAATAGAAGAATGCTAGACTGAAAAAATATACATTTACGTATGAGAGAAAAATGTAAAATTAAGAAAATTATGTGCATAGCCTAACATTTTCTCTAATTGGGAAAACAGAATTACTATTCAATTTTTATATTATTGTCACACCAAAGTAATACATGTGAATTGCTGAAACAGATGATGCCTATTTTTAATTCCCCATTCACTTCACTTGGGCCTTCATGGGGCTGTGGTCATTCCCTGAGATTGTCAGACTGTAGAGCTGCAATCCTTATGCCATTTCCCAGTAATTTCAAGAGCTCCTTTCTTTCCACGTACATATATGAACACCTCAAATTTCATTTCACTAATTTCCCCAAAACTGCTCTCACTCCTTCAGTTCCTAGATATTCCCAAATTCCAACATTGTGTGTGCTTCGTAGAGAATTTGTAAACAACTAAATGAAACCAAAGCCATGTGCAGCACCATAAAAATGACCCACTTTATATTTAATTATTCGGGGGAATATTTGATCTTATCTGTTCTGTTCCTCTTCTTTCATCTTCTTTCAATGCCAACATTTAATTCTTTAATCTGAAAATAAAAATAACATATTTGTACAGAAGAGAGAAAATAAAGCAACTGTTTTTCTCATATTTGACAAAATTCTTTCTCAATTCTTCCTAACATTAAGACCTGTATTTCAAAGCATCAAATCTTCTCAGCTTCTGTTCGTCTCTCGTTCTGCGTTCTGTGTGCAGGCCTTGTGGGTTGCTCCTGTCAGCATTATGTTTTGCCTTACTCCAAACTACTTTTTTGAGCTTATGTTAAGTTTCAATTTCCTTTTTTTCTACTTAAAAAAAATCCCCATTAATATGTGGGAAGAAGTTAAGCCTGGGTAGTGTAGCCAATATTGCCAATAGTTTGCTTCTTTTCTTTTCCTTTGGTTTTTTCAATTATATTTTCTCTATTTTATTTAAAAAAAAAAGGATCTTTTCAAATAAATAAATAGGACAGAATCTTTTTCTAAACATCATCAAAGACCAGTAGGAGTAAGAGCGAAGATACACATGTACACACACACCACACAAGTATACACACACACACACCACACACACACCACACAAGTATACACACACACCACATACACCACACACGTGTACACACACACACCACACACACACGTATACACACACACACCATACACACATCACACACGTATACACACACACCACACAAGTATACACACACACCACACACACACACACACGTATACACACACCACACAAGTATTACCCACACACACATATATGCACACACATATACACACACCACACAAGTATACACACACCACACGTGTACACACACACCACACACGTATACACACACACACCCCCCACACACGTATATACCCACACACACATAGATGCACACACATACACACACATATACACACACACCACACAAGTATACACACACACAAACACGTATACACCCACATGCACATATATGCACACACATATACACACCACACACGTACACACACACCACACACCACACACACTACACACGTAGACACACACATCACAAACGTAGACACACACACCACACACACTACACACGTAGGCACACACATGTAGACACAAACCACACACATATAKACACACACATGTAGACACACACAGAGAGACCACACATACACACACACCACACACGTATACACACACACCACACACACCACACACGTATACACACACACCACACAAGTATACACACACACCACACACATACACATGTATATACCCACACATATGCACACATACACACACATCACACACGTATACACACACCACACACATATACACATCACACACACACTAGACACACATCACACATGTAGACACACAAACGTAGACACACACGCCACACATACTACACACGTAGGCACACACATGTAGACACACACCACACACGTATATATACACACACGTAGACACACACACACAGACCACACACACACACCACACACTTATACACACACACCACACAAACTTTACTTTAAACTAAGATAACAAATAGTATGGAAGGAATAGAGAAATAGTGAGGAGTATCTGTTTCATACAATGGAAAGAGTGTACAGCTAGGCACCATCCTGCATCTTTATCCAAGAATGTCAGCACAGTAACACTTCTATTTATCTAATCTAAGATTATCCAAAATAGTGAAATTTAGAAACTTTGAAATCTGGTGTTTATTAAAGAACCCAGGTCCATTTTTGCATATTGACAAAACACAGACGTAAATGTTTACTCCGGAAAATATCAGTGAATATCCCAGTATTTACTAAAATCCTCATTAGCTGGTCGGAAATCACAGTGGATGGTGCTTCAGAAAAGTTCCCTGCGGTGCGCAATTAAAAAGTGGGAATAGGGATGTGCTCATCTTTTGTATGTGCTAAACTCAATCTGTCTGTTTGTAATGGAGACTGTAAACGAGTAGCCGTCACTACAGAAAAGGTTTTCTTCTCCTAAATGTAATTGCCAACCACTACAAGACTGCTGCGATTGCTTTATTATTTACGCATCTGAAGGCTGACAATAAGTTGAGAAAGCAACATACGTTAATAAAGCTGAGAAAAACTAAATTAAACTGAGTTGTCAAATAAAATCTTTTTGCTTATATCATGGCAAGTGCTGCTGTTCAACGACAGTCTCTCTGTACTGAATGGTGATGACGGTTACTTTCTGTTTAATAGGCTTGGAACAGCGAGCAAGCGCCGTTTGCTCCTTTCTTTCACCCTCTGCTTCCGGCCACATTGATGGGTTAGCGCGTATTACCTTCTTTCTGGAGTCTGCGCTTCCTCTCTCCACTCCTGAGTCCTCAGACCCAGGATCTGCTCTTTGTCATCTTTGTCTTGTGTCATTTTAGAAAGCCGGGTGGAGACTCTTTATTGCTTGTGGATCAAACATCAGCCTTTCTCTCCTTACAGCCCTGCAGGTCATGCTCAATAGCTCCAACTGGCAGAAAGAATGTTTTCATTTTGTTTTCAGAACCACTGAGTGAAACCGCCCTGGAAAGGTGTCACTCTTTCCTCACATTCTGCTTAGCCCTGAAGAGTCAATTCAATCTCCTCTTTGTGAGGGCTTTTCAGTTCCTTTCACGACCTACTCAGTGTCTGAGAAAAAGTTTCCTGCTAAGTCAGTGGAGCTACCTATTCTCCCATCCTCCGAGGCCTGAAATTATTCCTTCTTCCTCAACTCTGTCCTCATACAGTGAGTAAAATAGGGTCATTTCCACTCCAGTCCAACCCCAGAAATAAGCCTGCCAGAGGAGCTATCCCAGCTCCTGAGATGCTGGAAGCACACAGTTTAGGTGGCGGGGAAGGTGATGAGGGGAGCGTGGGATGAGTATCTCAGGTTCACTGTGTGAACGGTGGTGTCACAGCGCAGCCGTGGAACAGTACCTGGTTATTGTTTGTAGTAGCAGTAACGGATCAGAAGTAGGGCTTCATGGCTGGGCAGAGTTGTTTTCAAACCCCCAGCGTTTGTTGTTGAAGCTGTTTGCTTTGGGGCAAGTCTCTCTGATTTACTGAAAAGTCTGTTACTTATTTCTTGTTCTGTATGATGATGGCAATGCCGACCATGCGAGGTTGTTATAAGGATGAAATGGGTTGATTGATGGCAAGGGCTTTGCGTGGTGTCAGGCATGTGGTAAGCGCTCCGTATAATGATGTTTAATGCTCAATATACTGTAAGTCTGAATTTTCAAAGAAAAAATGTCTGGTAATCTTTTACTTTTCTCTCTTTCTCCCAAACCATTTCCCACCCCTAACCTTTCCATTCTTACTGTCAACACAAAGGTTCCAGCACCAGTTACCACTCAGTTGTTTGTAGGAATCATACTTTCTCATTTTGGAGTCGTTTTTATGATTACAGGCACTTTTACAAAAGCAGTGCATTTGATCTTCAAAGTTTCCATTTAGAGGGGGTACATTTATTTCTCATATTCTGTAAATGGGTAAACTGTTGCTCAGAGAAGTTAGGTAACTTATGGACACATAGCTGGCAGATCACATAACCTGCTTAATCCTCCTGGACCTCTTATGAGGACAGGATCTATTCTTATTTATCGTAGGAAACGTAATAAATACCTGTTACATAAACAAAGGTCAGATCTGACCACACTGTCCACTGCCTCCCAACAAACTCTAATTCCTTAGCCCACCCACTTCTTTGTCTTTATATCCTGTTGTCTATCCAGTGATTTAAACAAACTGAAGTGAACTGCTAAGTGCAGAGATTCTGGGCTTTAGATCAGTTAGACAGACCAAGGTTTGAATATAGGTTCAACCATTTGTTTGCTGTGTGACCTTGAGCAAATTACCTAAACTCTCTGAGAAAACAAAGATAGGATTTAGTAAATAAAAACAATGTGTTCTGCCTTTTTTTCACACTGCTACACGGAAGTTGTAAATCTTTCTCAAACAATTCGTGTATGCAAGAAAAGTTACCTTACGTTTATTTAAATCAAATCAGAGGCATAAGTCTCATCTTCAACTTTATAGCTGGCCCAGTGGTCCCCCTAAACCTGGGGTCACTCAGAGGTCTCACATTTCTTATGCTGAACGAATAGTCACCAGTGACCCAGTAGCCACCAAAACACCCATTGTCCATTGAAGTGCGTCCCATAAAGTCTGATGTCCAGGGTGGTTCCACTGCCTTGGTCCCAATTCTCTTCCTGGTTGAGCATTCCTTGATGGACCTTCAGCCATTCCCCCAAATGACCCGCCACCTCCAGGGGGCCAGGGGGCCACTATGAGAAGAGAACGTGGGGTCTCCTCTGCTCAGGCACCTCCATCATTTACCAGGCTTGAGACAATAGTTTTTTTTCTATTATTACTTCTACCATCATCCTTCAAGGCCCTTCTCACCTCTGTTACAATAGCAACAGACCCTTAATTAGCTCAGACTTCAGGGAAAAAGAAAAGAAAGGCTAGGATGCTTTAGTCTTAAACAACTACTGCGCCTCTTCCTATGATGCAAACATCCTGCAAGACAAAAGTCTCACGAAGGGCTTGGAACGGAAGAGAAGAACGATTTGTGGCATAAGAACAACACAAAAAATATCATGCAGGCAACTTTTCTGTAGGTTTTTTTTGTGTGTGTGGTACGCGGGCCTCTCACTGTTGTGGCCTCTCCCGTTGCAGAGCACAGGCTCTGGACACACAGGCTCAGCGGCCACGGCTCACGGGGCCACGGCTCACGGGCCCAGCCACCCCGCGGCATGTGGAATCTTCCCGGATCGGGGCACGAACCCGTGTCCCCTGCATCGGCAGGCGGACTCTCAACCACCGCGCCACCAGGGAAGCCCCAACTTCTCTTATTTTGAAACCATTAAAACCTACAGGGTTTCCCTGGTGGCGCGGTGGTTGAGAGTCCGCCTGCCGATGCAGGGGACACGGGTTCGTGCCCCGATCCGGGAAGATTCCACATGCCGCGGGGTGGCTGGGCCTGTGAACCACGGTCGCTGAGACTGCGCATCTGGAGCCTGTGCTCCGCAACAGGAGAGCCCACGACAGTGAGAGGCCCACGTACCAAAAAAAAGAAAGAAACGTTGAACAAATAACTTAATAGTTTTTTTCCTAACCAAATTAATACTTTGATAAATTATTTTCCCACAAATCACCTAGGAGAGAGTTATGGTAAGTGTGCAGTTATCAGTAACTACCTGTTATGCCCAAATATCAAAGAGAGCTTTATTTTTTCCAAAAGTTATCCCTCAAAAAAGTGATGTTGTCTTATATTCAGTCCTTATGAAATCCTTCATACTACAATGAATTTTTTAAAATGTTTACTTTGAAAGTATTGTTATGGGAAGACATATTGTTCTGAAATAAAGTCAAGCAATGCTGTTTTGATGCCTGTTATAATAGGTCACCTAAACATATTTAAAAATCAGACATTTAATACAGGTCTAATACTTATTCCTCTGGGGACTGATTCTGTATTAGTGAGTTTTAGATATTGCAGTAAACAAGCTTTTTCTAAAGATCACTTTAGAAAGTAATGCATATATGGTTCAGATATATTAACTCCAGAGAGAAACAAAAATGAGTACTAACTTTATACAGGTATTTTTGTGGTTTGGCGCTTGACTTTCGGGAAAGTCATTAAGGAGACTCAAAACCACCGCCTCTCAGACATTTGGGATGTGAAGGTGATGTGCCTTAGGTGTGTGTTTTAGGTGACTTGGAAAGGGCTTAAGAAGTAGAGCTTTGCTGACAAGAAGCAGGACATAAGACAAGGGTGAGGGATTCTATGATTGGAAATCTTAATAAATCTTATCTAGAAACAGGGAAGACAAGGGTGAACTAAGCTGTAACTTGTAAGAAAGTAGTAGCCAGTCATATTAGCCAGCACAGAGAGGGAAAGTTTGGCCATCTGTGGTTTGCCCAATGTCCATGCTTTGTCTGTGTTCAGACACGGTTACAGAGCTCTCTTGTCTGTCACGGTCACAGAGTGGCCTTGTCCAATGTTGATGGTCTGTGAAATTGGGTTCAACAGTAGAATGCCAAGGGTTGGCTGAGTAACGGGCAAACTCCAGCATGTTGGAGGCGGCTTTTCTCTTTCTGGACTATTTCATCATCTATTAATTGTGTATAATAATACTGAGGTTGCAGAATATAGTAAGAACTAAATTAATTTGAAATAAAACCCTCTGTTGTAGGCTCAAATGGGAGAGCATTCCTCTTCTTTTCTGCTCACAGCTTCTACTGGGCAGCTGCCCTTGAGAATCATGGCATGAACCAGGTTTAACTGCTGATTCTCCCCAAGAGGTAATGAGAGCAAGACCTGGGAATGAGGTGTGAAAACATCAGTGAAACTGAATGTGTCACTTAAATAATATTACCATCGTCAAAAACATATTTGAGCTTTGATTAAGTGTTATGCAAGGATACAGATTTTATTAATAAGCAAGCTTAAAATTTAGTTAAACCAATTGTTCTTTTAAGAATTTTAAAAGAGAGTCAGTTTAAAGCCGTTTTTGTCTGATGGCTAGAAGAACACCTTTCGAAGTGGTTAGTGGTTACTTTTTGGCAATTTACTTCTCAATGTATTACTTTCTTACAAATTCTTATAGTGGCTAAAATGATGAGATGAATCTACATCTAATAGAAATGTTGATGTTTGAAGACAAAATGGAAGTAACGCTGTAAAAGTGATATACTAGAAAGTGCACGGGCCTCCACGACAGCCCAACAAGCCACTGTCTTTGAAGCATGGAAGTTCCAAAAATTAGGGAATATCGCATTATTCTAATCCCCATATATCAATTTTAAATCTGTTTCTCGTAAATCCTTTTCTACTGAAATCTTTGTTGTAAGGCTTTGATTACAGTAAACTTTGTCAACAATCCTGTAATTATTAATTTGCTTTTTAATTGTTATTTAGATTTCCTGGAGTTAAAGCATTAAAATAGTAGAAAGTAGTCAATTCAATCGATAAATATGGAATAAGGTCTCCAAGAGTGTCTGGTATGTTTGTGTGAGCATATGTTTGTGTTTGTGTACAGTATTATAAAGTAGTATGTAATATGTAGATACAATACTACTACATATAAATATGTACACCAGTGGTAAAGACGGATAAGTCAGTTGTGCATAAACAGTAGGCTGAATTTGTATATTTTGTGTATATGCAACCAATTTCTGTTTGAAACAGAATCTGATTAAAAATAAATATATATATCAAATTTTTAATTCCATTCATTAACTACTGGAACTTTAAAATATAATTTGCAAATAATTTATTTTTATGTTAGACTTATTTTCATGACAAATAATGATAATATACTCTAAAAAGAGAGCAATAAAAGTTTCCCAAACCCAAATATTAAACTTATTTAGCATGGAAAGGGTCTTATTTTCTTGCTTGCTTGTTTGTTTGCTTTTTAACAAGTAAAAGGTTTGTTTAGTTCTGCTCTCCATTTATGAGGCTGGTCTGATTGGCTCCTTCGTCCTGATTTTGCGTTAGTTGTGAGATGGAGGTTGTCTATGTGTGGTTGAAACCTGTGAAAATGCACAGCTGGACTTTTCTTTCAGGTGTTTGTTTCTGCTGTTGCTTTTCAGCAGCCTGCTCAAGGAAAAACCAGAGTGAGTTCGAAAGATGATGATGGAGTCGGAATACCTAGAACTGCATTTTATTGTCAAGGTTTGAAAGTTAATTTATCCCCCTCTGTGTTACAGACGGAAATGAAAAGTTGAAGAAAGATTCACACCTGGTTAGTTATACAGCCTCTACCAGGCAAGCAGTTCACATTTCATTTTATATCAAAATTCCTTATCTTCATTAGTATTATTCATCAATAGTTGCAGTGACTATACCAATCTAAAATATAAAACATATAGTTATATGTTATTAGTTATATAATATAGCAATATACTAATAAAATCAATATACCTATATAAATATATTAATAAATTATACTAATATAATTAATATATCCATGTAATTATATATATTAGTATAATATACATTAGTATGGTCCTTAGCTACTTATATGATGAAAGCATTTACGACTGACCTCAGAAATCCAAATACTTGTATTATAAAAGGTGAATAAAGAGCTGAATCAATCGTTTCAAAATTTCATTTATGAAGCAGAATCTCCACTAATGCTTACTTACCACCTTGATCATTAGAAAGCAACAATAATGAATAATTATGTTCATGCTTATATATTTTTTAATTAATTATTTAATTTATTTATTTTTGGCTGCGTTGGGTCTTCGTTGCTGCGCGTGGGCTTTCTGTAGTTGCGGCGAGCGGGGGCTACTCCTCGTTGCAGTGCGCAGTCTTCTCATTGCAGTGGCTTTTTGTTGCAGGGCACGGGCTCTAGGCATGCGGGCTTCAGTAGTTGTAATTCGCAGGCTCAGTAGTTGTGGCTCGCGGGCTCTAGAGCGCAGGCTCAGTAGTTGTGGTGCACGGGCTTAGTTGCTCCGCGGCATGGGAGATCTTCCCGGACCAGGGCTCGAACCCGTGTCCCCTTCATTGACAGGCGGATTCTTAACCACTGCGCCACCAGGGAAGTCCCCACGCTTATAACACCCAAACATTCCTATGACTATTTCAAATTGTCAGAAGTCATGATAGATACTTTTTTAAATAGGATGGAGCAGTATAATTTATTACTATTTTTTTTCCAATCAATGAGCCTAATATGTTTTTATGAAGAAGATGGTGATTCAGAGGAGAAAAGGCCAGCAAGAATGTGTGGCATGGGAGGAGGCTCAGACATGGCAGGCCAGCCATTCCATTCTAGGAACATCCAGCTAGTTGAGCAATTTTTGGTCTCCTAGTTAACACAGCTAGCCATTTTTATGCTTTTAACTTAGACTTTTCATTTGGCTCTTCAGTTATCCATTAGGCAATGAGTGCTAATTATTCTCTACTATTTCATAAGTATAACAGGGATGAGTTGAAGGAATCCCAATATCAAGAGGGCAAGACAGTGTAAGACACCTAGAACCCAAAGTCCTGGTTTCAAACCATCTTCATCACACTAGAAAAAGTGGCTACGTGACAGCTACTGTGAACTTCACTGTATTGAGTGTTTCTGCCCTTGCTTTCTGTAAGGAGGATGGAAAACTAGAACATATTGAAACACCTTTAAACATTTTTTTTAAGAGGCAACTTAGATTTTTAAACATACCTGAGCAGGTTCATTAGCCCTTGGTTGCCTCAGGTGCTTCTTATGTAACTTCCCTTATCCATTAAAAAAAAAAAAATTCTAGCACATAAAATACATGAATCTCCTCTGGGGCCAGTTATGAACAAATGCCCTATATTCTAAGTTAATGAAGGAAAGGAAATTTGAAGAAAACCCGTCTTTCTCCTACATTTTGCTGTCACGCGCTGACTAGGAACTCCCTAATAAAATGCTTGAAGTAGGTCAGCTTAACATAAAATTCTATTTGTGAAGCTCTATTACAATCTGAATAATGATTTCCTCCCTGGAAAATAGCTTAGAATTTTCATATGCATCTGTTCAATGTTGAATGAAGAGTACATGTATTTTGTTTGTGCTGCATGAAAGAACTGCCCACTCAGTTAGAAATTACCAATATCCCAGAAATTCAGTATTCTTTCTCTTCTGTATTTAACCAATAAAAGGTGATTTTCCTGATAAAGATAATTTCTTAATTATGTTTAAGTTTAAAAATAGATTTAGAAATACTATTAGCCAGCAATTATATTCCTTATTATATATTTAAGAGAAATAAAAAATATTTCCACTCAAGAAATTGTACCTGAATGTTCATAGCAGCTTTATTCACAAGAGCCAAAAGGTGGAAACAACCCAACTGTCCATCAGGTGATGAATGGATAAAGGGCGGGCATACATAGAATGAAATTTTATTCAGCAAAATAAGATATTGAAGTTTTGTTACCTGTTACAACATGGATGATTCTTGGAAATACTATACTTATTGGAAGAGACCAATCACAAGAGCTAATGTATTTTGTTATTCCACTTACATGAGATTTCCAAGATAGGAAATATATAGAGACAGAAATATTATAGAATAGTGGTTGCCTTGCATTGATGTATTGATAGATGACTGCTAGTTGGTACACGTATTTTGGGGGGGAGGGGTGACAAGAATGTTCTAAAATTAGTTGGAGTGATAGTTGCACAACTCTGTGAATGTACTAAAAATATTGAATTATGCACTCTAAATTAGTGAGCTGTGTTAAATATTAATTATATCTCAATAAAGCTGTTTAATTTTTTTTTTTTTTTTTTGTGGTACGCGGGCCTCTCACTGTTGTGGCCTTTCCCGTTGCGGAGCACAGGCTCTGGACGCGCAGGCTCAGCGGCCATGGCTCACGGGCCCAGCCGCTCCACGGCATGTGGGATCTTCCCAGACCGGGGCACGAACCCGTGTCCCCTGCATCGGCAGGCGGACTCTCAACCACTGCACCACCAGGGAAGCCCTGTTTAATTTTTTTTTTAATATACTCTTTTGTTTTTAAATTTAGTATATTTGTAAAACACTCTATTGTATTTAATATATAGAACTCAATTAGTTTGAGGATAAGGGTACACCTATGAGAGCATCACAACCATCAAAGCCATAGAGATATCCATCACCTCTCAAAGTTCCCTCTCACCCCCTTTTTTATTATCATTTTGTGTGTGTGTGTGTGTGTGTGTGTTAAGAACACCTAATGTAAGATTTATCTGCTTAGCAAATTTTAATTATACAGTGCAATATCTTTAATTATAGACACAATGCTGATTAATAGATCTCCAGAACTTATCTTACATAACAGAAACTTTGTACCCTTTGATCATCATTTCTTCATTTCCTCCTTCCCCCAGGCTGTGGCAACTGTGTCTACTCTCTACTTCTCTAAATTTGTTTTTTTAGATCACACGTATAAATGAGATCATTTAATATTTGTCTTTCTGTGTCTGGCTTATTTGACTTATCATAATGGCCTCCAGGTGCATCTGTGTTGTCACAGATTTCAGGGTTCCTTCTTTTTTAAGGCTGAATTATATCCCATTATATGTATATACCACATTTTATTTATCCATTCATTTATTGATGGACATTTAGCTTATTTCTGTATCTTGGCTATTGTGAATAATGCTGCAGTGAACATAAGAGTGTGGGTGTCTCATCGAGATTTTGATTTCAATTCCTTTGGATAGATACTCAGCAGTGGGATTGCTGGATCACACTGTAATTCTATTTTTAATTTCTTCCGTACTGTTTTCCATAGTGACTGTACTAGTTTACATTCCCACCAACAGTGCACCAGGGTTCCCTTTCCTCTACACCCTTGCCAACGCTTGTTTTGTTTTTTAATAAGAGCCATCCCAACAAGTGTGAGGTGATATCTCATTGTGGTTTTGACTTGCATTTCTCTGATGATTAGTGACGTTGAGTACCTTTTCATATACCTGTTAACCATTTGTGCATCTCCTTTTGAAAAATGTCTCTTCAGGTCCTTTGTTCAATATTTAATCAGGTTATTTGTTTTTCCTGTCAATTTGTAGGAGTTCCTCATATGTTTTGGATATTAACCCTTTATCAGATATATGATTTGCAAATATTTTCTCCCCTTCCATAGGTTGCCTTATCATTTTGTTGAATTTTTTCTTTGTTGTACAGAAGTATTTTAGTTTCATGTAATCTTACTTGTGTTTGCTTTTGTTGTCTATGCTGTTTGGTGTCATCTCCAAAAAATCATTGCCAAAATCAGTGTCAAGAAGCTTTTCCTCTATGTTTTCTCCTTGGAGTTTTTCAGTTTCCAGTCTTATATTTAAGGCTTTAATCCATGTTGAGTCGATTTTTGTGTAAGATGTAAGATATGGGTCCAATTTCATTCTTTTGCATGTGACCATACAGTTTTCCCAACACCATTTATTAAGGAGACTATTCGTTTTCTATTTTGTATTCTTGGCACCTTTTTGAAGATTAGATGATTATACATGTGCACATTTTTTTCTGGGCTCTCTATTCTGTTTCGTTGGTCTATGTATCTGTTTTTATGGCAGTACTATATTGTTTTGATTACTATAAACTTGTAACATAGTTTGAAATCAGGAAGTGTTATGCTCCCAGCTTTGTTCTTCTTGCTCAAGTTTGCTTTGACTATTCAGAGTCTATTGTGATTCCATTTTAGGATAGGTTTCTCTATTTCTGTGAAAAATGCCATTGGTATTTTTTTAGGGATTGAACTGAATCTATATAGATCACTTAAGGTCGTGTGGACATTTTAACAATATTAATTCTTCCAGTCCTTGAACATAAGATATCTTTCCATTTATTTGTGTCTTCAAATTTCTTTCATCAATGTTTTGTATTTTTCTGTGTACACATCTTTCATCTCTGTGGTTAAATTTATTTCTAGCATTTAATTTATCTTGATGCTATGTAAATTGGATTGTATTCTTGATTTCTTTTTCGGATAGTTTGTTGTTAGTGTGTAGAAATGTAGCTGGCTTTTGTATATTGATTCTGTACCCTACAACTTTACAGAATTTGTTTATTAGTTTGAGCAGATTTTTGGTGGAGTCATTAATGTTTTCTGTATAAAAGATCATGTTATCTGCAGAGACAATTTTACTTCTTCATTTTTTGGATGCCTTTTTTTTTTTCTTGCCTGATGGCTCTCACTAGGATTTCCAGTTCTATGTTGAATAGAAGTGATGAGAATGAACATCCTTGCCTTGTCCCTTATCTTAGAGAAAAAGTTTTCCGTTTTTCACTGTTGAGTATGTTAGCTGTGAGTTGTCATATGTGGACTTTATTATAATGAGATAAAATACAGTGTATTTTTAAAAAAACATGTTATTGAAGGGGAAAATTAGGGATAGATATGGATTGGTTTGACTTCAGGGAAATATAGTTAAAATGACTACATTTTAACTGAATGAGTGATACTTAAAGGCATTTCTGGCCTAAGTTGAATCTTTAATTCCTCACATATTCTGATGTCATAAATTAATAATAACAACAAAAAGTTTCTCCAGGTTTGAGAATTAGCATGGTAAAATGTTTTACATCATAATTGTTAATAAATAGTGCCAGTACAACAATGCTGAACAGGCTTAAAAAACTTCAGAATTGGTTTTAAGAACAAAATTTTTATCCATCAAACCACCTATAAAGAAAATTTTATTTCCATAAGTTCAACCAATATCTATTGAACCTTAACTTTATATCCAATTGCATTTATATGTCACTATGGGAACCACTCAGAAGATGGTGTTCTCCAATGAATTTTCTTACTTTTTTTTGGCTTTTATTTTTTAATTTAATTTTCATTTAATATTGGAGTATAGTTGAGTTACAACACTATGTTAGTGTCAGGTGTACAGCAAAGTGATTCACTTATACATGTACATGTATCTATTCTTTTTCAGACTCTTTTCCTATAGAGGTTCTTACAGAATATTGAGTAGTCCAATGAGTTTTTGATATGGTGGGAAAACAAATTTGTCCATACCTAACTTAGATCTCAAGGCTGAAAGCAATCACAACAATATGGATATGTCAAAGTTGGTAACTTTCAAATGTATATGCCCAGCTCTGGAAACTCAGACTCACACATCCAGTGATGTACTAAAAAACCTCCAGTTGGATATACAGGAGACACTTAAATTTCTTGTGTACCCAATGGAACTCTTAATCTACTGCCCACCAAACTCACTCTTCTCTGTATTCTCGGAAGAACTCAGTGATTCCGAGTTCCGAGTCCTCAGATCTCACTCATGGAGTCATTTGTGACTTTCTCTTTCACTCCCACATCCAATCCAGTCCATCAGCAAATCTGCCATCCTACCTTCACAGAAATCGGACTCTGACCAGCTCTTACCTGTTCCCAGCTGTCATGTCTCACCTGGACCACTTCCACGAGTCATCTCTGAGCTCCCTGCTTCTCCTGTGAGCCTCCTGCAGCCGTAACTGGAGGGATCCTTTTCAACAACAGATCAGATCATGTCATTTCCGTATCCACCATCCTCAGCTTCCCTGCATATTCAGAATGAAAGCCACTCTTCTTTGTCATGCCCTGAAGCCTGCTTCCCCCTCCTCGCTGCACGTTAGCCTCCCCCGTGCCTTGGACATCTATCACAAATGCTCTGTTCTCTCCGCACCACTTTAAAACTTGCTGTACTGTCTGCCTGGGACATTCTTCCACCGTTTGCATGGTGCTGCCCTCACCCTGGGCGTTGCTCTGCTTCCCTGCTGTCACGGGCTCAGAGCTCTTTCTGAATTCTACTCATTCTCTCTCTTCTTGCCCATGTAATCTTCTCCATAGCCCTTACAGCTTCTTGCAGTTACGTCAAATTTGGGTTATTTGTGTATGTTCTGTTTCCCCTGCTAAAGCACAGCCTCTCTGCACGCAGGGACCTTTGTCTGTTTCATTCAACCCTGGCTCTCTGGCATATGTAGACATTTGCTAGGTAGTTGTTGAATAAACAGAGGTATAAAGAGAGGGTAACTAGACCTTGCGGCTCACAGCAGCTTTACCTGGGATGCCCTTTTCCCCTAGGCACCAAGAATGACGGGAAGGGGACAGTTACAGTGGTGACACACGCTGTGATGGTAGTTAAGGTAAACTATGGAGAAAAGCCTGAGTAAAAAGATATGTTGTACTCAGCAGAAATATGAAAATAAGTTGTCTGTATTAATAAAGTTTATTAAGTGACCATATACCAGTTTTATTTCCTTCTGGCATTCGTTTATTGACTAAATAATTAAGATAATAGAAGACCAGGCATCATTTCAGTTTTACCTGCACGTATATTGACCTTTTGCCTTTGCTGAAGTATAGTTGTCATTAGGTTAGGGCTGCGTCACAGTTGTGCTGTGTATGTGTGTGTCCTTGTGTGATAGAACTGTACATATCTACACACATATTTGATGAGTACTTAATAACATTAAAAAATCCATTACTACAATGCTTTCTACATATATCCATTTTCATTCATTTGTTCTGAATAGAAACTGCTTCTGTTTTTGCAAAGATTTTTTTTGGATTAACCTGAAAGAATTCCTTCTGGCCTCTTACTGTAATGACAATTGTCAGGATTACTGTTTTTATTTCTCTTGTTGAAGAATCTTGAACACATTGTTAAGATAATAATAGCAACAAGAAGAAAAATCAAGCCCCTTGTTCATTTCTTCATAATCTGTGTGTATCCATTCATTTTTCTTCCCTTCATAATGGAGACACTGTCATTTGCAAAGCACCTCCTAGGTCTGAAATCACTTTTCAGTTCTGCATCGTTCTTCAGATGTCTTCTTCCCACCATTTTCTCTTCCTAAAATTGCAGCAATAAATCTTACTCTTTGATCCTTAGTCATCATCCTCCCGTATCTCCTTCTGCACAAAACTTGCTTACCCTCCAAAATCACTGCCCAAATTCAATTGACTTTAAACCCATAGCCATTTTTAACAATGATCAGGAAGCAGACGTCTCCAGGGCTTTCTTATTTTCCCCAACATAAATTGTTCCTGTTTCCCCACAGTTCTCTCCCAAGCCCCTCAAATTCTTTTCCTGTAGTTATTCTGCAGTGGATCCAACAATAGGAACCTTTCTTTGAGCTTAATACTCTCGGACATATTTTATCCGCCTGACTCCTTCTGACATATGATTAATACGTTCCCGCTTCTCATTTTTTAATATAAGAATAAGTCCATCACCGGATACAACTTTTTTTTATTCTTCTTTGTTGTTTACTCATAGATTCTGTGTACAGGATTTGTTTTATATGATATCTCTTTAATTAGGTAATCAGTAGCCCATCTATTCTAATATCAAATTAATAAAATAAAATATCAGATCTGATTGGCTTCATCTTATTTCTTTTGGATAGCAATCAGAACTTGGAAGGCAGTCAGGATGTTTACATTTCATAAAATAGTTTTCTGTTTTTACAAGGGCAAAGATTCTGATGATCGGGAAACAGATAAAGTGTAAAATTACTTGATCTGCATGTGTGTGGCGGGTCTGTTGATTCCTGATTCAGTTGTTTTGTTCTATTTAATTGTCAGACGCAGCAAAGACACATTTAATCATCATTAATTAAAGGCCTCCAACTATGAGAGGTGCTAAAAGCCTATGAAGATCCAGGAGGCTGGACTCCTGACCCTCAGCTGTTTATATTTGATGAGGAAGATTCGCATGCACACAAATATTTACGGTACCAGTCAGGTTACAGAAAAGCTATATCCGAAGTGCTGTGAGGACACGGAGAACTACTAATTCTGATCGCTTTGATTGCCAAAGCCTTTACTGATGAAGTAGCATTGCATATGGATCTGAAATCATCTAGAAAACTGTAATTGAAGGGAAGTATACATCAGGGCAGGAAGTGACTTGTCGTGACATGGCCCTGGTGATCAGAGTGACCAACTTTGTGGGAAGACAACCCAGATACCAGATAAAACAAAACCACGACAGCATTACATATAACAAATAATTATACATTAACAAAATTATGAAACATTGGTGTTCATCTGAATGATACATTATTCTGTATTATTTACTTTTCCATTACAGAAATGCTATTATTTAAATAAAACAGTAGGACTAATTAACAGTGCCAATGAATAGTAATTAAACAGTAAGAATGATTAATCAAATATGTATGATAAAAATATAACAATACTGAGATAGGCTCAAGGATGTATTGTACAACACGGGCAATGTAGCCAATATTTTGTAATAACTGTAAATGGAAAGTAACTTTTAAAAATTGCATAAAAAGGGCTTCCCTGGGGCGTAGTGGTTGAGAGTCCGCCTGACGATGCAGGGGACGCGGGTTCGTGCCCCGGTCCGGGAGGATCCCACATCCCGCGGAGCTCTGGGCCCGTGAGCCATGGCCGCTGGGCCTGCGCGTCCAGAGCCTGTGCTCCGCGGCGGGAGAGGCCACAACAGTGAGAGGCCCGCGTACCGCAAAAAAAAAAAAAAAAAAAAAAAAAATTGCATAAAAAATATATATAACAATATTCTTATAACGTTTCTTTCTGTTCTTAGATACAGCAATTTATTTGAACTTTTTGTTCTGGATATTTAAAATCTCTGTACTGGATAAAATCTCTGTACTGGACTCTGTACTGGATATTTAAAATCCTTAGGCTATATTATTGTATACCCTCAGTATTCATAGATGTAAGAATTTTAGAAAGGAAACTACGTAACAAATCTAATCAGTATTACCTATATTTAATAAAAAAAATACTACTGGCACGTTGCTTTCCGTCCCACTTTGCTGGGCTGCCTGCACCCTCAGGACAGCCCCCTTTCTTGGCGTGGTGTTAACATCGGATACAAACAGAAACCTCCCTGTGACTTGCAGCTCTGCTCTTGTCAGACCCTCAGGGCACTGATTCCTGGTGTCAGTCCGGTGAGGGCACCAAGCAAAATATTCTCTCAGCAGTGGGGTCAGAGCGTGGGATTCTTAGGACTTGACTTGCAGGCAACAGCAGGTTTTAGACGTGTAGGAATCAATTTCCAAAAATGCCCATCCACTTTGTACCCACGGGCTTGCTTTGGTAGACCGGCTGTTAGTCAATTAGGTCCTTTAAATTCATCATACTGGCTCTCTGTGCCTAAAAGGTCTGACATTTTTACACACACTGCAGCACTCTGGATGTCATCACCAATTAAACAGCGCTTTCTCAGGGAACATGCTTTCAAAGCACAAAGGTAATTGGAACTTGCCGAGTCCAAGTTGGTTTCCAAATACATTACAGTTTAATAAAGAAATTGAGAAAGGACCGTGTAATTCGTTTGCCCTTTTCTGGTAACATTCTGGGGTTTAGTTCTTAAGTCTTGCTTCAAAAAACTAATTCATTTTGCTGTTGAGTTTTCGTCACAGCCTGCACATGGCACTGAACCGCTGAGGTGTAGTCAGTTTACCCTTTTCTAGGCTCCTTCTGGCTTCTCAAAGGTCATCACAGTTTCGGAGGAGCAGCATGTAGATTCCGTTTTCCTGTAATCTTGCTCTCCGTTTTCGTCCAGTGCACTCCACATTGGTGGACATCCTTCTTTTCCCACACTTGGAAAGTATAATCTTACTGCAGGTCAGTATTTTAACATCTTTTCTATGGCTGACGACAGTGTTAACCGTCTTGTCTTTGGGTGCTGTCTCCTTCCGTAGCTGTGAATTCACATCCCGGTCAGTGCTTCTGCACGTTTTGAGGCAGGTGAAGGAGTGACCAGACTTTCATTATGAAAACTTCAGTGTCACAGGGAAGCAAATCACACGCCATTTTTCAGTGTCATATACAGGATATACAGGCATTTGGAAGGTAATTTTTAGGGAGTGGGGTGAGTCTGTAGTCTAGGTGGAATTTGCCAAAATTTGTATTTGTTCCTTCTGCTACATATGCTGGTGGATGAGAGAAGTCTAGTTTGCAGTTGGACAAGGTATCAACAATCAACAATTTTTTTGTTTGATGTTTCCTGTGCTTTCATTAAAATCTTCATAGAAATCAAGATGATGATTTAAAACTCCAATTTTCAGAATACCTAAGAGCTAGGAATACCATTTTTGATTTTGTGGCTGCGATCGGACACGTCATTTTTAATATGTTACAGAAAGCATGATTGTTAGTACCATCTGACAAAATCCACATTCTCCCTTTTGTTCACCCACGGCACATTTTAGCTGCAACCTCTGATCAGGAAATGTAACTTTACTTGGTTTCATTGAGCCATCAAGAGAACGGAACGATGACTGAGTTTGTTTGAATGATATGATGTTGTACGTGCAGTGTGATAATGTGTGTTCATTTGTGCAGTATGCTCAAAATTTGGTAGCTGTTACGTTCTGAGTATGGTGCCTTTGGGGGAGACAGAATCTTCTGATCGATTTAGGAACACCTGTCTGTCTATGCTGACTTGGGAGATCCTGTGTCCACATGGGCTATTACATCCCCTTCTCCACCGTGACCAGACTCAAAGTCTATTGAGAAGTATGCTCTCTTTCGGTTATTTACCTTCCTAACCAGGTTGAATGTGTCCTTCTCTCTGTCATTTAAAATACCACCTTATTGTTTGGTGATGTCTAGGTCATGCTGGCTTGGTGTAATCATGATTGTTTTCACTATATGAACCCTTAGGAAACATGGTCGCAATGTTCATCATGTTAAAAATTAAACTAGTGCTGCCTTGATACAAAGCACAATAGTTAAGCCATAGGCAAACGGACACTGGTTAAGACTCATGATTACAATGCACTGAAGCTGCATCACTCGGAATGATGTAGCGACAGATGATCCAACACCGGGAACCGAAAGTCATGACTGTCAACATCAGTGGTGGGGGAAAGACAGCAACAGGGACGTGTTAGGTTAATCAACTCTGCCACACCCACCTGAAACTGAAAACAGTGCTGCTTTCAACCCCTATTTTGTGGGCTGACTTTGGAGTTTTGTACTTTCCCCCAGGTTTCAGCGCTCATTGCCAAAGGCAACTTCTGGAGCTTTGCATCCCGGGAGACATTTCCTGGGATATGGAGCTCCCTGGGCAGACCGTGATGCTTGCCTCGGTCAGCCTAACAATTTGTGCATCTTGATTGCTTCGGGGTAAGAAGGTACACTAACAGTTGGAAATCTCACAAATAAACTTCTTTTTCTTTTAAGTCTTTGCTCTCTGTTAAAGTGCAAATATTACAAAAGATATGAAATATGAAGATTACGAATTGTTTACCCTTATTATGAATGAGTTTACCAGAGAGTGAAGCGTGAGATTGCAGGAGTGGACTGGTTTATGGGATGGGCTGAGCAAATCATCTCTAACTCTAGAAAGGGAAGCTGGCAGTATTATAGACAAACTTCCCCATCGCAAAATACTGCGTGTGGTTCCTTCCCTTCTAAGAGACCTTAATGCCTCCTGGTTTTGTTTTTTTGTTTACTTTTTTAGAAGGAAAATTTAGCATAAAAGAAAGGACTATGGGATCTCCAGCAGAGGAGCACCTGGCCTTAGGAATTGGGATGAAGTTGTTCAAAATCTACTCAGCCAGAAGACTAGAGCCAATTCCAGCTCTTGTACTAGTCAGGATAACTAGCACAAAGTCCAAAATTAAGATTTGGTTCTTGTCCTCATAAAGGTTACAGTCATCTATAGGAAAGCAAATATTATTCAAAGAACTACACACAGAACATTTAAAAATCCAACTGTAATAAGTGTTTCCAGGGAGAAGGGTATGGTTTTGAGGGTATGATAAACGGCAGTTGACCTGGTCAGAGGATCAAAGAAGGCTTACTGGGGAAGAAGACCACCGAGCAGTTATCTAAAGAAAGATGAGGAGTTTCTTAGGCCTAAGGATTCCGTTTATGCAAGAAGAACAGTGTGTGCAAAGGCCCTGAGGTGAGAGGCAGTATACTGTTTCAGTGTGTGGCAATGGTGATTGAGAAAGTGGGCATGGTGCAAACAGAAGCTGGCGGTGAGGCAGAGTAAGGCCTCTGTGATAGCTGGAATTTTGGGTGTTTCCTTCCATTCTGGGTCTTTTCCCCTTTATCAAGAAAGTCAGCGGACTCCTCTTTACATCAAGCCATTTCTGTTTGGAGGTGCCAAGGTGAATAATGGCATTATAAGACTTCCGTCCACCTGCCTGTTGAACCCCAACCCTTCAGAACACTTACACTTCTTTATTTCTAAATGTCCCTAACTGTGCATTTTGCTGCAGTCAAGATTTGTGCTGATGAAATACATGTACTGGTTCCTTCTGTCAAAACAAGGTGGTGGCCTTTCACCCATTCATACTCCTAATCAGATACCTAAGAGGTCCTGACTTACCTGTTTCTAAGGCTCTACGTGGTAAGTAAAAGGCTCAAAATAAATTTTACTTTGTACCATTTCCTTCCAGTGTTATTTTCTGGGTGCAAATTTTCCCAGATAACGACTTGTGCAGCCCATCCAGCATTTTTCATTTTTACTTTATTTTCCTCATACATAAAGTAGAAATGATAATGTCTTTTTCTGCATATCAGGGCTATCATGAGAGGATAAAACCATAAATAAAATAACGGTTATGAAAGCACTTTGAACAATTCTGAAGATTATAAGATGGTGGATGATCCTGTTACATAAAATTCCAGTGATAAATTCTGATTCAGCCATCCTTGTTTTTAATAACAAATTGCTTCATTTTTCATAATTATTCTACATATTAATATCACTGTGAAGTCATTTCAGCAGCTGTCTCTTTTTGGTTGCAGATGTTATACCCTCAAAGAAAATGAAATTGTGTACTTCTTTTCTCTTCTGGAGTTTTGATGGAACCGGTTTTGAATCTAAATAACTACAGAAATGTCTATTGTTGCCCATTAGTGAAGTACATCCATTAGCAGAATCTTACAAGTTAATCTTTTTCAACGTACTTTATTTTTTTGGTATCTAAGAAAACATCCTACTGCAGACAGCAAAGAACTGATAGAAAAGAGGAGAAAGAGAAATAAACAGCCAATTATAGAAATACTGTGGAATTGCAGTCCTAGAGTTATGGGTGGGATATTACAACAAGACAGTGGGGAAGGCAGTGAAGGCTTCTTTGAGGAGGTGACCCATGAATTTCTCATATAAAATGAGAAATTCACGGAGGCAGTGGTGCAGAGGAAAGCACAAGAAAACCTGTGGGGCTGAGAGGAGATAATTGAATTTTTAGGTACTCTTTCTGGTGCTGTCAATCCTCTACATCAGGATAAGTTTAAGATGGGCCAGTAAAAATGAGGTAAAAATACATTTGCAGCCTACCTGAGTGCAGTAAAGGGCATATGTGCCCAGATGTCATTTATCAGTATGTTAATGATGGCAATGAATATTACTGTAATTATTATTATGACTTAAAATAATTGATCCCATCAGACCTTCAGTTTGGCTCATCTCACCTGCTGTCTTCAGGTTTTTTTCTTTCCTACAGTAATCTTTGTAAGAATGAGTTAAATTACTAAACACTTATGGACGGTTCTGAAGAGAGAGAGTCTGTGTGTCCTGGCAGTGGTGCTGAGTGGGACTGTTGAATATGAGGTACGCTAGGGACAGACAGTATGTGTTCGCAGTAGTTTCTGGTATGTGGCTATTTTAATGAATTTCTGCCTTCTCTTGGTACCTCTTTAACTTAATCTTTGTGGGAGTGGAGCATAGGACCACCCTAACTCACAGGACACCTTTGGGGAGCTTCATCCAGAACCCCTCCCAGTGGGCTTAGCCCTGGGTGGTGGACTGCACCCTGCTCTCTCAGCAGGCTCAGCAGGGCACCCTGGACCCTCCAAACTGTGCGTTCTGCCATACATGCGGCGTCCTGTACTCCTCTGCAAACTGTGCCTTCTCTTCGGGTACTCTTTTTTTTTTTTTTTTTTTTTTTTTGTGGTACACGGGCCTCTCACCACTGTGGCCTTTCCCGTTGCGGAGCACAGGCTCCGGACGTGCAGGCTCAGCGGCCATGGCTCACGGGCCCAACCGCTCCACGGCATGTGGGATCTTCCCAGACCGGGGCACAAACCTATGTCCCCTGCATCGGCAGGCGGACTCTCAACCACAGTACTCTCAACAGTAACTTGGGATAAGCACCCAGGCGTCCTTGTTCCTGAAAACTTCAGTGTCTAGTCAGCACAGTAAGGTTTCTTCACAGAGTTTAATTGGTTGAACATTTTTATTAGTCTCTCAAGTACATTATATTGTCATTTACCATGTTGTTATGCTGCAGTGTGTTTCTACATAATAAACTTGAATAGAAAACCCCAAGAAGGTGGTGCTTCTGTAGATAATGGTCCTCTTGTTAAATGTGACAGCTTGCGGGGGAATGATAAAATGTTACACAGAGCTTATCATCAAATGATATAGATTATCAACACCGTGGAGCCACTGCACATCCATCCATGGGTGCTGAACAAATGAAGTTGTTCCTTATGGATGCAAAGTTTTCATCATGTTGGTCATAATTCCCCCGTTTTTTCCACAAAGACCTCCTGTTTATTTGTAAGTACTTGACCAACAACGTATTAACTGTTCAAGAACAAGACAAACACAGATACCTGGAAACTTGCTTCCCAAGTCCTAAATGTATGTGACTGTGTGTGAAAATTACCAGTGGGTGGTGCACCCCTAGTTACCCCAGATAATTTTCCATTATTAGTATTGTCCATCTGGAAAGGAAAGTCTGTGCGTTTAAAAATAGTCACTTGTTGAGTTGTCAGAAATCCGTTGGGCTGCGTGTGTGAGAGCGGATAGTGGATGACACCCACAGGGGAGTGATGCTGAGAATAATCTTGGAAGCGTACAGACGAGGTTACTGCACTTGAGGAATTTATGTTATGCCTTTACACTATTTTCTACTTTAATAGAACCAGGTCTCTCTTATAAGTTGGTACAGACTTTTTCGAAATTAGGATTTAGTAACCTTACGGATAGATACTCTTTTAGGCCTTTAGGGTCAAGTTGATTCTTCACACAGAATATATTGAGAAAACAGTGGTGATATTTCTTTAAAAGTTTAATTACTTCTATGAACACAGGATGAAAAAAAATGACCCCTTTGGGTATCCAAAGACACTGAGTTGAAATATTTTATGACGGGCAGGAAATGAAGGGGAGGAAGAAAATACTGCATTCGTCGTCTTGTTTCCCCATCAGGAAAATTCAGATTGGAAACAGGACACGAGAGCATCGAAAAGAAACTCCCCTGTGTGTACCTTCTGTGCCTGGGCTTCCCCTGCCAACCGTGGGGTCATTCTTCCCAGGTCACTAGTGAGGGGGGCGATGTGTAGCCACAGCAGGCTGGAAACATCCCAAGCACAGGAAGGAGCCAGCTTCTCTCTCTCAGGAGCCCAGCCTGCTCTTGACTCAGAGACACAGGGATCCGGGGAACTGGAAGATTCTGATCATGGCTTAATCTAAAAGCTCTGTCTTCCTAGATCCTTGCATTCCTGTTCTCTCACTGATAGCTCTTCCTGTAATCTTTCCCCTGATAATTCCTCTCTACTTTGATTACCTTTACTGTCTGTTAACAACTAAAAAACTGAACATTTTTTCCCTTTATCAGTTTCTAATTATTAGATGGGTCTAGCTAACTGCTACATGTCACACCAAGGCCTAAAGAAAAGGCCCATTTGTCTAATCAGTCTAGCTCCCTTACAGTCCATGGTGGCAGAGGTCGTCCTGCAGATGTGTGCAATTTTAGCCCAGAGGGAACTGAGCCTTCTTACAATTAATTAATATTTTGGGCGCTCGACTTTATGCCTGACACTGAGCTCTGGGACCTGAGAAGAGGCTTCACAACCAAAGACCCTGAATATATGTCAAAGGTTTTAGACTTCAGTTCCATTTTAGGTAAACATCACAAAATGGTTTGCAGCAGTAGTATCCAGATACATTTATATTTCTATTAGAGCAACCGTCCATTCGTGCAATTCAGTGTATAGTAACTGAAAATTCTCTGCAGACTCCTCTCTCTCCTGGATACTAGGAATGTAAACGTGACTGAGGCCCAACCACTGCCTGCTCACAAGCAGTTTCATCCCTAAAGTATTTACAACTTCATCGTTGAATATCTGACAGTAAATGAGGTGTGGGAAGTGCCCTACAGTTAAGGTGGAGGAAGGTAGAGTTTTTGTTTAAAACGTGATGAGACCGATTCACATGTTGGTCCTGCGATGAACTGCTTTGCCTCGTGGCAAAGAGAGGGACCGACATCACTGCAGACATCTAGGGCCTTAGATGCTGGGAAAAGTGAAAGGAACTGACGGGATCCCAATACAGAATTTCCTGCAGCTCTAGCAGAAGTGCCGGTCAAGTGTCTCATTAATTTTTACTAATTGGCAATCAGTGAGAGAGGCAGCAATGAAACGCAGCGCCTTCGTCTCCAGAAGGAGCACAGACACACACAATGTAACTGGCGGAGGCTTCATGATAGGGAGGGTAGCAATTACCTATGAAACCCGCCTTTATACCACTTCTATCATAGATGCACATTTAGGAGATTGGCTGAAAAATACAGTCTTTTCCAAGCCCTATGTGAGCTAACTCGCTAGCAGGTCCTGTGAGGGTATCAGCAGAAGCAGAACTTGATATCCCATCTTGTACCACTGGCCAGGTACTTTGTTCAGTGGAAATACCCTAAAGACAAATGCTCCACAACCATGATGGCTCTGAAAGGCTTTCACACTAAAAATGGATTATTATGGCTGTGAACTCCCGTTTTTCTACAGACTTCCTCTGCTTACATGCCTGGGGAGTCCTGGTTTGAAAAATAACCATTGCCTTCTTTTTTTTTCTTTGCGGTACGCGGGCCTCTCACTGCCGCGGCCTCCCCCCTTGCGGAGCACAGGCTCCGGACGTGCAGGCTCAGCGGCCATGGCTCACGGGCCCAGCCGCTCCGCGGCATGTGGGATCTTCCTGGACCGGGGCACGAACCCACATCCCCTGCATCGGCAGGCGGACTCTCAGCCACTACGCCACCAGGGAAGCCCAACAATTGCCTTCTAATGCCCAGAAGAGAAGACAGCTGTTCTCAGGGCTTCATGGCATCCTACGACTACCGTTTACAAACGGTAGTACAAACATAAGAAGGTCTTAGGCATTTCTTCTGTCCTCATCTTTTCCTGCCTCCTGCTAAGTGCACTGTATGTCATGCAGGATGTTAATGAGAGCTGCCAGTGGTCTGGAAACATTTATTCACAGGGGCATTCATTCAACAAATATTTATCGGCTGGCATACGGGAATCCTAAGTGGGACTAAGAAACCCTGTTAGGGCCTTTCTTGTTCTTCTCTTAACCCCAATGAGGTAGAAGAAAAATGGAGAAAGAAGAAAGTCCCTCTCATCCAGAGCGCAGGCTCCTCGCCCGCCAAAACTGTTCTCCTTGCCAGGATCTTACGGGGATTTCAAAACACTGAAGAATAATTTAAGTTTCAGATATCTAATGTGTTCTTGTGATTGAAAATCTGACCGTTCCCTAAAGTAATTTTCTGGAAGGTGTTTATAAAGCCAAGAGAGTCACCAGTGGGCACTAAACTAGTTCAATTTGATATTGAATATAGAATATGCATGAAGAAATAGATAGTTCATTTTTTTCTAGAAGTACTGTAATATATAAGGATATTAGAGACATATTTCTTTATTTCAATTACCTTTCCACTGTCAGAGAGCTATAATAAGTGATAAATTTCTCATTCCTTTTTGGCCTTCTACATTGTGCTATAGTGGCTTGAGGGGAAAAGAATGAAATTTTAGAGATAGGAAGTTTGCATTTAATGTTGGTTTTTTCCCTTTACTTTTTGTGGGACTATGGGTAATGCATTTAACCTCCAAAATTGTGAAAAGAGGGAATAATAATAATAGTAATACCAGTAGTACCCATTTCTTAGAACTTTTTGAGACTTATGTATATATTTTAAAAACTTTTTTAACTCTAAAGAGTTTTTTTTACCTATTATGTTTATGTAACATATTTATATTTATAAAAGTGCTGTCCTTTTCGATGCTACAGTGTTGTAATGTCACAAGTGCAAGAGTTTAAAAATTAGGTTCCACGGTGAAGCTGCAATTCCTTCCTATGTAAATCTTATTCTCATCTAATATAATAATAATCATTGGTTCTAAGCTCTTCAAACAAAAAATAGCATAGTTTAAAAAATTATTCTAGTCCTAAAATAATCCGAAGTTTATTTTATCTTGTGGCTCCCTCCTTTAAAGGCCTATATTTGTATCTGTAGCTTAAAGGAGAAGAAATACCTTTATAATTGTTGTTTTTGTTGTTTTAATAAATCAGATTTCTCTGTTACAGGTGGAAATCTGATTAGATTAAAGCCAAGGATACATTGTATTTCATCAAATCAAGTATACCATCAATTATAGGACTAAGAAAAAACCCAGACAGAATATGACAGGCTATGGACTTTATTAAACAGTTAGACTTCAGAAATGTTAAGAGGCAATGGGCAACGTTGTCTTAGAATCAAAGAAATTAGAGACTTATATGCATTTTACCTAAGTTAGCTTAAAGCACTCATCATGCTGATTATACAATGTTCATTCACCCTTTCATTAACTGAGAGATATCGCGTTAACTTGCAGTGTTCAGGCATGATGCCTGGTGAATGAGGACAGACACAGTCAGTGCCGTACATCTGTATATGGGAGCCCATGCACAGTTTGGCAGGTTGGCCACTAATTCCATAATCCGACAAATAAATGTAAAGCCCGAACCATTTAGTAGGGGTACCTCAGCATGGAATAGGGGAAGACCTCCCTGGGAAATTACAAGGAGCTGAGGCCAGGAGGATGACAAAATGTTAATTGGGAAGGAGAAGAAGATTGTGGTTTACATTTTAAATTACTGTTCGTGATGAACTTGGCCACCATGAGTAGGAAACTGCCCTGGGACTGGTTTTGCTCATATTCTTTTTCTTCTTGCCTCCCTAAATCCCCAGATCTTTCTTCCCAGTAGGACCACTCTCCATTTCCCATGTTGATCTGGGCCAAAATGTATCTCTTCCCAGGGCACTTCCTAAGCTCTTGCTGAAAATTCATTTAATATATACTTTTTAAAATTAATTATTCTGCTTAAAAGGCTTATTTATTTCTCATCTGTTCTGTAAAAGGTGGCTGCCCACTTAAAATGAAATGACGCAGTTTCTCTCTCTTTCTTTCTCCATTCTCTTTTTCTTGCTTGGATGTTCTCTGTGCTGTATTTGAATTGTCTGCTACACTCTAAAAATAGAAGGATAGTATAAAGCTTCTTTTGTTGAAAAGCAACATCCTCTTCAGGGTCCCTGTGCAATTTAGGATTCTCTGGAGAAAGAGATCCATTAGGATGTGTGTGTGTGTGTGTGTGTGTGTGTGTGTGTGTGTGTGTGTGTGTGTG